>NC_082735.1:2050182-2678565 GCF_030144855.1 Hypanus sabinus
ATGGACTGCAGCAGTGAGTGTTTGAAGATGGCCTTAAATACTCCAGCCAGCTTGTTGGCACAAGTTTTCAATACCCCGCTCGGTACACTGTTGGTTCCTGATATTTCGTGAAGGTTCACCCTTATGTAAGATATCATAAACTCAGCCCCCGAGACAGATCATTGGATTGTCAGATGCTGTGGGGATTTGAATTCTGCCTTCCATAAAAGATCAACAGTGAATGAAGCATCACTTCCATTTATGGTTTGCTTTCACCTTAAAGGATGAATGCCAACCCCTGCCACAGTTGTTGTGCACCCAACTGTGTCTCTAACTTCACAGATAGAATGGGAAAAGCTTGACCACCAGATGTTCCAGGTCAGGGGAGCAAGACTGAGAAAGAACCACTATGACTGTGCACCATGATGAGTTAGTCAGGAAGCAAATGCCACTGCCACAGCATTTATACTATGCCACTTCTGGTCCATATAGTGGTAGATTATGAACAGGAAAACTTGCTGATTCCCTTCATAGCTGCACACAATAAGTTGCCACTCTCCAGTGCTATCTTGGTGTTAATGAGTTTCTCATTGAGATTTTCAGCACATATACAGACCCTTTGTCCCACCCACCATACCCTTGCTAACCATACGTAAATGACCCATTTATTTACATCAATGTAATTTACCAGTGCTTGGTCTTTGGATTTTACAGCGTGATGATCCAGTGATTATCTAATAACTTCCTTATAAATGACTTTACATTGGCCTCTAATTTTCTGGCATAATCCATGCTCCCTATTTTGAATAAAGATACCATAGCTGTTATTCTCAGGTCATCTGGTACTTTGCCTGAGGCCAGGGAATATTTAAAAATATCTGTCAAGGCCCTAATAATTTCTTCTTTTGCCTCCTATAGAGCGTGGCATACATTTCAATGGATCCTGTGTATTTAACCACCTTTATGCCTACTAAGGCATCTAATCCATTGTCAGATAAGTGTGAGGTGGTTCATTTTGGTAGGTCAAATATGATGGCAGAATATAGTATTAATGGTAAGACTCTTGATAGTGTGGAGGATCAGAGGGAACTTGGGGTCTGAGTCAATAAGACACTCAAAGCAGCTGTGCAAGTTGACTCTGTGGTTAAGAAGGCATACAGCGTATTGGCCTTCCTTAATCGTGTATTTGAATTTTGGAGCCAAGGGGAAATATTGCAGCTGTATAGGACCCTGGTCAGACCCCACTTGGAGTACTGTGCTCAGTTCTGGTCACCTCACTACAGGAAGGATGTGGAAGCTATAGAAAGTGTGCAGAGGAGATTTACAAGGATGTTGGCTGGATTGGGGAGCATGCATTATGAAAACAGGTTGAGTGAACTTGGCCCTTTCTCTTTGGAGCGACAGAGGATGAGAGGTGACCTGACAGAGGTGTATAAGGTGATGAGAGGCATTGATCGTGTGGATAGTCAGAGGCTTTTTCCCAGGGCTGAAATGGTTGCCACAAGAGGACACAATTTTAAGGTGCTGCGGAGTGGGTACAGGGGAGATGTCAGAGGTATGTTTTTTACTCAGAGAATGGTGAGTGCGTGGAATGGGTTGCTGGCAACGGTGGTGGAGGCGGATATGATAGGGTCTTTTAAGAGACTTTTAGACAGGTACATGGAGCTTAGTAAAATAGAGGGCTATAGGTAAGCCTAGTAATTTCTAAGGTAGGGACATGTTCGGCACAGCTTTGTGAGCTGAAGGGTCTGTATTGTGCTGTAGGTTTTCTATGTAGTTGATCAAGTTCTTCAGGCCCACTACGCATGATTTGGGGGGAAGGCCTTGTAAATCATCAGCTGGCAGTTCTCCTTAAACTTGAACTTAGGCGCTGGACCATGGTATTGACCCAAGAGATCAGCTTGGAAACCAACTGGTGCTTTTGTAACTGAGAATTTAATGCAGGGATCCTCCCAATACTGTCAATGTAGAACAGCATCAAGGACATTGTTTTAATCCAATTTCTGCACAGCAAATTAGGCTGTTGTCTTCTGATCACATTTAGGTTGAACAAGTTAGGTCTTTATTCTTTGGAGCGTAGAAGGGTAAGGGGAGACTTGATAGAGGTACTTAAAATTATGAAGGGGATAGATAGAGTTGACGTGGATAGACTTTTTCCATTGAGAGTAGGGGAGATTCAAACAAGAGGACATGAGTTGAGAGTTAGGGGGCAAAAGTTTAGGGGTAACACAAGGGGGAACTTCTTTACTCAGAGAGTGGTAGCTGTGTGGAAGGAGCTTCCAGTAGAAGTGGTTTGATTTTGTCACTTAAAAAAAAATTGGATAAGTATATGGACAGGAAAGGAATGAAGGATTATGGGCTGAGAGCAGGTAGGTGAGAGTAAGTGTTCGGCGTAGAATAGGAAGTCCATGATGGCCTGTTTCCGTGCTGTAATTGTTATATTGGTATACGGTTAGATGCATGGGCAAGTGAAATAGGTCCCCCTGGAGAACTACTACTGCCATAAACGTCAGTGCTATCTCCAGTGTAGCTGTGGAACACCGTGTTTGGAATCTGCTGTAAGGATAATTTGCTTACAAAGGCGATTGCTGATCAGCTCGAATTTCAATGGCTGGTTGTCCACTGTGAGGAGGCTGGTTTCAGTGGCCCATTTCTTGGGTTTGGTACAAAGTGCCCACTTCTTTACTCCAGCTGTCTCTTTGTGTAGAATTGATAGTTGAATTCTGGTATTTTCTCATAGCATGTGGTTAACAAGGCGCACCTTCTCACCCTACCTTCTGATGGAATTGTCTGGCTGTATTTTGATGCTTGCAATTGGACTATTAGGCATGACTTTCCCACAGCAATGCCATTGCCATGGAAGACTATGTGATCTCCTTGTAAACTGTAGGCTGCAGATTGGTATCTGCTGCAAAACACTGACATTTTTGGGAGGGAGCTCTTGCTCCAGTATTGCCTGAATCAGTGGTGATACAGGAGATGTAAGTCATAGATTGATTGCCTCCCAGTGATGAGCTATGAAACATCCTTTGTCCCAGGGCAAATTATTCTTTTCAGACAGAAGGCTCTCCTGTGACCTCCTATCTTTGCTTCTTCGAATTTGCTTGGTGGATTATCTTTGTACTACTAGGGTCAATCTTGAATGAAATCTTTGACGTTCTCGTCAGGGGTACATGAGAATCTGATGTTCAGAAGACACTGTTCTACTTCCTCCAACGTTGTCCAAAGCCTCAAATGTATCTATCAGTTCAGATTCATTCTATAAGTGCAAAGCATCAAAGTGTTTCTGCTCGAGGTCTCTCTATTCCATGAAAGCAGCTTCCTCCAGTTTCATGACCAGGGTTAAAATTTGTAGTTCTCTGGAAGGTTTAATTCCATTGTAGCCAGGTTCCAGTAGTCAGTTTTGCTATAGCTGTGGCCCAAAATGGATTCTCAGCACATATCCCTGTGGTACTTCAACTGGAAATGTTCATGCTTGCATTTAGCATTTTGAATCCAGCATAGCCCACAAACTTCATAACATCATAAAGAAACATTTATTGTACATGTTGACTTTTTCCTAATATGCTGGAAAAGAATCAGTAATTCAAATTAATAACAAGGATTTTTTTTATTGAATGAAACATTTAATCTTAGTGTTACCTCTGGAATATTCTTACTGTGGCTTTCACCACAGAGACTGACAAACAGAAAACGATGGCAAATTCTGTATTAATTAATGCTGAACAACTGATCAATGACAGAATATACAGTCATCTCTCATCTAATCTAAACCAATAGCAATTCTCAAGCCTGCAACCTTTACCACTGAGGGGAATAAGCACGAGAACCTCAACTTTGCAGGTAATTGTCCAAATCACACACCATTCTGCCTTCAAAATATATTGCTGCTCCTTCATCATTGCTGAATCCAAGTCCTAGAAGTACTTACTCAACAGCAATGTGCAAGTGCCTTCACTAGAAGCATAGCATTAGTCCAAGAAGGTAGGTAACTACCACTATCTGAAAGACACTTGGAATTAACAATACATACTAGCCAGCCACTGACAAACGCATCCTGTGCAATGCTAGAAAATGGCAAGCTTCCCAGCAAATATTGTGAATTGCTAAGATCTAGCTGGAACCATGAAAAGTTTGCAGCATCAAAATCTTATTTTTGGGATGCAAATTATTGATTGAAGCATAGAAACATGGGAATCTACAGCACATTACAGGCCCTTTGGCCCATAATGTTTTTTTAACCATATAACTTACTCTAGAAACTGCCTAGAATTTCACGACTGCATAGCCCTCTATTTTTCTAAGCTCCATGTACCTATCTAAGAGTCTCTTAAAAGAGACTCTACTGTATTTGGCTCTGCCACCCTCACTGGCAGTGCATTCCATGCACCCACCACTCTTTGTGTGAAAAACCTACTCCTGATATCCCTCTTGTACCTATTTCCAAGCACCTTAAAACTACGCCTTTTTGTGTTAGCCATTTCAACCCTGGGAAAAAGCCTCCGGCTATCCACACAATCAAAGCTTTGTATCATCTTATACACAGTATCATGTCAGCTCTGATTCTCCGTTGCTCCAAGAAAAAAAGCCAAGTTCAGTCAACCTATTCTCATAAGACATGCTCTCCAATCAGGCAACATCCTTGCAAATCTCCTCTGCACTTTCTCTATAGTATCCACATCCTTCCTGTAGTGAGGTGACCAGAACTGAACACAGTACTCCAAATGGGGTCTAAGGTCTTATATAGCTGTAACATAAACTCATAGTTCTTGAACTCAATCCCATGGTCAATGAAGGCCAACACTCCATAAGCCTTCTTAATAACACTGTCAACCTGTGCAGCAGCTTTGAGTGTCCTATGGACACGGACCCAAAGAATTTGCTGATCTTCCACACTGTCAAGAGTTTTACCATTAATATCATATACTATCTTCAAATTTGACCTACCAAAATAAACCATTTATCTGAGTTGAACTCCATCTGCTACTTCTCAGACCAGTTCTACATCCTATTGATGTCATGTTGTAACCTCTGACAACTCTCCAGAATATCCACAATTTCTCAACTTTTCTGTCATCAGCAAACTTTCTAACCCACCCTTCTACTTCGTCATCCGAGTCATTAATAAAAATCATAAAGAAGAGGGGTCCCAGAAAAGATCCTTGCAGAACACCACTGGTCATTATCCTTCATGCTGAATATGAATCATCAACAACCACCCTTTGCATTCTATCCCTAATCAGATAATCAGATTATGTCTCTCCAAATGCTCATAATTCTAGCCTTTCAGGATCTTCTCTAACAATTTTCCCACCATTGAAGTAAGACTCACTGGTCTATAATTTCTTGGGTTATCTCTACTCCCTTTCTTGAACAAGGGAACAACATTTGCAACCTTCCAATCCTCTAGTACTTCTCCTGCCCCATTGATGAAACAAAGATCATCACCAGAAGCTCAGCAATCTCCTCCCACACTCCCCATAGTAGCCTGGTATATCTCGTCCAGATGCGGTGACTTATCTAATGTAATACCTTTCAAAAGTTCCAGCACATCCTATTCCTTAATGTCTATTGTTCAAACATTTCAGTCCACTGTAAGTCATCCCAACAATTGCCAAGTTCTTTCTGACTGGTGAATACTGAAGCAAAGTATCCATTAAGTACCTCCGCTACCTCCTCTGGCTCCATGCACATGTCTCCACTCTTGCTCCATATTGGTCTTATTTTCATACGACTCATCCTCTTGCTTTTCACATACGTATAAAATGCCTTGGGAGTTTCCTTAATCCAGCTCGCCAAGGGCTTCTCATAGCCCCTTCTGGCTCTCATAATTTCATTTGAATTGAATTGACTTTATTTCTTACATCCTTTGCATACATAGAAACATAGAAAACCTACAGCACAATACAGGCCCTTTGGCCCACAAAACTATGCCGAACATGTCCTTACCTGAGAAGTTACCTAGGGTTACTCATAGCCCTCTATTTTTCTGAGCTCCATGTACCTGTCCAGGAGTCTCTTAAAAGATCCTATTATATCTGACTCCACCACCGTCACCGGCAGCCCATTCCACACACTCACCATTCTCGGCTTAAAAAACCTATCCCTGACATCTCCTCTGTACCTGCTTCCAAGCACCTTAAAATTGTGCCCTCTCAAGCTAGCCATTTCAGCCCTGGAAAAAAGCCTCTGACTATCCATATGATCAAAGCCTCTCATCATCTTGGAAACAGGAAGAAGCACACTGTGCAGTGTTAATGTTTTTGAGATAGGAAGTTAATGGAAAAAGATCCCCTCATTAAACTATGGCTTAATGTTAATGGTGGTGGTATTGATACCAGCCAGAGGAGTAAGTGATGGATAATTATCTGTAAGGTAGATGCCTATTTGCTAAATAACAGCAGGTTCAACAGTATTTAGGTTGTACTTAAGGAAATGGAGAAATGTAAATTCAGAGATAAGACATAGAGAAATTTCTTGCAGCTTATAATGAAATAATGTAGAGGGTAAGAGACCAGATGAAAAGATGCAGTTGAAATGAAAATTCTGGAGATAAGAGAAAGATCCATTTTGTTGAGCAGATTTACTGGCCAAAGACTTAAGCATACAGATAAATGCAAGACAAGAAAAATTCAGTCAAACTTTAACTGATTTGGAAGTGAAAGTGGCTGAGAGTTGATGGCAACTGTAAGAGACAGAAATGTCAATAGAGACAGGAAATAATATCTGCAAGTGTGAGACGAGGGGGGTTTCAGGGAGAGAAGGAATATGAGGTAAAGAGTCATAAATATAACAAAAATGTTGAAACCTCATCCTCAAACGTAGAAAAAAGAAAAATAGTTAAAGCAGCAGATAAGACAAAGAAAATCTACAATTGCAGACCAGATACAGTCTAAGATATGTTCAGAATCCTAAATCAAAGATTGCATTTTATAGATAAAAAAACACTGTTGCTCCAACTTCAAATTTAATGCATTACGAAGTATCTTACTTCAAAAAGATAAGAACTAAAAGTAAGTTACCTTGGCAGATGACTTTCCAAAAGTATTCTCAGAGTTTCATTGGCACTGAACTGGGTAGAGATCATTCACTAAGTCTCTCGATGAGAAATGTTTATTGTAAAAATTACAGATAGTTACTGCATGACTTGACAGTTAGAAAGTGTCTGTTTGGTGGCCAACAGTTCTCACCACAATAAAGTTTATATGGACTGGAACAATACTAGAATCAGAAGTTCAACTCTGATGGTTACATAGAAATATAGTAAACCTACAGCACATTACAAGCCCTTTGGCCCACAATGCTGTGCTGAACATGTCCTTTTTTTATTGATTTTTTTAATGCATTTTCTACAACACTACAAACAAGAAATTACCTAGGGTTACCCATAGCCTTCTATTTTTCTAAGCTCCAAGTGCCGATCCAGGAGTCTCCTAAAAGACCCTATTGCATCCGCCTCCACCATCATTGCCGGCAGCCCATTCCACACACTCATCACTCTCTGTGTAAAAAGCTTACCCCTGACATCTCATCTGTACCTATTTCCAAGCACCTTAAAACTTTGCCTCCTCATGCTAGCCAATTCAGCCCTGGGAAAAAGCCTCTGACTATCCACATGATCAATGCCTCTCATCATCTTATACACCTTTATCAGGTCACCTTTCATCCTCCGCCACTCCAAGGAGAAAAGGCTGAGTTCATGAGGCATGCTCCCCAATCCAGGCAACATCCTTGTAAATCTCCTCTGCACCCTTTCTATAGTTTCCACATCCTTCCTGTAATAAGGTAACCAGAAATGAGCACAGTACTCCAAGTATGGTCTGACCAGGGTCCTATATAGCTGCAACATCACCTTTCAGCTCTTAAAATCAATCCCACAGTTGATGAAGGCCAATAAACTGTGCCTTCTTAACCACAGAGTCAATCTGCGCAGCAGCTTTGAGTGTCCTACGGACTCTAACCTCAAGAAACCCCTGATCCTCCACATTGCCAAGATTCTTACCGTTAATACTATATTCTGCCATCATATTTGACCTACCAAAATGAACCACCTCACACTTATCTGAGTTGAACTTCATCTGCCATGGAATATTAGACAATTCCACAGAGAAAGGATTCCATACAACAGAATGTCAGTAGGTAAAGAATGGGATGGAGCAGGCTGGCAAAACTCCCCCAGCTATGTCCTCATTGCGAGGAGTTTCCTTCAGTTTTATCCATAAGTTTTGGCTTCATTTAGAGCCATAGAGCAATACATCAAGGAAAAGGGTCCTTCAGCCTAACTGGTCTAAGATAAACACAGCATCTTCCCTCCTGGTTGCAATATTTGAGAGGCATTTGGTTGGACCCATTGAGAACCATAGAAGATTCAGAATTGCCTCAAAGATAAGAAATATAGGGTGATGGCTGAAGCTTGATTGTCTGGACAGGAGGCCTGTGTCTAGATGGGAGCCTTGGCAACTCATTCCAGTTTAATGATTTTATTTATTGTTGAGATGCAGCATGGAATCGACCTTTGCTGCCCTTTGGGCCGCCACCCAGCAATTCCAGATTTAACCCTCGCCTAATCTCAGGACCAATTAACCTATCAACCGGTACGTATTTGACTGTGGGATGAAATCGGAGGACCCAAAGGAAGCCTACACAGTGACAGGGAGAATGTACAAAATCCTTTCAAGCAGCAGCAGGAATTGAACCTGGGTCATTTAAACTTTATGCTACTATGCAACCATGCCACTTCATCAGTTCCATTTCTATTAGTAAGAAAGGAGGAATGATAATTGAGACAAAGTGTACTTCTGCAATTTATGGCACAATGAGGAAAAACTTCCTCACACAGAGAGTGGTGAATCTGTGGAATTCTCTGCCACAAGAAACAGTTGAGGCCGGTTCATTGGCTATATTTAAGAGGAAGTTAGATATGGCCCTTGTGGCTAAAAGGATCAGGGGGTATTGAGAGAAAGCAGGTACAGAGTTCTGAGTTGGATGATCAGCCATGATTATACTGAATGGCGGTGCAGGTTCGAAGGGCTGAACGGCCTACTCCTGCACCTATTTTTAATGTTTCTATGTTTCTAACTTGGGAACAATGGCATCGGAGAGTCAATAATAATGGTGTTGTAGATACAGGAAGCATCTTCATTCTACCGAGTCTACAACGGAAACCACAGATTGTCTAGGGCTCAATTTAATGCTGTTTTAATGAAGTTTTACTGGATTTATGGTCAAAGTCAGGTGGAGCACTCACTTTTCTATATATTGGGCAGAATCCTGGACCTGACAATATTTGTTTCACTAATTGTGAAATAAGATACTAATTAAGATTGCAGAAGTCATTAAAATATATAACACCTCTGTAGTGAAGTTGTGACAAACACAAGGCCCCCCAAGGAACTAATTATACATATGAAAGGCAATCAAAGGGTAACTTTTTACTTGCTAATCATTATTCATATGAATTTGGAATTATTTAGTCAATAGGAAATTGCATATTTTACTCAGATACAATTACTGAGTATAACTTTCCATCTGGCTGCTCTGCCCTTCCACTATTGATCTCATCACTTTCAAATGTTGGCAGCAAACTCTGCAACCTCCTCCTTGTATCTGACTGATCAATAAATTCTATTTCCTGTCTTCTTTAAGAAACATCTTAAATCTTACTTTTTTGATCAAACTTTAGGCCATCCTCCTGATTTAAGGACTCTGTGAAGCTGTTATGGTCCCTTCTGGCAATCCCCCACCTTGCTATTTACCTCAGGAATCCCCTCAATACCTCAATCTCCTCGTTTATTTTCCAATCATTCCCAGGTTCCACTAACTACACACACCAGCTTTCCATCAGAAAATGCAGGATAAAGACCCTGTGATCACAACAAGGAGCTGCCAGTTCGTTGGTCAACTCCGGTGTGAGTAACCTCGTTTCATGGTTCTTAGGACAGTCAGTTCTAAGTCTAGCATCACTCCTGGATTCTTTCATGAATACCGATTCAACGCTCGCTACGTCAATAACACCTCCCAACTCTGTCTCTGCGCCCATGTTCTGCACTTGGGTTCGTCCGCCGCCACACTCGTGTAACAGAATGAACTGGCCATAATGATCCCAGCAGGTATGGTTCCCATACAATTAGCCCTCACTTACTGGGCACCCACGACCAACTGCTTAGGGAGCTCACGGGAAAAATACGGACGCTGTCCATGAATGTATGGAAGGTCAGTGAGCAGGTGGACCAAGTTTGTTTCCCTTTCTCCATCCCTTCCAAGAATCCCGACGACCCAAACTGCACCACTCAGGATGGCGTCACCCCTGGGATCAGCAACACAGTCCCCTCGAGAGCCATACGTCCCCAAGCCCGAACCCTACGCTGGGGACCTAGGGAGGTGCCGGGCCTTCTGGTTACAATGCTCTCTGGTCTTTGAGCTACTGCCACGTACATACACTTCAGATAAATCCAAGATTGCGTACATCATGGGGCTATTATGAGGGGCTTGGCTTGGGCAACCGCGATATGGGATAACCGACCAGAGGTTTGTTCCTCCTTCACCTCCTTTGTTGCTGAAATGAGGAAAGTCTACGAACAACCCATCTGCAGTAAGGACGCCGCTAAATGTTTGCTGATTTTTTGTCAAGGGTCGTGAAGCATTGCAAGGTATTCCATTGAGTTCCGAACCTTAGCTGCAGATTCAGGGTGGAATGACGAAGCCCTATGGGAGGTGTTTCGACAGGGCCTCTCGGATAAGATAAAGGATGAACTGGCAGTGAGGGATGACACAGATTATCTGGACTCTCTGATCTCACTAGCCATTAGATTAGATAATCAATTTCAAGAGCAGCTGAGAGAAAGCTCCTCGGGAAAGCTCACGGTCCAGCTGATCAGTCCCAGCCAGCCTCCCTTCCCCAGCCACTCCAAGTGTAGCTCCTGCTCCGACCATCCCCACCACCCTGGGGGAGGAACCGATGCAGCTGGGACAGAACCGGCTCTCCCCGGCTGAACAACTTCGGAGGTGGAGAGCTAGAGATTGTTTCTATTGTGGCCAGCCAGGACATTTCCAGGATACCTACTCTCAGGAGCCAAAAGGCAGGGCTCACCAGTGAAAAAGGGGGCTCTGGTGAGCCAGATAATACACCTTTCAGCCCCCCAGACTCGGATGCAGATCCCAGCTACCGTGAATTACCAACGACAGTCCCTGTCCCTATCCGCTTCGGTGGATTCTAATGCCAAGGGCAATCTGCTGGATGAAGACATAGCCTGCCAGGCTGGAATACCTCGCGAGCCGCTAACTACCCCCCTGGAGGCCTGGGCTCTGGACGGAAAACTGCTGGCTCAGGTGACCCACTGTTAACTGCCCCTGACCTTGATCCTATCCAGCAACCATCGGGAAGAGGTACGATTCAGTTTCATTTGTTCACCTCAAGCCCCGGTAGTTCTAGGGTATCCATGGCTGACCCAACACAATCCCCAGATCAACTGGTCTACCGGGAGAATAGCCAAATGGAGTCAGTCTTGCCACATTAACTGTCTGTAGTCAGCCCCATCTCCCAGGGAAGCTACCACAACTCCGCCTGTCCTGGAACCCCTCGATTTGTCCCGAGTCCCCACAGAATACCAGGACCTGGGACTGGTATTCAGTAAACAACAGGCCCTTTCCCTGCATCCGCACTGCATTGTGCCATCGACCTTCTCCCTGGGGCCTCGCTACCCATCAGTTGCCTTTTTAACCCATCCCGACTAGAGAGAGAGGCCATGGAGAAGTACATCAGCGAGCCCCTCGCAGCGGGCAATATCAGACCTTCACCTTCCCCAGTAGGTGCTGGTTTCTTCTTTGTAGAAAAGAAGGATGGGTTGCTTCGTCCTTGTATTGATTACAGAGGCCTAAACAGCATAACTGTTAAGAATAAGTACCCTTTACCCCTCATTAGTTTGGCTTTTAAACTACTGCATGGAGCCACCATTTTCTCAAAGCTGGACATCCGGAACGTGTATCATCTAGTCGGGGTGAGGGAGGGGGACGAGTGGAAGGTGGCCTTTAATAGACCTCTAGGCCACTTCGAATATTTGGTCATGCCGTTTGGCCTCACCAATGCTCCGGCTGTTTTTCAAGCTCTCATTAATGACGTACTGAGGGACTTTATTAATCGGTTTGTATTCGTTTACCTCGATGATATCCTGATATTTTCTAGCACCACCCAAGAACACATTCAACATGTCCATCAAGTCCTCCAGAGACTGTGGGAAAACCAACTATTTGTGAAGGCAGAGAAATGTGAGTTCCACGTTCCTTCGGTCAGCTTCCTGGGTTATATCATTGAGAGCGGACACTTGAGAGCAGACCCTGAGAAGATCCGGGCATGGCCTAGGCCCATGACCCCTAAACAGCTTCAACAATTCCTGGGGTTCTCAAACTTCTACTGCTGATTTATTAAGTCAAGTGAAGTCAACTTTTATTGTCATTCGACCATAACTGCTATGTGTTGTCCATAGTAAAAATGAGACAATGTTTTTCAGGACCATGGTGTTACATGACACACTACAAAATCTAGACTAAACTACGTAAAAAACAACACAGAGAAAGAAAAACAACTACACTAGACTACAGACCTACCAAGGACTGCATAAAGTGCACAAAATAGTGCAGGCATTACAATAAATAATAAACAGGACAATAAGGCAGTAAGGTGTCAGTCCAGGCTCTGGGTATTGAGAGTCTGATAACTTGGGGGAAGAAACTGTTACACAGTCTGGTCGTGAGAGCCCGAATGCTTTGGTGTCTTTTCCCAGATGGCAGGAGGGACAAGAGCTTGTATGAGGGGTGTGTGGGATCCTTCATAATGCTGTTTGCTTTGCGGATGCAGCATATAGTGTAAATGTCCGTGACGGCGGGAAGAGCGATCCCGATGATCTTCTCAGCTGACCTCACTATCCACTGCAGAGTCTTGCGATCTGAGATGGTGCAATTCCCGAACCAGGCAATGATGCAGCTGCTCAGGATGATCTCAATACAACCCCTGTAGAATGTGATGGGGATGGGGGGTGGGAGCTGGACTTTCCTCAGCCTTCGTAGAAAGTAGAGATGCTGCTGGGCTTTCTTTGCTATGGAGCTGGTGTTGAGGGACCAGGTGAGATTCTCTGCCAGGTGAACACCAAGAAATTTGGTGCTCTTAATGATCTCTACCAAAGAGCCGTCGATGTTCAGCGGGGAGTGGTCGCTCCGTGCCCTCCTGAAGTCAACAAACATCTCTTTGGTTTTGTTCACATTCAGAGACTGGTTGTTGGCTCTGCACGAGTCCGTTAGCCACTGCACCTCCTCTCTGTAATCTGACTCATCACTCTTGCTGATGAGACCCACCACGGTCGTGTCATCAGCGAACTTGATGATGTGGTTCGAGCTGTGTGCTGCAGCACAGTTGTGGGTCAGCAGATTGAACAGCAGTGGACTGAACATACAACCCTGGGGGGCCCCCGTGCTCAGTGTGATGGTGTTGGAGATGCTGCTCCCAATCCGGACTGACTGAGGTCTCCCATTCAGGAAGTCTAGGATCCAGTTGCGGAGGGAGGTGTTCAGGCCCAGTAGGCTCAGCTTTCCAATCAGTTTCTGAGGGACGACAGAGACTACAGTCAAGTGGCGGCCCTCCTTACCCGGCTTACCTCGCATACTACCCCCTTCTGTTGGGACTCTGAAGTTGACTCGGCATTCACTGACCTGAAGAGGCACTTCACCACCGCTCCCATCCTGGTCCATCCGGACCCAGACCGTCAATTCATTGTTGAGGTGGACACCTCTGACTCCGGGATAGGAGCGGTCCTGTCCCAACGATCAACTGTGGATGAAAAGCTTTACACTTGCGCCTTCTATTCTCGCCGACTGTCCCCCGCTGAGCAGAATTATGATGTGGGGAATCAGGAACTCCTGGCGGTTAAACTAGCAGGAGTTTAAGGCACTGGCTGGAGGGGGCAGAACAACCATTTGTGGTATGGACTTATCATAAAAACCTGGGGTATATTCAGACGGCCAAACATTTGAACTCCCGCCAAGCCCGCTGGGCATTATTTTTTGGATGGTTCAAGTTTTCCCTCACATGCTGTCCAGGGTCGAAGAATGGAAAGCCAGACGTGCTGTTCCGCCAATACGACTGCAAGGAGGACATTTCCAGCCCAGGGACTATGGTCCCACCATCCTGCGTAGTTGCCACACTCACTTGGGAGATCGAGTCCAAACGAAAAGAAGCCCAATGGGACCCTGGCACTGGACTCGGCAATCGCCAGTATGTGCCCGTTTCTGTCAGGTCCCAGGTTCTTCAATGGGGGCACACGTCTCAATTCACCTGCCACCCTGGGAGTGATCGGACCCTAGCGCTCCTGAAAAAAACACTTTTGGTGGCTGTCCATGGAGGCAGATACCCGTTCCTATGTCTCAGCATGTTCCATCTGTGCCTAGGGGAAAAGCCTCTCAGTGGCCACCTGCGGGTTTACTTCATCCTCTACCTGTCCCTGGTCATCCCTGCTTGCACATCGCCCTATACTTTGTCACCGGTCTATTCCCTTCACATGGGAACACCACCATACTCACTGTGGTAGACCGGTTCTCCAAGGCGGTGCACTTCATTGCCCTCCCTAAACTCCATTCCTCTCAAGAAACCACAGATCTTCTCGTCCGCCACGTCTTCCGCCTCCACGGAATTCCCGCAGACATCGTCTCCGATCGTCCCCAGTTTGTCTTACAGGTGTGGAAGGCCTTCTGTCAAGCCTTAGGTGCATCGGTCAGCCTGTCATCCGGCTTCCATCCCCAGATGAATGGGCAGATGGAACAGGTCAACCAAGACCTGGAGGAGATGCTATGTTGTATAACGGCAAACAATCCATCGACCTGGAGCAACCACCTCCAGCGGGTTGAGTACACCCACAACTCTCTAGTGAGCTCTACAATTGGAAGGTCTCCCTTCGAGTGTTCCCTTGGGTACCAACTCCTGCAGTTCCCTGCGCAAGAAGAGGAGATTGCGGTACCATTGGTTCAGGACCGTATCGATTGGTGCCTGAAGGTTTGGGAGGAGACACGCACAGCCCTACTCAAATTAGCAACATGCAATAAGAAGATGGCTCTCCGACACTGGACTCTGATGGTGTGGCTTTCCTCCAAGGACATCCCACTCAAGAACGAGCATAGGAAACTCACCCCTCGCTTCCTGGGACCATTCAAGGTTGAAAGTGTAATCAATTCCACAGCAGTCTGCCTAAAACTGCCAAGATCTATGCGCATCCACACGACTTATCATGTATCCCAGTTAAAGACAGTTTCCGTCAGTCCGTTGTGTCTCCTGGCTGAGACTCCCCCACCTGCCCGTATCATCAACAACCATCCGGTATACACCGTCTGAAGACTACTGGATGTGCGCCATAGGGGCAGGGGTTTCCGATACCTGATAGACTGGGAAGGGTACAGTCCAGAAGAGCATTTCTGGGTCCCCCACTCCTTCATTCTAGACCCTTCCCTCATCCAGGATTTTCATCAAGACCATCCAGACAGGCCTGTAGGATCACCTGGAGGCTCCTGTTGACGGAGGGGTACTGTCATGGTCCCTTCTGGCAATCCCCATCTTGCTATTTACCTCAGGAATTGGGCCTCAATCCCCTCGTTTAGTTTCCAATCATTCCCAGGTTCCACTAACACCACACACCTGCTTTCCATCAGAAAATGCAGGATAAAGACCCTGTGATCAGAATAAGGAGTTTGTTGGTCGACTCCGGTGTGAGTAACCTCGTTTCATGGTTCTTAGGACTGCCAGTTCTAAGTCTAGTATCACTCCTGGATACCGATTCCACACTCGCTATTTCAAATAATGCCTCCTGACTCTCTCTGTGCCCGTGTTCTGCACTTGGGTTTGTCCACTGCCACGCTTGTGTAACAGAAGCACCTTGAGATTTATGCTTTTGTTCTAAAAATCTATATAAATGGAAATCATTGTTTATGTAAGATTTAGAAATTTTACTTTGGCAGTGGGAGTATAAAACACTTGAAAAGTTACTGTATGAGAGATTGAGGTAAACAATTTTTGGCTGAATAATCAAAATGAATTATAGAAATACAGAAAAAAACAGAAGTAGGAGCAATTCAGTAAGTTTTTCAACTTGTACATGATAGTGGCTGATTCTAACTTCATAACCTTTTTCTTTCCTTTTCTTTGTATCCCTTGAATACTTCAGAGATATGTTTTTATCTCATTTGAGATTATTTGTTGACTTGGCTTTCATTGGCTTCTTAGTACAGAACTCCATAGGTTAACTACCCTGAGTGTGAAAGAACTTCTCCTGGGCTCAGTTCTAAATAGCAAATTTTGTACTTTGAAGCTACATTAGAAACATCTTCCTTACATAAAGACTATTTAGTCTTGTTAATGTTCAATAGGATTCTGTGAGATAATCATTTATTCTTTTAAACTGCAGTTCATACAGGCCTTACAGACTCAAGCCCTTCTCATCGCAAGTAATTTGTTGCACTCACTGCATGAAAAGAGTATCCTTCCTCAAAACATCACCATAAATATGAAATGTGGTGTAGTGAATGTAGTTTTCCTGGATTTCAGTAAAGTCTTCCAACAAGTTTGCATGTGAGAGATTGAACTAAAGGTTTAGAACAAGTTGGCAAAGAGGCTTCAAAACTGGCTTGCCTGTAAGAATTAGAGTGATTAAGGACTGCCTTTATGGCGAGAGAGCCTGCGACTAGTTGTGTTCCACAAAGTTAAGTGCTGGGACTCTTACTGTTAGGAATATAAATGATTAGTTTGGAAGTGAATTTACAGCAGGAGGTATGATTGGTGAGTTTTACAGATGATGTAAAGATTATTAAAGGTGTTGACAGTAAGGAATGTAGTCTTAGGCTACAGAGTGATATTGGCGTGTTGGTGAAAGGTGCTCAGAAATGGCAAATTGAGTTTAATTCTGATAAGTGTGAGGTGAAACATTTTGAGAGTATAAATGAGGCTAAGAGATAAACCATGATGGTGGGGTCCTAAGTGTTATTGAGGAACAGGGGAATTTTGGTTTACGAATCCAAATATTCTTGGAAGTGATTAAGTGATACAGTAATCAGTACATTGAATACAAGAACAGGAAAGTTATGTTCCAACTGGAGTAAATAGTGGTGCATTTCTGGTCAACACTTGATGGGAAGGATATGATAGCACTGGAGAAGATGAAGAAGAGATTCACCAGGATGTTGCCTAACAGTTATGAAGAGAGAACAGAGAGAGTGGGTCTGTTTTCTCTGGAGCAGAGAAAGTTAAAGTATATACAGTAAAATTATGAGGCCCATTGACAGGGTAAGTAGCAGAAAATCCTTTCTCTTTTCAAAGGTGAAAATTACATTAGGGTAATAGGTAAAATATTTAGAGGGGCATCTTTTTAACTTACGCAAATATAGTACCTGAAATGCACTGCTACAGCGAGTAGTGGATGTTCAGTCATTAACAGCATTTGTTTCTAGATGAGTCCTCCAAGATCTAGATAGGTTCCAACAGTCAGCATGAGCATGTTGGGTCAAATGGCCTGTTTCCAAAAATATGCCTGTTGGCGTGGTGTATAATGACTGAGAATCCAATATTGCCTCCATCTAGAATCACCCCACTACGTTACAAGAACTTTAGTTCCTGGAAATCAGACCTCAAAATGTGATCCTTGCTGCATCTTCTTTTGCATGAGGCAACTGCTTAGGCCCGGAGAAACTCCATTTTGTACTATAATCATTTCCCGTCACATCATAAAAAAAGGATGTTTACTTATCCCAGTTATTTTCACCTCTGCTACCATGACTACATTCTCAGTCAGCACAATTTTACATGATTTCTCAGCCAGTACTTTAAGACCACATATGTCCTGTCATAGAGAAATATTTCATGGAAATGGGCACTTTAGCACACAGAATCAATAGCAAACATCACATACCTCAACAAAATAATCCTATAATAACCCAACTTCTTAATATTCCCCTCATTTTTATCATCTCTCATCATATTTTACTGTTTACCTGTACACTTAGGGAAATCTTCAGTTGCCAAGTAACACACTAACCCACACACCTTTAATTGCAAAAGGAAATCAGAACAGTCAGAGGAAATGTGCGAACTCCACACAGATTTCAACCCAGATCAGGTGTGAAATCAGATTGTTAACACTTTTAGGCAGGAGCCCTCCTATCAGCATCACTGTAAAACCTCATGAAAATATAGTTTGTATAAGACCATAAGACATAGGAGCAGAATTCAGCCCTTCAAGTTTGCTCAGTTATTCCATTATGGCTGATCCCGGATCCCACTGCCATACACCTGCCTTCTCACCAAATCCTTTGATGCCCTGACTAATCTGTGGCAGAGCATTCCACAGATGCACTACACTCTGACAAAAAAAAAATCTCTCCTCACTAAGGAGAAGGATATTGAATTGTGTAAGGTAAGGGAAACAAGTAGGGGAGTTATGGAAACTAGGATGATTAAAGAGGAGAAAGTACTGGCGCTTTTAAGGAATATAAAAGTGGATAAATCTCCGGATCCTGACAGGATATTCCCTAGGACCTTGACAGAAGTTTGTGTAGAAATAGTAGGGGCCCTGACAGAAATGTCATTAGAAACGGGAGTGGTGCCAGAGGATTGGCGTATTGCTCATGTATTTCCATTGTTTAAAAAGGGTTCTAAGAGTAAACCTAGCAATTATAGGCCTGTAAGTTTGATGTCAGTGATGGGCTAGTTAGTGGAAAGTATTCTTAGAGATGGTATATATAATTATCTGGATAGACTGGGTCTGATTAGGAACAGTCAACATGGATTTCTGCATGGAAGGTCATGTTTGAAAAATTTTATTGAATTTTTTGAAAAGTTACAAGGAAGGTTGACGAGGGTAAAGCAGTGGATGTTGTCTATATGGACTTCAGTAAGGCCTTTGACAGGGTTCCGCATGGAAGGTTAGTTAGGAAGGTTCAATCGTTAGGTATTAATATTGAAGTAGTAAAATGGATTCAACAGTGGCTGGATGGGAGATGCCAGAGAATAGTGGTGGATAACTGTCAGGTTGGAGGCCAGTGACTAGTGGTGTGCCTCAGGGATCTGTACTGGGTCCAATGTTGTTTGTCATATACATTAATGATCTGGATGATAGGGTGGTAAATTGGATTAGTAAGTATGCAGATGATACTAAGGTAGGTGACGTTGTGGATAATGAAGTAGGTTTTCAAAGTTTGCAGAGAGATTTAGGCCAGCTAGAAGAGTGGGCTGAGCGATGGCAGATGGAGTTTAATGCTGATAAGTGTGAGGTGCTGCATTTTGGTAGGAATAATCCAAATAGGACATACATGGTAAATGATAGGGCATTGAAGAAGGCAGTAGAACAGAGTGATCTAGGAATAATGGTGCATAGTTCCTTGAAGGTGGAATCTCATGTAGATAGGGTGGTGAAGAAAGCTTTTGGTATGTTGGCCTTTATAAATCAGAGCATTGCATATAGGAGTTGGGATGTAATGTTAAAATTGTACAAGGCATTGGTGAGGCCAAATTTAGAGTTTTGTGTACAGTTCTGGTCACCAAGTTATAGGAAAGATGTCAACAAAATAGAGAGAGTACAGAGGAGATTTACTAGAATGTTACCTGGGTTTCAGTACCTAAGTTACAGAGAAAGGTTGAACAAGTCAGGTCTTTATTCTTTGGAGCATAGAAGGTTGAGGGGGGACTTGATTGAAGTATTTAAGATTATGAGGGGGATAGATGGAGTTGACATGGATAGGTTTTTACTTGATTGAGGTACTTAAATTTATGAGGGGGATAGATAGAATTGACGTGGATAGGCTTTTTCCATTGAGAGTAGGGGAGATTCAAACAAGAGGACATGAGTTGAGAGTTAAGGGGCAAAAGTTTAGGGGTAACATGAGGGGAAACTTCTTTACTCAGAGAGTGGTAGCTGTGTGGAACGAGCTTCCAGCAGAAGTGGTAAGGCAGGCTCGATTTTGTCATTTAAAAAAAAATTGGATAGGTATATGGGCAGGAAAGGAATGGAGGGTTATGGGCTGAATACAGGTAGGTGGGACTAGGTGAAAGTAAGTTTTCGGCACGGACTAGAAGGGCCAAGCTGGCCTGTTTCCATGCTGTAATTGTTATGTGGTTATATGGTGATAAGTGTCTGGACTAAAGGATTGTCCTCGAAGATGAGAAGGAAGGTAGGACAGATTACCTGACTGTAAGGCAAACAGGTCATATAACCAGAATTTTATAGATCAAAAAATTGAATCTGAGAATGTCCAGAAAATGTTGGAATTATGGCTAATTTGGTGATGTTTAAATGTTTGCTTCTCTCTGACCAGTAATGTCCAGCCTTGAGATTCTGGAAGGTGTTTATGAAGTGTGTTTTAAGATGCTTTGCTGAATGTTTAACCCTTGAGAGAACAGTAACTAAAATGGGAATGGTTTGAGTTTGAAGACTGTTGTGTGAGCTGTGGCCACACTTGAGTTCACTTGTGAGAGAGAGAGGGAGAGAGAATGAGAATGCATGAGTGAGCGCAGAGTATCTACATATCACCACATGCATTTCTGAGATCCTTTTTCTGTGGGCATGCTTGGCAAATATATAGAACAGTAACTGTAAACAGGAGCAATGCACAGCAAACTGTGCAAATCGGAATACAAATAATTAACAATAAATTACGAGCATGAAATAACAAGTTAAAGATTTCTTAAAGTGAGACCATCAATTGTAGAAACACTGGAAGTAGAATGAGTATAGTTATCCTTTTTTGTTCAAGAAACTTATGGTTGAGGGGTAGTAACTGTTCTTGAACATGTTGGTGCAATTAATCTAAAATTGATCTGAAGGGAAGATTGTAGTACTTGATGTGAAATGAATTTGCAGGATGTCTTTTTAAGAAGTCCCTAAGAAATTGTGTGAATGTGTCTTTGGGGGGACCATCCATCTTTTCTTTTTCTTTGTTCTTTTGGGTCCAGGTAATTTTTAAAATTATTTACAGATTCAGATGGATGAATTTGCAAACTTGTTTTTTTTTGTTTTGTCTTATCTGTGTTTTAAGTGTGTGTAGTATTCCTTTGCTTTGGAATTGATTTTGGAGAGAGAGAGACCCAGATTTCAAACTGGTCATATGGAATCCAAGTTAAGGTGATGGAAATATGAGATTCCTACATTGTAGAAAGAATTTACCATTTTGGGAAATTGGTGATTGGTGTATACTCAAGTTGGGAATTTTAAATTTATGTTGCTGGTGGGAGATTGGAACACTTGGGGAGTAATCTGAAGCATTTTTTCTTAGCATGAATGTTCCATTAGGTTAAAATATATTATATATTGGGTATTGCAAATGCACTGATTGAGTTTTCAATGTTGAGACATATTCACAATATGTGTCTCATAAAATGCAAATAAGTAGTCAGGTTTCAGGTCATTAGAATGCAAATATAGAATGAGTTTGAACTCCAACATTTGTGGGGTAAAGTGCAAATGAGGTTTCACCATTGCTGACCATAGAGAACCAGAGGGAGAAGATCAAGAGAGTCAGCCCACTAAAAATCTCATTACAGGATCTTAAATAATGACCATCAACTTTCAGAATGAAGCAGACCTGTGTAGGAAAATGAACAGGAATGCGAAGGCAGAAGACAGAGTGTGTGACAACAAGCCATGTATAAAGTGCTGAAGAATAATGGTAACAGAACTTTGTAATGAAGACTGTTTCTGGGAGGTAGATGATTAGTCATATACAGTGGATCAGAATAGAAAAATATTCAGAAAATAGATGGGAAAGCATCTGAGTTATTGTAGGGATATCAATTTGCACAACCTTGATGGAAAGGCAGATAGAGAAACAGAGAAGAAATTGTATGCAGTGTCTGAAAGAAGTCACTCCATCCTGAAAGGACAGTGAACATTAATAAACAGCCTTTTCTGTGGGTGGGCCAGCAATCAAAAGAATAGTCTGTAAGGGAGCGCCATTGCAGTGAGGTCCTTGCAGCTATTCATAGACAACCCCAAATCCTCCTGTAGATCACTCAAAGGGACTGAGAGACTGGTTGTCAGATTATTGTGATTATCTTCTGTCATGGCATGAAATGTGAACTGTTACGTGTGAAACTAAAAGAAAGTTACCTTTCTTGTGCCCTCTGCCTAAACGGTAACTGCTCACAGCCAGGTCTGATAGTTTCAGTTATTAGAGATTAATTTGGTGAAGATAAGGGTGTGATTAAAGGGTAATGGGCCAGCAGGAAAGGAAGCAACAAGCATCCGAATGACAAAGCTGCCTTTCAAAGTGATTGAAATCAAGAAGCCAAATAGGTCCAAGAAGAGGACGTAATCAAATTTGTAGGACATTTTATTGCCAGCTCCACTTTGTCTTGTAGATAGCCAATTAGGGATGACAGATAGCGTAGATGTAGGGACATGATATGTTATTAATTGGGGAAGGGATCCAAAGTGAAGGGCATTTTCTCTTAAAGATTGGTCCTCTTGGGCCAGATTTCTGTCCAGGGGCCAAGACAGGATATGTTAGGGAGTATTCTGGAGTTGTATCAAAATGGCAAATATTAATTCAAACAAGAATCAGTATTCAGTTTTTAATATAAAGTGCAAGCAGTAAATTGAAGTTAAAAGTACGGGCCTGCCCACAGATAGGGTTTGCAAAATGATGACCATGAGACTTTTGCATTTGTATCAGCCAAATGTCAAGTAAAAGAGACTGTGTTAATTAGCCTGCATCAATCCAGGCAACTATGGGTTAGGTGGCTGGCTCCCTATGTTCAGAAGATTTCAAGAATATCTGTGTCAATTAGTTTGTCCAAGCAGGTATGTTTGAACAATCAGAGGTGTCTCTCATTGCAGAGATGCAATTCAAAGGAAGCAATGTCAACCCAAAGTAAACAATCCCATTGTACCTCCTGAAAATGTGTTAAATCACCAACTGTTACCTTTGATTCTCTCTCTTTCTCACTCTCACTCTCACTCTCTCTTACCAAAACCAAACATTTTAAAATCCCCAAGTTACCATCTCAAATAATGAGACATTAAACCTCAGATAAATTAACTATGTTTAAAAAATATACAAATTTTGAAATTAAATATTTGTGTGTTTTTATTTGGGAAATTAATACAATAACTGATGAGGTTAAGTGTAATATATGACCCTGTTAATTGTGAGCAGATGGAGTGAATCCTAGTTTATGGTATTGTTTTGTTACCCTAAGTTCCTGTGCAGATTTCAAATTATACTGAGAGACTTGTTCACTGAAAATTTTCAGGTACTGAATATACATATTGGATAATCCACTAATGATTTGAGGAATACTTTACTGTTACTTTACTGAATACTGTTACCTACAGAATATCTGATTCTTGCAGATACTATATGATTGACGAATTGCTTTTCATCTTCATAATCAAAATCACAATTTGAGATATTGCATGACTAAAATAATCCTTGCTAGTGGGTTATAAATAAAGAATTTTGAAAGAAAATATCCATTGAAGTGTAGAGAGACAATAACAAAAACACACTGTGTGCTAATAAGTCTCAGTCCAAGGTAAAGCAATGCTAAGAATTAGAATGTGTCTCTTTTATTCATCTTACACTCCGTAATCTAATTGCACAAACAAGATGGTCAGCTTGTTGACTGTTGGTTACAAATATCAATGCTGACCATACATTGCAACATATAACATTGAAAATCACTTGTTCAAATTTTGGTGGTTTGCTGCAAAGCTTATTCTTATTTGGGTTAAAGACAATCTCAACATCAACCTTTTTCAAAGGACACATTTTGTTCTTGTAAGGTTTTGAGCAATGGTAGATCAGATGAGTAAAATTTGTTTTTTGTTCCTGGACTAATTTTGATTTAAAATGACTGAGCAAACTAAATGGGTGGATTTAACTGTAACCATCCCCACTCTGCCTTCTGAAATGCTGTAAAATAGTCATATGCAGAATTTACTTACCAAGAAGATGAAGTAATTTCATCATACAAATAAAATTTTCCAATTAAGATGACACTAGATGTAACACATAAAATAGTATCTATCAACAAATTTCTGGCTATGCATTGTTTTATTGCAGAGTTACAGAAACCAAGCTGTATATATTTATAACTCTTCTCAAGGTTCATGGAGCAAAAGGTTGGTGGGGTGGTGGGGGGTGGAATGGCATTTAACTAGTTTTGAGAAATTTCAAAGTTCAAGATAAATTTATTATCAAAGTGTATGTTACCATATACAACCCTGAGGTTTATTTTCTTGTGAGCATACTCAATAAATCCATAACAGAATTAATGAAAGATCGCACCAACTTGGGCATTCAACCAGTTCAATTTGAGCAAGTACAAACAGAAAGAAATAATAATAAATATATACATAATAAATCTTCAGAACATGAGGTGAAGAGTCATTGAAAATAAATTCATAGGTTGTGGGAATATTACAATGGTGTGATAAGTTCAAGTTGAGTAAAGTTTTGTTCAAGAGGTTGAGGGGTAGTAAATGTTCTTGAATCTACTGGTGTGAGTTCTGAGGCTCTTGTACCTTCTACCTGATAGCAGCAAAAAGACAATATTACCTGGGTGGTGGGGGTCCTGGATGATGGATGCTGTTTTCCTGCAACAACACTTTGTGTAGATACGCTCAGTGACGGGCAGGGCTTTAATCATTATTGGCTGCACCATATCTACTACATTTTGTAGGATTTTACATTCAAGGGCATTGTTGTTTCTATACCAGGTTGTGATGCAGCCAATCAATATACTATCCACCACACACCTATAGAAGTTTGTCAAAGTTTTAGATGTTATTCAAAGTGTTAAAAAATCAAAGATTCAAAGTACTATACATACATTATCAAAGTATGTAGGCAGTATATAATCCTGAGATTTGTCTTTCTGCAGAGTGCCACAACACAAGGAAGCTGTTCAAGGTAAACATCAAACACCAAATATGCAAAAAAAGAACAAATTGCGCGAACAGCAAAAAACAAGTGAATAACACACAGAATATTAAACATCAAACCACAGAGTCCTTGAAACAGTCCAGTTCAGCTTAGTTTAGTTCAGCGAGATGTATCAGCTAGAATGGTGTTGCAGTGCCAACCTTGTACTCAATGTCAGTAAAACCAAAGAAAGGGTAAGATGAAATAACATAAGTCAGTCCTCATCGAGCAATCAGAAGTGAAAAGAGTGAGCAATTGCAAGATCCCGAGGATCTATCCTGGGCCCAACATATTGATGCAGGTACAAAGAAGGCATGATAACAGCTATATTTCATTAGGAGTTTGAGAAGATTTGGTACGTCACCAAATACACTCACAAATATGTACAGATGTACCATGTAAAGCATTCTAACTGGCAGTATCACTGTCTGGTATGGTGGGCTAATGCACAAGATCAAAAGAAGCTACAGTAAGTTGTGAACTCAGTCAGCTCCGTCATGGGCACTAGCATCCATACTATCAAGGACACCTTCAAGGAGCTATGCCTCAAAAATGCAGCATCCGCCATTAACAACACCTATCACCCAGCTGCCCTCTTCTCTTTGCTACCAACAGGGAGGAGATACAGGAGCCTGAAAGCAAACCTTTAATGATTCAGGAACAACTTCTTCCCCTCTGTTATATGACTTATGAATGGACATTGAATCCATAAATACTACCTGATTACATTTTTATTTTTTATTTTTGCACTACTAATTTAATTCAACTATTTAATATATAACCATAATTCATGTTTTTTTCTATTTTTATTATATATTGCATTGTGCTGCTGCTGCCACAAAGACAACAAATGGTTTAGATGGGGAAGTGTTTGTTAAGTCTGTCCAGAACAGGTTCCTGTCACAGTATGTTGACAGGCTGACTAGGGGGAATGCCATACTAGATCTACTATTAGGTAACGAACTGGGTCAGGTCACAGATCTCTCAGTGGGTGAGCATCTGGGGGACAGTGACCACTGCTCCCTGACCTTTAACATTATCATGGAAAAGGACAGAATCAGAGAGGACAGGAAAATTTTTAATTGGGGAAGGGCAAATTATCAGGCTATAAGGCTAGAACTTGTGGGTGTGAATTGGGATGATGTTTTTGCAGGGAAATGTACTATGGATATATAACCATATAACCGTATAACAATCACAGCACGGAAACAGGCCATCTCGGCCCTCCTAGTCTGTGCCGAACTCTTAATCTCACCTAGTCCCACCTACTCACACTCAGCCCATAACCCTCCACTCCTTTCCTGTCCATATACCTATCCAATTTTACCTTAAATGACACAACTGAACTGGCCTCTACTACTTCTACAGGAAGCTCATTCCACACAGCTATCACTCTCTGAGTAAAGAAATACCCCCTCGTGTTTCCCTTAAACTTCTGCCCCCTAACTCTCAAATCATGTCCTCTCTTTTGAATCTCTCCTACTCTCAATGGAAACAGCCTATTCACGTCAACTCTATCTATCCCTCTCAAAATTTTAAATACCTCGATCAAATCCCCCCTCAACCTTCTACGCTCCAATGAATAGAGATCTAACTTGTTCAACCTTTCTCTGTAACTTAAGTGCTGAAACCCAGGTAACATCCTAGTAAATCGTCTCTGCACTCTCTCTAATTTATTGATATCTTTCCTATAATTCGGTGACCAGAACTGCACACAATATTCCAAATTTGACCTTACCAATGCCTTGTACAATTTTAACATTACATCCCAACTTCTGTACTCATTGCTTTAGGGATCTCTTGCAGGATGTTAGGGATAAATTTGTCCCGGTGAGGAAGATAAAGAATGGTAGGGTGAAGGAACCATGGGTGACAAGTGAGGTAGAGAATCTAGTCAGATGGAAGAATGCAGCATACCTCAGGTTTAAGAAGCAAGGATCAGATGAGTCTATTGAGGTGGCAAGAAAAGAGCTGGGGAAAGAAGGGGCTGAGGAAAGCAAGAAGGGGGCATGAGAAGGCCTTGGCGAGTAGGGTAAAGGAAAACCCCAAGGCATTCTTCAATTATGTGAAGAACAAAAGGTTGACAGGAGTGAAGATAGGACCGATTAGAGATAAAGGTGAGAAGATGTGCCTGGAGGCTGTGTAAGTGAGCAAGGTCCTCAATGAATACTTCTCTTCGGTATTCACCAACAAGAGGAAACTTGATGATGGTGAGGACAATATAAGTGAGGTTGATGTTCTGGAGCATGTTGATATGAAGGGAGAAGAGGTGTTGGAGTTGTTAAAATACATTAGGACAGATAAGTCCCCGGGGCCTGACGGAATATTCCCCAAGCTGCTCCATGAGGTGAGGGAAGAGATTGCTGAGCCTCTGGCTAGGATCTTTATGTCCTTGCTGTCCACGGGAATGGTACCGGAGGATTGGAGGGAGGCGAATGTTGTCCCCTTGTTCAAAAAAGGTAGTAGGGATAGTCCAGGTAATTATAGACCAGTGAGCCTTACGTTTGTGGTGGGAAAGCTGTAGGAAAAGATTCTTAGAGATAGGATCTATGGGCATTTAGAGAATCATGGTCTGATCAGGGACAGTCAGCATGGCTTTGTGAAGGGCAGATCGTGTCTAACAAAGCTGATAGAGATCTTTGAGGAGGTGACCTGGCGTATAGATGAGGGTAATGCAGTGGATTTTAGTAAGGCATTTGACAAGGTACCACATGGTAGGCTTATTCAGAAAGTCAGAAGGCATGGGATCCAGGGATGTTTGGCCAGGTGGATTCAGAATTGGCTTGCCTGCAGAAAGCAGAGGGTCGTAGTGGAGGGAATACATTTGGATTGGAGGGTTGTGTCTAGTGGTGTCCCACAAGGATTGGTTCTAGGACCTCTAATTTAAGTGATTTTTATTAACGACCTGGATGTGGGGGTAGAAGGGTGGGTTGGCAAGTTTGCAGATGACACACAGGTTGGTGGTGTTGTGGATAGTATAGAGGATTGTCGAAGATTGCAGAGATATATTGATAGGATGCAGAAGTGGGCTGAGAAGTGGCAGATGGAGTTCAACCCAGAGAAGTGTGAGGTGGTACACTTTGGAAGGGCAAACTCCAAGGCAGAGTACAAAGTAAATGGCAGGATTCTTGGGAGTGTAGAGGAGCAGAGGGATCTGGGCGTATATGTCCACAGATCCCTGAAAGTTGCCTCACAGGTAGATAGGATAGTTAAGAAAGCTTATGGAGTGTTAGCTTTCATAAGTTGAGGGATAGAGTTTAAGAGTCGCAGGGTAATGATGGAGCTCTATAAAACTCTTGTTAGGCCATATTTGGAGTACTGTGTCCAGTTCTGGTCGCCTCACTATAGGAAGGATGTGGAAGCATTAGAGAGGGTGCAGAGGAAATCTACCAGGATGCTGCCTGGTTTAGGCAGTATGCGTTATGATCAGAGATTAAGGGAGCTAGGGCTTTACTCTCTGGAGATGAGGAGGATGAGAGGAGACAGGATAGAGGTATACAAGATATTAAGAATAGATAGAGTGGACAGTCGGCGCCTCTTCCCCAGGGCACCACTGAGGATATGGCTTTAAGGTAAGGGGAGGAAAGTTCAAGGGGGATATTAGAGGAAGGTTTTACACTCAGAGAATGGTTGGTGTGTGGAATGCACTGCCTGAGTCAGTGGTGGAGGCAGATACACTAGTGAAATTTAAGAGACTACTAGACAGGTATATGGAGGAATTCAAGGTGGATGGTTATATAGGAGGCAGGATTTAGGGTCGGCACAACATTGTGGGCCGAAGGGCCTGTACTGTGCTGTATTGTTCTATGTTCTAAATTTCACAATATATGCCAATGATATTAAACCTAATTCCGATTCTGATTTAGCTCTGTGTTGTTCATTGACTGCAGGCCACAGGCCCAGCCAGCCATGAGCTAAATCGGTCAAATTAGCAATAAAATGAAAGAATATCCAGATACCAGAAACACGTATAACATAAACTGCAGAATTCTATCAAAAAGTACAATCCACAAACTGCCAATCAAACCTTGCCCAAGACCCGAGACTTTGACAGCTTTCTATGACAACAATGAATGAGTGCTGACGGTCTAGTCGAATGCAGATAGAAGGCAGGCAGATGGCGCTGAACACCCGCTTTTCTTCCGTTCTCATCCTTGTTGATTTCAATCTTGCTCAATGCTTTAATCAGCGAGTTGTTGAAGAATTAGAGCAGAACATGTGTTCACACTCCACCATTATGCTGCACATTCCGTTGTCAGCCTTGCTCTCAACCACACCAGGTTGTCTCAGAGATAACAAAAGTGCCAGATCACTCATTAGGTCCAAAAACACATGATCAAAATGTAAATTACAGGCTCCAATCGCATACAGATTAGTTGTAGAAGTATATTTAAAAGAAGGAGAATAAGAAGGACATTTGTGAACTGTCTGCAAGATGTTGCCACTGGTCGCATTAGTCGTTGGCATCATCTATGCTGAACCTTCACAAAGTCTTGAGGAGGTAGAGACACTGTTGTGCTTTCTTTGTAATTGCACTTACAGTGTATACTGGGCTCTGGATAGGTTGTCTGAAATAATAACACCAAGGAATTTAAAGTTCCTAACCCTCTGCATCTCTGATCCTCTGATGAGGAATGGCTAGTGGACCTTTGGTTTCCTCCTCCTGAAGTCAATATTCAGCTCCTTGATCTATCTGACAATGAGTAAGAGGTTGTTGCTGTGGCACCACTCAGCCAGATTTTCAATCTCCCTCCTACAAGCTGATACATCACCACCTTTTATTTTGGCCTGTGATAGTATGATGTCAACAAACTTTACCATGGCATTGAAGCTGTGATTATCCACACTGTCATAAGTGTAAATCAATTAGAGCAGGGAGCTAAGCATGCAACCTTGTTGAGATTGTGGAGGAGATGTTGTTACCAATATGAATTAATTGGGGTCTGCAAGTTAGGAAATCGAGGATCCAATTGCACAAGGAGGTATTGAGACCCAAGTCTTGAATGTTATTTATTAGTTTTAAGGAGATGATGGAATTGAATGCTGAGCTGCAGTCGATAAAGAGTATCCTGATCTTTGCTGTCCAGGGTTGAGTGAAGAGCCAATGAGATTGCATTTGCTGTGGACCTGTTGCTTCAGTTGCCAAATTGGAGCAGATCCAAGTCGCTTCTCAGGCAAGAGTTTATATGTATCATAACCATCCTTTCAAAACACCTCATCACTAAGAATGTAAGTGCAACTGGATGATAGTCATTGAGGTGGGTAACCAGGTTTTTCTTCGGCACCAATATGTGAAGTCTGCTTGAAGTAGGGGTGTACCTCCGACTGCCAAAGTGAGAGGTTAGGGATCTGAGCAAACATTCTAGCCACTTGATCAACACATATCTGATCAGGTCTGATCAAATTTATTGCTAAAAGTAACTGTGGTACTGCAGTGTAAAATTCAGGACAGGATGATATAGCTGTATCACAATAAACCATGTGATTGTTATGCAGTTTTCCTCTTTATAAATGAAAAAATAACCCATCCAAGAAGATACTGTCAATATTATTAGCCAAGGAGCATTCGTACAGTTCTCACTCCACTATATTTTCTTAAGTGATAAACGTATTTATTTTAAAGTTGATTAACTTTTGATTGCATTAAAAGAGCAGCAGAGTAAAGCATAGACATGATAAATATTCCTTTCAGCAACTGTTCTGTCAACTTAATAATTCATTTTAATTTACTTTTAAGCACTGCAATCAATGCAATGGGACAGGGTTCAACTAGACAATAAACATTACCTGGACACGTGGCTGTATTATTACAAACTCGTGTTTCCCTTAAGGGACCACTGCACAGAGTCCCATATGGGGAGGCGACACAAGATCTTGTTCGCACCTGCAATCCCATTCCACATGTCAGTGAACACACACTCCACTGAGACCATTCTTCAGCAGCAGGATCACCTGGCAAAGGAAAAAAAAACAACAGTTAGTAATTCTGATAACAAATCATAAAGCACTTTAAAAGAAGAACAAGACTGCACTAACATACATTATATTTTGTTTATTAAATCGATAAAACATGACTTCATTTAGTGACAAAGGGAAAACAAAACAAAAATACAGTCAACTATCTCATCTAGTGTTTAAGCCAAGTGAAACATTGAAATCTTGCTTTGGAGAGAAATGCATGAATACTTCAATTTTCTGCTCCTTCAGAAGAGCTATTAACCCTTTCCTACCTATGCCATCTTACCATTAAATTTTTGAAATATTACTTCAAGTTGTCACCCCATTCTTTAGTCTACTTCAGCGTCAACATCACCTGCTTCTAGAGTTAGTTATTAGCTGCACTTGTTTATAGTTTGTTTCTCTCCTCCTTACTCTCAGTGATCCATCATCAACTCTGCCTGAGCATCAAGCAACACATCCATTCCAAGGCTTTGAAATATGACCCTTGGAGATAACATTGTTGGGACAACCAGCAATATACAATGCAAAAGTATAGCCATAAGTTATTCGTATGTTGACTAATGCATCCGCAATTTCATATATGGTCAACTCTATTCCCATAAAAAAAATTAAAAACTTCTGGACACAAGTTTAAAGTGAGAGGGGAAAGATTTGGAGGGGTTCTCATGGGGCAACTTCTTCAGATAGAGAGGTGAGTATGTATCTTGAGTAAGCTACCAGAGGAGGTGGTTGGGGCAGGAAAATAACAATATTTAAAAGATATTTGGATAGGAAAAGTTTCAAGGGATATTGGCCATACACATGCAAAGGGATCTAGCATATTGATAAGGGTTTCAGTACAAAACATTGACTCTATTCCTTTCCACAGATTCTGCCTGACCCGCCGATTTCCTCCAGCATTCTGTCTGTGTTAGTACAAGCAGATGGAGCTAAGTGAAGGAATGGAGCGGGAAGATAGAGGCAGAGGCTCTATCAATTATGGTAGAGAGGGAGCTATGTTTCTAAACATATAAGAAAACAGATGCAGTGGAGATGGAGAAACAGAGATGAAATTATGGCATCCTTACAGGAGATAGATTGAAAGGAGGTGTAATTGTGATAGCCGTGACCTTACAGTAAATATTTGTGGCTTGTTTATCTTTTTAGATGGAGTCAGAGTATTAGAGAAAAGGGAAAGAAGTGCCAGACATGGTACAAGTGAATTTCAAGGCAGGTTGGAAGATAATAAAAGTGATAAAATTGTCAAGTTCTGCATGGGTAAAGGAAACAGCATCAATCTAGTTATCAATGTTGTGCTTCTTGTTCCCACACCACCATCCAGGTATATTAATAGCTTTTTCAACTGAGGCAGAGACTTATGTGCACCTCTTCCAATCTCACCTATTACATTTAGTGCTCTCCTTGTGGTCTCTGCTACAATGCCAACAACACAATGGAATTATGTTTTCCCATATAGGTAACATGAAGCCCTTATGTTCCTTTCTCACTCCTACCAGTACACATAGGTTCTTTTTCTCTTCAGTTACCTTTACCATTCACAACCCTCACTTCATCATATAGATTCCTTACCCTCTCCTTTTTGGCTCAATCTGCCCTTCAGTTATCTGGTTTCACATCACCTTCCAGCCCATGTCCCTACCTTCCCCATTTCTCCTCCACCTCTCCACCAATGGCTCCATCTGTCATCTGTCACTTTACCTCCGTAGATGCTCTTGACCCATTGAGTCTCTCCAGAAGTTTATCCCATTTCTCCATTTCTAACATAAACGTTCTGATTAATATAGCAGTAAATGTTTCAATTTGGAACTCTGGCTAAGAAAAAAATCTTCAATTTTCATCTTAGATGGATGATAGAGGTACTTTGATCAGTTGTGTACCAGAATTATCAAAAGCCTTTTACAAACATTCAAGCAACAATCATTGGGCATTCATTAGAAACCAAATTGTTTGCATTCTCTGGGTTCCAGGAGAAAAGATGGTTTTGATGCATTATCTTTAATAATCAAGGAGCAGTGAAGAATGTCAGTGGGTCAAGGTCAGATGCTCAAGATCAGTAGTTTTTGTTTTGGTTTGCTTGGTTTCATGAACTGTCAGGAGGTAAATCTAGTTCTGAAGTTTTAGATCAGTTCTCTTATTTGAACCAGCATGAAAATACTATAAAACTTATTAAGAATGGTTAAAATACCTGTACCTTCATCATTCTTCAGGTTGAAGAGTTCTATTACAAAAGACATTGTGCAGGTAAGAAAAGCGAGTGCCAGCTTATAATAAATACACAAACACACACTGACAAAGTTCAAAATAAATTTATTATCAAAGTTACTATATACCTGCTTGAGATTTATTTTTAGCGGCATTTACAAGAAGAAAAACAAAACATTTTACAAAAAGACTACACATAAACAAAGACTGACAAACACCAATATGCAAATAAATTCAAACTTTGCAAATATAAATAATGCTTAGAACATGAGCTGTAACGAGTTCTTGGAAGTGAGTATGTAAATCACAAAATCTGTTCAGAATAGTAGTGAGTTAAGTTTTCCATGATACATGCGCTGATTAGTAGGGCTCGAAGGGACACTGATGAATAGAGAGAATCTGTTCATCAGTAGCTTCCTGAAAATGGAAAATAGGCAGACAAGCTGGCAAGGAAAACATAAGGCTTATTTATTTTCATAGGTCAGGACATAGGAGTTGGGACAATATGTTGTAAAGCATAAAAGAGTGTTTAGGCTTGGAGAATACTGTAACTTAGGGGCTAGAACTCAGGCATGTCTACTGTCTTACAAGCAGGACAAGTGCTACACTTACCCCCTCCTCCCTCACCACCATTCCAGATGAGGCAATAGTTCACCTGTAAATCTGTTGGGGTCATCTACCGTACAAAGTGTTTCAGATGCGGCCTTCTCTACATCAGCAAGATCCGGCATAAATTGGGGACTGCTTCATCAACCACCTTCATGCCATCCACCACAAAAGGCGAGACTTCCTTGTGGATACCCAATTTAAGTTTATTTTCCATTTCCTATCTGATATGACCTGCTCTGCTATCATCATGGACAAAAAGCACCTCACACTCTGTCTGGGTCACCTCCAACGTGAAGTATATTAGTAACTTCAGGTAATTTCTGTCCTTCCCTCTTCTCTCATTTTCTATTCCCCAGTCTGGCTCCCCTCTTAACCCTTCCCTTCTCATCTGACCATTATCCCCTCTGGTGCCCCTCCTTCTTCCCTTTCTCCTATGGTCCACTCTCCTCTCCCATCTTCTCCAGTCTTTGTCTTCTACACCTATGATTTCCCAGCATCTCATTTCATTCCCTCCCTCCCCTACCCACCGGCCTTCCCCCCCTCACTTGGCTTCACCCATCACCTGCCAGATGGTATTTCTTCCCCACTCCATACCTGCTTATTCTGGCTTATTCTCCCTTCCTGTCCAGCCTGAAACATTGATTATTTCCCTCCATCGCTGCAACCTGACCTGCTGAATTCCTCCAGCATTTTGCATGTTGCTCTGGATTTCCAGCATCAGTAGTCTCTTGTGTTTATGGTCCACTGCTTTCACTGACATCTTCAACCTCTCAGTTTATTGTCCTCATCTGCTTCAGGAAAATCTCCATTATTCAATTCCCATGAATAGCAGAGTCCTGTCTTTATGACTACTGGCTATAATGAAGTAAAGTATTTTGAAAGACTGGTAATGCAAAACATCTGTGATCACTTCTCAGACAATCTAGACTCCTTACAATTTGCATATTGGGAAATAGGTCCAAGTAGGATACCATCTTCCTTGTACTACATTCAGCTTTGCATCATCTTGTCAACAAGAATAAATATGTCAAAATGCTATTCATTGACTACAGCTCTGCCTTCAAAACCATAATTCCTAATAACCTAATCTCTAAACTGGGCCTGGTGTACAGATGAGTACTGTCTTAGTTGTCTGAAAGATTCTTTCAAACCTCATCAGGAGCTTCTTCCATCTAGTCCATCAACACAGTGCATTCCTTCAGACAGGTTAATAGAATCGACAAAGATGCCTGCCATTTTGGCCATTCCCTTTTCTCTATTCTATCAGATGAAAGAAGATACAGGAGTTTTCAAGTCAGGACATCTAGACTTATGAATTCCTTCTTCTCCATTGCTACCAGACATATAAACCAATCACTTATTTCACATCCCCTTCCCAGTAGTGCTGCCACTTCTTCATTATCTTCGTTTTTAGTTGCCTTAATACACACTTCTCATTTTAGCATTTTGTTTTGTACTACAGTACTTCAGACTGCACTACAACCTTTGCTCTTTTCTGCTGTTTGCACGTCATTGTATTGATTATTGTATTTATTATCACCATATCCAGTTTATTCAATAAATCTCATGGTAGTAAAGAATTTCATTGAACACTGGTGAATACAGCAATAAACTGATCTGAATTTGAATTAGTTGAGAGATTGGACTAGCCTGGCTTGCTTTCCCTGGAGTAAAAGATGCTGAGGGGAGACCTCTTAGAAGTAGATGGGTAAGTGTTAAAAATGGGGGTATTAAAAACAAAGAGTTATGGTTTTAAGGTGAGAGGCAGGAGATTTAAAGGGAATTCAGGGGATATTTTTAAAAGTTAAGTGTAGCTGATAGAGACTGGACAGGTTGAGGCATTTTCTTCCTTTAAATGAAATTCTTTGAGAGGTTGGTTATGGCTAGAGTCAACTCCTGAGTCAACAAGGACCCTGACCCAGTACAATTTGCCTATTGCCACAATAGGTCTACAACGGGTGCAATCCATTGGCTCTTCAAGCAGCCTTGCATCACCCGGGCAATGCTAAAATTTATGTCTGAATGCTGTTTATTGACTACATCTCAGCAGTTAACAAAATCATTCCCAAGTTATAATCAAAAAGCTCCAAAAAGTCGGCCTCTGCAACGGGATCCTCAACTTCCTCACTGGAAGACCACAGACTGTGCGGATTGGAAATAACATCTCCACCTCAGTGATAATCAACACTGTTGCACCTCAAGGATTTGTGCTTCATCTACTGTTCTAGTCTTGCTCTACACCCATGACTGTGTGGCTAGGCACAGGAGAAATGGCATATATAAATTTGCTGATGACACAATTGTTGGCAGAATTTCAGGTGGTGACAAGGTGTACAGGAGCAAGAGTTGAGTGGTGTCACAGCAACAACCTTGCATTCAAAGTCCGCAAATTCTGCCCACAATTCTGCCAACAAGCTGATTGTGGACTTCAGAAAGGGTAAGACAAGGGAACACACACCAGTCCTCATAGAGGGATCAGAAGTGAAAAGAATGAGCAATTTCAAGTACCTGGATGTCAGCATCTCTGAGGATCTATCCTAGGCTCAACAAATTGGTGTAGTTTCAATGAAGGCATGACAGCAGCTATATTTCATTTGGAATTTGAGAAGATTTGGTATTTTACCAAAGACACTAGCAAATTTCAATAGATATACCATGGAGAGCATTCTAACTGGTTGTATGCCTTCTGGTAAGGGGTAGGGGTGTCGGTGAAGGATCACAGGATTGAAAGAAGCTGCAGAAAGCTGTGAACTCAGTTAGCTCCATAATAGGCACTAGCCTCCATAGCATCCAGGACATCTTCAGGGGGTGATGCCTCAAAAAGGCGGCATACATCACTAAGGACCCCCGTCACCCAGGACATGCCCTCTTCTCATTGCTGCCATCATGGAGGAGGTACAGGAGCCTGAGGCACACACTTAATAATTCAGAAGCAGCTTCTTCCCCTCTGCTATCAGAATGGATATTGAACACTACCTCACTACTTTTTTTTGCCCTACTTATATAATTTAACTCATATAATGCTGTTATAACGCGGTCATTTGGGTCCATAAAATGTCATCGTGAAAAAAGTAGGGTTGCACTAAGTCAGGGTTCAATAAAATCAGCGTTCAAACTGACCCACTGTTGACCTAACATCCTAAAACACCCCTATTTTTGCCTTATTTGACCCGTTATTTGCACGTTTACCTTCTGGCAAGTAAGTTACCTTTGAATTAAAGAATTTTGCAAATAAACCGTTGATGTTACTGTGGAAATTAAAACACAAATTAATTTTTAGTAAAGCTTTTTAATACACAAAACAACAAATAAAAACATTCAAGAATATTAGCAATCATCATTTACAGTTTATTTCTTTAAAAAGTGATTGAGTGTACTTGCTTGAACGTAGCATGTCGCTGGCTGTGGGCAAAATCTAGGATGCTTATGAGTTGGAGGTGTTTTATGTGGTCCACCTCCTGGGTCTCCAGCCAACAGAAGCTAGTCTTGAAATGTTCAATGGCTTCAGACACTTTTGCGGGTGGGGGTGGTGGCTCTTCATTATCATCTTCTTGTGGCTCAATAACAGGTAGACTTGCCTCCGCCGGTGCTATAGTTACGTTACGGACGATTTTGGCATCCATTGTATGTCAGGCATTCATCATTGGCTGAGTACCACTGGTGTAGCTCTTCTTTGTTCCATTCAGACAGCTTCTCTGCCTCATGCACATCTTCCTCTGTGAAGCCGTACAAATCTGGCCTGTCATCATCATCTTCCGTGCTGGATTGGTGTGATGAAAAGGCTGGCGCCAGACTCTTCTCCCAGCATTTCTTGTAGCAGAGGCCTGTTTCGTCACAGTTGTACACTTGTTCCTCCATGAAGCCACCTTCTTCTAAGAGAGTTTTTAGTTCAGCCAGGTATTCGCTGGCGGCGGCACTGTTGACTGAGCGAATTTCTCCTGACACTAACATTTGAGAAATCCTGTGACAGCATTTAAACCAGTCTAGCCATCCATTGATCTGCTTGTCAAACTTCTCAGCTTGAACTTTGAGAGTAGGACCGGAAATTGGAAGGCCTTCTGAGCAAGGTTGAATGAACCGCTCATACAGGGAGTCATCGAGGCTGACATATTTGGCTGTCTTCAGGCGATTGACTTTTAGTCCTGCTGCTTCTTTAACTTTGCAAAGCGATGTGCGCAACTTTTCTTCGTGAGATTTCCAGCCATGAAATGTTGCCAGTATCCCAAGGTTTCATGCAACTTGAGTTTGACTTTTAGTCTTGATCACGTCAAGTGTGTGAAGCTTATCTTTCACAGAAAAAAATTCTTTGTCTAGCAGTTTCTTCCATTTTGAGCAAAAAAAGGTCCAATGACTCACACAAAATGCTGGTGGAATGCAGCAGGCCAGGTAGCATCTGGCCGAGACTCTTTGTCAGGACTAACGGAAAAAAACAGATAGTAAGAGATTTGAAAGTGGGAGGGGGAGGGAGTGACTCGAAATGATAGAAAACATGAGGGGTAAGGATGAAGCCAAGAGCTGGGAAGTTGACTGGCAAAAGAGATACATGGTTGGAGAAGGGAGAGTATGGATTGACATGGACATGGATGACATGGAGTCCAATGACTCATCGCGTTATATCCAAATTCACATTAAACTGAGGTGAGTAAAATTGGGGTTTCACTGTATATATTTACTGAATGTGTAAGGACAGCAGTATGGATAAGTCTCTCCCTAGCAGTAAATAGCCTCCCCAACAGCAAGCCTCATGTAATGCCTCCTCGCTGGTGATACACAGAAATTGATCTCCTTTCAGACTCAGGCTGAACTATAGAAGATGGGGAGGAGATCTGGCCCGTCCACACAGGTCCACTGGTGTGTGGATACTCCATGGTGCTCATGAACCAGATCCCCAGCTATGGGTAAGTAGTCCCACTGCCCTGTGGAAGTCTCGGGAGAGATAAAGGCTATGGGACTAAACCCAGACAGCAAATCTGGGGTGGAGTCCCTAAGGTGGCTGGAAATTATTGAACATCCTTTCGGTAGCTCTTGCAGCCAAGCTGGTGCCAAACGTATTGATTCATAAGCTTTCTTTTGGACTTAACTGGTGAGGCCAAGAGGGGTATCTTGACAACTGGGCATCTCAGGATCTCCATATCTTGATGATGGTCAACACCCATTGTCCTTTGAGACAGATGGATGCCAACCAACCATATTCAGAGTTTCTATTATTAAGTATTGCATTGTACTACTGCCACATAACAACAAAATTCATGACATATGCCAGTGATATAAAAACCTGATTCTGATTCTGGAAAAAAATCTGATTGTAAGAGGCTGAGAGGTGATCTTACAGAGATGCATAAAATCAAGAGGACATTGATAAGGTGAATGGTCACTGTCGTTTTCCAAGGGTAGGAGAGTCTAAAGCTAGAGTTTGTAAATTTGAATTGAGGGGGAAAGATTTAAAGAAAACATGCATGGCAATTTTTTCATACAGAAAGTAGCAGACTTGTGGAATGAGCTCATAATGCATTATACTGTTGCAATCTTATGTGTTTCAATCAGATCGTCTCTTTATGCAACTCATTCGTCCCCAACTTTATCTGTTACTTGAAACTAGCTTGATCTCTCTTTGTTACAATTCCAACAAAAGGTCTCTGATCTGAAATGTTAGCTCCGTTTCTTCTACTGAGTGTTTTTGGCATTTTCAGTTTATATATATTTATTTATTTTGCATGATAATATCAGATTGATTTCTCCTATGGAGGTGATGATTGACATTTCCTTTTATTATTGCAGCACCTTTCTTTGAACCATTCATTACTGTTTTAATTATACTGTATCCTGAAAAATAGCTACTGATCGGAGACAGACTCACTGGCCACTTTATTAGGTACAGCTGTACATCTACTTATTAATGCAAATATCTAATCAGCTAATCATGTGGCAGCAACGATGAACACATGTTTATATACACAAAGTTCAGTTGCTGTTCAGAACAAATATCAGAATGGGGAAAGAAATGTGATCTTAGTGACATTGACCATGGAATGATTGTTGGTGCCAGACTAGGTGATTTGAGTATCTCAGAAACTGCTGATCTCTGGGATATTCATGCATAACAGCTTCTATTGTTTACAGAGGACGGTGCATGAAATGAAAACCATCCAGTGAGCAGCAGATTGTGGGTGAAAAGGCTTTGTTAATGCAAGAGATCAGAGGAGAATGGCCAGACTGGTTCAAGATGACAGAAATATGCCAGTAACTCAAACAGCCATGTGTTACAACAGTGATGTGCAGAAGAACATCTCTGAATGCAAAACAAATTGAACCTTGAAGCAGCTTCAGAGGCAGAAGAGCATGAACATACACTTACTGACTTCCTTATTGGGTTCCTCCTGTATGTAATAAAGTGGCCACTATGAGTCTTCCTGGTGACTGCATTTTTTTAAATCTCTGTCCAAAAGAATAATATGTTCACTTTCAAAGGCTCATAATTGCAATCATCTTATGTTCTACTTACATTCTTTTCTATTTATCCCACAGAAATGTCAAATACCTTTAATATTCTTTGATTATTTCACTGATTGTGGGTCCTGAAATTATTGATGTAATTACAGAACCTTTCGCAGAGGAGAACAGAGGTGTGGTGTTCATCTTGTCTCTTATGTTGGGATTTTGGATTTTCCTTTGGGGTCTGATTCTATTATGAATTCTCCTCCTCCATCTAGGGCTTAGGGTCCAATGGTTGCTGGGAGAGGGCTGGGAAGTAATGTTCCATTTTTTTCATGAAGGCTTTGAAAATATCTTTGAATCTTTACTTCTGTTCACCAATCTGTTTCCGTAATGGAGCAACATGTGAATGACCTGACTTGTCCAACAAAATGACCAAACGTATCAAGAGCTTCAGTGTTGGAGATTTTGACTGGAAGAGAACACTAAAATTGGATTGTTTATCCATCAAGTGCATTAATATTATCTCTCCAGTACTTACAACTGTCTGCTGTAGGTAGTCTCTAATACAAAAAAAACATTTGTCTTGATCTTCAACCACCCCTTTCTTCAGTCCAGCAAATTCTGTGGTAGTGTTGAAAGTAGTGGTTGCCGGGGGGTGGATTTAGTCATGTGGTAAGTGATCTTAATTTTCTATATTCTTGCAGTGAGCATTTATTGTTGAAAGATGCTGCTGTGTGTTGGCTGCAAATTGGTAGAGGACTTTTGCTTTGTGGATGTTAAATGTAAGGTCCATTCTCTTGTCTTCTTTGACAATTGAGCCACAATGACATGAACTTAGCATCCAAATATGCACATGTATTTTATATGCACATAAAAGACTACTCGACAGGTATATGGAGGAATTTAAGGTGGGGGGTTAGCACAACATTGTGGGCCGAAGGACCAGTACTGTGCTGTATTGTTCTATGTTCTATAAGCAACACTTATATCTGTAGCTTAAACAATGAGGATTGACTAGCTGTCTGTGGAGAGGAGACAATGTAGGTTATATGTAGGTTAGACATTAGCACTGCAGGTATAGGTTCCATTCCAGTGAGAAATGTGTTGGAGGTGAGTTACAGCATTGCTGTAACACTCAATCCGTTCTAAAGAGAACCTCATATCAACACCATGGCAGTGTATTGAGATAAAATATTCATATAACTACAGGCGCTGCATTGTTGGGTGATTTTTGTTTCTTCTGAAGACATCAAACTCCAGCATTTTTGATGCAGACTAACAATGTAGGGTGAAGCCTGTTTTCAAGATACTATTTAAAGAATTCCAAGTGACACAAATTGAATGCTATTTCCAAGGCCACTTTATTTTTTACAGTTCAGATGATCCTGCCAACTGCTTCTACTTTCAAATGAAAATACTGGCATCCATTCCACAAGAAAATGGTCCACAAAACACATCTAGTTGAGGCAGAAAATTTTGGAAACACTCAAGAGCATCTGTGGAAAGAGCTTATACTTCAGGTTGGTGATTTTTCATCTGTTCTAGGAAAAAAAGTAAAACAACTTCATTTTAAATTGCAGAGATTTTCTCCAAACTGAAATGTTAATACTTTTTCCATAAATCTCACATGATCTGTTGAATATTTACATAAGTTTCCACTTTTATCTCAAATGTTTAGTTTTTGGTTCCAATGTCCTTCAAAATTGACAGCATGGAAGTTTTCTGTAATTTCTTGGTTAAAGCTTTTCAGCAAACTGCTACTACATGAATGTAAGAGTCAGCGACTATAATGCATACCCAGTGCCAGAGTGAAAGGCCAGGTTTAGAGGCATTATTGACTCATTTCCATGAGAATGAGCCTTACGCTCAATATCCAAAAACCAGAAGAGCTTCTCTATGCTGCCTTCACCATATAGTGTTGCCTTCCACCAATGAGTAGCATGAGAGGAATAGTAGGAATGATTTGCTTGGGCATAGCAAAAGGTATTTCTGTATCCTTTGAAACTGAAAAGCTATAGTCCAAAATCTAAAATAAAGACTACAAAGGCATTAGGAATGAATTATTTATGAGTTTAGGGAGTTTTACTGAAAGGTATGACAGAAGACAGGCAAACATAATTCCTTACAGATAAACATCAGGGAGAATAAAGAATTAGCAGAGAATCAAACAAATACTTTGATTTCATGGAAGGGAAAACAAATAGCCAGAAATAAAAAGTGAACCAAGTTTATTTAAAAGAAAAATAGTAATAGATTGTGTGGGATAAATGAATGGGAGTGAACTCTAATAATAGTTATATTGACATATTATGGAAGGATTTGTAGAATGTGTAAGGGGTGGCTTTTTAGGTTGAACAAGTTAGGTCTTTATTCTTTGGAGCATAGAAGGTTGAGGGGGGACTTGACAGAGGTATTTAAAATTATGAGGGGGATAGATAGAGTTGACGTGGATAGGCTTTTTCCATTGAGAGTAGGGGAGATTCAAACAAGAGGACATGAGTTGAGAGTTAGGGGACAAAAGTTTAGGGGTAACACGAGGGGGAACTTCTTTACTGAGAGTGTGGAACGAGCTTCCAGTATAAGTGGTAGAGTCAAGTTTGATTTTGTCATTAAAAAAAAAATTGGATAGGTATATGGACAGGAAAGGAATGGAGGATTATGGACTGGGTGCAGGTAGGTGGGACTAGGTGAGTGTAAGCATTCGGCACGTACTCAAAGGGCCAAGATGGCCTGTTTCCGTGCTGTAATTGTTACATGGTTATATGGTTAGAACAGCTTGTTGTTGAGCCCACTAGGGGATCGGCTGTACTGGATTGGGTGTTGTGCAATGATCTGGTCGTGATAAGAGAGCTTAAGGTTAAGGATCCTTAAGAGAACAGTGATCACAATATGATGAAGTTCGCATTGAAATTTGAAAGGAAAAAAATAAAATCCAATGTGTCTGTGTTTCAATGGAATAAAGGAAATTACAATGGCATGAGAGGGGAATTGACCGAAGTTGACTGGAAAAGGACATTTGCAGGAAAGACAGCAGAGCAGCAATGGCTGGAGTTCCTGTGAAAAACGTGTGAAGTGCAAGACAGATATATTCCAGATAAGAATAAACTTTTAAAAGGAAGAGGGACACTACCGGTGCTGACAAGTGAAGTCAGAGCCAAAGTAAAAGCAAAAGATAGGACACACAAGGAAGTCAGAGCTAGTGGGAAGATAGAGGATTGGGGAATTTTTCAAAACCTGCAGAAGGAAACTAAGAATGTCAATCAGAAGAGAAATCTGGTGACTAATATCAAAGAAGATACTAAAAGCTTTTTTAAGTATATAAAGAGTAAAAGAGAGTGGCAGGTAGATATAGGACCAATACAAAATGATGCTGGAGATATTGTAATGAAAGATGCAGAGATAGTAGAGGAATTAAATGTGTATTATGCATCAGTCTTCACAGTGGAAGATGTCTGCGGTATACCGTACATTCAAGAGTGTCATGGAAGTGCAGTTTGAGCAGTGAAAATTACCACTGAGAAGGTGCTCAGGAAGCTTAATGGTCTGAGGGTGGATAAATCTCCCAGACCTGATGGAACACACACTCAGGTTCCGAAGGAAGTTGCCAGAGAGATTGTGGAGGAATTAATGATGATCTTTCAAGAATCAATAGATTCTGGCATTGGAAAATTGCAAATGTTACTCCGCTATTTACGAAGGGTGGGAGACAGCAGAAAGGAAACTATAGGCCTGTTAGCCTGAAATCAGTGGTTGGGAAGTTTTTGGAACCGATTCTTAGGGATGAGATTACAGAGTACCTGGAGACACATAACAAGATTGGCCAAAGCCAGCATGGTTTCCTGAAAGGAAAATACTGCTGACAAACCTACTGCAATTCTTTGAGGAAATTACAAGCAGGGTAGAGAAAGGAGATGCAGTAGACATGGTGTACTTGGATTTTCAGAAGGCCTTTGACAAGGTGCCACACATGAGGCTGCTTAGCAAGATAAGAGCCAATAGAATTACAGGTAAGTTACCATCGTGGGTGCAGCATTGGCTGGTCGGCAGAAAGCAGAAAGTGGGAATAAAATGATTCTATTCTGCCTGGTTGCCGGTTACCAGTGGAGTTCCACAGGGGTCAGTGTTGGGACTGCTGCTTTTTACAATGCATGTCAATGATTTGGGCTAAGGTATTAATAGATTTGTGGCTAAATTTGCCAATGATACAAAGATAGGTCGAGGAGCGGGTAGTGTTGAGGAAACAGAGAGATTGCAGAGAGACTTACGATGGTTTAGGGGAATGGACAAATGAAATACCATGTTGGAGATAGTATGGTCATGCACTTTGGTGGAAGAAATAAATGGGCAGGCTATTATTTAGATGGGGAGAGAATTCAAAATGCAGAGATGCAATGGGACTTGGAAGTCCTTGTGCAAGATACCCTAAAGGTTAACCTCCAAGTTGACTTGGTGGTGAAAAAGGCAAATGCAATGTTGGCATTCATTTCTAGAGGTATAGAATATAAAAGTAGGGATGTGATGTTGAGGCTCTATAAGGCACTTGTGAGACCACACTTGGAGTATTCTGTGCAGTTTTGGGCTCTTTACTTTAGAAAGGATATACTGACATTGGAGAGGGTTCAGAGAAGATTCACGAGAATGATTCCAGGAATGAAAGGGTCACTGTATGAGAAACATCTGGCAGCTCTTGGGCTGTATTTCCTCGAGTTCAGTAGAATGAGGAGGGATCTCATAGAAACATTCCGAATGTTGAAAAGCCTGAACAGATTAGACATGGCAAAGTTATTTCCCATGGTAGGGGATTCTAGGACAAGAGGGCACAACTTCAGGATTGAAGGACGTTCTTTTAGAATTAAGATACAGAGAAATTGCTTTAGTCAGAGGCTGGCAAATCTGTGGAATTAGTTGCCAGGAGCGACGGTGGAGGCCAAGTCATTCGGTGCATTTAAGGCAGTGATAGAGATGCTCTTGATTAACTGGGGCAGCAAAGGGTATGGGGTGAAAGCTGGGGAGTGGGGATAACTGAAAGAATTGGATCAGTTCATGATTGAATGACAGAGCAGACTCAATAGACCGAACGGCCTACTTCTGCTCCTAGATCATATGGTCTAAAAACAGATATGCACTTGGCAAGCTGTTGGCCTTTTGGTGTGAGAACACTTTGGAAACATTGATGATACATTCTTTGATTTTAATCTAATTACGTCTCTGGACCTTGTGAGAAAGTATTAAATTTAGAAGGGAAAATTAGGACAACTCTGAACAGCTTCTTGTGGGCTGTCCGTATCTGTGGGAGCTGGTTAAAGACCAAATTATTAGAGCTCAGGACTGGCATATTCCAGTCAGGAGGAAGGTCAAGAATGACAAGGCAAGGGAACCTCAGATAAAGAGAGACATTGCAAATTCAGTCAAAAATAATAAGGGAGAACATATAAAGCTTGGGAGGCAGAGCTAAGACAGCACCAAATGAATGCTTCTTTAAGTTCATTTGTGAAAACAGCTTAAATTCCTCTCTTTAATGTTACTTTTTTCTCCTTTTCAAGGTGGCTGGGATTCTGTCGAACTCCATGATCTGCAGCTGCATTCAAACTGTGGTATTTCACAGTAGATGAGTTCCTACTCCCTGAACTCACCGACCTGGCGTTTCTCAAGATATCCAGAACCAGCCAGGAAGATGTGCCTCCAGGGTCCTACATGGCTCCGTGGATGACTGATTCTAAGCCTGTGATGCCAACTGAGGTGTTGTGGGAGAAGGAACATCAGAATTTTTCGGTGGTGGATGCAACTGATGGAGGTCTCTGTACTTCAACAATTGCTCCCTCTCTCTGTTTCTCTCAGTGGTAGGGATAACTTTGCTACCGATTCAGAGAATCAGAGTAAAAAGCAACACGACATGTTCTAACATCTTAGCAACAACTATTTGTTAGTTTCTTCTTTTGCTGCAAAATGGGTGACACCTCTCTGTCCCTTACTAGTGAGAGCCTGTAATATGTCAAACTGTTAGGTTTTTGATCACTACAGATCAGGATCTCTCTTTGAGGGGCCTTGCAGTTGCTTGGTGAGTGGTTGGCACTGATGTTTTCTGCTGAAATAAGTGGGGGGAGGGAATAGATTGATTCTTTGCTGCTGCTTGTGTGGTGCAGGGGGAATAAGGGATTTTGTCATTCTAATATTTTTTCTGTAATTCGTTAGAACATAGAAACAGAAAACCTACAGCACAATACAGGCCCTCAATGCTGTCCTGAACATGTCCTTATGTTAAAAATTTATCCAGAGTTACCCATAGTCGTCTATTTTTCTAAGCTCCATGTAACTATCCAGGAGCCTCTTAAAAGACCCTATTGTAGCGGTGTGCTACACGCAGCGCTAAAATTACCACACGGAGTCGGTAACTGCAGTCGAAGGAAAAAACTTTATTCGAAAACTTCAGCCTCACTTTTAAGCCTCTGTCAACCGGCCCCCCATGGCGCAGAGGCTCCAAAGCTCTGTGCTCGCAAACCCCCGTAGGCTATCTAATTGTGAGTCGGTTCGGATGTGCCAGGAATACGCCACACTATCATATTTGCCTCCACTACCATTGCCGGTAGCCCACTCCATGCACTCACCACTCCCTGCATAAAAAAAACTTACTCCTGACATCTTCTCTGTACCTAGTTCCAAACATCTCAAAACTATGACTTCTCGTGCTAGCCATTTCGGCCCTGGGAAAAAGCCTCTGACTATCCACACGATCAATCCCTCTCTTCATCTTATGCACCGCCATCAGGTCACCTCTCATCATCTTCTGCTTCAAGAAAAGAAGGCCAAGTTCACTTAACCTATTCTCATAAGGCATGCTCCACAATTCAGGGAACACCCTTGTAAATCTCTTCTGCACCCTTTCTATGGTTTCCATATCCTTCCTGTGGTGAGGCTACCAAAACTGAGCACAATACTCTAAGTGGGGTCTGACCAGGGTCCTATGTATCTGCAACATTACTTCTCAGCTCTTAAAACTCAATCCCACAAATGATGAAGTCAAATGCACCGTATGCCTTCCTAACCACAGAGGCAACCTGCATAGCATCTTTGAGTGTCCTATGGATTCAGAACCCAAGATCCCTCTGATCCTCCACACTGCCAAGAGTCTTACCATTAATGCTATATTTTGCCATCAAATTTGACCTACCAAAATGAACCACCTCACACTTATCTGGTTGAACTCCATTTGCCACTTCTCAGCCCAGTTTTGCATCCTATCAATGTCTCGCTTAAACCTCTGACAGCCCTCCACACTATCCACAACACCCCCACCATTTGTGTCATCAGCAAATTTACTAACCCATCCCTCCACTTCCTCATACAGGTCATTTATAAAAATCACGATGAGTAGGGGTCCCAGAATAGATTCCTGAGGCACACCACCAGTCAACAACATCCATGCAGAATATGACCCGTCTACAACTGCTCTTTGCCTTCTGTGGGCAAGCCAGTTCTGGATCCACAAAGCAATGTCCACTTGGTTCCCATGCCTCTTTATTTTATCAATAAGCCTTGTATGGGGTACCTAGTCAAATGCCTTGCTGAAATCCATTACACTACATCTACTGCTCTACCTTCATCAATGTGTTTAGTCACATCCTCAAAAAATTCAATCAGGCTCGTAAGACATGACCTGCCTTTGACAAAGCAATGCTGACTATTCCTAATCATATTATACCTCTCCAAATGTTCATAAATCCTGCCTGTCAGGATCTTCTCCATCAAATTACCAACCACTGAAGGAAGACTCACTGGTCCATAATTTCCTGAGCTATCTCTACTCCCTTTCTTGAATAAGGGAACAACATCCGCAACCTTCCAATTTTCTGTAACCTCTCCTGTCCCCATTGATGATGCAAAGATCATCATCTAAGGCAGTAATCTCCTCCCTTGCCTCCCACAGTAGCCGGGGGTACATCTAGTCTGGTCCCAGTGACTTATCCAACTTGATGCTTTCCAAAAATTCCAGCACATCCTCTTTCTTAATATCTACATGCTCAAGCTTTTCAGTCCACTGTAAGTCATCACTACAATCACCAAGATCCTTTTCCGTAGAGAATACTGAAGCAAAGTACCTCTGTTATCTCCTCCGGTTCCATACACACTTTTCCACTGTCACACACAATTGGTCCTATTCACCTCTTGCTTTTCACATACTTGTAGAATGCCTTGTGGTTTTCCTTAATCCTGTCCACCAAGGCCTTCTCATGGCCCCTTCTTCTCCTAATTTAATTCTTAAGCTCCTTTCTGCAGGCCTTTTAGATCTTTTAGATCTCTATCATTACCTAGTTTTATGAACCTTTTATAAGCTCTTCTTTTCTTCTTGACTAGACTTACAACAGCCTTTGTACACCATGGTTCCTGTATCGTACCTGTCTTATTGGCATGTACCTATGCAGAACTCCACGCAAATATCCGCTGAACATTTGCCACATTTCTTCCATACATTTCTCTGAGAACATCTGTTTCCAATTTATGCTTCCAAGTTCCTGCCCGTTAGCCTCATATTATCCCTTACTCCTGAATGCTTTTTTGTTCTCATCTGTTATTTGTAGATATCTGCAAAGAGTAAGAATTTCCAGTTGTATACTGTAAACCTGCTCCGATATTAAAATGGAACCATTTGAAAATTGGACAGAACCCTTGAATAGTATAAAGATAGCATAAAGGTCAAATGAATGATTAGGAAGGCCGAAAGGGGCATGAATAGTCTTTGATAATTAGCATTAAAGGAAAGCCAATTCATTTTATACATTCACTAAAAATAGGGTTGGACCTCAAGAATAAATGAGGGAACTTATGCTTGGAGTGAGAGAATGTTAGTAAGGTAATGCTTATTTTTGTGACCGATCTGGAAGACGTCGGTCTGGTCCACTGCCTGAAGATAAAAGGTAGCAGTGGGATTGGCAAGCAAGAGAAAACTAAAGGAAGACAGTGGAAAATGTAGTGGCCATTGTTGAGATGGACTTTGTCTGTTTGAACGTAGAGTGTTGAATTGAGGCTTTAGCTCTTCGAGGCTTCAGTCAAATAAAGCAAAGGAAAGAAAAGCTCAATGTTTTTTCCTTCTTTTAAAACCATATAACAATTACAGCACAGAAACAGGCCATCTCGGCCCTTCTAGTCCGTGCTGAACGCTTACTCTCACCTAGTCCCACCTACCTGCACTCAGCCCATAACCTTCCATTCCTTTCCTATCCATATACCTATCCAATTTTTTTTTTGTATTCTCTTCTTGTATCTGTTCAGCTTGCACATTAGAGATTCTTGCTTGATATGGGAAGGCAGGGAGACCTCCAGTGTCCCTGATGACTACAAATGTGAGAAATGCATCCAGCTGTAGCTTCTAACAAACCACGTCAAGGAATTGGAGCTGGAACTGGATGAACTCCAGATCAATCAGGAGGCTGAGAGGGGTGATAGATAGGACAAATAGAGAGGTAATTACACCCAGGGTGCAGGACACAGGAAACTGGGTGACAGTCCACATCACTATGGGCCCTGCACACCAACATTAAAGCCTCATGGCAACGGTGGTGCATGGTGGAAGGAGCATTATGGTTTAGGGCTGCTTTGCTGCCTAATTGCCTGGACAGCTTGCAATTGTTGAGGGAACAACAATTATGTCAAAGTTGTATCAAGACATTTTATAGGAGAAACTTAAGGTAGTGGTCTACTGAAAAGGATGAATACAAAACTGAAGTTGTTCTATCTGAATGCAGGCAGTATATGGAATAAGGTAGACAAACTTTCAGCACAGTTGCAGATTGACAGCTATGTTGTTGTAGGCATCACTGAATCATGACTGAAAGGTTATAGCTAGGAGCTTAATGTCCAAGGATACACACTATATCAAAAGGAATGGCAAGAAGTCAAAGTGGGCAACGTTCTTCAGACACTCCCACATCGCCCTCCAAGAACTCCAATCTCACCGATAGGTACCCATCGTACCAGTAGTCAAAACAACAGCTGAGTCAACGGGTGACACATTCTGGCGTATCCTTTCACGAATCGGCAGTAATACCCACAGAACCCCAAAAATGAGCGCAGAGCGCTCACGTTCTGGGGTCTCTGTCAGGTGGTCACGGCCTCTATCTTGGTCTCATAGTCCACCTCCCCATCCAGGGTAGGCTTGGCTCCAGAGAACACCCCCAGCTTCAGCCATGGCCTCTCAGCCACTCCCACCAAGGAGTTAAGTGTGGCTATCCCCCGGTGGGAAAGAAAAGGGAGGGGGACTGGAGGCAAGATGCTGCAGGATACTGGAACCCGGCAGAACCTTTTGGCTCGAGATGGGATGATCGATGTGAAGAGGCGTTCCGATCTCTGAAAAGGGCACTGACCCAGGCCCCGGTGTTGGCTTTTGCCGATCCCCAGAAGCTGAGTGAAGCTTTCCCTGGACAAATGCCAGTTCTGTAAGTCGTTGGTCAGCTATGTTGGTGTGCCTCTGTTGTTGAAGGAGTGGCCTCAGTTAAAGTTAAAGAACCAAATCTTGTACCGGGTCATGGCACCTCAGGACCAACCCCGCCGTTGGTAACTGGTCCTGCCAGAGAAGTATCGGCAGACTGTACTCCAGGCCTTACATGATGATTCTGGACACCTGGGGGTGGAAAAGACCTATGGATTACTCAAAGACCGGTTCTACTGGCCCCGGATGAGGGGGGAGGTCGAAGAATACTGTAGGGGATGCAGTCATTGCATTCGGAGGAAGAGCCCACTGCTGAAGAGAGGAGACGGGTCCTTAACCCGGGAATGGATACCAATTCAGAAGATGACGACTCAGATGAGTGGCCCCTGTTCCCATTCGCTGGCATTTCAGTACCAGAAGAGGAGGCGCCTGGCCCTTCCCCTACTGAGTTGGGCAAGAGGAGGGAAGGTGTTGATGGTCAGATGGAGAGACAGCCAGTTTTGGGGGGAGAGAGGGTGGAACCCGAACATGAGCCAGACGGTTCTCAGGTGAGGGGGGTACCCTGTGAGGGAGGGAGTGAGGATCTGACAGGTAGACCTGGAGTGTCCGAGGCAGAGGGTTCACAGGTGAAGAGGAAGCCCAGTGAGGCAGAAGGGTCAGCAGAAGGGGTACGGAGATCTCAGTGGAGTAGGCTGAGCAACCCAGAGTGGTTGCCATATGTGGTGCCAGGAGAACCGAGTGTGATTTCTACTGCTCTGGGTAGTTATGTCGCTGCTTTCTGCACCTGGGTTGGGTTTTGTGTTTTGCAAGAAACCTTGGGGAACTCTGGTAATGTCATGAGGGCATGACATTTGCTGGTGCGGGCAGAATGTACAATGTACAGTGTATGTTAATCAAAATGGCTTCTTTGGTTTGCTAGAGTAGGAATGCTTTTATGTTTGATAAATGTTTTCTCTCGCAGTTGTTTCACTTTGGACTTGCTGATATGGGGATTGTACTCATTTTTTAACCAATGGGGAATGTTATTCTGTCTTGTGAGGCTGGGAGCTTGAGGGTTTCGTGGTCTTTTCAGGGGAGGCAGGAAGGAGACACCGAGGAAGGTGGACTTGTGCTGCCCTGCTCGGTCGACCACCGGGGTGGTCCCAGGTGCAAGGACGTGGAGGCCGGAGTTGGTGAGTGGCTGGATCTCCTTTTCCCCTAGACATATACCAGCCTGTTGGGTGAGTGTTACACGGAATAAGGTAGATAAACTTTCAGCACAGTTGCAGATTGACAGCTATGTTGTTGTAGGCATCACTGAATCACGACTGAAAGGTCATAGCTAGGAGCTTAATGTCCAAGGATACACACTATATCAAAAGGATTGGCAAGAAGTCAAAGTGGGCTACATTGCTCTATTGATAAAAAATGAAATGGTCATTAGAAAGAGTGATGTATATTTTGAAAGTGTTTAATAATTGCGGATAGAGCTAAGGAACTAAAAGGGTAAAAAAGACCCTAATGGGAGCCCCAAGCTCTGTATAAGTTAGGAAGTGGCCTACAAATTACAACAGAAAATAGAAAATGCATGCCTAAGAGGCAATTTACAATAGTCATGGGGAACTTTATTTTGCATGTATATTAATTAAATTAGGTTGGTGCTGGATTCCAGGAGGTTGAAATGGCTACAAGATTGCTTTTTAGAGCAGCTAGTGGTTGAGCCCACTTGCGAATCAGCTACTCTAGATTGGGTGTTGTGCAATGAACCAGAATTGATCAGTGAGCTGGGGTAAAAGAACACTTAGGTGGAACTGATCATAATGTGAGTAAATTCACCTTGAAATTTGAGATTGGGAAGCTGAAGTCAGATATATCACTATTTCAGTGGAGTAAAGGGTATAACTTCACCAGAGGGGAGTTGGCCAGAATTGATTCAAAAAGAACACAGGCATGGATGGTGGCAGAGCAGCAATGGCTGGAATTTCTGGAAGAAATTGGAAGGCACAAGATAAATGCATCCCAAAGAAGAAGAGGGCTGCTAAGATAACACAACAATAGCTAACAAGAGAAGTCAAAGCCAATATAAATGCCAAAGAGAGGGCAAATAAGACAACAAAAATAGTGAGAACTTAGAGGTTTGGGAAGCTTGTAAAAACCAACAGAAGGGACAACTAAAAAAGTCATGAAGAAAGGTAAGATGGAATACAAAAGTAAGTTAGCCAATAACGTTAAAGAGGATACCAAAAGTTTCTTTACATACGTAAGGTGTAAAAGAGAAGCAAGTGTAGATATAAGACCATGGAAAAACAATGCTGGAGAGATAGTAAAGGGGCAACAATGAAATATGGATGAATTGAATAAGTATTTTTTATCAGTCTTCACTGTGGAAGACACTAACAGTACATTGGAGGTTCCAGGTGTCAGAGAGAATGAAGTGTGTGAAGTTACCATAACAAGAGAAATCTTCTTGGGAAACTGAAAGGTTTGAAGGTATATAACTCTCCTGGACCAGATGGTGTATACTCCAGAGTTCTGAAAGAGGGGGCCAAAAAGATTGCAGAGACATTAGTAATGATCTTTCAAGAATCACTAGATTCTGGATAGTTCCAGAAGCCTGGAAAATTGCAAATGTCATTCCACTCTTCCAGAAGGGAGAGAGGCAGAAGAAAGGAAACTATAGGCCAGTTAGTCTACACGTACAACATGCTGGAGGAACTCAGCAGGTCGGGCAGCATCCGTGGAAATGAGCAGTCAATGTTTTGGGCCGAGGCCCTTCGTCAGGACTGAAGAAGGAGGGGTCAGGGGCCCTAAAAAAGAAGGTGGGGGGAGGGTGGGAAGGAGAAGGCTGGTAGGTGCCAGGTGAAAAACCAATCAGAGGAAAGATAAAGGGGTGGAGGAGGGGAAGCAGGATGGGGATAGGTAGGACAGATGAAGCAGGAATGTAAGGGGAAAGCACAATGGGTAGTAGGAGAAGGCAGAATCATGAGAGAGGTGATAGGCAGCTGGAAGAGGAGGCAGAGTGAAAGTGGGATGGGGAAGGGAGAGGGGGGGAATTACCAGAGGTTGGAGAATTTGATGTTCATACCAATGGGCTGGAGACTACCCAGATGGTATGTGAGGTGTTGCTCCTCCAACCTGAGTTTGGCTTCATCATGGCAGTAGAGGAGGCCATGAATGGACATATCCAAATGGGAATATGAAGCAGAGTTGAAGTGGGTGGCAACCAGGAGATCCTGTCTCTTGTGGCGGACGGAACGGAGGTGCTCGACGAAGACCAGTTAATCTGATCTCAGTGGTTGGGAAGATGTTGGAGACCTCAGGGAACTTGGAGGCACATTATAAAATGGGCCATAGACAGCATGATTTCTTCAAGGAAAAATTTTGCCAGACAAACATGTTGGAATTCTTTGAAAAAATAACAAGCAGGATAGACCAAGGAGAATCCTGTACCTAATCCTAATTTATATGTTTCTTCTTTGGTCTTGATATTATCCCTAATTACCCTTGTCAGCCACGGGTGCACTACCTTCCCTGGTTTATTCTTTTGCCAAAATGGAATGAACAATGGTTGTAGTTCATCCATGCAATCTTTAAATGCTTGCCATTGTATATCCACCATCAACCCTTTAAGTATCATTTGCCAGTCTATCTTAACTAATTCACGTCTCATACCTTCAAAGTTACCCTTCTTTAAGTTCAGAACCTTTGTTTCTGAATTAACTATGTCACTCTCCATCTTAATGAAGAATTCCACCATGTGAGTGAGTGTGTGGTGAGGAGGACAAATACAATGTTAGCCTTTGTTTCAAGAGGACTAGAATATGAAAGTTTGGGTGTAATGTTGAAACTGTAGAAAGCACAGGTGAGCAGATTTGGGCCCCTTATCTTAGAAAGGATGTGCTAAAACTGGAGAGGGTTCAAAGGAGATTCACGAAAATTATTCCAAGATTGAAGAACTTTACTGGCACAGGGCCTATATTCACTAGAATTCAGATAAAGGAAGAGAGGATTCAAGAAGAGAAATAATAGAAAATTTCATAACAGAATTGCTTCCAAAAAGACCCATATTGGACAATCCTCACAATTAGTATTGTTACGTACTCGTGACACATGACAGTGGTGCCCTTGTCATGTGACTGGGGTTGAAGCTGTACTGGACTTGAGGTGATGATCTTGTGATGGTGGAGTGACGTCATTTTCCCGCCAGTAGAGATCATGTGACGGGTTTTTTTTACAGGTTATAAAAGGTAGACCCCACCCTGTGAGGAGGGGCAGTTCGTGGCTGGATTTGCCAAGTTGATTTCATGCCACTGCGTGTTTGAAGTGATGACGCAGTTTAGTTGAAGGATGAAGTTTTTATTTAATGCCTAAAGTTTAAAAGGTTAATGCCAACAGGTTCTTTATGATTCTGTTAGTTCGAGGGAATTAGAGGAGAGTGAAGATTCAAAGTTGGAAGTTAAAGATCGAGGAGAATCGCTTTCTACGGTGAAACGGGGGCGACCTTTGTTTGATCCTTATTTGGAAGGATTTCGTTGACTATCTTCGTGTTAATCCCTAGGTTTACCTAGAAAGGATTGAAGGTAGTGGAGAAGGAAAGGTCAGTGCCTTTAAGCCGTTCTGTTTCGTAAATTCTTCGTGGGAATTTCGACGTCGGGGATCGAAGCAAGCGACGTGAAAGAGAACTTAAATCGTCCTGTAAAGTCTCTCCTTTTAAATGGACTGTGAGCATATCGAACTTTTGGCAATATCACTTTACGAACTGTTTGAACAGCCGCTCAGCAGCTGTTTCCGGTTACGGTAGTGTTTGTTTACTTTTGGGGGGTTTGTTTTCTGTGTTTAATAAACGTGTTGTTTGTTATAAGAAACCCTTGTCGAACTCATATATTTATTGTTGCCTGAATACGTAACATTAAATATGGGGGCTGCGTCGGGATTGAATCTTTTGAGTTTACATGCTTGCTAACTTTTAAATCGGTGTTTTGGAAACGGGGATTACTCGGTTCTTTTGTTTGGCTTGTTGTGGTATTCGGCAGCAATGAATATTGATGAGTTTCTGGCTTCGCCAGCTGCAGAGGTGTTGGCGAAGGCGAGAAAAACTGAGGTGTTTGAGATAGCTAGTAGATTGCGACTTAAAGGTATTTTGCAGACTACTTCTAAGGCTGTGATACAGAGAAAAATCGCGTCACACTATGTGGATTCGGGTGTTTTTGATGAATCGATTTTAGAGTCGTTTCAAATAAGTAATCTGGAGATGCAGTTGCAAATCGAACAAATGAAATTGGAGAGGTGTAAATTGGAGGCGGAACAAAAGCAGAGAGAATTTGCATATGCAATGGAGGAATTAAGGACTGGAAATCAGTCTTCTGGTTCTAAAAAAACGTTTGTTGCTAGTCAAGAAATTAAATTGGTCCCTCCATTTAGTGAAACAGAAGTGGAAAGGTAATTTTCAACATTTTGAAACTATTACTCGGATGTCAGAGTGGCCGAAAGATAAATGGTCAGTGTTGTTACAGAGTGTAATTAAAGGCAAAGCACAAGAAGTTTACACAGCTTTAACAGCTGCGCAAGCACTTGATTATGATATTGTAAAGAGTCATATTTTAAACGCATATGAGTTAGTCCCAGAAGCATATAGGGAAAGATTCAGAAGTTTGAAAAAGTCTGTGGAAAAAACTTATGTGGAATTTGCCTATGATAAAGCTATGTGTTTTGAGAGATGGATTTCTTCTAAAAATGTAAATGGGGACTATGATCCATTGAGAGAGCTGATTTTAATGGAGGAATTTAAAAGAAGCATTCCTGTTGAAGTAAGGACCTACTTAAATGAGAAGGATACTGATAAATTGCAGGACTGTGCTAGATTAGCTGATGAGTATGTTTTGATCCATAAGAACAAATTTCCTCAAGGCAGAATTTTTAAGAGGAAAAATAACACGGAGACTCCAGATAAATTTGAAATTAAATCGGAGGTTAATGAGAAAGTTAATGAGAAAGGAAAGCCTGTGAAGGAAAGACAGTTTGGTCTTACTTGTAACTATTGTAAGAAGCCTGGCCATGTAATAGCTAACTGTTTCAAATTGAAAAAGAAAGAGAAGGAAGCAGTTCCAGATGCTTGTGTGCAACATACTGAAGCACCTGTAAAGTTACAGGGTTTGATAAACATAAATGAGGCTTTGTTAGAGTCTGACCAAGTTAGAAAGGGATATGATCATTTTATAACTGAAGGGTTTGTATCCTTGAAGGAAGGATCTACTCTGGTGCCAATAAAAATCCTTAGGGATACTGGTGCTTCTCAGTCATTGATGTTAGACAGTGTGTTGAAGTTTAATGAAGAGTCTGATACTGGTGAGGTAAATTACATAAGAGGTGTTGGAAGTGATTTTATGCCTGTACATTTACATAAAGTAAATTTAAAATCAGGGTTAGTTACTGGATTTGTTAAAGTAGGATTACAGCATAGCTTACCTGTGAATGGTATTTCTTTATTGTTAGGTAATGACTTGGCAGGTGGACAAGTTTTTCCTGAAGTGCATTTGACAATGGAGTCAGAGGAACCAGAGTTGAATTCTAACACAGATTCTTCCTGTGTTGTGACTAGAGCTATGGCTAAAAAGATTGATGCGCAGAATGAGGTTGTTATTCAGGACTGTTCAACTCAGGATTCGAGTTTTGAGGATGTGTCAGAGACTTTCTTATCTTCGTTGTTTGAACAAGATTCTGGGAGTAAGTCTGACTATAAAGATTTATCTTTGTCTCGGAAGGAGATGATAGCAGAGCAGAATAGAGACTCTGAGATTATAAAATTAAAAGAGCAGGTTCTACTAGATAGTGAAATTGATAAGGTGCCAGTAGGATATTACTTGGAAAAAGGAGTGTTGATGAGGAAGTGGAGATCGCCTACAATTCCTGCAAGTGAGGATTGGAATGTTGTTTACCAGGTAGTTGTTCCAAAAGCTTATCGAAATGAGATTTTGACTTTAGCTCATAGTGTGCCTTTAGGTGGACATCAAGGGGTAAGGAAAACTGTGGACAAGATTTTAAAACATTTTTACTGGCCTGGTCTAAGAAAAGATGTGGCGATGTTTTGTAAAACGTGCCATACTTGTCAAATTGCGGGTAAACCAAATCAGGTTACACCAGTAGCTCCATTACAACCTATCCCAGCATTTGGTGAGCCATTTTCTAAAGTTATTGTAGATTGTGTTGGTCCATTACCAAAGACAAAAACTGGTTATCAGTATTTGTTGACTATCGTGTACTACTTCTAGGTTTCCAGAGGCAGTACCACTGAGGAATATAAAAGCTAAGACTGTGACAAAGGCCCTTATAAATTTTTTTACTTATTTTGGATTACCTAAGGAGATACAAACTGATCAAGGCAGTAATTTTATGTCTGGATTGTTTCAACAGATTGTTTATAAATTGGGAGCTAAGCAAATCACTTCGTCTGCATACCATCCAGAATCGCAGGGTGCCTTGGAGAGGTTTCATTCTACCCTCAAGAATATGATTAGGACATTTTGTGTGGAAAATGAAAGTGACTGGAATGAGGGTATAAACTTACTTTTATTTGCAGTAAGGGAATCGGTACAGGAATCTTTAGGTTTAGTCCATTTGAACTTGTGTTTGGGCATAGAGTTAGAGGACCTTTAGCTTTGTTGAAAGAACAGTGGATTAATAAGGAAGTACACATTAATTTGTTGGACTATGTGTTGAAATTTAAGGACAGGTTACATAAAGCTTGTAGCTTAGCTAAGGAAAATTTAAAGTTGGCTCAGGAGAAAATGAAGACTTGGTATGATAAAGACGCTAGGATGAGGATGTTTAAGCCTGGAGATAAGGTGTTGGTTCTTTTCCCAGTGCAGACAAATCCTTTACAAGCTAGATTTCATGGTCCTTATGAAATTGTGTCTAAAATTAATGATGTGGATTACGTGGTTTAAAAACTCCAGATCGTAGAAGGTCAACACAACTTTGCCATATAAATATGTTGAAACCATATTTTGAGAAACAATCTGATACAGTGACTGTTGTGGTTAATGAGAATGAGTTTGATTTAACTAGGAACATGATAGATGATTCATCTGACTTTCATTCTAAATCCAACATTGTTTCTGTTAGGTTACCAAATTCAACCATTCTGGAAAATATTGATGAAAAATTAGCACATTTACAGTTAGAGCAGAGACAACAGATGAAGGAGTTGATTTTTAAATATAGGGAGTTGTTTCCAGATGTTCCGAGAAGGACTACTATAGCTTCACATGATGTAGATGTTGGGGATGTCAAACCTATTAAACAACATCCATATAGGATGAACATGGAAAAATGTGAACTTGCTGAGAAAGAAATTGAATATATGTTAGAGAATAATATCATTAGACATTCTAACTCGAATTGGAGTTCGCCATGTGTTATGGTGCCAAAGCCAGATGGTAGTATTAGGTTTTGTACGGATTATAGGAAGGTGAATGCTGTAACGAAAACAGATGCATATCCAATTCCTAGAGTAGATGATTGTGTAGATAAAGTTGGAAAGGCAAAGTTCCTTACAAAGATTGGTTTATTGAAAGGGTATTGGTGTGTTCCATTAACGGACAGAGGTAGAGAGATTTCTGCATTTGTAACTCCATCTGGGTTATATGAGTATAATGTTCTTCCATTTGGGATGAAGAATGCCCCAGGTACTTTCCAGAGGATGATTAACTTTGTGATTCAGGGATTGAAAGATACTGATGCTTATATTGATGATTTAGTGACAGGAAATGATACTTGGGAAGCACACATTATTGCGATGGAGAAATTGTTTGAAAGGCTTTCAAAAGCTAACTTAACTATTAATTTAGCTAAGAGTGAATTTGGACATGCCACTGTGACTTACCTTGGTTATGTTGTGGGTCAAGGTAAGGTAGCTCCTGTTCAGGCAATTTTAGAGATTCCCACTCCAACGGGGAAAAAGACTCTCAGAAGGTTTTTGGGAATGGTAGGATATTATCGGAAATTTTGTAAGAATTTTGCTAATGTTGCCCTTCCATTAACTAACCTTCTGCGGAAGAATGAGAAGTTTGTATGGACGGTGCCTTGTCAAGAAGCATTTGAAAAATTGAAAACAATGATATGTCAACAGCCTGTGCTTAAGGCACCTGACTTTGGAAAACCTTTTTCATTGGCTGTGGATGCTAGTGATGAGGCTGCAGGAGCAGTATTAATGCAAAGGAATGAGGGTGATGAGGTTGATCATCCAGTAGCTTACTTTTCTAAGAAATTTAATAAGCATCAAAGAAATTATTCAACAATAGAGAAAGAATTGTTATCTCTTGTTTTAGCTTTGGAATATTTTGAGGTATATGTTAGTACAAATCAGAAACCACTTATTGTTTACACTGATCATAATCCGTTAGTTTTTCTGAGTAAGATGAAAAACAAAAACAGAAGGTTATTAAATTGGAGTTTGATGTTACAAGAGTACAATATTGTGATAACACATATTAAAGTTAAAGATAATGTGGTTGCTGATTGTCTATCTCGATGTTGAATGTACACGGTAATTTTTTTTTTATGGAGTGGTTTTTTTTTCAATTGTAACACTCCTACTGTATTGTGACTTATAAGCTGTTATATGATGGTGTTGTGTATTGTGTATGTTATAAAATTTATACCTTTGTTTTTCTTGTAAGCAATTGTTAAAAATTTTTGTTCTTGTCAGACCAAAAATGTTTTTTTTTGGAGGGAGGTGTTACGTACTCGTGACACATGACAGTGGTGCCCTTGTCATGTGACTGGGGTTGAAGCTGTACTGGACTTGAGGCGATGGTCTTGTGATGGTGGAGTGACGTCATTTTCCCGCCAGTAGAGATCATGTGATGGGTTTTTTTTACAGGTTATAAAAGGTAGACCCCACCCTGTGAGGAGGGGCAGTTCATGGCTGGATTTGCCAAGTTGACTTCATGCCACTGCGTGTTTGAAGTGATGACGCAGTTTAGTTGAAGGATGAAGTTTTTATTTAATGCCTAAAGTTTAAAAGGTTAATGCCAACAGGTTCTTTATGATTCTGTTAGTTCGAGGGAATTAGAGGAGAGTGAAGATTCAAAGTTGGAAGTTAAAGATCGAGGAGAATCGCTTTCTACGGTGAAACGGGGGCGACCTTTGTTTGATCCTTATTTGGAAGGATTTCGTTGACTATCTTCGTGTTAATCCCTAGGTTTACCTAGAAAGGATTGAAGGTAGTGGAGAAGGAAAGGTCAGTGCCTTTAAGCCGTTCTGTTTCGTAAATTCTTCGTGGGAATTTCGACGTCGGGAATCGAAGCAAGCGACGTGAAAGAGAACTTAAATCGTCCTGTAAAGTCTCTCCTTTTAAATGGACTGTGAGCATATCGAACTTTTGGCAATATCACTTTACGAACTGTTTGAACAGCCGCTCAGCAGCTGTTTCCGGTTACGGTAGTGTTTGTTTACTTTTGGGGGGTTTGTTTTCTGTGTTTAATAAACGTGTTGTTTGTTATAAGAAACCCTTGTCGAACTCATATATTTATTGTTGCCTGAATACGTAACAGTATAATATAACCAGAACGTAAAATTTTGTATGTTAATTGCCCAATAGTACAACCTAAAGTTGGGTAAAGCAAGGCCACCATTTTTTTTGCTTTTTTGAAGGTGGGCTTTGTTTAATTGGGGTTTTCTGTTCTTCCATATGTAGGAAGAAAGAATCAATTCTAGAGAATCAAAAAAAGACTTGGGAATAAAAACAGGTCCAGCTTGAAAAAGGTATATAATTTTAGGTAAAATATTCATTTTAATAGAATTAATTTGACCAATCAGTGATAAAGAGAGAGGCGACCAATTAGAAAGTGTCTTTTTCACATAATTCATTAAGGTTAAAAAGTTTTATTTGAATAGATCTTTGTAATTCTTAGTGATTGTTACGCCCAAATATGTAAATTGTTTTCTTACAATTTTAAAAGGAAGGTTAATATCGGTTGTGAGACTCTTCGGCAGACATCTAACATGATGAAGATCTGTTAGTCTACCTTGTCATGGCCCCAACACCTTACTTGTCTAGATGCACTGAAGTTTCTCCATTATTGCAACACTATATTCTGCATTCTTTTATACCTTTCCCTTTATACTACCTTGAAGTACTTACATGTGGAATGATCTGTTGGATAGATTGCCAACAAACCATTTCGCTGTACCTCGGTACTGTGACAATGATAAACCAATAACAATTACCAAATTATTAGAATACTGCCTGGATTAGAGGATTTGAGCAATAAGGAGAGATTGACCAAACTTGTACAACACACACAAAATGCTGGTGGAACGCAGCAGGCATGGTAGCATCTATGGGAAGAAGTACATCGACATTTCGGGCTGGGACCCTTCATCAGGACTAACTGAAAGAAGAGATAGTAAGAGATTTGAAAGTGGGAGGGTCAGGGGGAAATCCGAAATGATAGGAGGGCAAGTGATGAAGCTAAGAGCTGGAAAGTTGATTGGCAGAAGGGATACAGAGCAGGAGAAGGGAGAGGATCATGAGATGGGAGGCCTAGGGAGAAAGAAAGGGGGAGGGGAGCACCAGAGGAAGAAGATGGAGAGCAGACAAGGAGTTATTGTGAGAGGGACAGAGAGAGAGAGAAAAAGGGTAAAAATAATAAATAGATAGATAGATAGATAAGGGATGGGCTAAGAAGGGGAGGAGGGGCATTAATGTAAGTTAAAGAAGTCAGTGTTCATGCCATCAGGTTGAAGGCTACCTAGCCGGTATATAAGGTGTTGTTCCTCAAATCTGAGTGTGGCTTCATCTTGACAGTAGAGGAAGCCATGGGTTGACGTATCAGAATGGGAATGAGACATGGAATTAAAATGTGTGGCCACTGGAAAATCCTGCTTTCTCTGGCAGACAGAGCATAGGTATTCAGCAAAACGGTCTCCCCGTCTGCGTCGGGTCTCACCAATATATAAGGAGCACTAGACACAGTATATCATACCAGCCGACTCACAGGTGAAGTGTCGCCTCACCTGGAAGGACTGTCTGGGGCCCTGAATGGTGGTGAAGGAGGAAGTGTAAGGGCAGGTGTGGCACTTGTTCTGCTTACAAGGATAAGTGCTGGGAGGGAGATCAGTGGGAAGGGATGGGGAGGACAAATGGACAAGGGAGTCGCATAGGGAGCGATCCCTGCAGAAAGCAGAAAGGGGGGGGGAGGGAAAGATGTGCTTGGTAGTGGGATCCCGTTGGAGGTGGCGGAAGTTACAGAGAATTATATGTTGGATCTGGAGGCTAGTTGGGTGGTAGGTGAGGACAAGGGGAACCCTATCCCTAGTGGAGTGGCGGAAGGATGGGGTGAGAGCAGATGTGCATGAAATGGGAGATGCGTTTGAGAGCAGAGTTGATGGTGGAGGAAGGGAAGCTCCTTTCTTTAAAAAAGGAAGACATCTCCTTCGTCCTGGAATGAAGAGCCTCATCCTGAGAGCAGATGCAGTGGAGACGGAGGAATTGCGAGAAGGGGATGGCATTTTTGCAAGAGTCAGGGTGGGAAGAGGAATAGTCCAGGTATCTGTGAGAGTCCGTAGGCTTCTAGTAGACATCAGTAGATAGCTGTCTCCAGAGATAGAGACAGAAAGATCAAGAAAGGGGAGGGAGATGTCCTGGCCTGCTGCGTTCCACCAGCATTTTGTGTCTGTTGCTTGTATTTCCAGCATCTGCAGATTTCCTCATGTTGAACAAACTTGTGTTGTTTTGTCTGGACTGTTAAAGGTTATAAAATTCTGAGAGGCACTTATGGGGTAGACAGACCAAATATTTCTCCTTGAGTAGAAAGGCCAAGTACTAGAGGATATGCAGTTAAGGTGTGAGAGAGAGAGGAAGTTTAAGGGAGATTTATTGGGCAAGTTCTGTTAACTGTGGCTAGAATGGGTTGCCAGTAGTAATGGTGGATGCAGATACATGGGCAGGGTCTTGAGGGTGTTTGATATAAATGTGAATCTTCAGAGAATGAAGGGATATGGATCAGAGGATATAGAGGGGATATAGAAGGGATATAGAGGCCACAGTTTAAGAATAAGGGATAGGCCATTTAGAACAGAGATATGAAAAAACTTTTTCACCCAGAGAGTGGTGGATATGTGGAATGCTCTGCCTCAGAAGGCAGTGGAGGCCAAGTCTCTGGATGCATTCAAGAGAGAATTAGATAGAGCTCTTATAGATAGCAGGGTCAAGGGATATGGGGAGAGGGCAGGGACAGGGTACTGATTGTGTATGATCAGCCATGATCACAGTGAATGGCGGTGCTGGCTAGAAGGGCCGAATGGCCTACTCCTGCACCTACTGTCTATTGTCTATTGGATCATACTCACTCAGAAGAAATATAGTTCAATCTGAAGTTGTTTTCAGCGCAGACATTGGGCCTGTGCTGTATAGTTCCATTTTCCGTAACTGATATCAGTTAACTGGTCTGCAGTACTCTTTTTTTCTGTCATCAAGCAGCACTTAATGAAGCAGTGACAGAGTGATAGTTTCAGAATGAAGACCCTGTATCAGAAATTTATTAATTTTAAATGAAGGATCTTCAAACTGAAATGTCAGGTTTCCCTTTCCTTAGGTGCTCCCTGACCTGGTGTATATGTCTGAATTTTTCTTTATTAATTCAAGTCAAAGCTTTGCAGAACCGCCTCATCCAGTGAAATAAACCATGAACAGGAAGAAGAGACATTTTTCATTAATAGTGGAGCTTGCCAATGTCAAAATTAAAGCATCTGCAGAATGCTCACCCAGAAATGTAAAGTGTAACTCCTCCTCAGCTTCCTTCTGAAATTCCAAACTCATGGATATTTGCTTGCTGAGCCAAGGGGCCTTATTTATTTGCCAAACTCATATTTCTAAGCACACCAGCTCTACTTGTAAGATCAAGCAGTGTAAGTTAAACTTCCAGATATGTTTTGTTTAGTTTCTGGTTACAAACAGAAGCCAGTCTTCAGTTCTTAAAATGTAAATACAAAGCAGAGAGCAGCTCAGGCTTATTAGGAATGGGGTAAGGACCATCAAGAAGCATAAAAAAAAACCTGGTGAACTAAAATTCATTCCCCTAGCTTCGATTTCTGTGATGGGCGATTTGTTCATCTACATCATTGGTATGTCTTTAGTTAATAGAAATTATACTTGTGTTTCGGAATCCTTTGTGTTTTTGAAATTATTTGTAATTTGGAAATGTTTAAAATACAAATCTGTAAGTTTTAAATATGTCTTAAGAATGTTGTTTGGATTTAAATGTACTGAAAATAAACTGTGAACTGTTTTTTTATCACTAATTTTTATTGCAACACCAACAAATTACATTCAATACAACCAGCTGCCGATTACATTTTGACTGTTTAACCCAGCCACCCCCAACCCTCATCCCCACACCCTCTCCACTCCTCTCCCCTCCACCAACCAACTGAATAGTAGTGCGTACACAAAACATTCCTATTTTAACAGAAGATCTTTTAAGTTAATTATCAAATTTGTCCACATTAAGATTGTGTTTGGTCATGCATCATTTACTCTTGCTGATGATAATTCCAGGTAAGAAATGTCCAAAAAGCTCCAAAGCCAGTGAGTACGTCAAATATCACAAGGAGGTTTCCAACACTGGACTACAATCTTCTTAGCTGCAGTCAGGCCTGCCAGCCAGATTTTGCATATATTTTCCTTAAGGGAAAGGTGGGAGTCATCATTTAGAAGATGTACAGTGGGGTCCATTGGTAATTGTACCCCCGTTAGTTCTGTGAGAATACTGATAACCTTCCTCCACAAACCAAAATCCCCTGGAAATTCCCATACAACATGTATAAAAGAGCCAATGGTTCTGTGGGGGCAAGATGAGCAATATGGATCAGGAGCCAGTCCCATTTGATGTCTAATTCTCGGTGAACTGTGTTTTAAATGGCTGTACTTTATTCGCTGGAAATATCTTCTCTTTGGTAGGGAAAAGGGGATCCATGCTCGAGTAGTGGATACTAGCTGCTAAACTTGCTCTGGAGAATAAACAGGGAAGTAAACTCATCTTTTAGGATTGGGTAGTTACAGTACAATCTCCCTTTAGTGAAAGTATTTATGGCTATTTATAGTCAGATTCAGATTCAGTTTATTGTCATTTAGAAACCACAAATGCAATGCAGTTAATAAATGAGACAATGTTCCTCCAGAATGATACCATAAAAGCACATGACAAAACAGACTACACCAAAAAATCCACATAACGTTTGGCAATCCCCAATCCAGAGTCTGGAGAGGCTGCTGCATATTAGTACCGCGCTACCATCTTAGCGCATTCCCCGAAAAGGAGCTCCAAACCCACCAGACAAAACAAGACCAAAAACTAAAGCTACAAGACCTGCACAAAACCACATAGTTACAACAGTGCAAACAACAGCATAATTGATAAAATAACAGACCATGGGCACAGTAAAAATAGTCCAAAGATGTTAAAAGATTATAAGTTCGAAAGAAACCAGTACACAGTTTTCACAAGTCCTCAGGGTCCCGATAGACTTGTCATCCCACGCAGGCAGCAGAAGGGAATACCCCTGCTATGGACTTCCTTGGCGCTGCCAGACTTGGCCTCGCAGACGCAGCATACAATGAAAGCTCCGTTGAACCCAGCCTCACAGACACAGCACACAGTGAAAGTGCCCCGACCACAGTGGACTCCGGGTCCGTCGAACCTCCGAGCCTCCGACCATCCCCTCTGGCACAGCTTCTCTGAGCACCATCTTCTGCCGAGTGTATTAAGACGCCCCCGCCAATGGCCACTGACAACGTGACCCGAAGGACTGGGGGCTTGTTCTTCTCAGCTGAGACCCAGACCTCACAGCAGCAGCAGCAGCAACGAAGAGGGCCTTCCTGGAATTTTCCAGATGTTCCTCCGTGCTCCCACTCTGTTTTTCATCTGATTAGGATTGCGCACGGCACCTCGCTTAACAAATAACAGATATCAGCTCCGGAGTGGTCGCTGCAAGCTGCGTCGCACCGCCATCTTGTCTTTATTTGAGTTTAGAACTTCATGGTCAGCAAACCAATACCATCAAAGAACCCTTTCCTCAGCTAATTCTATTCATTCCACATAGGATCAAAATAAACAGCTGAGAGATTTGGATAAGCTCAAAGGCTACAGGACCAAAGCCTGGACATAGCACTTAAGACATTATCTCCAACCAGCTGTGTTTCCAGCCAAACTGTTGTACTGGTACAATGCTATCATCTACCTAACAATAATGTGGAAAACTGCCTGGGCATTTCACATCCATAGTTAGCAAAGCAAATCTAATCCAACTAATCAGTTCATTTTCAATCACTGGTGAAATTGACCAAAGGAATCGTCAAGAATACATAAAATGAAGAGGCACTTCTGATAACCTGCTCATTGATGATCAGTTTGGGTTCTACCAAAAGCATTCAATTCTGGAGTTCAGTGCCATTTTGTTTAAACATTCTTAGTAGAAGAGCTGAATTTGTGATGACAGTGAATGTTCTTGAAACCAAGCAAGCACATGATTGAATGGAGCATCAATAAGCTTCAGTAAAATAGCAACTAATGCAAATTAAGAAGAACATTCTATGTTGGCTGGAGTTACACTTAGCTCAAATAAAAAAACATCAATTCCAGAGTAACACGAGGAAATCTGCAGATGCTGGAAATTCAAGCAACACACAAAATGCTGGTGGAACACAGCAGGCCAGGCAGCATCTATAGGGAGAAGCGCTGTTGCTGTTTTGGGCCAAGACCCTTCGTCAGGACACAGTAACTATTATTTTGTTTCTCCTCTACATTTGTGTACTGGAAATCTCATCTTAAAGAGGTTGAAGATTATTGAAGGCCAATCATTTCAACTCCAGAATATCACTGCAGCAGTTCCTCAGGACAACATCCTTAACTGTTTTATCAAATACTTTTCCTTAATGATGAAGCAGAAAGTGTTGTTCTTAGATGATTGCATACCATTCAATTCCATTTGCAATCTCTAACATGATGAAAAAGCGAAGAAGCTCATTCCTGCAAAAAGCAATACTTAGGTAATATTCAGGATTGGTCAAAAACAGTAACGAGCAAGAGTCTTAGGCACATATATATATAGTTAGGGCACTTGGGAATTTTGCATACTACTATAGCAATTTAATGCATTGCACTGTACTGTTGCCACAAAAAAAAACAAATTTCATGATATATGTGAGTGATTGTAAACTTGATTCTGAGATGGATCTGTATTGTGGACTGGGAGGGGGAAGGGATTGGGAAGCACCAGAGAGACCGTCTGGAATGGGCAATAAGCTAATTGTTTGGAAGCAAATGACCTTTCCTGGTGTCTCAAGACTGGGTGTATCTACACCATGACCACACCCTGCCCTGGCATACCTTCTCTGCCACCTATCCCACACCCCATCCTCACCATTACTAACATCCTTTGTTCCTATTAGATTTGTCTAAGGCTTTTTCACAGTACTCTACATGGCACAACAATGCTATATGAGGACCATCTCTGACAAGGGAGAGACTAATTATCTATTCTTTACACTTTAAAATGGTTTTCATTGCCGATGCTTCCATTGTCAATATCCTGTGGGTATGTATTTACCACCGTGGTTTAACTGTATCAGTCACGTACCATTTGTACATTTCAGGAGGAATTAAGGGTGAGAGGTAAAATGTTTAAGGAGAATATAAGAGGGATCTTCTTCAGTCAGAGGGTGGTGAGAGTGTGGTTCGAGCTACCTGTGGAAGTGATGTATATTGGTTTAACTTCAACAGTTATGAGAAATAGCTAGGATTCCTAAGACCTTTGCACTGTATTTCTTAACATGGGGTGGAGAGTGAATTTGCTGATCTGGCAGGAGCAGAGGATGGTGGGAATGGTGAGAGTAGAGTGCCGCAAGTGGGGTGTGGGACAGGGTAGGAAGGTGCGAGCGCAGGTACATACAACCCTGAATCACCAGGCAAGGTAATTTGTATACAATCGGTTAATTGATCATTACAGAATGTTTGTTTGGTGCTTCCTGCTCCCTCTCCCCTGCCTTCTCCTTTCCAATCAAAATTCCCCTCTCCATTCCCCATTCCCACTCTCATTCCATAGTAAAGATCCATATCAGGATTATCATTACTCACATATGTTGTGAATTTTTTTGTTTTCTTGTGGGGTGCAGATGCAGTATAGTGCAGTAGATAAGATTACTGCAGTGCTGTGGGCTCCCTAGCTATATACAGTGGTGCTAGAAAGTCTGTGAACCTTGTAAAATTTTCTCTATTTCTGCAGAAATATGAGTTAAATGTGATCAGATCTTCATGCAAATCCTAAAACTAGATTAAAATAACCCAATTAAATAAATCACACAAAAATATTATTCTTGTTCATTTATTTATTGAGAAAAATAATCCAACATTAAATGTATTTATTGGAAAAGTATGTGAACCTCTGGGGTGTTAAGACCTTAAGACCATAAGACACAGGAGCAGAATTAGGCTATTTGGTTGATTGAGTTTGCTGTGCCATTCAGTCATGGCTGATATCTTTTCACTCTCCTTAGGTCCATTCCCTAGCCCCCTCCCCGTAACCTTTGATGCCCAGTCCAATCAAGAACTGCCTTAAATAAGCCCAATGACCTGGCCTCCACAGTAGCCTGTGGTAACAAATTCCACAAATTTGCAATCTTAATTCAATGCAATCTCAATGGCTCTTCATACGGCTTTAGACCACCTGGACAATACAAACACCTAAGTCAGGATGCAGTTCATCAACTACAGCTCAGCATTTAAGACCAACATTCTCACAATCCTGATTGAGAAGTTTGTACCTCCCTCTGCAAATGAATCCTTGACTTCCTAACCAGAAGACCACAATCTGGGTGGATTGGTAATAATATATTCTCCTCACTGATGATCAACACTGGTACACTTCAGGGGTGTGTGCTTAGCCCACTGCTCTACTCTCTCTATACCCATGACTGTGTGCCTAGGGACAGTGCAAATACCATCTATAAATTTGCTGATGATACAACCGTTGTTGGTAGAATTTCAGATGGAGATGAGAGGGCACACAGAAGCGAGATATGCCAATTAGTGAAGTGGTGTCCAGCAACAACAGTGTCAGTAAGATGAAGGAGCTGATTGTGGGCTTCAGGAAGGGAAAGACAAAGGAGTACATATCAATCCTCATAGAGGGATCAGAAGTGGACAGAGAGAGAGCAGTTTCAAGTTCCTGCGTGTCAAGATCTCTGAGGACCTAACCTGGTCCCAACCTATCGGTGCAATTATAAAGAAGGCAAGACAGCGACTAAACTTTATTAGGAGTTTGAAGAGATTTGGTATGGCAACAAATACCCTCAAAAACTTTTAGATGTATCATTCTGACAGGCTGCTTCACTGTCTGGTATGAGGGAGATTTACTGAAAGGACTGAAAGAAGCTGCAGTGAGTCATAAATTTAGTCGGCTCTGTAGTATTAGAAACAAGGTTAGTCAACTTGTGGCACAGATCAGTACCAAGGCATATGACTTAGTGGCCATTACGGAAACCTGGTTGCAAGGTGGAGATGACTGGGAATTAAATATCCAAGGGCATCAGGTAATACAGAAAAATAGGCAGGAAGGTAAAGGAGATGGGGTGGTGCTCTTAAGTATGAGATCAGGGCGACTGTGAGAGACAATATAAGATTGACGGAGCAGAATGTCGAGCCCATCTGGATAGAGTCCATCTGAGTAGAAGGAAAAAATCATTGGTGGGAGTTGTCTACATGCCACCTATTAAAAATATTGCAGTGGCAGAGGCGATTAACCAAGAAATAACTGAGGCTTGTAAAAATGGAATGGCATTTACCATGGGGGATTTTAACTTCCACATAGATTGGGTGAATCAAGTTGATCAAGGAAGTCTTGAGGAGGACTTCATAGAATGCATCCGTGATGGCTTTCTCAAGCAGCATGTTACTGAACCTACAAGGGAAAATGCTATCTTAGATCTAGTCCTGTGCAATGAGACAGATAAGATTAATGATTAGTCAGGGATCCTCTTGGAAAGTGTGATCATAGTATGATTGAATTTCACATACAGATGGAGGATGAAATAGTTAAATCTAAAACTAGTGTATTATGCTTGAACAAGGGAGACTACAACAGCATGAGGGAGGAGTTGGCTAATGTGAATTGGGAGAACAGGCTGTTTTGTAGAACAGATAAGGAACAGTGGAATACTTTCAAAGAGATTTTTCACAGTGCTCAACAAAAATATATTCCAGTCAACAGTAAGCAGAGTCAGCATGGGGAGAGCCAGCCTTGAAAAACTAAAGAAATAAAAGATAGAATCAAATTAAAAGCTCATGTGTACAAAGTCGCAAAGAGTAGTGGAAGACTGGAGGATTGGAAAAATTTTAAAATGGAACCGAGAACAACTAAACAAGAAATAATGAAAGGGAAGACAGATATGAAAGTAAATTAGCACAAAAGATAAAAACAGATAGCAAAAGTTTTTATAAATATATAAAGCGGAAGAGCGTGACTAAAGGCAATGTAGGTCCCTTGGAAGACGAGAAGGGGAAATTGATATTGGGTGATAAGAAAATGGCTGAGGCATTGAATGACTATTTTGTGTTGGTCTTCATGATGGAGGACACATCTAATACAACAAAGAATGATGTAATGGATAATATGGGAGGGGAGGACCTCGATAGAATCACTGTCACTAAAGAGACAGTGATGAGCAAACTAGAGGGCTGAAGGTAGATAAGTCCCCTAGTCCTGATGGGATGCTCTGGGCAGGTCCCAGCGGATTGGAAGACAGCAAAAGTCACGTCACATTTTTAAAAAGGATGTAGGCAAAAGATGGGCAACTATAGGCCAGTTAGCTTAATGTCTGTAGTCGGAAAAATGCTTGAAGCTGTCATTAAGGAAGAAATAGCGAAACATTTAGAAAGGAGTGGTTCCATTAGACAGACACAGCATGGATTCAGAGAGGAAAGGTCCTGTTTGACAAATTTACTGGAGTTCTTTATATAACCATATAACCATATAACAATTACAGCACAGAAACAGACCATCTTGGCCCTTCTAGTCTGTGCCGAACACTTACTCTCACCTAGTCCCACCAACCAGCACTCAGCCCATTACCCTCCATTCCTTTCCTGTCCATATGTCCATATATACCTATCCAATTTTTTTTAAATGACGGTATCGAACCCGCCTCTACCACTTCTACTGGAAGCTTGCTCCACACAACTACTACTCTCTGAATAAAGAAGTTCCCCCTCGTGTTACCATATAACCATATAACAATCACAGCACAGAAACAGGCCATCTCGGCCCTCCTAGTCCGTGCTGAACTCTTAATCTCACCTAGTCCCACCTACCCGCACTCAGCCCATAACCCTCCACTCCTTTCCTGTCCATATACCTGTCCAATTTTACCTTAAATGACACAACTGAACTGGCCTCTACTACTTCTACAGGAAGCTCATTCCACACAGCTATCACTCTCTGAGTAAAGAAATACCCCCTCATGTTTCCCTTAAACTTCTGCCCCCTAACTCTCAAATCATGTCCTCTCATTTGAATCTCCCCTACTCTCAATGGAAACAGCCTATTCACGTCAACTCTATCTATCCCTCTCAAAATTTTAAATACCTCGATCAAATCCCCCCTCAACCTTCTACGCTCCAATGAATAGAGCCCTAACTTGTTTAACCTTTCTCTGTAACTTAAGTGCTGAAACCCAGGTAACATCCTAGTAAATCATCTCTGCACTCTCTCTAATTTATTGATATCTTTCCTATAATTTGGTGACCAGAACTGCACACAATATTCTAAATTTGGCTTTACCAATGCCTTGTACAATTTTAACATTACATCCCAACTTCTGTACTCAATGCTTTGATTTATAAAGGCCAGCATTCCAAAAGCCTTCTTCACCACCCTATCTACATGAGACTCCACCGTCAGGGAACTATGCACTGTTATTCCTAGATCTCTCTGTTCCCCTGCATTCCTCAACATCCTACCATTTACCCTGTATGTTCTATTTGGATTATTCCTGCCAAAATGTAGAACCTCACACTTCTCAGCATTAAACTCCATCTGCCAACGTTCAGCCCATTCTTCTAACTGGCATAAATCTCCCTGCCAGCTTTGAAAACCCACCTCATTATCCACAAGACCTCCTACCTTAGTATCATCGGCATACTTACTAATCCAATTTACCACCCCATCATCCAGATCATTTATGTATATTACATTGGGCCCAAAACAGATCCCTGAGGCACCCCGCTAGTCATCGGCCTCCATCCCGATAAACAATTATCCACCACTACTCTCTGGCATCTCCCATCTAGCCACTGTTGAATCCATTTTATTACTCCAGCATTAATACCTAATGACTGAACCTTCTTAACTAACCTTCCATGTGGAACTTTGTCAAAGGCTTTGCTGAAGTCCATATAGACTACATCCACTGCCTTACCCTCGTCAACATTCCTCGTAACTTCTTCAAAAAATTCAATAAGGTTTGTCAAACCTGACCTTCCATGCACAAATCCATGCTGGCTACTCCTAATCAGATCCTGTCTATCCAGATAATTATTAATACTATCTCTAAGAATACTTTCCATTAATTTACCCACCACTGATGTCAAACTGACAGGTCTATAATTGCTAGGCTTACTTCTAGAACCCTTTTTAAACAATGGAACCACATGAGCAATATGCCAATCCTCCGACACAATCCCCGTTTCTAATGACATCTTAAAGATCTCCGTCAGAGCTCCTGCTATTTCTACACAAACTTCCCTCAAAGTCCTGGGGAATGTCCTGTCAGGACCCGGAGATTTATCCACTTTTAAATTTCTTAAAAGCACCAGTACTTCCACCTCTTTAATTGTCATAGGTTCCATAACTTCCTTACTTGTTTCCCACACCTTACACAATTCAATATCCTTCTCCTTAGTGAATACCGAAGAGAAGAAATCGTTCAAAATCTCTCCCATCTCCCTCGGCTCCACACATAGCTGACCACTCTGATTCTCTAAGGGGCCAATTTTATCCCTCACTATCCTCTTGCTTTTAATATAACTGTAGAAACCTTTCGGATTTACTTTCACCTTATTTGCCAAACCAACCTCATATCTTCTTTTAGCTTTTCTAATCTCTTTCTTAAGATTCCTTTTACATTCTTTATATTCCTCGAGCAATTCCTTTACTTCATGCTGCCTATATCTATTGTAGACATCCCTCTTTTTCCGAACCAAATTTCTAATATCCCTTGAAAACCATGGTGCTTTCAAACCTTTAACTTTTCCTTTCAACCTAACAGGAACATAAAGATTCTGTACCCTCATAATTTCACCCTTAAATGACCTCCATTTCCCTATTACATCCTTCCCATAAAACAACTTGACCCAATCCACTCTCTCTAAATCCCTTCGCATCTCCTCAAAGTTAGCCTTTCTCCAATCAAAAATCTCAACTCTAGGTCCAGTCCTGTCCTTCTCCATAATTATATTGAAGCTAATGCTATTGTGATCACTGGACCTGAAGTGCTCCCCAACACATACATCTGTCAGCTGACCTATCGTATTCCCTAACAGGAGATCCAACACTGCCCCATCTCTAGTCGGTACTTCTATGTATTGTTGCAAACAACTATCCTGCACACATTTCACAAACTCTAAACCCCTAAACTTTTGCCCCTTAACTCTCAACTCATGTCCTCTTGCTTGAATCTCCCCTACTCTCAATGGAAAAAGCCTATCCACGTCAACTCTATCTATCCCCCTCATAATTTTAAATACCTCTATCAATTCCCGATTCAACCTTCTACACTCCAAAGAATAAAGACTTAACTTGTTCAATCTTTCTCTGTAACTTAGGTGCTGAAACCCAGGTAACATTCTAGTAAATCTTCTCTGTACTCTCTCAATTTTGTTGACATCTTTCCTATAAATCGGTGACCAGTACTGTACACAATACTCCAAATTTGGCCTCACCAATGCCTTGTACAATTTTAACATTACATCCGAACTCCTATACTCAATGCTCTGATTTATAAAGGCCAGCATACCAAAAGCTTTCTTCACCACCCTATCCACATGAGATCCCACCGTCAGGGAACTACACACCATTATTCCGAGATCACTCTGTTCTACTGCATTCCTCAATGTCCTACCATTTACCATGTATGTCCTATTTTGATTATTCCTAGCAAAATGTAGCACCTCACACTTAAACTCCTCAGCATTAAACTCCATCTGCCATCTTTCAGCCCACTCTGCTAACTGGCCTAAATCTCTCTGCAAGCTTTGAAAACCTGCTTTATTATCCACAACACCACTTAGTATCATCTGCATACTTACTAATCCAATTTACCACCCCATCATCCAGATCATTAATGTATATGACAAAGAACATAGGGCCCAGTACAGATACCTGAGGCACACCACTCGTCACCTGCCTCCAACCTGAAATCCAGTGCTTTACCCTTGTCAACTTTCCTAGTAACCTCTTCAAAAAATTCAATGTGGTGGTGGTCGAGACACCATGGATCTGTGCCTGGAGTTTCCAGGGCGCAGGCCTGGGCAGGGTTGTATGGGAGACCAGCAGTTGCCCAAGCTGCAGGCCTTCCCCTCTCCATGCCACCGATGTTGTCCAAGGGAAGGGCACTAGGACCCATGCAGTTTGGCACCGGTGACATTGCAGAGTGTTGTTAATGTGTTGTTAAGTGCCTTGCTCAAGGACACAAACAGGTTGCCTCAGCTGAGGCTCGAATCAGTGACCTTCAGGTTACTAGTCTGATGCCTTGCCCACTAGGCCATGCGCCAACACTAAAAATTCAATAAGATTTGTCAAACATGACCTTCCATGCACAAATCCATGCTGACTGTTCCTAATCAGACCCTGTCTATCCAGATAATTATATATACCATCTCTAAGAATACTTTCCATTAATTTACCCACCACTGACGTCAAACTTACAGGCTGATAATTGCAATGTTTACTCTTAAAACCCTTTTTAAACAATGGAACCACATGAGCAATACGCCAATCCTCCGGCACCATTCCCATTTCTAATGACATTTGAAATATAGGATTATAGGAAAGATGTCAACAAAATAGAGAGAGTACAGAGGAGATTTACTAGAATGTTACCTGGGTTTCAGCACCTAAGTTACAGAGAAAGGCAGAACAAGTTAGGTCTTTATTCTTTGGAGCGTAGAAGGTTGAGGGGGGACTTGATAGAGGTATTTAAAATTATGAGGGGAATAGAGAGCGTTGACATGAATGGGCTTTTTCCATTGAGAGTAGGGGAGATTCAAACAAGAGGACATGAGTTGAGAGTTAAGGGGCAAAAGTTTAGGGGTAACACGAGGGGTAACTTCTTTACTCAGAGAGTGGTAGCTGTGTGGAATGAGCTTCCAGTAGAAGTGGTAGAGGCAGGTTCGATATTGTCATTTGAAGTAAAATTGGATAGGAATATGGACAGGAAAGGAATGGAGGGTTATGGGCTGAGTGCAGGTCGGTGGGAGTAAGTGAGGGTAAGTGTTCGGCATGGACTAGAAGGGCTGAGATATCCCATTTCCGTGCTGTAATTGTTATATGGTTATTTAATCAAAATCATACATTAGGTCCATTAAGGAGGGATAATGAGCAGATAGAACCAGTTTGAAGAAGGGCTAGGGGAGCTAGAGTGGGAAAGAACAATTGCAGTTATGCATGTGAGTGAAATACATATAAAAATGAAAAGCTGAATAAAGGGAGAGAGAATCTAGGCAGAGTAATAGGACTGTGAAAGAAACACAGAGGAAATAATTAGCTGAAATTATAAAATTCACTGTTCATGATATCAGGCTGTGAACTATCGATGTGAAAGATGAGGTGCTGTTCCTCTAGTCTATGTTTGGCCTCACTGTGACAATGGAAAAAACCAGACGGATTAGTTTGGGAATGGTAAGGGAAGTTGTACCGACATGCAAATAGGACCTCAGGACAATCATCATGTACAGAGCATAGATAACCTGCAAAATGGTTGCCTTCTCTGCACTTAATCACACTGATATGGTAGAGGTGACATCAGGAACACTAAATGCAATGGCTCAGGTTGCACAATGTGAACACTGATCTCTGCCTTGCCTTGAAGGGTGTTGAGGTGGTGAGGGAAGTGGTGTTGGGACAAACTTCTTTGGACTAGGGGGCCTCGGATAAATTAGAGTAGATAAATTAAATATAGAGTAGATAAATTAAATTAGAGTGGATAAATTAAATCTGTAGAGTAGAAAGCAGGTGAGAGGTGAAGATGCGATTGGTAGTAGGATACTGTTGCCTCTAGTGGAAATGGCAACAAATAATACGTCAATGCGGTGGCTAAAGGTGAGGATCAAAGCAACTCTATCTCCAACTGAACAGATGGGTTGAGAATAGAAGACTGGGAAATGAAAGGAATCTGAATGAGAGTTACATCATCTATCTTAAAGGAAGAGCTATGTTTCTTGAAAAAAGGAGGGAACTTCAAAGGGAAACACATATTGCAAGAACAGATGCAGCTGAAATGGAGAAATCAGAATCATGTTTACTATAACTGACATATGTTATGCAATTTGTTGTTTTAGCAGCAGGACAGGGCCAGGCATAAATAATTACTGTACTATAAGTTACAATAAAAAATTACAAAACAAGAACAGTAGTGTTAAAGAATCATTGAGAAATCTGTTGGCAGTGGAGAAGAAGATACTCCTTAAGCATTGAGTGTGCTCTTGTATTTGAGATCCATAAACAAGAGAGAGATGCCAGATAATGGTCCAACTGAATTTGAGAGTGGGATGGAAGCTGGTAGTAAAACTGATAAAATTGTTGAGTTCTGTACAAGTGCAGGAGGCAGCAATAATGCAATTGCTGATGCTGAAGAGAAGGAATTCAAGAGGGGTGCCAGAGTAGGACTGGAACAAAAGGAACCAAAGAAAACTAATCAAAATAAAACAATTAGTGGGTTATTCATGTAAGCCTTTCAGAAACTGCTATGAAGCTTAAATAGTAACAAATTTCCTGCATAACTGATAGAATACTTTACTTGAAGACACTGTTCTTGCTTCTGTATATGACAATCATTGAATAGTTCAACACATGAAATGTTTGATATTAAATATCTTTTCAAACGATGTGGAAGAATTGTAGAAAATTTTCAAGTAGATGCAAAAGGAGTGAAAATATTTATGCACTGAAGTCAGATCATTTTATGTGTATTTTTCCATTGTTCTGTGAAAACCAAATCAGCTTTCAAGTGCAACAAGAAATCTAGATTTATGGTGGATATTGTGCAAGATAAAACAATTGATACAGTTATGTGATTAAGCTGGGCATATATATAACACAGTTGTGATGCAGAACTCATCAAATAATATCTATCCTTGATTCTAACCACCATCCTCAACTTGCTAAAGGTGGAAGAAACTGGGTGATTGGTTTTCTGTACTTCAAATGCATCACTGGTCAGTTTTGTAAAATGTTTTAATAATTTCTAGTTTATTAAAATGACACAATTTAATGGTTCACTCACAGAAGAGACACAAACTTTTGCAGTCTGCCAGAGAGTGGTGGAAACTACATTCAGGAAGATGCATTAAAGACTTGACACTGAACCCAACAATTTCAGCTAACTTTATTTTTAAAAAACTTTAAAACAAACATGACCGCACCTTACCCTATCTTTTTTTACTACATCCAAATTGTTCTTTTTCGAAACTTAATGTTGCCTTTACAAATTATCGGTCTTCCAATAAGATGGCAGTGTGTATGGACACAGCAGGCATTCTAAGTGTAATCAAAGGTGTATTTAGTTGTCTTGTACATCTTTTTATGATCATAAGTCACTACTGGATACTAAGAACATTAAGTACTGCAAAACTATCCCATTAGTGACTTGCTCAATAGTGATGGACCTGGGCTTATTGTGTACCATTGTGTTGATGTCTAGACTTGTGTACCATTGTGCCAAGATGGTGCACAAAGGAGCGTGAGATTGTCATGGGCATTTCCATTGTGACTACAAGACTCTGATGGACATTAGTAACAGAACATCACATCCAGTTCACTGGTTCATCAGCAGTTCGGGAGCTGCATTACCTTGTTGTGACGAGGACTATGCTAATACAATGGGGTCACCTGTTGCATTCACCCAGTGTAGAAGATGCTGAGGTGGTGAAGGAGAGGCCTCTGTGGCTCTTGAAACTGTTCTAGGTCGGGATTTGGCTGCACCCTTCAGTGATGCCCTCCAATGTTCATTTGGTGGAAGAAGAAGCTGGATACTTAGGGACTTGGGTTATACTTTTTGCTTTGCAACTGGATGCTTTTCTGAAATTGTTACCTTGTGTGCTATTTGTGCAATGTTCTATGTGCAGTATGCAGAGTGCTGTTGGTAATATGTTTTACACCTTGGCCCCAGAAGCACGCTGTTCTGTTTGGCTATATTCATGTATAGTTGAATGATAATTGAACTTAAACAAAGGTTTTCCTTCTGCACTGCCTTCCCTCATCAATGTCAAAACCTCTGTGTCACTCAAGACATACATATCATTTGTGGTAGAAACCATTCACAATTGGTGGTTCTTTGTTACCACTGCAGTCTAACTGTGAAGAAAAACAAAGCCATCATGAAAAGTAAATTGACCCAGGTTCCTTATTGATGAGTATCTAGGCTTCTTGTTGCTCAATCAATCTTTTGACAGCTCCAGTTTTCTGATTTTTCAGACAGTCAAAGCTGGTTAAAAATCTTGCCCAAGACCATGGCACACACTGGTGTTATAGAATCAGAGTCAGAGTTATTTAACCACTTAGGCCCAATGAAGTTGCCTTCCTGAGCTCATCTAATTTGTCAGCTTTTGGCACATTTCCATCTAAACCTTTTCAACCTATTCCTAAACTGTCAAAATACCTTTTAAATTTTATAAATATGCCCACTTCTACTACTTCCTCTTGCAGATCATTGCAACAACCCATCTTTCTCTGTGCAGAGAAAACTTAACCTTCAAGACCCCTTTATATGTTTCCACTATCTTGAACTTATGTCTACTACTTTAAGAAAAAAAATGTAACCATCTTGCTTACCTTTGGCCCTCATGGTTTTCTAAGCCTCTGCTTCCTTTGCTCCAGAGAAAACAGCCCTGAACTATCCAGCCTCTCCTCATAACTCAAGCTACCTAGTTTTCACAAGGATGATTCCAGGAATGAAAGGGTTATCATATGAGAAACGTTTGATGGCTCAGGGTCTGTACTTGCTGGAATACAGAAGGATGAAGGGGGATCACATTGAAACCTTTCGAATGTTGAAAAGCCTAGACAGAGTAGATGTGGAAAGGATGTTTCCCATGATGGGGGAGTCTCGGACAAGAGGGCACACTGTCAGGATAGAGGGGTACCCTTTCGAAACAGAGATGTGGAGAAATTTCTTTAGCCAAAGGGTAGTGAATTCGTGGATTTTGTTGCCAAATGCAGCTGTGGAGGCCAGGTAACTGGGTGCATTAAATGCAGAGATTGCTAAGTACTTGATTGGCATCAAAGGTTATGGGGAGAAGGTCAGGATCTGGGGTTGAGGAGGAGATAGAGAAAAAGGATCATCTATAATTGAATGGTGGAGCAGACTCGATGGGTCATATCTTTCTTCACATTGTGGGACCTATGTAATATTTAAATAAATTCAGATTCAAATAAAACCTGGTGAAAACATCTGAAAATCAAGATGACTTTCCAATAAATAAAGTCCAGACTTCATAACATACTAATCATTGTTTTATTGTAGCTTCAGTCACAGACCTATTTTCACTCATATCAAATATTCACAAGTGTTCTCCAAACAGATCAAAGTATCACTGAACACTTAAATATTCTCTCTAAAAATAAACACATATAAACTTCAGTGCAGTTAGTTTTGCAACTTTCTTTGCCAATTATATTCTCAGCAGAGACCATAGATGACAAGGTCATTTATCATGCCTCAGACATGAGATACCTCTAACATCTTGCCAAGTATTATGCCATAATGCTCTTAGATATTGTCTGGCTTGCTTATTTCCAGCATTTCTTGATTTTATTTCAGATTTCTATCATCTGCTGTTTCTTTTAAAGTTTCATTTCCTGCTAAGTAATAATCTGATTGCAGCTGGAAGACACAATCATCACAATGGGAAATAGTATTGTAGCAAATGTAGCATTCATGTGCTCTAATATAGCCATATAACCATTTAACAATTACAGAACGGAAACAGGCCATTTTGACCCTTCTAGCCCGTGCCAAACACGTAGTCCCATCGACCTGCACTCAGCCCGTAACCCTCCATTCCTTTCCTGCCCATATACCTATCCAATATAACACAAAATTTGTTGTTTTGCAGCAGCAGTATAATGAAATGGTATTAAAATAAATAAATAGTCCAAAAAAACTACTGCTTATGGACCATTCAAAAATCTGATGGGAGTGTGGCAGATACTGTTCATAAATTGTTGAATTTCAGTCTTCAGGCACCAGTACTTCCTCCCTGAAGGAAGTAATGAGAAGAGGACATGAGAGGGAGGTAAGGATCCTTAATGATCAATGCTTCTTTGAGGCAACACCTCTTGAATGAGGCATCCATAATTTGGTTGAGCATGTTAGGGCTTTTCATCGAAGCAGGCTGACAAATGACTTGATAGATGTGTACAGATGTTAAGAGGCATAAATCGAGTGGACAGCCAGAAATCTTTTCCTAGGGTGGAAATGGTTAACATGAGGGGGCATAATTTTAAGGTGATTGGAGGAAATTATAGGTGGGATTTCAGAGGTTATTTATTTTTTTTACACACCAAGGCTGGTGGTAATGACAGATACTTTCGGGATATTTAACAGACTCCTGGATAGGCACATGGATAATAGAAGAATGGAGAGCTGTGTGGGAGGGAAGGATTAAATTAATCTTATAGTAGGCTGAAGGGCCTATACTGTGCCATGTTCAATGCCCATAATGGTGGGGAAGCCTTATGCATCTGCTTGCTCTGTACTTTCTCTGTAATGGTAACTGTAACACTTACTTTCTGCAGTGTCATTGTTTTTCCCATTGTAGTACCTCAATATATTTATTCTTTGGAATGATCTGTATGGACAGCATACAAAGGTTTTCACTGTATCTCAATACTGTATACATTTATGAGACAATAATATATAATTACCAACTAAACAGATACAATTACGTTGCATTTTATAATTCTGATGGGCATTTGGTCCATAGTGACGGACATGGAAGCTCGTTAACTCAACAACTGTTTTATTGTGATAAACACAAAACAAACGTGCACCATGACATGGAGAATGAACCCAACCAGACTTAAACAGACAGGGGAAGTGATCATCACATACCCTAGTTACAGTTAGGGTGATTGACAAATACACAAGTGAACAACTGTATAACCCAAGCTAAAATGTACAGGCGGGAAGGGCTGGTCTGTGTTGGGGAGAACCCAGGATGAATGTTAATAATAGCTGACCCCGTGTTCACCAACACACGCCATCTGATGGCCTTCACCATCCAGTCCACATATAAGCCTTGCTCTTCACCTGAATGGCCCACCTGGAGGGGCAACAACAGAAGGATCCTGCTGGAGGCTTTGGGTGGCGCTGTCTGCTCGGTGTTTCCCGATGGCTGCACTGAGCTGTGGTGTAGTGCAGTGCGGGGCAGTCCCCAGCCAAATGACCTTCTTCACCACACTGAGAGCAGAGATCATTTCGTGGCCGGTGGCGGGGTCGGATCTGTCTCACGGGCTCCCTCTAATCAATTTCCTCTCCCACCTCGGTGACTCAGGCCCGGGCTTGTTGCATGCAAGGCAATGCTGGAATACCTTGAGGGGCTAAAATTGCTTCTGCCCTCTCCACTTCAGCCAGCGCCTCATCCAGCGACGATGGTGATCAGAGGTGAACTTGCTGCCAAAGGCGCACTGGCCTCAGCGGCTTTACAAAGGGATGGAGGGCAAGCTCTTCCTGGGCAGCAGGAGGGAACTGGAGGTAGCCATACCGAGCACAGTGGCGAAGATTAGCTGCAAATGCCCCCTGACTTACTCCCATATGGCGCCATCTGCTGCACAGTTCTTCGCTCATTGCTTCCACATATGGCCTCTGCTCAAAACGCCGCTCCCGTGCCATTACAAGGGCCCTGTAGTCACACTGCTCCACTGGCATTAGGTCAAGGAAGGCCCGCAAGGCAATTCTATCCAGTGCCAGGGCAAGAAGCACCGCTGTTTCGGTGGGGCTCCATCTGATGTGCCATGTGGCAAGTTTGACTTGTTCCAGATAAGGCTCCGGGCCCCTGGTACTGTTATATCTGGGGAGCTTCAGGGTAGACCTTCAGGTGCAAATCGTTGAGGCCTTTTGACCTTCCTCTTGCTCTGGCAGTGTCTGTCATGGTACCCATCCTCCCATGGCATCTTGGGCTTGTCAGTATGGATCATTACAAAGATGAGTGATGCACAAAACCCCTATCACTCAAGTTGGGGAGCCTGGGTAGACTCACTCTGTTTTGGCTCCCTGGTAAGGCATAATGCTCTGTTCCCAGGTCCTCCCTCCAGATCTCGTCTTCACAGGAGGCATGTTGCTTGGACCCTCGTTTTATTCCCCAGGTCTTAAGGCTCTCTAACTGACTTCGTACCTCTTCAATCTCATCAACAATCTTGCATCCCGCTCCTGCCACCAATGTTGCGAGCATTTGGTCCAGAATAACAGATGAGTAAGCTTGTTAACTCAACAACCATTTTATTGTGATAAACACAAAATAGATGGGCATCATGACTCGGAGACTGAACCCAACCAGTCTCAAACAGATGGGGGAGGTGACCATCACAAGTACTGGCTACAGTTAAGGTGACTGACAAATACACAAGTGAATAACTGTACAAGTCAAGCTAAAATGTAACAATAAATGAACTGGAACCTCCCCCCATAATCCCTCAAAAGCCTTTTAACACACGAACAATAAACAGTGCTAGTCATTAAAAATTCAGAGACTGGGCTGTCTACCATGCCCACCCACCACCCCCAGATCATCACAATACTTAAGTGGCAATATTTTCTCCAGTATATAGATTGGATGCTGTCATTCATTGGAACTTTATTAAAACCAGAAGTGGTATGATTAAAGTGGGTTTGGTTCCAGATTAGATAATCTGATAATTCCGTAAAGACTCACTTTCCCTTCATATATTGTAGTTGTGTTATACATGGTCATTGAGCACTGTATTTATCAAATAGAATCAAATAATTGGGCACTGACCATGGTCCCGTTAGATCATAATTGATCCATATTCCAATTGCATATTCCTTAAAAACCTCAAAGATTAAAATCAATCAACACAAATTTACAGATTTTCAGCTGACTGAACAATAGGTTTTTAGCACTAATCCAGTCACAATTAAATGACATTGTAATTAGATTTATGGTACATTACTGTTCCTTGGGGAATAGTGATCACAATATGATAGAGTTCACTTTCAAACTTGAGAAGAAGAAACTAAATTCCAATGTGTCAGTATTTCAGTGAAATTACAATGGCCTGAGAAAGGAACTGGCCAAAGTTGACTGGACAGCAGGAAGGACAGCAGAGAAGCAATGGCTGGAGTTTCTGAAAAATGAGGGAAGTGCAAGACAGATACATTCCAAATAAGAAATTTTTGAATGGATGAAGGACACTACCATGACTGACAAGTTAAGTCAGAGCCAAAGTAAATGAGAAGAAATACAAGGAAGCCCAAGCTAGTGGGAAGGTAGAGGATTGGGAAACTTTTAAAAACTTGAGGAAGGAAACTAAGGTTTTTAGGAAGGAAAAGATTAATTACGAAAGGAAGCTGGGGCTAAGATCAAAGAAGATGCTAAAAGTTTTTTAATTATACAAAAAGTAAAAGAGAGTCAAGTATAGATATAGGGCCAATAGAAAATGACGCTGGAGATATTGTAAAGAGAGACACAGATATGGCAGAGGAACTTAATGCATATTTTGCATCAGTTTTCAGAATGGAATACATCTACAGCATACTGGACATTCAAGAGTGTCAGGGAACTGACGTATGTGCAGTGAAAATTATGGCTGAGAAGGTGCTCAGGAAACTTGATGGTCTAAGGGCGGATAAATCTCCTGGACCGGATGGAATGCAGCCTCGGATTCTGAAGGAAGTAGCTGGAGAGATTGCGGAGGCATTAACAATGATCTTTCAAGAATAGATAGATAATGGCATTGTACCAGATGCTTGGAAAATTGCAACTATTATGCCACTATTTAAAAAGGGTGAGAGGCAGCAGAAAATAAACTATGGACCTGTTAGCCTGACATCAGTGGGTGGGAAGTTGTTGGAATTTATTGTTAGGAATGAGATAATGGAGTATCTGGAGGCATATGACAAGATAGGCCAAAGCCAGCATGATTTCCTGAACGGAAAATCCTGCCTGACTAACCTACTGCAATTTTTTGAGGAAATTACAAGCAGGGTAGACAAAGGAGATGCAGTAGATGTGTTGTACTTGGATTTTCAGAAGACTTTTGAGAAGCTGCTGCACATAAGGCAAGATAACAGCCTACAGAATTACAGGGCAGTTACTCGCATTCATGGAGCATTGGCTGTTCAGCAGACAAGAGAGAGTGGGAATAAAGGGACTCTATCGCAGCTGGCTGCAGGTTACCAGTGGAGTTCTACAGGTGTCAGTGTTGGGACCGCTGTTTTTTTTACAATGTATGTCAATGATTTGGACTATGAGATTAATGGATTGTGGCTAAGTTTGCCGATGATACAAAGATAGATGGAGGAGTGATGTTGAGGCTCTCTAAGGCACTCATGAGACCACACTTGGAGTATTGTGTGCAGTTTTGGGCTCCCTATTTTAGAAAAGATATATAGACATCGGAGAGGGTTCAGAGAAGATTCACGAGAATGATTCCGGGAATGAAAGGGTTACCATATGAGGAACATCTGACAGCTGTTGTGCTCTATTCTCTGGAGTTCAGAAGATTGAGGGGAATCTCATAGAAACATTCTGAATGTTAAAAGGCCTGAACAGATTAGATATGGTGAAGTTATTTCCCATGGTAGGGCATGAATTCAGGTTTGAAGAATGTCCATTTAGAACAGAGGTGTAGATAAATTACTTTCGTCAGAGGGTGGAAAATCTGTGGAATTTGTTACCACAAGCAGCTATGAAGGCCAAGTCATTGGGTGTATTTAAGGCAGAGACAGATATGTTCTTGATTAGCCAGGGCATCAAAGGATATGGGAAGAAGGCAGGGGAATGGGGATGACTGGAAGAATTGGATTAGTCCATGATTGAATGGTGGGACAGTCTTGATGGGCCAAATGGCCTACTTCTGCTCCTATATCTTATGGTCTTACATACAACTATAGCCTTCTATTTTTCTAAGCTCCATGTACCTATCTAAGAGGCTCTTAAAAGACCATAACTACAATGTAATGCTTCTAAAGGGGAAGAATACTTCAGAAACCACTTTATTACATACGGGTGTAGAATCTGATGTGGTCTTCACCAGTTCAAAGTTCAATGTGTTGTGCATTCAGAGATGCTCTTCTGCACACCACTGTTATAACAAGTGGTTATTTGAGTTACTGTCACCTTCCTGTCAGCTTGAACCGGTCTGGCCATTCTCCTCTGACCTCTCTCACTAACAAAGCGTTTTTAGCTGCAGAACTGGACTTTGGATTTTTCTTTTAGCACCATTCTCTATAAACTCTAGAGACTGTGAAAATCCCAAGAGATCAGGAAATCTCTGAGATAATGAAACCACTCTGTCTGGCATCAACATTCCATGGTCAAAGTTATTTAGATCACATTTCTTCACCATTCTGATGTTTGGTCTGAACAACAACTGAACCTCTTAACCATCTCTGCATGCTTTTATGCTGTTGCATGGTTGAGTTACTGTCGCACGATTGGTTGATTAGATATTTGTATTAATGAGCAGGTGTGCAGGTGTACTTAAAAAAGTGGCACTGAATATATATGCAAGCAAAATGGATTTTCATTACTAGGTTCTGATAGTGGAGAATTATCATTTCTATGAATAACATTAAAATTCCAGTGATTGGAATTAAATCAAAACAATCAGAAAATGGTCTATCTTCCTTCATAGATGCTACCTGATCTGCTGATTTTCTCTAGCATTATGCGTGTTGCTCCAGATTTCCAACATCTTCAGCCTTTCTTATGTTTCATAATTTTTAAAAGTCTTTTTGAGCTAGTAATGAAAGAAACTGACCTTCATCAGCTCTCAAATTACCAACATCTTTTATTTCAAATGCCACAAATTCTAGTCACCCTGGCCACTATTTAGGGCTGGAACAAGCATATTGTAAGTTTGGCATTGCTTTGGAGTGAGAGTGGGAACCTTTAAAAAGGCAAGTCTCATTGCTTGTTAGTTTCACTTTTACAGCAGTCACAAGTTGAGAGTGAGATTCTTATTGATTGGTTAATTAGAGGGACTTTGACAAGTAAAAGGAAGAGTGAGGTTAAGTGGATAGGCCATTGTAAGAGGAGGACAGTGTAGGAACAGAAAGTTGATTTATTATTGTAAATTTCATAATTTACATCCTGTTTAACTACCACACTCCAAACCACCTTATTTTTCTTCTTCTAACCAAATTTAGGGGCGATTCATGAAACCAAGTAACCCAATTAACCTGCCCATACTCAATTATTCTGTCTAATAGACTTCCATGTTTTGAGAGAGGAACTCTAGGATCAATTTTGATTGATGCTTGGTAGTCAGCACAAACTCAGTGAGTTGAACATCATATTTATGAACTTTATGATGATTAATCTACAAACGTTTGTATGTATTTTGCCACTTTGCTGATGATCAAGAGGACTGTGCAGTAATTAGCTGGATTGGAAATAGGATTGGTTACAATTGCTTTCTCAGGTCACTGTAGTGAGTTTCACTGTTGGGACATCATATGACAGTTGGATAAGCTTTGGGCAGATAATTAGGGAACATGAGCAGGAGTATGGTCTTGGGGTTTTGTGGATTATCCGAAGAGTGGCCTGGCCAGGAGTACCACCTTGGAAATTTCCAGATGTGGGAATAGATTTGTTGTTACTGGGGGATAGACAGGGTCTTGTGGGTGGTGAGAGGATATCTAGTCACTTACAGCAAAAATATTTTTTCCTTTTTGCCTATCTTTACAGATGCAAAGACCCAGTTAGTAATCAGGTGGGCTCTGTGATATTTATCCCCTGGTTTAATGTTGAGGTGGCATAACGGCTGACAGATGGCCATAAATATAGCAGAATATCATCAGTTTGCAATGGGTCAAACAAGTTAAGCCACATAGAGTCGTAATTTGATCAGATTCTGCCTCAGTGCTGCAGAGTTTAGAATCAAAGCATTCAAGGAGACATGCCTTGTTGATGGAACTGGGACAGGGAAATGGTATTATAATTTGTTTCTATCAGTTCAAAGGAGACACCTTTTGGGAAGGAATAAGAAGGAAGATGTGTGGTTGGTGAGTATGAGGTTAGGACACATGGGTTTGCATTCCACTTTGGCACCTGTTGGTAAACATAGGAACATGTGGTCTGACTTACCAGAGACAGTGAAACATCTGATCATGGTGTGCCAGAGATATTTGTTAGAACACAGGAAGCTGTTTAGACAATTATTGGGTATATCCTGCCTAGGTTGCAGGATCTTCTGGCACTAGAAGCAGGGGTAGTTAAGTCATGTAGGGCCCTGGCAAACTTTTTAATTAAGACAAGTTTGGGAGGCAGCATCTGATCCCTGTCATAGCTCCTGTCATACCCCATTACAGTAGGTGGCAGTAATGCATTTTCCTGATAAATGCAAACTGCCATTAACACAAAAGAAGAAGAAGAAGAAGACAAATGGACTAAATCTATAGTTCCAATTGCTGCACTGCAGGTAAGATTTGCTAGAGTGAGTGCAAAAGAGATTTACTGCAACGTTGCCTGTACTGAGTTTATTCTCACTGGAACATAATGGACTGAGGTGTGACTTTATGTAAGTTTATAAAATTATGAGGGACGTAGATACAGCAGGACAATATTTATACCAGGACATGGAAATCTGGAATCAGGAGGCATAAATTTAAGATGAGAGGGAATAAACTCAAAGGAAATCTGAGGGATGGATTTTTGCAGATAGTGGAAGGAGAGGCTAGGACCAGGAGGTATGATCAAGAAGTTGTTTAATGGCAGAGAATGAAATTAGACACAATTAGACTAAGTTGCAAGCTTGCTCACTTAGTAACCAGCCAAAGACCTAAAGAGGAATGTACAGTTGTCCATTAAATTTGTTAAATACTGTCTTTCTAAAATTGTATCCAACAAAAACAATTAATTCTTACAATGAAACATTAATTCAGTTGCATTATCCAGCACTGAAGAAAATTCCAAGTGATTACACAGGGTAAAACTCTACTATAAACAATAGGGTCATGAATTACTTTATATCCATTTTGATTCTTATTTTTCATAGCATCACAGAATTATAGTTGCACAGAGCAGAAACAAATTCTTTCATCTATTATGTCCACGCTGACCATCAACTAACAATCTGTATTAATCCCACTTACCTGTATTAGGTCTGAAGCTTTCTATGATTTGATCACTCAAGTTATCATCCTGATACTTCTTAAATGTCATCAAAGTACTTGTTTGCACCATCCACTCAAATGGCATATTCCAGATCCAAATTCCCTCAGGTGAAAAAAATCCTCAAAACTATTTCCTCTTCCCCCTTACCCTTCTGCCATACTAATGATTTTGTAATCTCTGTCAGGTCTTCTGACACATCTGTTCCAAGGAAAATAGCCCCAGCATATCCTGTCTCAGTTCATAATGTCCCTGCAATACTTATCTGCACTCTATCCTGTGGTTGTGGTGACCAGAAACATACACAGTATTATAATTATGGAATGACAAATGTTATATAAAATTGTCCCTTACCTCCTGGTTTATATTATGTTCCCTGGATAATGAAGACAAGTATCTCAAATGCCTTCTTCACCACCTACTTTCAGGGAGCCTCAAACTTGCACACTAGGAATTCTCTGTTCCTCCATACCTCTGACAACATTACTATTGTATTTATTAGGATTAAATTCCATCTGCCATTGTCCTCCCCATCTTACCAACTAATCAATATCACCCTTAAGCCCAGTGCTCCTACAACAAAACATTTTAATGTCACCTACAACATCATACCACCTACAATACATTCATAGCCAAATCACTAAGGGTCCTAATATTGATCTTTGCAGAATACCACTAGTCATTAGTTATATGACTCCAGTCATGAAAACAAGCCTTATCATCACCTTCTGACTCATAGTATCAAGCTAATTTGCCTTTCAGTTATTTGGTTCCTCACCTGTTGCCAGCAAAAAATTAGAAATCTCTGTCAAGACCACAGCAAGCTGCTCTATTTACTCACATGGCACTCTGTGATACCTATATCACTCAGGCCTGCATATATCAGCCTGCTAACATTCCTAATACTTCCTACACTTCAGTGATTTCATGTTTTAGAAATTCCCTGCCCCTCATCTGTGTCCTCCTTAATGATTGCAGATAAGGAATATTCAGTTTGTATGTCACCTACATCCTCTTGCTCCATGCACTTTCATTCTCAGTGGAGGTTGAGTGAATAACTAATAATTGACCCTCCCCTGTGTGAAAAAGTACTCATATGTCTAGTCATGGTCCAAGTGTCCAACATACCAGATTGCAATTCTAACTGCAGTTTTCCAAATGTTCTTATGAAGATATGGTGTCTACCTGTACTAATAATACCTTAGAGGCAATAAATTTTGTAAATTCAGATTTGCATTTTGTGGGACCTATGTGACAATAGTTTGCGTGTTATGATGCAAAGGTTGTTGAAACTAGCAAGAGGAACTTGAGCACCCATTTCAATGAGGAGAAAAGGTATTTGGAACCCTCTCCAGACCTTCAACATGGAGTTTGCCTCCTCATTCAAGATTTAAGCCAGCAGAAATAGTGGACATGAAGTGTTAGTGTCTGTGAGGAGTAATAATAATATTAATGTTGTGTGTTAGTGTGATGAGAATCTAACAAACTTGGATCTGTTCAACAATGCAGTTTGAGAGGTACTTGTGAAACTAGAACAACAATTAAGATTCAAGAAATTCAACTAGTTGACCATTTTCTTCACATATGCATTTTGACATAATTCTTTCCAAAAACATGGTTTTTGGTAAATCTGGGAGTCTTGAAGGCATTTAGTGTATTTAGCTATTTTTTTGAAGTTATTATTAACTATTAACTCCAGTTCAATTATTAACAAACTTGGAAGCTATGGCAATATATTGAAGTTATAATAAAATACTTCAAATTTATTATCAGAATTTTCTTGTTTCCCTTTCTTCTGCATTTTAATTTACCATTACAACAAAAACTATTAGGATGGAAACAACTTCTCCCCTGAGGCTGTAAAACTACTGCCACAAACTGCCACCATCCAGGTCCCATCACATATGAAGCATCAGTAACATTATCTTGTCTATTTTTTAACTTCTATTGTATATATACCTTATTATTTGTGGCAATATTTTTGTGTAATGTGGGTGATTTATATGTACTGTGTTATACAACTTGGTGTGGAGTAACATTGTCACGTTTGGCAATATACATGCGTACAGATGAATGGCAATAAACTTAAAAGTTTTAGGCCCATTTTTAGCATTTCATTTCTTATTTTTCCTTAAATTTCATTCAAATGAGCTTATCTATGTACCTAAAACCCTATGAAGCTACATTTTTGGCAATAAAACATGAGGATTGAATCACAATTTTGGAACTAAAACATTCTTATGTAGGAAAGTCAGTAAAATTACCAATTTGTGCCATAAATGTTCCAGGGTCATCAGCTGATCTTGGATGCTGCCTTCTAATTTTCCGTAGTTTCTTAATTTCACTTCCTGAAAAAAGAAGATAAACCCATTTAACCCCTTGAACTAAGCTATCTTAATCTCCATAAAATGCAACTTTGATTTTTTTTTAAGCTTATGTGTATCGTGAGGACTACAAAACAAAGTAGACCATTTTGGTTGTTTACAAGTCTCAAGCCTCGACAAAATATTGTGCCTAGATCTGGCCTCTTCACATTGATGATTAAATTTGAAGCTTGTAAGAAAAAAGACCATGAGATTAATTGAAAATTTAGATCATGTTAGTTATATAGATATACTCCAAACCTGGAGCCGTTTAACTTATAGAACTGTAAATTGTAGTGTGAATTGATTAATTTTCTTTTATTATTGTGTGCAGAGCAATTATTTCAACTAACCAGGTAGAAACAAGAATAATGCTTAGAGGTCATGTAAGGAAAGAACTAAGTTAGAACTTGGAGATTCTATATATCAACAGGCTTATGTAATACAGCTGACTTCCTTCAAATTAGGGCTATACCTGGAATAGTTTTGAACTCATATGGGACTTTAAGAAGAATTCGCAAATTTTCTACTTGCCTTTTGCGTCTTCTAGGGAATTTGTTTTATGTGATGAAGTGTATTTGCTACTATAAAGGGCATTAGCACTGTAGGAGGAAGGTACTAAATTGGGAAAAGTCATGATACAATTCGATGTAAGGGCCATTGATTGGGAGCAACTGCTACAGGGCTAGTCCATATCTGACATGTGGGAATTGTTTAAAGATCAGCCAATCAGAGTTCAGCATGGGCATGTTCCAGTAAGGACAAGGGTAGTCAGGTAAGGGAACCTTGGATCTGAAATTAAACACGAAGAAAAATAAAGGATACTTTACTTATTTATTTATTGAACTACAGCATGGTCCAGACCCTTCCAGCCTTTTGAGTCATGCTGCGCTGCCCAGCAAGCCCTAGCCTAGCTTAATCATGGTGTAATTTACAATGATCAATTAACCTACCAACTGTGAACTTTGGACTGTGAGAGGAAACCGGAGCCCCTGATAGAAACCCACATAGTCCACATAGAAAACATACATACTCCTTACAGACAGCAGCAGGAGATGAACCCAAGTCACTGGTACTGTTAAGTGTTGTGCTAATCACTATGCTACTGTACACAATAGTCAGCATAAAAGCAAAAGCAAAAGAGAGGGCATATGAAGGGCAAAAATTACTGGGAAAGTTGAGGATTGGAAATCTTTTAAAAACCAATAGATGACAACTAAACAAGAGCATAAGGAGAGAAAAGATGAATCATGAAGCTAAACTAGCCAGTAATAGCCAGTGACATAAAAAAGATAACAAAAGATTTTTCAGATATATATAGAGCAAATAAATAAGTATTTTGCATGGCTTCACTGATAGATACCAGCAGTATGCCATAAATTTGAGACTATCGGGGAGCAGAAGTGAGTGTAGTTGCTATTTGACTTTATTCATCATTAGTCTCCATTAGTATTATTAAAGAACATTATTTACTTGGATTTTCAAAAGGCCCTTGACCAGGTGCTACACATGATGATGCTTGTCAAAATAAGCACCCATAGGTATTACAGGACAGATACCAACATGACGGGAAGCAAAGTCTGGGAATATAGGGAGCCAATTCTGGTTTGCTGCTGGTGACAAGTACTGTTTTGCAGAGTTTGGTACCGGGACTGCTTAATTTCACATAACATTTCTACAATTTGGATGACAGAATTGATGGCTTTGTTGCAAAGTTTGCAGATGAATGTGGAAAAAGTTCAAAAATTACAGATGTAAGGAGACTTGATAAAGTCTTGTAGGACTTCCTAAAGGTTAACTCAGGATGAGTCGGTGGTAAGGAAGGCAAATCCAATCTTAGCATTCATTTTGAGACGTCTAGAGTGTAAAAGCAAGGATGTAACATACAGCCATGGTCAGACCGCACTTCAAGTATCGTGAGCAGTTTTGTGCCCTTTATCTAAGAAAAGATGTATTGGCATAGGAAAGGTTCCAGAGGACACTCAAAAGAATGAGTGTAGGAATGTAACATATGAAGAACATATGATGGCTCTGGGACTGTACTCGCTGGAGTTTGGAAGAATGAGGGATGATCTCTTTGAAACCTATCAAATATTGACAGATAGAGTAGATGTGGGCAGAATGTTTGCTATAGAGTCTAGGACCAGAGGACACAACCTCAGAATGGAGGGGTATCCATTTAGAACAGAAAAAAGGAAGAATTTCTTTAGCTAGAGTGTGGTGAATCTATGGAATTCATTGCTACAGACAGCTATGGAAGCCAAATTATTGATTATATTTCTTAAAGAGGAGGCTGATGGGTCGATTATTCAGGGTGTTAAAGGTTATGGAGAGAAGGCAGAAGAATGGGATTGTGAAGGATAATGAAACAGCCATGATAGAATGGTGGAGCAGACTCAATGGACTGAATGGCCTGATTAGGCTCCTGTATTTTCAGCCATTCAGAATCTAGTGATTCATGGAAGTTCCATGGAGCTTCAATGGCATTTATCAAAAACTACATTTGTATTTGCAAATAAATGTGCAGATACTTAAGTAGACCACCTAGTGCAAACAATAAACTAAAATCTTTCCACATATCCAATCAAAAATAATCAATTGTAAATAATCAATGAGGTCAGTGGCACCTGTTTTGATATTAATTAGGTAACTGTCCTGATTATGTTCTAATTTCAATTACAAAAGCCATCCATCAAGCATGATTTATTTTCAAGAAATATTTTGCATTTAGAGACTTCTCTTATCTGCAATGTTAAACTTTCTATTTCCAGATAACAGGACCTACTTGCATGCTGATGATTCCGTAACACCAAGTGCCTCTTTCCCTGATCTATACAACAATAAACTAATCTGGATTTTAATCTGAATCTGAAAACGGTGCCATATAACCCTAACTAACTAACAGTGGACAGAAGAATCTCCTATTTCCAATCCAAAATTAGGTTTCTTTACACCTGAATAGCTGAATCATGTAGATCAGAAGAGATGTTTTATTAGATCCTTAACTACTTTGAACAGTTTAAATAACACCTGTAACTGAAAAGAGCTCTCTTATGCCTGATCTAATCCAACTATGGGGTCGGGGGTGAAAAGGAATTGCAGTGAGGTTTGGTAAGCCTCTCTTCCAAACAGGCTGACTAAACAATGATCACTTGTGAATGCCTAAATTCACAGAATTGGTTCTTTTTCAAGCCAATTCCAATTCCAATTCAGATATACACTGATGTATTAATCCATTTACTCTGAATTCCTTAAAGTATGCAAATGTCAAACATGCATAATACTTATCAATTATCATTATCTGCAATAACCTCATCAAAAAAGTAATAATTTTACAAATGGGGTTAAGTAGAACAGCTGAAATAAAAACTGAAAATCATGGAAAGTCTTAGCAGGTCTTGAAGCATCAGTAGAAAAGGAACAAGGTTAGAGTTTGATTTCAAAACACCTTTATGAGAACTACCTGACCAGCTCAGTGATTCATGATTTATTTGTTTGCTTTTATTTCAGATTTCCCAAGTCTGATTTTCTCTAAAATACAATGGCTGAATGACTCAGTTGCTGAACATCCTATTTCAGATTGATATGCTTAGCTTCAGAGAGATATGTGTAAAGTGGATTGAAACCAGCATTTGACAATACATCAGTCAATTGGTTAGGAGTTACTAATTGCATCAACCAAAAGCAGTTCACCAGTGCGGGAGACATGACAACAGTAGAGTATCTCTATGTGCCTTAACACTTTGTGTCAAATATTACAGTTTTCATTTACTCAGGAGAGACATTTAAAAGCCACTAAATATATTAAAAACTATTTCTAACCTAGATATCTGGTATATTTTGATCACTACTTTTATCAACTGAAGCAAGAAATTAGCTAAGAAACATTGTAAGAAGCCACCGAAAATATATAATATGCAATTACACTGGACATGTATTCACATTGCTAAATAAAATTAAGAAATTAATAAAATAAAAATAAAATTAAGGACATTTTAAAACAGCCAAGCAATACATTAATACATTAGAAAATTTAGAATGCACTGGAAGCTAACAAAGAAGTATGAATGGGAATCTATATGTGTTAGTCTTCAACAAATGTAAGACATAAACATAATGCAAGATACACACAGCCACTGAATATTTCCAGCATTAGCTATTTTGATTTCAAATCCTCAGCACTTACAAATATTTTGCTTTTCAAGCACAGTGTGCAAGACTAAGGTTCTAGAGATTAATAGTAATTGTATCTTGTATCAGAAAAAGGTGTTATACAAAGAACATGTCAAAGATGTTTTTAGTGGGATTGACCAAACATTTGGTCAAAAACCCAAGTCCATATTGGAAGAAAGTAAAGAAAGTAAAATGAAGAGTGAGATCTGGGTAGAAAATATCAAAGAAGATACTAAAAGCTTTTTTAAGTATATAAAGGGTAAAAGAGAGTTGAAGGTAGATTTAGGACAGATACAAAATAGTAATGAGAGATGCAGGGATATTAGAGGAACTGAATGTGTATGTTACATCAGCCATCACAGTGGAAGACATCTGCAGCATTGACATTCAAGAGTGTCAGTGAAGTGAAGTCTGTGCAGTGAAAATTATGACTGAGAAGGTGCTCAGGAAGCTTAATGGTCTGAGGGTAGATAAAACTCCTGGACCTGATAGAATGTACCCTCAGATTCTGAAGGAAGTAACAGGGGAGATTGAGGAGGGAATAACAATAATCTTTCAAGAATCAATAGATACTGGCATTGTACCGGATGACTGGAAAATTGTAAATGTTCGCTATTTAAGAAGGGTGGGAGGCAGCAGAAAGGAAACTATAGATCTTTTAGCCTGACATCAGTGGTTGGGAAGATTGTTGGAATCGATTGTTAGGGATGAGATTATGGAGTACCTGGAGGCACATGACAAGATAGGCCAAAGCCAGCATGGTTTCCTGGAAGGAAAATCCTGCCTGACTAACCTACTGCAATTTTTTGAGGAAATTACAAGCAAGGTAGACAAAGGCGATGCAGTAGATGTGTTGTACTTGGATTTCAGAAGGTCTTTGATAAGGTGCTGCACGTAAGGCTACTTAGCAATATAACAGCCCATCGAATTACAGGGAAGTTACTAGTGTGGGTGGAGCATTATCTGGTCGGCAGAAAAATGGAATGGGAATAAAGGGATCCTATTCCGGCTGGCTGCTCGTTACCAGTGGAGTTCCACAGGGGTCAGCATTGGGACTGCTGCTGTTTACGGTGTATGTCAATGATTTGTGGCTAACTTTGCCAATGATACAAAGATAGATGGATGAATGGGTAGTGTTGAGGAAACAGTGAGCCTGCAGAGAGACTTAGATAATTTAGGGGCATGGGAAAAAAAGTGGCAAATTAAATACAATGTTGGAAAGTGTATTGCCATGCACTTTAGTGGAAGAAATATACGGGCAGACTTTTACTTAAATGGGGAGAGAATTCAAAATGCAGGGATGCAAAGGGACTTGGGAGTCCTTGTGTAAGATACCCTAAGTCAGTGGTGAAGAAGGCAAATGCAATGTTGGCATTCATTTTTAGAGGTATAAAATATAAGAGCAGGGATGTGATGTTGAGGCTCTATAAAGCACTCATGAGCCCACACTTGGAGTATTGTGTGCAGTTTTGGTCTCCTTATTTTAGAAAGGATACACTGGCATTGGAGAGGGTTAAGAGAAGATTCATGAGAATGAATTCCAGGATTGAAAGGGTTACCTTATGAGGAACGTCTGGCAGCCCTTGGGCTGTATTCCCTGGAGTACAGGAGAATGAAGAGGGATCTCATAGCAACACTTTGAATGTTAAAAGGCCTGAATAGATTAGATATCTCAAAGTTATTTCCCATGGTCAGGAGGTCTAGGACAAGAGGACATGACTTCAGGATTGAAGGACATCCATTTAGAACAGAGATGCAGAGAAATTAATGTAGTCAGAGGTGTCATAAATCTGTGGTATTTGTTGCCATGAGCAGCTGTGGAGGCCACATCATTGGGTGTATTTAAGGCAGAGATAGATAGGCTCTTGATTAGCCAGAGGTATCAAAGGGTATGGGGCGAAGGCAGGGGAGTGTGGATGACTGGAAGAATTGGATCAGCCCATGATTGAATGGCAGAGCAGACGTGACAGACCGAATGGCCTGTTTCTGCTCCTATATCTTATGGCTTAGGAATATAATACAAAGAGACTTGTCAACTCTCTGGAAGAATAACAGAGAACTAAACTGAAAGGGAGGAGAAGCTACACTTAAAAATGATAAACATTAAGTTAAAATTCATGGTGCAAAAGTGTTAGTCAATGACTATTCTAATGAGAGAAAGAATATCACTTCTCGATACTTTTGGCAAGTTCTCCACCATCAACATCCTGGGAGCGTCATTAATCAGATTCAAAACTGAAGCAATCTCATAAAAACTTTAACCAGAAGCTCAGGTCAGAGGCTGGGTATCTTGCAGAAAGTGACATACCTCTTGAACTTCAAGTGAGATCAAGAAAAACTACAGTATATATAGTGGTTGCTACTACTCTGAATTTTTCATGTCAAGTCAAGTCAATTCACTTTTATTATCATTTCGACCATAACTGCTATGTACAGTATATATTAAAAATGAGACATGTTTTCAGGACCATGGTGTTACATGACACAGTACAAAAACTAGACTGAACTACGTAAAAAACAATACAGACAGAGAAAAAAAACTACACTAGACTACAGACCTACCCAGGACTGCATAAAGTGCACAAAACAGTGCAGGCATTACAATAAATAATAAACAGGACAATAGGACAGTAAGGGAATGTCATCTACAAAATGCAGTTATTTGCATAGGCTAATGCGCTATACATACTGTGATAGATAAACTGTTGCTGCAGGAAGAGGAGGAGCGAAGGGCACGTGAGACCACTGAGTACTGGGAAGCAGCTGAGAAGAGCGTGCTTTAAAAAGGCGCACGCAGCAGGTACTCGGGACAGTGTGATCAAGAAACCGTTGCAGCAGGAAGAGGAAGAGCAAAGGGCTTGTCAGATAATTGGCAGGGACAAATAAAAGGATGGGTAACTGAAAAGGAACGGCCAGTGGTGTGAGAGGCTTTGGCGAGCAGAAGCTGAGGATGAGCTTGCTCCAAGTCAGGTAAGGCTGGGTAAGTTCCTTTAATTAATTAAATTCACTTAGGAGTTGGTAATGGAGGCAGCAGTTAGGGCAGTTGAGTGCTCCGGATGCAGAATGTGGGAAGTCAGGGACAGCACAATTGTCCCTAATGACTACACCTGTAAAAGGTGCATCCAGCTGCAGCTCCTGAGAAACTGAGTTAGGGAACTGGAGCTGGAGCTGGATGAACTTCAGATCATTTGGGAGGCAGAAGAAGAAATAGACAGAAGTTTCAGGGAGATAGTCAGCCCTAAAATTCAGGAATCAGGTAGTTAGGTGACTGTCAGCAGAGGGAAGGGGAGTAGACAGGAAGAGCAGAACACCCCTGTGGCCGTTTTCATCAACAATAAGTAAGCGGTTTTGGATACTGTTGGTGGGGATGACCTACCAGGGACAAGTTGTAGTTGTCGTGTCTCTGGCACTGAGACTGGACCCTCAGCTCAGAAAGGAAAGAGGGAAAAGAGGAGAGCAGTAGTGATAGGGGATTCGATAGTTGGGGGACAGATAAGAAGTTCTATGGGAGAGATCAAGAATCCCAGATGGTCTGTTGCCTCTGTGGTGCCAGGGACCGCGATATTTTGGATTGAGTTCTCTGTATTCTCACGAGGGAGGGTGAGCAGCCAGATGTCATGGATAGGAAGAAGGAGGAGGTCCTGCAAAGAGAGTTTAGGGAGTTAGGTGCAAAGCAGAAGGACAGGACCTCCAGGGTTGCAACCTTAGGATTGCTCCCCATCCCATGTGCCAAGGACATGGACCTGGTCAGGTGTCAGATCTCTCAGTGGGAGTGCATTTTGGATATAGTGATCATAATTCTAACTCCTTTACCATAGCATTGGAGAGAGATAGGAACAGACAAGTTAGAAAAGCATTTAATTGAAGTGAGGGGAATTAGGCAGGAAATTGGAGGCTTAAATTGGAAACAGATGTTCTCAAGGAAAAGTACGGAAGAAATGTGGCAAATGTTCAGGGAATATTTGTGTGAAGTTCTGCATAGGTACATTCCAATCAGATGGAAATTATGATAGGGTTTAGGAACCGTGTTGTACAAAGGCTGTAATAAATCTGGTCAAGAAGAAAAGAAAAGCTTACAAAAGGTTCATAGAGCTAGGTAATGTTAGAGATCTAATAGATTATAATGTTAACAGGAAGGAGCTGAAGAAGGAAATTAGAAGAGCCAGAAGAAGCCATGAGAAGGCCTTGGTGGGCAGGATTAAGGAAAACCCCAAGACATTCTACAAGTATGTGAAGAGCAGGAGGATAAGACGTGAAAGAATGGGACCTATCAAATATGACAGCGGGAAGCATGTATGGAACCGGAGGAAATAGCAGAGGTACTTAATGAATACTTTACTTCAGTATTCAATATTGAAAAAGCTCTTGGTGTTAATAGTGATGACTTGCAGCAGATTGAAAAGCTTGAGCATGTAGATATTAAGAAAGAGGATTGCTGGATCTTTTGGAAAGCATCAAATTGGATAAGTCGCCGGACTCGGATGAGATGTACCCTAGGCCACTGTGGGAGGCAAGGGAGGAGATTACTGAGCCTCTGGCAATGATCTTTGCATCATCAATGGGGACAGGGATGGGAAAGGTTCCAGAGGATTGGAGGGTTGTAAATGTTGTTCCTTTATTCAAGAAAGGGAATAGAGATAGACCAGGAAATTATAGACCAGTGAGTCTTACCTCAGTGGTTGGTAAGTTGATGGAGAAGATCCTGAGAGGCAGGATTTATGAACATTTGGAAAGGTATAATATGATTAGGAATAGTCAAGGGCAGGTCGTGCCTTATGCGCCTAACTAAATTTTTTGAGGATGTGACTAAACATATTGATGAAGGAAGAGCGGTAGATGTAGTGTATATGAATTTCAACAAGACATTTGATAAGGTACCCCATGCAAGGCTTATTGAGAAAGTAAGGAGGCATGGGATCCAAGGGGACAATGCTTTGTGGATCCAGAACTGGCTTGCCCACAGAAGGCAAAGAGCGTTTGTAGATGATCATATTCTGCATGGAGGTTCATCATCTGTGCAGGGACTCACAGATCTGTTCTGGGACCCTTACTCTTCGTGATTTTTATAAATGACCTGTATGAAGAAGTGGAGGGATGGGTTAGTAAGTTTGCTGATGACAATAAGGTTGGAGGTATTGTGGATAGTGTGGATGGCTGTCAAAGGTTACAGTGGGACATTGATAGGATGCAAAACTGGGCTGAGAAGAGGCAGATGGAATTCAACCCAGTTAAGTGTGAAGTGGTTCATTTCGGTAAGTCAAATATGATGGCAGAATATATTATTAATGGTAAGACTCTTGGCAGTGTGGAGGATCAGAGGGATCTTGGGGTCTGAGTCCATAGGATGCTCAAAGCAGCTGCGCAGGTTGACTCAGTGGTTAAGAAGGAGTACGGTGTATGGGCCTTCATCAATTTAGGAATTGAATTTAGGAGCCAAGAGGTAATGTTGCAGCTATATAGGACCCTGGTCAGACCCCACTTGGAGTACTGTGCTCAGTTTTGGTCACCTCTGTCACGAAGGGGGACATGATTGGACCCGAATGCAGGACGCAGACACTTAAGTACTAGGGGTAGGACAGGATGGGAATGCCATGGCATGTGAGGGGTAAGGCAGGAGGATCTCAGAGTTCAAACGAGGCAGACAGGAGGATTCCTCATGGCAAGCCATATGGATCCCAGGCAGGGCCGCCTCCCAGGCAGAAACACAGAGGCCTGGGCCAGTTGCCGACACCTGGGCAGGTGCGGGGCACAACCCATGGGAAACGAGGGGAGGAAAGGGTAGGAGTCCTTAGGGCAGGCCACATGGATCCCGGGCAGGGCCGCCTCCCAGGCCGAAAACAAGGAGGCCTGGGCCAGTCACGGACACCTGGGCAGGTGCAGGGCACAACCCTTAGGGAGCAATAGGTGGAAAGGGCAGAAACCCCCGCCAGCCAGCAGCAATCCAGCTGGCCCTGCCCGACAGAGGTAACGGATAGGAAGGGGCAGAACCCCCGCCAGGCAGCAGCAGTCCAACCGGACCTGCCCAACGGAGGCAACGGATAGGAAAAGGCAGATGGGTGGAAAGGGCAAAACCCCCACCAGGCAGCAGCAGTCTGGCCAGATCTGCCCAAATGAGGCAAAAGTTAGGAAGGTGTAGAACCCCCACTGGGCAGCAGCAGTTCAGCCGGAGCTGCCCGACAGAGGCAAGGGATCAGAAGGAAGCTGGGTCCAGGGTGAACAGCAGGACTACCATGATATACAGGTAATTTGGGAAAGGCAACCAACAGCGTGGTAGCACGAGCAAGAAGGAAAAGGCAGAACAGCAGGACTAGCGCACAGGAGAGAAGCAGGGGAACAAAACCAACTGGATAGAGCCTATACAGAACAGGATTCCAAGCAGGGCAGCAACCAGGGCAGACCAGGATTCAGAGCCAGCGGTACAGAGCAGTTAAACCAGCTTCAGAGTAGGACAACCCCACATCTAGGCTGAGTCCCTGAGCCCCTTATAAACACCTGCCCCCTAATAGGCAACAGGTGTTCCTCCTTAAGCCAAGATGATCCAATGGCTCCGTGTGACTGGAGGGCTGGCTGCAAGGCCCAGATCCAGAGTTCGCGGACCGGAGCAAGACCTGGAAGGCGTGCTCTGGACCAGACCCTAACAGCCTCACTACAAGAAGGATGTGGAAGCCATAGAAAGGCTGCAGAGTTGACTTACAAGGACGTTGCCTGGATTGGGGAGAATGTCTTATGTGGATTGGTTTTCTCCTTGGAGCGACGGAGGATGAGAGGTGACCTGATAGAGGTGTTGTGAGGTGTTGATCGTGTAGATAGTCAGAGGCTTTTCCCAGGGCTGAAATAGTTGCCACAAGAGGACACAGGTTTAAGGTGTTGGGGAGTAGTTACAGAGGAGATGTCAGAGGTAAGTTTTTTACTCAGAGAGTGGTGAGTGCGTGGAATGGGCTGTCGGCATAGGTGGTGGAAGTGGATACGACAGGGTCTTTTAAGAGGCTTTTGGATAGGTACATGGAGCTTAGAAAAATAGAGGGCTACAGGTAAGCCTAGTAATTTGTAGGATAGGGACATGTTTGACACAACTTTGTGGGCAGAAGGGCCTGTATTGTGCTGTAGGTTTTCTATGTTTTTCTATACTGTTAACAAAGACATGAAATTGGTTTCAGGTACAAGGAGGAATGCCCCTTCAAATTGCACACCATCAAACTTGGAAGCATTTTGGCATTCTGCTATCATCTTTGGAAGCTCTATATGAGCAACATTAAACAAGTACTTCCATCATTAGTACTGCAGCAATGCAAAAAAGCAACTTGCCACCATCATTTCAAGTGCAATTAGGGAAAGGCAATAAATGCTAAAAGATAAGCATTTTAAAGTGAAGATTTTATGGGACCTGCAGCAGTTATGAGTCAACATATATATAATCATTGGACAAGACAGAGCACTGCAAAATTTAGGATGCACTGAGGCATAAAGAGGCCTAATCAAAATATCCATGTCTGGAAATAAAAAAGGCATAGATTGGGATGTTAATAGCAAATATGTTTAAAGTCATGCTGCAGATACTTGTGAGGTTGACATAGGTGATTTCTGAACAGAAGATTAGTTTAGAATCAAGATCATGTCAAATAGTTTATCTCTATGGTCAACATAAAGCTGAGGATAAAGATGAAGCTGAAACTGGTGCAAGTGTACAGGGTTTCACTATGATCAGAAAATGATGACATTGATAACAAGTTTATTATATTGTATAACAGTGTGCTTAAATCACAAAAGAGAACTATAAGTATGCCAACAGCAAAACCTTCATGCAATAGACAGAGCTAAGAAATCTCATTGCCAATGTAGCAAAAGCATCGAACTAAAGATGGGGCCAGAGGGTGTCTTCTCTCAGCTCATCAGCAAAACAGTTAAGTTCTTCATATTCTAGTATCTCTATTTTCCTTTTTGGGGTGGCTGGGGTCCTATCAGGCACTCATAAACTGTGGTTCTGTATGACGGTATGTTCCTATTCTTGGAGCTTGCCAATCAGCCATGTTTCAGTATGTTCCTGTTTTCAGATTGTATATTGTATACATTCTCAGATATTAAATAGAAATTGAACTATTGGATCAGATCAGAATCTAACTGCACTCAAGACGGTGAAAAGGAGATTCATCCAGGTGTTGTCTGGGATGGAGTGTTTCAGATATGTGGGAGGAGGGATCTGCTAGGTTGGCTTTCCTTGGAAGCAAGAAAGCTGAGCTATTCAAAATTGGAGTGGTATAGATATGGTACATAGTAGGAAATATTCCCCCATTGTAGAGGATCCAAAATTAGAGGGCACAGGTGCACAGTAAGAAGTGTTTGGTTCCGAGCACATGTGAGGAATATTTTTTTTCACCCAGATGGTGGGATCAAGAATGCACTGATTGAATGAGTGGAAGAACCCAGTGTTCTCTCAACACATAATTATCAAGATGAACATGTGAATCACCAGACAAATGCTAGTAAACAGGATTAGAAGAAGGAAATACTTGATGGACAACATCAACAAAGTAGGCTAAACACTTCATTTCTGTGCTGTATGACATGATGAGAATGAATCAAATTTCTTTGGTCATTCTGTATCCATAGAGTTTTAAAAGAGGTCATGGGGTCATTGGATGTTCTAGTTAGCATTTGTCAAAATTCTAAGGAATCTAGAATGATTCCTGTAAATTAGAGGGTAGCTAATGAGACCTCAATAATAAAGAATGTAGAGGGATAGGAAAAAGGCACTGCTGACCTAATTGCCTGACACTGGTAATAGCAAAGTTGTTAGAATCACAATAAAGGATGAATTATCAAGATACTTATGTAATAATTCAAACATTTCTCAGGATGTGCCAGGTTTCTGAAAAAAATTTAATAACTTACATCACCTGAGAGGCAGAAATGAACAAAGACAGGGAGTGGTAGAGGATCACAGATATAGCTATGACAGGAGGGTGACCAAGTGTGGGAACAGCAGCCAGCAGGTGAGATGCTTAATCCTTTCAATTCTTCTCAATCTAGACTCCAATTGTTCCAGTATTATGGATGGAGGTTGGGGTAGGGAGAGAAGATATCAGGAAATTCCCTGTTCTTATCCAACAGAAAATACCTGCAGCCACACAGCAGCCAGTAAATCTTTCCATACCATCAGTCTCCCAAAATGTGTTCTATGTACAGGATATCCATAAATCTAACATTCATTATCTGGGGAGGAAATGAAACCAGTGAATGTGGTGTAAAAAAAACACCTAAAGGAACTCTAAAAGTCAAGCAGCATCTATAGAGGCAGGTGCATGAAAGTCAGAGCCACACAGCCCCTTAAATATGTACTACCATTAATTCCAGGACATTAATCCAAATACCACTAGCTGTACCAACATCCGAACCAGGAAGATTACAGAAAATGAGAAAATAACAGATCCTCAGTTTGCTTTGTAACAATAGAATACCTTTCCCTTTTTCTCTTGCCCTGTCATCATGCTGTGTTTTGCATTGGGACTAAGTACAGAGGATCATTAACATAAAAATGTGAGGGGAGGTGCAGGGCAAGACCTGCCAGACAATAGGTGGAACCAGGTGAGGAGGCAGAATATGAGGTTACATTTTGTCTCACCATGGGAGTAGAGAAGGCTGAGAACAGACAGATCAATTACTGACTTGGAATCAATAGTACTGCATATTTAAGGGACAGAATGGCTTTATTGACCAGCTTCAATTTCTTATGTTCTAATATTCTAAGTAATGACCAGTGATGGCAACTAATTGCTTCTACCTGAGATTTCCTCCTTCACAGAAGCTGATATTCAGACAATTCAATTTACTCCAATAGAAACACAAAATGCTGGCAAAACTCAGCAGACCAGACAGCATCTATGGGAGAAGGTAGTGACAACGTTTCGGGATTATCGTGGATCGGGATCGAAAAAAATTGTAAGTTCTCTTACTAGTAAGTTGGAACAGGTACATCCAGTATTATTTAGCATCAGTTAGTCAAACGTTTGTCTTAGAAATAGTATATATTTTACCTTTTTATGCATTTAAAACACTTAAGAATGTACGTTTCACCACCGGGCTCAGGAACGGAAATTCTCGAGTTCGATCCAGTGACAGACCGCTTTTGAGTGTGCTCTCCATCTATGCAGAGTTGATGTGGAGGATCAAAAACTCAAAACCCCAAAACCCAATAATTAAACCATTGTGTTGCTTAGTAATAATTGTAGCTTTCAACGGAGCAGGCCTTTCTCACTTTATCCTTTAAAATTGTTCCGATAGTTGACCGACGCAGCCTAACGCTTTTACAATGACCGATGGTGTTTCACCTTTTTCCTATCACTTTATTATTTCCACTTTATTTTCAATCGTGATCATGATTATTTTCATGAACAGAAACACTGCGGATTCAGAGCTCCGCTGCCGGGTCATAATGTCCACTGCACTGAGACAGGTTAAATAAGGTCTGGGGTTCTGCTGAATAAGGGACTTGAACATCCGCGTTTTTTGGTATCCACGTGGGGTCCCAAAACCAATCCCTCACGGATAAGGAGGACCGACTGTATTTAACTCCATTCATTCTGTCGTAGCATTTGTTGAGACTTGGACATAGCTACGTTTCGATATTTGCATTCCGCCTTGCCTGAGAAATTGGACTGTTGCATCAATTGAATCTGTTGACTACCGGTTTTCGCTTAATACTTAGTTCTTTTCAGTGGCAGTGTAGGCTTTGTTTTCCATTTGAGAGTTAGTTAATGGCCCTGTTTGGCCTAGTGTTTGTTTTCTTTCCCGTTAACACTGTTCACATTAAAATCTGTGATCTATCCACCCGCGTCAATGTATCTCACTCCATACTTGGGCTATGTCCGAACCCTTGTGACACCTCCGTGCACACATTTCCAGTGTTGCTCTTGATTGGTCCTATTCTTACATGGCTCATCCTCTTGTTCTTCACATACTTGTAGAATGTCTTGGGGTATTCCTTAATCCTGCTCATCAAGGCCTTCTCATGGCCCTTTCTGGCTCTCCTAATTCCATTCTTAAGCTCCCTCCTAGCAAACTTATAATTTTCTAGAGCTCTAAAAGTACATAGTTTTTTGAACCTTTCGTAAGCTTTTCTTTTCTTAACTAGATTTTCTGCATCCGTTGTGCACCATAGTTATTTAACCCTACCAATCCTTCCCTGCCTCAATGGAAAATACCTTTGCAGAACTCCTTGCAAATGTTCCCTGAATATTTACCACATTTGTCATGCATTTCCCTGAGAACATCTGCTCCCAATTTATGCCCCCAAGTTCCTGCTAAATAGCATCATATTTCCCCCTACCCCAATTAAATGTTTTCCCAAGTTTTCTGCTCCTATCCCTCGCCAGCATTATGATAAAGAAAATAGATTTGTGGTCACTACCTCCAAAATGCTCTCCCAGTGAGAGATCTGACACCAGACCCATTCATTTCCTTATACCAGATCAAGTACAGCTTCTCCTCTCGTTGGCTTATCTAGATATTGTGTCAGGAAACCTTCCTGTACACACCTAACAAACTCCACCCCATCTAAAACTCTTGTGCTAAGTTTAAAATCTCCCATCACAACATTATTATTGCTCCATTCCAGAGTCTGCCTCTCTATCTGATCCTCGACATCCCTGCTTCTATTGGGGAGGGCTCTATAAAAAACACCCAGTACAGTTATTGTCCCTTTCCTGTTTGACTTCCACCCACACTGACTCCTTTTTTGCAGCCATGACACTATCCCTGTAGTGTTCTCACTCGGGTGTAACGGAACGCTGAGCTAAACACCGAGTTAAACCTTTGTCAATAACGACAGGATCACAGTAAGATTAACCGTTTACTGTTCACTCTTCCACATTGATGTATGGTGAAAACTGTTGATAAAACAATACAAGATTTGTACAGCATTTGTTTCCTTCTTGATATTACATTTACATCATAAATACTTGCAAGGTAAAACTACAACAACTACATTACATTAAAGTGCAGCATACAGTCAGAATCTACCTACGCCATTGACTGCTTTAAATACACTTCAACACAAACTATCCACAACTCTTTAACTAACAAAAACATAAACATTATCGACCGTCGTTACTTTTAACAGGATTAGCGTTAACATTTTAATTCAACTTATCAATTATCTCATAACTCACAGCGTTGCTTTCACAATGTTCCTGGTGCATAGAGAGAAAACTTTGCTGCTTGCTGCTCACGCTCGTACATGTCTCGACCCCTACCTTCCCGTTTCTCCAAACCAGTATTTTCCCACAGGACGCGGCAAAACCGGATGTGACGACATCGCATGCTGTGATATCTCACTGACAACTTTAAACAATCCTAACTTTAACTAGAATGCTAACAATCTAATTACTAAGCGAAAATATTATAAACTAACTGCCATAAAGGCAGCACACTCCCCGCTTGACCTTTGTAAGGTCACAATGAACATAATACAAACTTTAATCTCTAATCAGTCCTTAGGTAGAAGTAGAATGACTTCTGTAACAGGCCTTTGGTATATTTTCACATCACCTTGGTCGGTAGTTTTCAACTCAACCTTCCTGACATGTCCATCCCTGCTAGGGAATGTAGCAGTGATTCTGGCCATTGGCCAGCCGTTACGGGCGATTTGCTTGTCCCTGAGCAGGACTAAGTCTCCAACTTGAAGATTCCTGCAGGGTTCTGTCCACTTTTGTCTGTGTTGCAACAGAGGTAGATATTCCTGCCTCCAACGAGACCAGAACCGATTTCCCAGAGCTTGGACCTGTCCCCATTGCTTTGTGTACAGGTCCTTATCGGAGAAGTCCCCTGGTGGAGGGGGAGCTCCTGCCTTCTGCGTAAGGAGCATTGATGGCGAGAGTATGAAGGGGTTTTCCGGGTCAGAAGACACAGGTAGGAGTGGTCATGCATTTATAATGGCTGTGACCTCTGCCATTAGCGCGCACAGTACCTCGTGGGTCAATCGGATGCGTTGCTGCATCTCAGGTTTCCTTTCCAGGGTTTTCTGCAAGGGTGTGAACCACTTGACTGCCTGCCCTTTGCTATTTGGCAAGCACTGGCGTGGTTCTCTGAAAGGCAATGGGGCGACCCCATTACTTGCTTTATCTCTGAAGACCTTGGTGTCCTTTGTTTTTAAGCATCTTGTGCTGATTGAGCAAGTTTATTATCATGCTCAGTTTGAACGAAGACTGACTGATCCAGCGTCTCGTCAGTTACTTTACCTTTGTTAAAGCCTTGTCGTGCTTTCTTAATACACGTAACACTTGTGCGGGGTTGAAAAATTGAATGGCGGCCACTCTCTAGCAAATTGGTCTTGAGTGTGCTAACCGTCGGTTTGTGTACATTGCTAGGGCACACTTCTCCTATCACCACCCAGCCTAGATCCAGGCGTTGCGCAAAGGGGGCGTCGTGTGGTCCATTGACCTGCTGCCTAACCTTGTGCACCCGGATAACATCTCTTCCTAATAGCAGGAGTATTTCTGCTTTTGGATCCAGTTCTGGGATGTGTTTGGCGATGTGGCGGAGATGTGGCTGGTGTAGCACCGCACTTGGCGTCGGGATCTCAGTGCGGTTATTCAAAATTTCATTGCACTCTAAGAGTCGAGGGAGACAGATGACGACTTTACCATCCAGGGACTCGAGCTGGAAGCCTTCTGCCTTCCTTCCATGAGCTTCCGCATTGCCTGAGCAAGTTCTAAGGTAGTATGGGAACTGCTCATTCTCAATGTTGAACAATTTAAAGAACTCTGGACTGACTAGTGAGCAATTGCTCTGATCATCCAGAATTACATAGGCTTTGATGGCCTTGTCTTTGGCTCATTTAGGGTACACCTTAGTGAGGCAGATCTTTGAACAAGAATGGCTTGACTGAGCTTGACCGCAAACTTCTGTACAGCTTGAGCTGACAACAGTTGTCCTGGAGTGAGCCTCTCCCTCCCCGCCGTCCTGTTGTGGGGGTGAAGGAGCGTTGTCGGTTTGCCGTAACATGGCCCCATCGTGATTAGTGCTATTACATTCCGGACACTTCACGGCGACCGTACACTCTCTAGCAAAGTGAGAGGTCGAGGAACAGCATTTAAAACATATTCTTTTCTCCTTGAGAAGGGCCATCCTCTCTTCAAGGGGTTTTTCCCTAAACGTTCTGCATTTTCTGAAGGGGTGGGGTTTGTTATGCAATGGGCAATTCTTGCTAGGGTCGTGGTTAGTTGTAAAGACTTCAGACTTAAGCACCGGGACGGGTTTATTAATGTTGAAATTATTCGAAGAGGATTTATCTGGCTTGGTGTAAACTGTACTGCTTCCTTGACCCATGAGGCTAGGGTCGTTTCGCTTCTTCGCCTCACTGCACACAAACCTAGTGAAATACTTAAAGGGAGGAAATCGACCATTGTTGTCTTCTTTGTACTCTGAGGCAACAGACACCCACCTGTCCTGCAGCCCAAATGGAAGTTTGTCCACGATTTGTCTAATCCTGGATGGAGAATCTAGGTATACTAGACCAGTTGAGTAGCTATCTTCTTTGGCTCCTTGGAGCTCCATGAGTAAATCTCTGAGCTCCCTTAACTTAATGTTGTCCTTGGCTGACGCCTTAGGAAAATTTTCCAGACGTCGGTTTAGCGCCGCTTCAATAATTTCGGGGGCCGCATAGCCCTCCCGAAGCCTCTCCCATGCTTTGCTTAAGGCTAGCTCGGGTTTGTTGATGTACTCTGAATGTATGTGTCTCACCTGTTCGCATGATTCTTTTCCCAGCCATTTCGCCATAAGATCCAACTCTTGGGTTGCTCTGAGCTGGACTCCATCGATATGTGTTGAATGTGGAGTACCATGCACGGTAATTTTCAGGTTTGTCGTCGAACTGGTAGTCCTGAAGTAATGAGATCTTGTCGTGCTAAATACTGTGCCAGGGGTTCAACTGCAAGTGGCATGCGGCCTGGGGAAGTATGTCGGTGGGTATATGACCGAGGGCGTACCTCTGTTATGGACTTTGCTGTTCTGAATTCAGCCTTTGCCTCTCTTCTCACCAAATCTGGTAAGTTTGGTGTCGAGAAGTATTTGTCATCAGCCTTTTCATTCTTGACTTCATCGCGGAGTTGCAAGGGTAAATTGTTTTCCTCAGATGGATGTGGTGCAATTGGGTCTCTCTGAGACTCCTCATGACGTGGGGCGTTATCAAGTAAGTATGGAGTGGAAGAACGAATCTTCCAGACTGTTTGAGATTGGACATAGTCGCTTGTGAGTTCCAATCTGGTCTTTTCTGAAGTAGATTTTACGTCAACCAGATCTTGCATTTCTTCAGCATCTTCTATGAACTCTGGTTCCACCCTGGCAGCTTCTGCTTCTCGTTCTGGTGTCAGCATTTCTAACTTTGATGCTATCCTTGCCCTTTCCAACTGGTTTTCGGTTTCACTGGCAGCCTTTTCCATTTCTCTGGCAGCCGCTTCCATTTTCAAATCTGTTTCTTGTCTGGCGTAGCGCAGTCACACCCTGGTGGCTTCTGCCTTAGCTCTTGTATGGGCGGCCTTACTTGATGATGTCCTACTGCCGCCCTCACTGGGTGGCAACGACTTGACGCTGGATCGAGATGTCATTGCAGCACTTGAAACACCTGATAATGCCGCTTTTTCACTGTAGTTTTCTCGCTCGGGTGTAACGGAATGCCGAGCTAAACACCGAGTTAAACCTTTGTCAATATCAACAGGATCACAGTAAGATTAACCGTTTACTGTTCACTCTTCCACATTGACGTATGGTGAAAACTGTTGATAGAACAATACAAGATTTGTACAGCATTTGTTTCCTTCTTAATATTACATTTACATCATAAATACTTGCAAGGTAAAACTACAACAACTACATTACATTAAAGTGCAGCATACAGTCGGAATCTACCTACGCCATTGACTGCTTTAAATACACTTCAACACAAACTATCCGCAACTCTTTAACTAATGAAAACATAAACATTATCGACCGTCGTTACTTTTAACAGGATCAGCGTTAACATTTTAATTCAACATATCAATTATCTCATAACTCACAGCGTTGCTTTCACAATGTTCCTAGTGCGTAGAGAGAAAACTTTGCTGCTTGCGCTCGCACATGTCTCGACCCCCACATTCCCGTTTCTCCAAACCGGTATTTTCCCACAGGATGCGGCAAAACCGGATGTGATGTCATCACATGCCACGATATCTCACAGACAACTTTAAACAATCCTAACTTTAGCTAGAATGCTAACAAACGAATTACCAATCAAAAATATTATAAACTAAATAACTGCCATAAAGGCAGCACAATCCCTAATTAGCAATGCCATGCCCCTCCACCTCTTTTGCCTCCCTTTTTGTTCTTTATGAAACATCTAAAGCCTGGCACACTCAAAAGCCATTCCTGCTCCTGAGACATCCAAATCTCAGTAATGGCCACAATGGCATAGTTCCACAACATCTACTACAACTCTCTGGCTTCTCTCTCAAAGCCAATGTCTAATCCAACTTACTACCTCGTCCTGAATGCCAAGTGATTGCAGTACTAGCAAACTTCCCTGCTTGGTTGTCGGGGATTGTTGGCACTGTATTTCTAAATAAGCAAACAAATAAATATGATAGATGAATAAAAGATAGATAAATAGACAAATATGTAAATATAGTGATCTGAAGAAACTCAGCAGTGAAGCAGCATTTATGGGAGAAACGGAAAAGGCAAGATGACAGTATGAAGAGAAGGGAAGTGGCAAAATAAGAAATTGCTGGACTGAAGAGAGGTGTTCAGAGATGGAAAACAATAGGTGGAGGATGACAAATAGAGGCAGAGATGGAGAAAGGCGGGTATCAAGTCAAGTCACTTTTTATTGTCATTTCGACTATAACTGCTGGTACTGTACACAGCAAAAATGAGACAACGTTTTTCAGGACCATAATATTACATGAAACAGTATAAAAACTAGACTGAAATACATAAAAAATGACACAGAAAAAAAAACTACACTAGACTACAGACCTACCCAGGACTGCATAAAGTGCGCAAAACAGAGCAGGCATTACAATAAATAATAAACAAGACAATAGACACAGTAGAGGGCAGTAAGTTGGTGTCAGTCCAGGCTCTGGGTATTGAGGAGTCTGATGGCTTGGGGGAAGAAACTGTTACATAGTCTGGTCGTGAGAGCCCAAATGTTTTGGTACCTTTTGCCAGATGGCAGGAGGGAGAAGAATTTGTATGAGGGCTGTGTGGAGTCCTTCATAATGGTGTTTGCTTTACAGATGCAGCATGTAGTGTAAATGTCTGTAATGGTGGGAAGAGAGACCCTGATGATCTTCTCAGCTGACCTCACTATCTGCTGCAGGGTCTTGCGATCCGAGATGGTGCTATTTCTTAACCAGGCAGTGATGCAGCTGCTCAGGATGCTCTCAATACAACCCCTGTAGAATGTGATGAGGATGGGGGATGGGAGATAAACTTTCCTCAGCCTTCACAGAAAGCAGAGATGCTGCTGGGCTTTCTTTGCTATGGCACTGCTGTTAAGGGACCAGGTGAGATTCTCCACCAGGTGAACACCAAGAAATTTGGTGCTCTTAACGGTCTCTATTGAGGAGCCGTCGATGTTCAATGGGGAGTGGTCGCTCCGTGCCCTCCTGAAGTCAACAACCATTTTGTTTTGTTCACATTCAGAGACAGGTTGTTGGCTCTGCACCAGTCCATTAGCCACTGCACCTCCTCTCTGTAAGCTGACTCGTCGTTCTTGCTGATGAGACCCACCACAGTTGTGTCATCGGTGAACTTGATGATGTGGTTCGAACTGTGTGTTGGAGCACAGACATGGGTCTGCAGAGTGACAGCAGTGGACTGAGCACACAGCCCTAGGGGGCCTCGGTGCTCAGTGTGATGGTGTTGGAGATGCTGCCTCCGATCCGGACTGACTGAGGTCTCCCAGTCAGGATACGAAGATAGGAGACAGTTTCTGGAAGGAGAAGCATGAACATAAAAGACTGCCAGTGCTGGACTCTGATAAGTAGAGGAGGTGAGAATCAGAACCATTAATGGAGAGGTGAACAACTGTTTGGGGGAAAGAGGAAGGGTGGGAGGTTATATATATTCTATGTCCTGACAATAAAGGTTAATATGCTGTATTGCCCCTTAACCACATTATTTACCTTGCATTGTCATCTTCAAGGATCAATGGACTTGTACTCCTTAATCCCTTTTTTATTCCGTACACCCTAAGATCCTATCATTAATGGTCTATTTTGTAATTTCATAAGGTTCCCATAATACATTACCTCACCTTTCTCTGCAATAAACTGCACCTGCCATTTCTCAGCCCATTTCACAAATTCTTCACGCCAATATTCCACATGAGTGTAAGACTGCCTTTTACACTATCAACAACTCTGCCAATCATTGTATCATCTGCAAGCTTGCAGATCTTGCCTCCCACATATACATCCAAGATGTACATGTATATTACATAAGTGCATAGTTCCCTGAAGGAGGAATCTCATGTGGATAGGGTGGTGAAGAAAGCTTTTGGTATGCTGGCCTTTATAAATCAGAGCATTGAGTATAGGAGTTGGGATGTAATGTTAAAATTGTACAAAGTATCAATGAGGCCAATTTTGGAGTATTGTGTACAGTTCTGATCACCAATTTATAGGAAAGATGTCAACAAAATAGAGAGAGTACAGAGGAAATTTACTAGAATGTTACCTTGGTTTCAGCACCTAAGTTACAGAGAAAGTTTGAACAAATTAGGTCTATATTCTTTGGAGCATAGAAAGTTGAGGGGGGACTTGAGAATTTAAAATTATGAGGGGGATAGATAGAGTTGACATGGATAGGCTTTTTCCATTGAGAGTAGGGGAGATTCAAACAAGAGGACATGAGTTGAGAGTTAAGGGACAAAAGTTTAGGGGTAACAGGAGGGGGAACTTCTTTACTCAGAGAGTGGTAGCTGTGTGGAACGAGCTTCCAGTAGAAGTGGTAGAGGCAGGTTCAATTTTGTCATAAAAAAAAAATTGGATAGGTATATGGACGGGAAAGGAATGGAGGGTTATGGGCTGAGTGCAGGTAGGTGGGACTAGGTGACAGTAAGCATTCAGCACAGACTAGAATGGCCCAGATGGCCTGTTTCCGTGCTCTAATTGTTATATGGTAAATACAAACAGCTAGGATCACAGCATTGATCCTTATGAGACACCACTAGTTACAGGCATCCACCTGTCTACTTACCAAGTCTATCCTAGATTCAGTGTCCCAACTTGCCCTGTACCCATGGGCTCTAATCTTTTGGACCAGTGTCCCTTGTGGGAAGACTGTCAAAAGCTTTACTGAAGTCCAAGTAAATCACATCTAATATTTTGCCCTTATAAATACCAGATATTGAATCAAATTAATCAGGCAGGATCTGTCCTCGACAAAGCCATGTTGACTATCCCTGATTAGTCTTAGCGTTTCCAAACAGTCATTATTCCTCTTCTTAAGGATTTTTTTCCAGTATCTTCCCTACCACAGATGGAAGGATCAGAGATCTTTAGTTACCAGCCTTTTGTCAAATACCTTTCTTGCTTGCTGTCTTCTTGTCATTTGGTTCTACCCTCAAGTTCCAGCAAAGATTACAATAAAACTCAGTCAGCACCCTGGCATTTTCATCCCCTGCCTCCCGCAGCAGGTTGAGATAAATCCCATCCTGGGAATTTATCTATCTTCAAGTATAAGAAGGTATTGAACATTATTTTTTTATTAATGGAGGCCTGCACTGGAGTTCTACCTTTCCTTTCACTGGACCAATGGCCTGTTTCCATGCTGTACATAGTTTCTATAATACAAGCAGAGCTCACACAGGAGGTGGGTGACTCTGCCATGATACAAGAGGCAAAGGAGGATACTCCTTAGAGAGATTCAGTCACGCTGTTGGAGAGATTTTCTCATAGGACACAGATTCCCCATCCAGTGCATCAGTCAGTTGCTCTAAGAAGGGCATTTGCCAGGGAAGTGTCTAAGAATTGATGTTAAAAGTGTAGTCTCTGAATTTCCAATATATTAGGAAGCCTTCATTTCTCACAAATCTGTTATGCCTGCTTTTCTTGTCTGATGAAAAAGGGGACAAAGTCCTCTCATTGAGTATGATGCTAAAAATTTCTCCCTAGCCGCATAAGCAGCAAAATGTGAGATGTGGTTCATGTCAGCAGCAGAAGCCTTGAATGATTGTGAGGGTAAAGCTAAGATCAGATGTTTCCTTGGCTCCCATGATACAACGTATGTTTGAGGTATATTTTTGAGAATTTATTAGAAGTTGCAGATTTATGGTCTGCAAGTTTAGACTGAGTTAAACATTGCAGATTAGTATCTCTTCCTGTTAAATTAATTTGGGAAAGCTTAAGCAGCCTCTCCCGACATGAACCCAATGACTGCCTGCAACATCCATTAGAAGAAATTCCTGAGTGCAGAAAAGTAATTTGAAGCAGCTGCAATGTGCTGTCAAAGAATGCGGTTTGTGGGCTAGCTTCTTATATTAGCTTTGCTTTAAGTGAAAAGATCTGAACTGACTAGCACGAGAGGGCATAGTTTTAAGGTGCTTGGAAGTAGGTACAGAGGAGATATTTTTTACGCAGAGAGTGGTGAGTGCGTGGAATGGGCTGCCATTGACGGTGGTGGAGGCAGAAACGATAGGGTCTTTTAAGAGACCCTTCGATAGATACATGGAGCTTAGAAAAATAGAGGGCTATGGGTAAAGCCTACAAAGTTCTAAGGTAGAGGCATGTTTGGCACTGCTTTGTGGGCCATAGGGCCTGTATTGTGCTGTAGGTTTTCTATGTTTCTACCTAATAAAAGTAGGTGAGTCTATCAGTGAAAAATAGCTTTCAGTTTTCAGATAAATGAGGCTGGAAATCATGATGGAGATAAATGTTTATGTTGTGTTATGTACCCCTAGAATTCATATTTTCTGTGGACTGTCACTTAAAAATGACGAGATAACTGAGATTGACATTTGCACTGTTGGATTTCTGCTGACTGCAGAATTGCTGGGTTGCTATGATGAGCAGTGATTGTTTATACAAGTGGCAGCTTGTTTTGGATAAGCAAGGTCAGATCTCACAGACACACAGTCAGAGTCAAGATGGATTCGGTCAATGGAAGACACCAATGAGTCGGTCGCTAGTTTAAACTTTCAGTAGCCCAAAAGGGGTGAGTTGAGGTCGATCCTGAATATTGATAAATTATTCTCACAAGTTTTCTACAACTAGAACAAGTCTGCAGGAAGAAAAGAGAGGAGAGGAAGGTTTGGAACAGAAGACACCTAGTGACAAAGTGATCACTGTTTGGACTCTCTCTCTAAGTAGACCTTAAGGGTGAGTTTGTTTCCATTTGGCTACAGAAGTGTGATTATCACCTAGTTAATCCACAGGAGTGGGTTCTCTGGTGAGGGGAAAAGCTTTTTGAATACTACGTGTGTGTTTACCCTTTGTTTGGGGTGTGGTAGTTCACTGAAGAAAGGCATCCCTGTGGCAAATCATTGTTGGAGTTATTTCGTATGTTGTGGATAAGTGGATAAGTGGCTATCATGTTGTGTGTTTGAGGTAACCTTGTGAAATCTACCGGTATGTTGACCCTTGCCTGGGTGGTAGTTCCCTTGAAGATGGTCCCCTTTTTGTGATAAGCTACTGTTGGTGATAATCTATACGTAGATTTTGTTTGATAGCACAGGACAGTTAACATCTTCGTTCACGTGTATTTTCAATTCTTTTGTTCTAGACATCAGTGACTACCAGGAATAGTCTGGTTGGCAACTGGGAATAGTCCGGTGGCAGCGTGGAGAGACAGCGGACAGCCAGGAAAGACTGGCACCGGGGGTGTTGGGATTGGCAGTCCAGGCACCAGCTCAGAAGAGCACCCATTTCTTGAAGCTTCTAGCTTACATGGAGAAACATACCCTCAGAGTCCTCTGAGAGGGAGGGAGAATGATGGACCCAATTGGACGGATACAGTTAACTACAGGGAATGACTACGAGTAAGAGCTAGGATAAAAGGCTCTGAGTGTCCAATGTGTTGGTGTGGGAGAGCATTTTCCAGCAGTAAAGGATTACGTGCCCACCAAGCAAAGTTGAAGTGCTATTCCATCCCAGTGGATGAAGATGAAATTACTTCACCAAGCACAGAAGTTGTGATCTTTTCAACCACTGATACACAAGCCACAGTGATTCGCTCTGGAGAGAGTCATCATACTCCAGGTTAGACGAGAGATAACCCAGGTCAGGTGGCAGACCACAGTACCCAGGTAGATCCTTCGCATGATGGCAGTGGTGAGGTGGTAGAGAAGAAGAGGAAGGTCAAGTGGCCAGGACTGGCCGATGAGAAGGCTTGGTGTGTGTTTGATGAGGATATCAGTATGATGTGGGAGAACACTCTCATGGGGACATCAAAGAGAAAGTTGGAAGTGATGGTGATGTGATTTATGATGTTGGAAAGTACAGGTTTGGTTTGGTTTAGTTGAGTTGAAGAAAGCAAAGCCTACACAGCCACCAAGCAGGCACCAGAAGGAGATTAGTACGTTGAGGAGAGAGCTTTGATCGTTGAGACAGAGGTGGAAGGTAACAAGTGAGGGTGACAAGCCGGGGCTTGCTGATCTCCACGAGCAGTTTCGAATAAAGTTAGCTTCACTCCGTTGTGCAGAGTCACAATGTAAAAAGAGAAAGAAGAGAGAAAAGGCAAGAAAGGCAATCTTTGAGAACCCTCACCAGTTCACAAAGAGTTTGTTTGAACAAAATAAGAGCGGGCAGCTTAACATCTCTTAACAAGAACTTGAGGATCACCTGGCAAGCACTGACCATAACGAACAACAGGAGGCTCCTCTGCTTGATATTCCTGGGCTTGTGAAACCTACCAAGCCAGGAGTGAAGTTCAATCTGTCAGAACCCCAACTGGCAGAAGTCGAGCAGTTCAACAGAAAGGCAAGGTCAGGTAAGGCCACGACCTAATGGGGTGCCATATAAGGTGTTCAAGAAGTGTGAAAAGCTGAGGAAATACTTGTGGAGATTGTTAAAGGTGGTGTGGAGACAAGGTGTTGTTCCTTTGTCATGGAGTGAGGCTGAAGGAGTATTCATCCTGAAGGAAGAGATTTCTATTACATTAAATCAGTTCCGACCAATTTCACTGCTGAATGTAGAGGGGAAGATTATGTTTGGCATTCTAGCAGAAAGAATATCTATATTTGTGATAGAGAATGGATTGGTAAATACATCTGTGCAGAAGGCAGGAATACCATGCTTCCCGGGATGCCCTGAACATACTAGTATGATATGGCATACCATCCAGGAGTCAAAAAAGTTGAGAAGAAATCTGGCTGTAGTTTGGCTTGATCTTGCAAATGCGTATGGTTCTGTTCCCCATGTCAATAGACAATAGACAATAGGTGCAGAAGTAGACCATTTGGCCCCTCGAGTCTGCACCGCCATTCTGAGATCATGGCTGATCATTCACTATCAATACCCAGTTCCTGCCTTGTCCCCATATCCCTTGATTCCCCTATCCATCAGATATCTATCTAGCTCCTTCTTGAAAGCATCCAGAGAATTGGCCTCCACTGTCTTCCGAGGCAGTGCATTCCACACCTCCACAACTCTCTGGGAGAAGGTTTTTCCTCAACTCTGTTTTAAATAACTGACCTCTTATTCTCAATCCATGCCCTCTGGTACTGGACTCTCCCAACATCTGGAACATATTTCCTGCCTCAATCCTATCAAATCCTTTAATTATCTTAAACGTTTCAATCAGATCCCCTCTCAATCTCCTCAATTCCAGCATGTACAAGCCCAATCTCTCCAATATCTCTGCGTAAGACAGCCCTGCCATCCCAGGAATCAACCTAGTGAATCTACGCTGCACTTCCTCAATTGCCAGAATGTCCTTCCTCAAACCTGGAGACCAAAACTGTACACAATATTCCAGGTGTGGTCTCACCAGGGCCCTGTACAAATGCAAAAGGACATCCTTGCTCTTGTACTCAATTCCCCTTGTAATAAAGGACAACATTCCATTTGCCCTCTTCACTGCCTGTTGCACTTGCTCATTCACCTTCATTGACATGTGAACTAGGACTCCTAGGTCTCTTTGCATTTCTCCCTTACCTAACTCTACACCATTCAGACAATACTCTGCCCTCTTGTTCCTGCTTCCAAAGTGGATAACTTCACATTTATTCACATTGAATGACATCTGCCAAGTATCTGCCCACTCACCCAGCCTATCCAAGTCTCCCTGTATTCTCCTGACGTCCTCTTCGCATGTCACACTGCCACCCAGTTTAGTATCGTCAGCAAACTTGCTGATATAGTTTTCAATGCCCTCATCTAAATTGTTGACATAAATCGTAAAGAGCTGTGGTCCCAATACAGAGCCCTGTGGTACCCCACTAGTCACCTCCAGCCAGTCCGAGAAACACCCATTCACTGCTACCCTTTGCTTTCTATCTGCCAACCAGTTTTCTATCCATGTTGAAACCCTGCCCCCAATGCCATGAGCTCTGATTTTACTCATCAATCTCCTATGTGGCACCTTATTGAATGCCTTCTGAAAATCTAGGTACACTCCATCCACTGGCTTACCCTCGTCTAACATCCTTGTTACACCCTCAAAAAACTCCAACAGATTAGTCAAGCATGATTTGCCCTTGGTAAATCCATGCTGGCTCGGCCTAATCCTATTACTGCCATCAAGGTATGCCACTATTTCGTCCTGAATGAGTTTCCGATGGAATTCCTATGGATCCCTGCTAAGGTGAGGAACTTTATTATGCAATACTACAATGATTTTCGGATAAGGTTTTCCACTCAGCAGTTTACAACCAGGTGGCAGAGCTTGGATGTTGGTATCCAAATAGGATGTGCAATTTCACCCATCCTTTTTGTGTTAGCCATGGAGGTCATTGTGAGGGCTGCAGAATCAGTCGGACCAGGTGTCGCACTTGATGGCAGAGGGGAGTTACCACCAACATGAGCGTTCATAGATGATCTCACTCTTTTGGGTCCTAGCACGGAGGCAGTGGAAAGTGTACTATCTAGACTCGAGGAGATAATGGATTGGGGAAGAATGAAGTTCAAGACCAAGAAGTCAAGGAGCCTTGTTCTTAGGAGAGGAAAGCTGGTTGACTTTCATTTCACCCTTTGTGGAGAGGAGATTCCATCCATTCAGGACCAACCAGTTAAGAGCTTTGGGCGATGGTACACAGAGGAGCTGAGAGACACCAAGTGGGTTCAAGAGACAGGAGAACAGATCAGCAGAGGTCTGATGTCTGTCGACAAGTGTGGCTTGCCTGGCAAGTTGAAGTTGTGGTGCTTACAGTACAGACTGATGCCATGGATGATGTGGCCACTAACTGCCTATGAAGTGGCAATGCCCCATGTTGAGGCAATGGAACAGAAGGTCAACAAGGATGTGAAGAAGTGGCTTGGAGAACTAAGCAGCCTCACTAATGTTGCAATCCATGGTAGCCAGACAAAGCTTACCATCCCAGAGCAATCCCTTGTTGAAGAGGTTAAGGTAGCCAAGGTAGGATCATTCTTGATGCTTCAAGACTCAAAAAACTCTGTCATCAAGAACATCCAGCCGGATGTGAGATCAGGCAGGAAGTGGTCAGCCTGGGCAACAGTTGATGAGGCAGAGTCTAGATTGAAGCACAAGGAGACGGTTGGGGCTACCCAGCTAGGCCGCCAGGGACTTGGATGGACAACCCACAAGTGGTAGTCATCTTCTATAGGTAAGGAGCGCCGTGAGCTTGTAACGTAAGAAATACAAGAGGTAGAAGAGGAGAAGAGGTTAGCTAAAGCAGCTGGCCTGACCAAACAAGGGGCTTGGACCTGGTGGGAAAGTGTTGAACAACGACATCTATCTTGGAATGTTCTGTGGCAGATGGAACCGCTCCACATTTCTTTTCTATACAGAGCGGTGTATGACCTGCTCCCAACACCTGCCAACCTCAGCACCTGGTATGAAGATGGGAAAGACAGGTGTGCTGCTTATGGTGAGAAGGGAACACTTCAACATATTTTGAGTGCATGCAGAGTCAATCTTTCTAGCGGCATGTACACTTGCAGACAAAACAACATTCTCAATGTTGTAACAGAAGCGGTTGAGCAGAGAGTACTGCAGCACAACTTATCTCATGCCCCATGCTGCACAGAACATCGCATATCATTTGTGAAAGAAGGCTCCAAGTCAAGGGTGTACAGCGCAGGCCCACAATCAAGCATACTTTCTTCAGCCAATGATTGGTGTGTCAAGGCCAACCTGGATGGAAAAGGCAGTTTCCCAGAACAAATACTTTTCACCACATTGCATCCAGATGTAATCGTCTGGTCTGACACCAGTAGAGAAGCGGTTATTGGTGAACTCACAGTCCCCTGGGAAGTCAACATCGATGAAGCCCAAGAGCGCAGTTAACCAAGTATGCAGAATTAAGATCAGAGTGCAGAGACAGAGGATGGAAGGTGTCATGCTATCCATCTGAAGCAGGTTGAAGCTTTATTGCATTCACTCTTTAGAAGTGGCTGTGTGACCTTGGCTTCACTAGAAGAGAGATCAAGTCAACCAGCAGGGCTGTAGTTGAGGCAGCAGAGAGAGGATCATTAAGGGTGTGGACCAAGTATGTCCAGAGGGGCAGATAGTCGGACAGTGTATCGATCTTTTGTAAACTCTTCAGTAGCTGCATAGATCTGTTGGATGGAAGTGACCAACAACTCTGAAAGAGGCAGATGCCAAGTTGTTAAGCTCATCAGTGGGAGGTGGTGCTTCAGCACTGCTGGCCCACCACCTCAAGGGAGTCTTGATCATAAGTGGGCCGAAACTCCTGAAGACAGGTGACAAATCAACTGATGATCCCACTGATGATAGCACAGGATAGTTAACATCTTAGTCCATGTGTATTTTCAATTCTGAGTATCCTGTGGCCACCACTTTGAGATGTCCCGTAGCTGAATTCGGGTGTGGTATCACTTGTGTTGAAAGGATATTTGTTGAAGATCACTGTCGGTGATACTTCGTGTTTGGAGTGGAACAACTTCAGAGATAAAATCTACTGCTATTGCTATTTTGTATTGCTGTTGTGGAATCTGTGGAATATCAACGTAATTGCCTTCTCACAACATACGCCTTTGGATTACAAATCTCTCTGTCTTACCAACAACAGTAACCTCATGCATTGAACTTTCTCACATACCATCATAAGACTGTATCATTTACCACCTAAGCTTGAATGAGTTTGGGAAACGTATAACCACACCTATATATGTTTATATGTGCCTATCACTGTTAATTCTTGATTTATTTGGTTTTATATTACTATATTATGTAGGTACTAATAAATAATGTTTTGTTAATAGCCAAATCAGACTCCAGGTGTGTTCCATTCTGCTGGTAATCTTAACCTGTTATGGTTATGTAACAGTTGTTTTAAGGAACAATTGCTAGAGCCATGTTTTGAAAGCTAATAAAAATATTTCTGGAAAGCCAATTTTTAAATTTCCTAACAAGAGAAAGTCTGCAGTTGCTGCCAATCTGAGCAACATGCACAAAATGCTGGAGAAACTCAACAGGCTGGGCAGCATCTATGGAAAAAAATAAAGCCAATGAAACATCAAATGTATTTTTTTCCATAGATGCTGCCTGGCTGGCTGAGTTCCTCCAGCATTTTGTGCGTGTTGTTTTAAATTTCCTACTGGGAACTAAGCAGTCTTGAAATGGTCACAGTTTTGATCTACTCTAAATTATGTTCACATATATCAGCATAACACTGCTTTAATATTGTGAGAAGGTATGCCAATGCTCATGTGTTTTTAAAGGGTAAGCAGTGTACCTGACTGAAACAAATAGAAATAGAAACAAATAAACATGTTCTGCCCTAATGGATCAAGTACTGATTAAACTAGTCTTTAAAGGAACTACTGTAGCTTACTTAAAATATAACTTGAAAAGTTACAATTTGTTCTGTGGTTCCCTGGGAGCTTGTTCTAAATCTAAACTGCACATCAAGTTAGCAAGAATGCTAATCAACTCATTATCAGAACCTACAAAATGTCTAGCATATTGTTGGTTTTGTCAGCATTAAAGACCGGTAAATGGCAGTATATGGGCCCCCCGCTTTACGAATGTTCGCTTTATGCCACCTCGCTTTAACAAAATACCTGCATTAGTAACATGTTTTCGCGTTACAAAGAGGATTTTCACTTTTACAAGAATTTTTCCATATAAATTAATGGTTCTTCGCTTTACACCATTTTGACTTAAGAAAGATTTCATAGAAACACTCTACCTTTGTAAAGGTACCTGTACATCCAACTGGTTTACGATTATTTTGATAATAACAAAATATAATATACAATGTAGCTTTGAGATCCTCTTGTTGAATAATTACAAGGATATAGTAATCATGTGAGAATAAATAGCCATTTCTAAGAAGTTTACCACATAAGGAGGTGCCTGTAGTACCAATGCTTTTCTGCTCCCTGCTTTGTCAATTTATGAACAGCAACATTTCTACATCAATCGTCTCTATTGGCTTGAAGTTGTTCTTTTTTATTTTTGTTTGTAGAAAATGAATATATGTCTATTATGCAAGGCAAAAATAATTCCACAGCAGAACACAATGTATTTCTCTAGGCTGCAGAACAAAGACAAGCAATTCTGTTCAGTTTCCATATTATGCTATTTGCTATCTATATATTGTGAAAATTTGTGTAAATAGGCTTGGGATATTCATTCATACATTTGTCTGTCACAGTGAGTGACAGATCAATCCAAATATTGCCAATGGTAGTTTATACTTGGTCATCTCAAGGTTTTTTCCTGATATATTTTTGATCCATGAATCCACACAATTATAAAACTGTATTTGAAGCAAAATGGACAATATGTAGTAGCTTTCCAACCAATCTTCTAAGTTACATCCAAAATTCATATATTATCGATTAGGAAATAAATTTTCATAGATTGGATTATGTACAGCAGAACAAAATAGTGTTCTGCACCATAAAAGCCAAACTGGTTTTAAAAGAACATCAAAAATTATTCTCCTTTTGTACTATATAGAATAGGCAGATGGTAATATCAGTAAGTGTGTAGCATTAATTTAGTGTCTGTTATCCCTGATAATGTCATCTTTAACCTTACACTGCAAAATGTGCACATAATATCAGGAAAATCCCAAATTCCTGCTGTTTTTGAGGTCTACTGAATGCTTGATACTTACTGGAACGCAGCAGGCCAGGCAGCTTCTATATGAAGAAGTACAGTCGACCTGACAAAGGATCTCGGCCGGAAACTTCGACTGTACTTCTTCCTATAGATGCTGCCTGGCCTGCAGCATTCCACCAGCATTTTGTGTGTTGCTTGAATTTCCAGCATCTGCAGATTTCCTCGTGTTTGCTTGATATTGACTGGCTGCTGCAGTAGATATCTTTGTTACTTTCTAGATTTCTTCCCAAAGTTTCTAAATATAATAGGGCATTACAGTGTAGACAATGAAGTATTTTGTTCTGATAAAGGCCTTTGCACAAACCAACTAAAGAAACTTGCCTTCATGGTTTTTACCTTTGAAACATAAATGATGGGCAGAATCAATATAAGGTATGGAGTGCAGGACAAGCAGTTAAAGAAAGTGGGAGGGAGGGAAGAGATAATCAGCAGAAGCCCACATCTGCTTAAGATATTCAGACTGCAATTCTCCTGCCCAAATGTTCAGCGTGTGAGACATTCTTTATGTCTGCCTTCTATTGCAGTTAAAACTCCAGTTTAGAGTAGGACATGAAACAGACAGCCAAGAGCTGCAAGCATGATTATGAATTTTTATGTATGAGGATCCTTCAAGGCCTACACAGCTAGAAACTCTTTACTCATCTCACACACGCAGACTGCAAGACTTACAAATTGGATATGTCAAAGATTAAAAAAAACAAGCAAACATGAATATGGGGATCTTACAGAGAAAGCAAATATTAAAGTAATTGAATAATTAATTAGTAGTAACACACACAAAATGTTGGAGGAACTCAGCAGGCCAGTCAGCATCTATGGCCGGGAATATACTTTCTGGCTGAGACCCTTCATTGGGTCTGGAAAGGAAGGGAAAGAAGTCAGAAGGAGGAGAAGAAGGGGGAACAGAAGGAGCACAAGCTGGAAGACAACTTATTGTTTCCCTTCCAGTCCTGGTGAAAGATCAGGATTAGCTGGTTTACTCTGGATTTCTAGCATCTGCAGAATTGTTTATGTTTACAAGTAATTAGTAACTGCCTTCAAGGACAAAGATAAAAACATATAGAAACATAGACAACACAATTGTGCCGAACATGTCCTTACCTTAGAAATTACCTAGGGTTACCTCTATTTTTCTAAACTCCATGCACGTATCCAGGAGCCTCGTAAAAGACCCTATTGTATCTGCCTCCACCACCATTGCTGGCAGCCCATTCCACGCACTCACCACTCTGTGTAAAAAAACTTACCCTAACATCTCCTCTGTACCTACTTCCAAGCACCTTAAAACTATATCCTCTTGTGCTAGCTATTTTAGCCCTGGGAAAAAGCCTCTGACTATACACATAATCTATGCCTCTCATCATCTTGTCCACCTCTATCAGGTCACCTCTCAGTATAATCAGAAACCAAGGGTATAAAAAGAATGAAGAACTGAAGGAAGTAAGTTACTCAAAATTTATCGAAGCTGATAATCATAAAGTAGAGTAACTGCCACTGAGAGAAAAGAAATTGCAGATGCCGCAATCTGGGGAAAACAAAAATGCAGGTGGTGCTCAACCTCAGCATCTAAGGACATTATGGGACAATATTCTTCATTACCAAATGAATGGTCTTTAAATGAAACATCAATTATTCATTTCTCTCCATAGATGCTGTCTGAATAACTCCTATTAAGATAATCTATATCCTAGAGCTTTGAAAGAGGAAGTTACAGAGATTGTGGACGTTCAGAATCAGAATCAGAATCAGATTTGTTATCATCAGCATGTGACATGAAATTTATTTACTTAGTAGCAGCAGTTCAATGCAATACATAATATAGAAGAAAAAATAAATTAAAATAACAATAATAATTAAATAAGTAATTCTTAATCAGTATATGTATATTGAATCCATTAAAAATCCTGCAAAAAACAGAAATACTATATATTTAAAAAATGAGGTAGTGTCCAAGGGTCCAATGTCCATTTAGGAATCGTATGGAAGAGGGGAAGAAGCTGTTTCTGAATCACTGAGTGTGCGTCTTCAGGCTTCTGTTCCTTCTACCTGATGCTAACAGTGAGAAAAGGACATGCCTTGGGTTCTGGATGTCCTTAAGATTAGAAATTGCCTTTCTGAGACACCATTCCTTGAAGATGTCCTGGGTACCTTATAGGCTAGTACCCAAGATTGAGCTGACTAAGCTTAAAATACTCTGCAGCTTCTTTCGATCCTGTGCAGTAGACCACCCCCCCCACTCCCCCTACCAGACAGTGATGCAGCCTGTCAGAATGCTCTCCACAGTACATCTATAGAAGGTTTTGAGTGTATTTGTTGACATACCAAATCTCTTCAAATCCCAGTAAAGTATAGTCACTGTCATCAGCTGAGATTTGATTGTATCGTCTGTAGATTTATAGATGGTATTTGAGCTATGCCTAGCCACACAGTCATGGGCATATAGACTACAGCAGTGGGCTAAGCACATATCCCTGAGGTACACCAGTGTTGATCTTCAATGACGAGGAGATGTTATCATCAATCCGCACAGATTGTAGTCTTATAGTCAGGAAGTCGAGGATTCAATTGCAGAGGGAAGTACAGAGGGCCAGGTTCTGCAACTTCTCAATCGTGATTGTGTGAATGATGGTATTAAATGCTGAGCTATAGTCGATGAACAGCATCCTTCCATCAGTGTTTGTGTTGTCCAGGTGGTCTAAAGCCACGTGGAGAGCCATTGAGATTGCTGTTGGCATTGAACTATTGTGGTGATAGGCAAATTGCAATAGGTCCAGGTCCTTGTTGAGGCAGGAGTCTGGTCTAGTCACGACCAGCCTCTCAAGGCATTTCATCTCTGTAGATGTGATTGCTACCAGGTAATAGTCATTAAGTCAGCCCATGTTATTCTTCTTAGGCACTGGTATAATTGTTGCCTTTTTGAAGCAAGTGGGAACTTCCGCCCGTAGCACTGAGAGGTTGAAAATATCCTTGAACACCCCTGCCAGCTGGTTGGCACAAGTTTTCAGAGCCTTACCAGGTATCCATCAGGACCTTCCGCCTTGCGAGGGATGTTCAGATCATTTTCCAACATTCGATAACGTGAAAATCTTCTAATGAATTGAAGGGTAGATAATATGACACCACTATTTATGAAAGGGGGAACAAGAGAGAAAAATAGAACTACCAGTCCAGTAGCATTGCATCCAAGATAAAAATGAAGGAACCTATATAATAGTCTATACTTTAAGGAAATATCAAGCAAGATAGACAAAGCCAGGTCAGTGGATGTTGTTTACTTGGATTTTCAGAAGGCCATCAACAAGGTGCCACCTCAGACTTCCAGCACCAGAGTTGATGTATCTTCTGTCAATGATGCTTGTGTCGACCATTATAGGAACTTAAACTTATCCCATCCACCTTTGTGTGGTCTGTTTTCCTCCGTACCCTTCCCATTCACAAACCTAGCTAAATGCCTCTTAAACGACAATATTCTATCTGCTTCCACCACTTCCCTATTGGCACCAACCATAAAATTTCCACATACAAGGGTGGCATGTTGATGTAGTGGTTAGCGCACACTTTGCAGCTGAGGCAACCTGGGTCAATGCCCGCTGATGCCTGCAAGGAGTTTGTACATTCTCCTCGTGACTGTATGGGTTTCTTCCAGGTGCTTCAGTTTCCTCCCACAAGAATAAGAATTCTTTAAATCTTCCCTAAAGTTATGCCTCATAGCATTTGACATTTCTACCCTGGGAAAACAAGAGTCTGACTATCTACCATATCTATACCTCTCATTATTTTATATGTATCTGCCAGATCACCTCTCAGCTTCAAATGCTCCAAAGAAACAAACCGAAGTTTGTCTGACTTCTCCTCATCTCTAATCCAGGCAACATCACTGTGAACAACTTCTACACTCTCTCCAAGTGACTCTAGTTCTTTCCTGTAATGAGGTGACAAGAACTGCAAACAATACTGCAAATGAAGAGTAAGTGAGGTTTTATATATCTCCAATGTAACTTGCACCCTGATCAATGAAGGCATTTATACTGTGCAAATTTTTACCACCTTATCTGCCTGTGATTACACTTTTCGAGAGCTATAAACTTGTATCACAAGATCACTTGGTACATCAATGCTGTTAAAGATTCTGTCATCTACTGTGTACTTTACACCCTCAGGGGTGTGTTCTTAGCCTACTGCTCCACTCTTGCTATACCCATAAATGTGTGGCTAGGCATAGTCCAAATACCATCTATAAATTTGATGCTGATTGTTGGTAGAATCTCAGAGAGAGACAAGGAGGCGTACAGGAGCGTGATGTACCAGCTAGTGGAGTGGTACCGCAGCAACAACCTAGCACTCAATGTCAGTAAGAAGAAAGAGCTGATCGTGGACTTCAGGAAGGGTAAGATGAAGGAACACATACCAATCCTCATAGAGGGATCAGAACTGGAGAGAGTGAGCATTTTCAAGTTCCTGGGTGTCAACATCTCTGAGGACTTAACCCAACATATCGATGCAGCTATAAAGAAGGCAAAACAGCAACAAGATTTCTTTAGCATTTTGAAGAGATTTTGTATGTAAACCAGAAACTTCTATAGATGTACCGTGGAGAGCATTCTGACAGGCTGCATCATTCTCTAGTATGGGAGGAGCAACTGCACAGGACCAAAACAAGCTGCAGAGGGTCACTTCATCTTGGGTACTAGCCTACAAAGTACCTAGGACATCTTCAAGGGGCAATGTCTCAGAAAGGTAGCTTCCATGATTAAGGATCCCCAGCACCCAGGGCATGCCCTATTCCCATTGTTACCATCAGGTAGAAGGTACAGAAGCCTGAAGGCACACACTCAGCAATTCAGGAACAACTTCTTCTCCTCTGCCATCCGTTTCCTAAATGGGCATTAAACCCATGAACATTACCTCACTTTTTTAACATATATTATTTCTATTTTTGCATGATTTTTAATATATTCAATATACATATACTGTTATTTATTTATGCCCTTCTATATTACATATTGCATTGAACTGCTGCTGCATCATCAGCCTGTCCTTCCTGACAGTCTCACTACACATTGCCTCTACTTGTATACCAACTTCCCTATCCTTGGCTCTATCACTCAGTTTCCCAACTGTTTGCCAAATCAGTTTAAATCCTCCCCAACAGCTATAAAAAACCTACCTGCAAGAATGTTTGTCCTCCTCAGGTTAAAGTGTAACCTGTCGCTTTTGTATAGGTCATAAAGAAGAGTTCCCAATGATCCAGAAAACTAAAATCCTGCCCTCTGCAAATATTCCCCAGCCATGCATCCATCTGCCAAATCATCCTATTCTTACCTTTAATGGCATGTAGCACAGGTAGCAATCTAGAGAATATGATGCTGGAGGTACTTCAGCTTTCTACTTAACTCTCCATATTTTCCGTTGAGAACATCTTCCCTTTCACATCCACAGAAGCTCCTATCTGTTCCTCTAACTATGGAATCTTCTCTCACTATTTAATTTCTCTTTTCTCTACTTCTATCCTGAGCCACAGAACAAGATCCAGTGCCAGAAACATGCATGCTGTGGCTTCTTCTTAGTAGGTTATTTCCCCCAACAGTATCTAAAGTGGTATACTTATTAAATACTTTGTTGAATTGGGAATGAGAGAGGAGGCTACTCACAGGTCTGTGAGTGAGATTTTAAAAAGGAGCATCTGTGGGCTCCCCCAATTGAATCTGGAACAAGATGACAGGCTACTTAAAGCTCCATGAGTGAGACTTAAAAAAGGAGCATCATTGTAAACACAAAGTACACAGTAGATGCTGTGGTCAAATCAAGAAGTACAAAAAGGCTGGATGAACTCAGCAGGTCGGGCAGCATATGTTGAAAGGAGCAGTCAACTTTTTCGGCTGAGACCCTTCAACAGGACTGAAGAAGGAGGGGGCAGGGGCCCTATAAAGAAGGTGAGGGAGGATGGAATGTGCCAGGTGCGAAACCAATCAAAGGAAAGATCAAGGGTGTGGGGGAGGGGAAGCAGGGAGGTGATAGACAGGAGAGGTGAAGAAGGAATCTAAGGGGAAAGCACTATGGGTAGTAGAAGAACGCTGAGTCATGAGAGAGGTGATAGGCAGCTAGAAGAGGAGACAGAAGGTGAAGGTGGGATGGGGGAAGGGAGAGGGAGGGAATTACCAGAAGTTGGAGAATTCGATGTTCATACCAAGGGGCTGGAAACTATCCAGACGGTATATGAGATGTTGTTCCTCCAACCAAAGTTTGGCCTCATCATGGCAGTAGAGGAGGCCATGTATGGACATGGGATTCATGGCCTCCTCTACTACCATGATAAGGCCAAACCTCTCATGACTCTGCCTTCTTCTATTACCCATAGTGTTTTCCCCTTATATTCCTTCTTCACCTCTCCTGCCTATCCCCTCCCTGCTTCCCCTCCCCCACTCCTTGATCTTTTCTCTGATTGGTTTTCCACCCTCCCCCCACCTTCTTTGTTGGGCCCCTGCCCCCTCCTTCTTTAGTCCTGACGAAGGGTCTCAGCCCAAAACGTTGACTACTTCTTTCAACAGATACTGCCCAACCTGCTGAGTTCATCCAGCTTTTTTGTACATCTTGATTTGACCACAGCATCTGCAGTGCACTTTGTGTTTATTTTTTGTGCATCATTGTAAACTGTCCAGTAGAGATAATTTAGGGTTAAATCAGGTGCTCCTGGGCAGTGCCTCAAATAGCCAGATGGGCTTACACCACACTGTATCTCAACAAATTAAAGAAGATTAGCCATGATGGAATGGCAGCAGAATTGATGGGTCAAATGGCCTAATTATGATCCTTTTGATGGATCAAATGGCCTTTTTCAAAGCTTCCTTAATCATATATAGGACCTTTTAGATAGGGTGCAAGAGAGGATCTCCTCCTGAAGTAGAGCAGTTGGCAGAAGTCTGTAAGCAAGAACTTTGGGTCCAATAAATGTAATTCTATCAGTTTTAAAGTACAAAGTAGTTATGGAGAAAGATACTAATGGTTCACAGTTTACTGTCCTGAACTGAGGCAGATCAAAGTTTGGAACCATTAAGCGGGATCTTCCATTGGTTGATAGGACAGAACTATTTGCAGGGAAAGGAGCATTTGTCAAGTGGGAGGCCTTCATAGCAAGAGTTCAGGGCCTGTGTTCCTATTTGGATGAAGGGCAAACTGGATGATTTCAGGGGCTCTGTTTGACAAGCAAATTAAAGTTCTCTTTAACAAAACAGGGAAATGCCGTATACACTGTGCATAAGCAATTGTGAACTAATGAATCACTTGATGTCTGTAAACGATGTAGCACTTCAGAGAGAAGTTAGCATGGCAGAAGCGGAATATGAGAACAATATGGATGGGAAGATGAGACATAATCTACCTATTCTATAGTCAATTTAAGAGTAAAAGGGTGCTAGGTGCTCTTAAAGATCAGCATTGGTGTCTGTGATGTGGAAGCAAGATCATTGAGAAAATGATGGAATCTAAGAAAATGGGGGGGGGAAGGAGCAGTGGTGTCTTTTTCCACACATGAATTAGCAGGGAGGACATATTCAGGGTCCTTAAAGTGCATTAGGTGAATAAATCCCTGGGGCCCGGTGCATTCTCAGATTGTGTTGGAAGCTAGATTGAAACTGTAGAGATCCTTATTGCTTAATCTCTGGCCAGTAGTGAGATTGGAGGACTGGAGGACAGGAGGGCAGCTAATGTAGAACCATTGTTTAAAAGGGGTAGCAGTAACAGCCAGCTGCATCTGACAAGGCTTCTCCAGACTGCGGAGAGGTGTACTTGGGTTCCAGAGATTTATGTGAGTTAGAGCTAATAGCAGTGCTGCACTCCTTCCAATTTAGAAGGAACATCAGTTTGATGTATTTCTTGTCTGTTGCGCTCAGATTCTGTGGCCAACCACTGAATTTCTGTTCCTCAAACTTGCTCAGTTCTTTGCGCTTCTTCAGAAGAACTTGGACAACACATGTTGAAACTCCAGTTTGCTGCAAAATTTGTGCTTGGGACAGACCTTGCTGATCCAGGTTGTGTCTTCTAGCTATGCTTACCCTTGTCATGCTGTAGGAGCAAGCAGGGTAGGTCTAACACAGTGAATGGTAGGGCACTGAGGAGTGCTGTAGAACAAAGAGATCTGGGAGTACAGGCCCATAATTCACTGAAAGTGGAGTCACAGATTGATAGGGCCCCTACAGCTGCCTGTGGTAAACAATTCCCCAGATGTACCACTCTCTGGCTAAAATAAACCTCCTCATCTCCATTCTATAAGGATATACCTCTATTCTGAGGCCGTGTCCTCTGGTCTTAGACTCTCCTATCATAGGAATCATCCTCTCCACATCCATGAAAGCCTTTCACCATTTCAGCCTTTCAGTGAGGTTACCCCCCACCCCCCACCCTCATGCTTGTAATTTCAAGTGAATATAGGCCCAGAGCATCAAACGCTCAAGTGATAAACCATTCAATCCTGGAATCATTTTTGTGATTTTCTTTTAAACACTCTCCAGTTTCAGCACATCCTTTCTAAGATAAGGGGATAAAACTGCTCAATACTCCATGTGAGGCCTCACCAGTACTTTATAAAGTCTCAACATTACACCCTTGCTTTTATATTCTAGTCCACTTTGAAATGAATGCTAACATCACATTTGCCTTCCTCACTACAGACTCAAACTGTAAATTAACCTTTAGGGAATCCTACAACATAGATACAGGCTTTTCAACTCAACTAGTCCATACCAACCATAGTTCCCACCCACCTACTGCCAGTTTGCTGTGTTCAGCTCATATCCCTCTAAGTTCTGCCCCTCCATGTAACTACCTGAATTGTACCTGCATTAACCACTTCCTCTGGCAGCTCATTCCATATATTCAAAATGTTCTGTGTGAGTAACTTGTCCCTCAGATATTTTTAAATCTTTTAAATCTACATCACTTCTTTTTTAAACATTTCTAAGATCACCTGCCACTAAAACATTACGTCCATCTCTTATATTCTATACTGTGACTGATAGGGGCCAGCGTCCTAATCCGAATTTTTATTACTAGATTGTCCTATGACGCTACTTTCAGCAAACTATACACTTTAATTCCTAAACGTACTGTTTCAATATTCAAACTAGCACCCTACTATTTCATAGTATAATTTGGACACTAGTGTGGCTTTCCAAAATACATTACCTCACTTATTCATAGACTACAGAACATAGAAACCTGCAGCACATTACAGGGCTTTCAGTCCACAATGTTCTGCCGACCATGTAACCTACTCTAGAAACTGCCTAGAATGTACCTACCACATAGCCCTGTATTTTGCTAAGCTCCATGTACCTACCTGAGAGTCTTTTAAAAGACCCTATTCTATCCAACTCTACCACCATCGCTGGCAGTGCATTCCATGCACCCACCACTCTCTGTGTGAAAAACTTAACTCTGACATCCCCCTTGTACTTACTTTCAAGCACCTTATAGCTATGCCCCCTCGTGTTAGCCATTTCAGCCCTGGGAAAAAACCTCTGGCTATCAACATGATCAATGCCCCTCATCATTTTATACAGCTCTATCAGGTCACCTCTCATCCTCCGTCACTCGAAAGAGAAAAGGCCAAGTTCACTCAACCTAATCTCATAAGGAATGCCCTCCAATTCAGGCAACATCCTTATAAATCTCCTCTGCACTCTGTCTAGAGTATCCACATCCTTCCTGTAGTGAGGTGACCAGAAATGAACACAGTACTCCAAGTGGGGTCTAACTAAGATCTTCTAGAGCGGTAACATTACCTCAAGGCTCTTGAACTCAGTTCCAAGGTTGATGAAGGACAACACACCATATGCCTTCTTAACAACATTGTCAATGTGTGCAGCAGCTTTGAGTGTCCTATGGACATGGAGCTTAAGATATTCTGATCCTCCACACTACAATTATTACTATATTCTGTCTTCAAATTTGACCTACCAAAATGAACCACTTCACACTTATCTTGGTTGAACTCCATCTGCCAGCTTTCAGCCCAGATCTGTATCCTATCAATGCCCTGCTTTAACCTCTGACAACCCTCATGACTATCCACAACACCCCACCTTTTGTGTCATCAGCAAACTTACTAACCCACACTTCTACCTCCTTATCTAGGTCATTTATAAAAATCACAAAGAGGAAGGGTCCCAGAATAGATCCCTGCAGAATACCACTGGTTACTGGCCTCTGTGCAGAATATGAACCATCTAACAACCACCCTTTGCCTTCTGTGGGCAAGCTAATTCTGGGTCCACAAAACAAGGTCTCCTTGGATCCTATGCCTCCTTACTTTCTGAATGAGCTATGCATGGGGAACCTTATCAAATGCTTTACTGAAATCCATATATGCTACATCCACTGCTCTACCTTCATCAATGTGTATTGTTATATCCTCAAAAAATTCAATCAGGCTCATAAGGCATGACCTACCCTTGACAAAGCCATGCTGACCATCCCTAATCAAATAATGTCTGTCCGAATGCTCATAAATCCAGCTTCTCAGTATCTTCTCCAACTACTTGCCTACTATTGAAATAAGACTCACTGGTCTATAATTTCTTGGGTTATCCCTACTTCCTTTGTTGAACAAGGGAACACTTGCAACCCCCCCAATCCTCTTGTAGTTCTACCTTCCCTATTGATAATTATCACCAGAGGCTCAGCAATCACCTCTTTCACTTCCCACATTACCCTGGGGATATCCCACATATCTTGTCCGGTCCTGGCAGCTTATCTAACTTAATACTTTTCAAAAGTTCCAGCACATCCTTTTTCTTAATTTCTAAATGCTCAAGCACTGCAGTCTGCTGTAAGCCATCCCTATAATTGCCAAGGTACTTTTCTCTGGTGAATATTGAGCAAAGTATTCATTAAGAACCTGCACTACCTCCTCCAACACTCTGCGCATGTTTTCACTATCACACCTCATTGGTCCTATTCTCATACGGCTCATCATCTTGCTCTTCACATTCTTGTAGAATTCCATGGGTTTTCCTTAATCCTGCTCACCAAAGCCTTCTCAGGGCCTCTTCTAGCTCTCCTAATTTCATTCTTAAGCTCCTATAAGATGACAGGCTGTACTTGATCTGGTATTGGGAAATGAAATTGGTCATGTGTCAGATCTCTCAGTGGGAGAGCATTTTGGAGATATTGATCATAATTCTACCATAGCACTGAAGAGGGATAGGAACAGACAAGAGTTTAATTGGAGTAAGAGGAAATATGAAGCTGTCAGGCAGGAACTTGGAAGAATAAATTGGGAACAGATGTTCTCAGGGAAATGCATGGAAGAAATGCGGCAAATGTTCAGGGAAATGCGGCAAATGTTCAAATGTTTGCATGGAGTCTGTATAGATGTGTTCCAATGACACAGAAAGGATGGTAGGGTACAGGAACAGTCGTGTACAAATGATGTTGTAACCTTAGTCAAGAAGAAAAGTTTACAAAAGGTTCAAAGAACTAGGTAATGATAGAGATCTAGGAGATTATAAGGCTAGAAGGAAGGAGCTTAAGAATGAAATTAGGAGAGCCAGAAGGGGCCACGAGAAGGCCTTGATGGACAGGATTAAGGAAAACCCCAAGGCATTCTACAAGTATGTGAAGAACAAGAGGATAAGATGTGAAAGAATAAGACCAATTAAGTGTGGCAGTAGAAAAGTATGTATGGAACTAGAGGAGATAGCAGAAGTACTTAATAAATACTTTGCTTCAATATTTACTATGGAAAAAGATCTTGGCGATTGTAGGGATGACTTACAGTGGACTGAAAAGATTGAGTATGTAGACAATAAGAAAGAGGATGTGTTGGAGCTTTTGGAAAGCATCAAGTTGGATAAATCACCGGGACTAGACCAGATGTACCCCAGGCTACTGTGGGAGGTGAAGGAGCAGATTGCTGAACCTCTGGCGATGATCTTTACATCATCAATGGGTACCAGAGAGGTTCCAGAGGATCAGAGGATTGGAGGGTTGTGGATTTTGTTCCATTATTTAAGAAATAGAGTAGAGATAGCCCAGGAAATTATAAACCAGTGAGTCTTACTTTAGTGGTTGGTATGTTGAGATGGAGAAGATCCTGAGAAGCAGGATTTATGAATATCTGGAGAGGCAAAATATGATTAGGAATAGTCAGCATGGCTTTGTGAAAGGCAGGTCGTGCCTTATGAGCCTGATTGAATTTTTTGAGCATGTGACTAGACACATTGATGAAGGTAGAGCAGTAGATGTAGTGTATATAGATGTCAGCAAGGCATTTGAGAAGGTTCACCATGCAAGGCTTATTGAGAAAGTAAGCAGGCATGGGATCTATAACTGGATTGCCCGCAGAAGGCAATGAGTGGTTGTAGACGGGTCATATTCTACATGGAGGTTGGTGACCCGTGGTGTGCCTCAGGGATCTGTTCTGGGAGCCCTACTCTTTGTAGGATGATGAATTGGAGAGATGGGTTACTTAATTTGCTAATAACAGAAAGATTGGGAGTGTTGTGGATGGCGTGGAGGTCTGTCAGAGGTTACAGTGAGACATTGATAGGATGCAAAACTGGGCTGAGATATGGTAGATGGAATTCAACCCAGAATAGTGTGAAGTGGTTCATTTTGGTAGGTCAAATATGATGGCAGAATATAGTGTTAAGGGTAAGCCTCTTGTCAGTATGCAAGATCAGAGGGATCTTGGGGTCCGAGCCCATAGGACAGTCAAAGCTGCTGCGCAGGTTGATTCTGTGGTTAAGATGGCATACAGTGCATTGGCCTTCATCAATCATGGGATTGAGTTTAGGAGCCGAGAGGTAATATTGCAGCTATATAGGACCCTATTCAGACCCCACTTGGAGTACTCTGCTCAATTCTGGTTGCCTGACAACAGGAAGGACGTGGAAACTATCAAAAGGGTAGGGAGGAAATTTCCAAGGATATTGGCTGGATTGGGGAGCATACCTTGTGAGAACAGGCTGTGTGAACTTGGCCTTTTCTTCTTGGAGCGATGGAGGATGAGAGGTGACCAGATAGAGGTGTATATGATGATGAGAGGCATTGATCATGTGGCCAGTCAAAGGTTTTTTCCCAGGGCTAAAATGGCTAGCACAAGAGGCACATTTTTAAGGTGCTTGGAAGTAGGTACAGAAGAGATGTCAGGTGTATGTTTTTTATTGAGAGAGTGGTGAGTGCGTGGAATGGGCTGCCGGCTGCCAGCATGGAGGCGGATATGATAGGGTCTTTTAAGAGACTCTTGGATAGGTACATGGAGCTTAGAAAAATAGAAGGCTATGGGTAACCCTAGGTAATTTCTAAGGTAAGGACATGTTCGGCATAGCTTTGTGGGCCGAAGGGCCTGTATATTGCTGTAAATTTTCTATATTTCTATATTTCCTTCCTGGCAACCTTGTAATTTTATTGAGCTCTAACAGCACCTAGTTTTTTGAACCTTTCGTAAGCTTTTCTTCTTAACTAGATATTGTACATCCTTTGTACACCATGTTCTTTTTACCCTGCCATCCTTTCCCTGCCACAATGAAACATACCGATGCAGAAAACCATGCAAATGTTCCCTGAATATTTGCCACATTTCATCCGTGCATTTCCCTGAGAACATCTATACCCAATTTATGCTCACGAATTTCTGCATAATAGCATCATATTTCCCCATACCCCAATTAAAAGATTTCCAAAATTGTCTGCTCCTATCTCTCTCCAGCACTATGGTAAAGGAGATAGAGTTGTGATCCCTACCTCCAAAATGCTCTCCCTTCGAGAGATCAAACAGCTGACTAGGTTCATTTCCCAAAACCAGATCAAGTGCAGCCTCTCCTCTTGTTAGCTTATCAACATATTCCATTAGGTAACCTTCCTGAACATACCTAACAAACTTCTCCCCATTTAGGAGATGCCAGTCAATTTTAGGAAAGTTAAAATCACCCATCACAACCCCTCTACTATTATTGTAGCATAATGAAATCAGATTGATACATTTCGGCCCTCTTTCCTAAATGATCTAGGTCTCCTGGAATACTGATAATCTTCTACTATTAACACCTCACATAAAACTCTGGTGGAACACAGCAGGCCAGGCAGCATCTATAGGGAGAAGCGCTGTTGACGTTTCAGACCCTTCGTCAGGACTAACTGAAAGGAAAGATACTAAGAGATCTGAAAGTAGTGGGGGGAGGGGGAAATGCGAAATGATAGGAGAAGACCGGAGGGGGAGGGATGAAGCTAAGAGCTGGAAAGGTGATTGGAAAAAGGGATACAGAACTGGAGAAGGGAAAGGATCATGGGACAGGAGGCCTAGGGAGAAAGAAATGGGGAGGGGGGAGCACCAGAGGGAAATGGAGAACAGGCAGAGTGATGGGCAGAGAGAGAGGAAGAAACAAACAACTAAGTATGTCAGGGATGGGGTAAGAAGGGGCGGAGGGGCATTAACGGAAGTTAGAGAAGTCAATGTTCATGCCATCAGGTTGGAGGCTACCCAGCCGGTATATAAGGTGTTGTTCCTCCAACCTGAGTGTGGCTTCGTCTTGACAGTAGAGGAGACCATGGATAGACATCTCAGAATGGGAATGGGATGTGGAATTAAAATGTGTGACCACTGGGAGATCCTGCTTTCTCTGGCGGACAGAGCGTAGGTGTTCAGTGAAATGGTCTCCCAGTCAGCGTCGGGTCTCACCAATATATAAAAGGCCACACCGGGAGCACCGGACGCAGTATGCCACGCCAGCTGACTCGCAGGTGAAGTGTCGCTTCACCTGGAAGACTGTCTGGGGCCCTGAATGGTGGTGAAGGAGTAAGTGTAAGGGCAGGTGTAGCACTTGTTCCATTTATAAGGATAAGTGCCAGGTGGGAGATCGGTGGGAAGGGATGGGGGGGGGGATGAGTGGACAAGGGAGTCGCGTAGAGAGCGATCCCTGCAGAAAGCTGAATGGCGGGGAGGGAAAGATGTGCTTGGTAGTGGGATCCCATTGGAGGTGGCGGAAGTTACAGAGAATTACACGTTGAACCTGGAGGCTGGTGGGGTGGTAGGTGAGGACAAGGGGAACCCTATCTCTAGTGGGGTGGCGGGTGGATGGGTTGAGGGCAGATGTGCGGGAACTGGGAGAGATAAGTTTGAGAGCAGAGTTGTCGGTGGAAGAAGGGAAGCCCCTTTGTTTGAAAAAGGAAGATATCTCCTTCATCCTGGAATGAAAAGCCTCATCCTGAGAGCAGATGTGGCGGAGTCAGAGGAATTATGAGAAGGGGATAGCATTTTTGCAAGAGACAGGGTGGGAAGAGGAATAGCCCAGGTAGCTGTGAGAGTCTGTAGGCTTATAGTAGATATCAGTAGATAAGCCGTCTCCAGAGATGGAGACAGAAAGATCAAGAAAGGGGAGGGAGGTGTCAGAAATGGACCAGGTAAATTTGAGGGCAGGGTGAAAGTTGGAGGTAAAATTAATGAAGTCAACGAGCTCAGCATGCGTGCAGGAGGCAGCGCCAATGCAGTTGTCGATGTAGCGAAGGAAAAGGGGGGACGGTTACCTGTATAGACTTGGAACATGGACTGTTCCACAAAGCCAACAACAAGGCAGGCATAACTGGGAATCATGCGGGTGCCCATGGCTACACCTTTGGTTTGGAGGAAGTGGGAGGAGCCAAAGGAGAAATTATTGAGAGTAAGAACTAATTCCGCTAGATGGAGGAGAGTTGTGATAGAGGGGAATTGGTTAGGTCTGGAATCCAAAAAGAAGTGAAGAGCTTTGAGACCTTCCTGATCGGGGATGGAGGTATATAGGGACTGGACGTCCATGGTGAAAATAAGGCGGTGGGGGCCAGGGAACTTAAAATCATTGAAAAAATTCAAAGTGTGAGAAGTGTCATGAACATAGGTGGGAAGAGATTGAACAAGGGGGGATAAAACAGTGTCAAGGTATGCAGAAATGAGTTCGGTGGGGCAGGAGTAAGCTGAGACAATGGGTCCACCTGGACAGGCAGGTTTGTGGATCTTGGGTAGGAGGTAGAAACTGGAAGTTCGGGGTGTGGGAACTATGAGGTTGGTGGCAGTGGATGGGAGATCTCCAGAGCTGATAAGGTTGGTGATGCTATAGGAAACAGTGGCCTGGTGCTCCTTAGTGGGGTCATGATCAAGGGGTAAATAAAAGGAAATATCACAGAGTTGTCATTGTGCCTCGGCCAGGTAGAGATCAGTACACCAGACAACAACAGCTCCCCCCTTATCAGTGGGTTCTATAGTGAGGTTGGGATTGGTGTGGAGGGAGCAGAGAGTAGAGCGTTCGGAAGGAGTGAGGTTGGAATTGGAACAGGGTGTGATGAAGTCAAGACGGTTGATGTCCCATCGGCAATTAGCAATAAAGAGATTCAGAGCAGGTAGAAGACCAGAGCTATTAACACCTCCTAATTTCACATCATCCTCAAACTTGCTGACCAAGTGAATGCAGAAGCATTCACTTCCAATCATTTACATAAACAATGAACTTCATGGGTCTGAACAGCAAACCCTGTGGAACACCACTAGTTACTGAACTCCATTCTGAGAAACAAATTACAACCACTATCCTCTGCTTCCAACGTCTGAGCCAATTTGGAATCCACTAGTTCTCCATGGATCCATGGGACCTAACCTTCTAGATAAGCATACCATGCAATATTTATTTCTATTTATTAATTTAAAGACATAGCAATGAACAACCCCTACCAGCCCACGCCGCACAGCAACCCATCTATTTCACCCTAGTCTGATCACAGGACAATTAGCAATGACTAATAACCCTACTAACCAACATCTTTGAGCTATGGAAGCACCCAGAGGAAACCCTTGCAGTCATGGAGAGATGTAGAAACTCCATACAGACAGCAACTAACTGGACTCTGAAAACATGCAGCCATTTCTCAATCAACTTGTGCACAAAGTTCAAATAAATTTATTGTCAAAGTACTATGCATATTTGTCACCATATATTACTTTGAAAATCATTTTCATGCAGACATTAACAGTAAGTACAAGGAAACACAATTGAATCAATGAAAAACTGCACACAAGATAGGCAAATAACCATTCCACAAAGACAATAAACTGTGAATACAAAAAGAAAAAATAAATAAATAAATATGCAATAAATATTTGAGAACCTGAGAGCCGCAAGTTGTGGGTACAGTTAAGTATTGGGGTGAGTGAAATTCCCTCTGGTTCAAGAGCCTGATGATTAAGGGGTAATTACTGTCCCTGAACCTGTTGTTGTGGCTCCTGATGCTCCACTACCTCTTTCCTAGTGGCAGCAGTGAGAAGAGAGTGTGGATAGTGGGGATCCTTGATGATGGATACTGCTTCCATCGACAGTACTCCGTGCAGATGTGCTCACTGGTGGGAAGAGCTTTACCCATGACTGAATGGGCTATATTCACTGCTTTTTGTAGGATTTTTTGTTCAAGGACATTAATATTTCTATACCACGCCATGATGCAACCAGTTAGTATAATATTCACCACACACCTATAGAAGTTTGTCAAAGTTTTAGATGACATGCTGAGCCTTTGCAAACTTCTAAAAAGTAGTGGGACTTTATAGTGGCACTTGAGAAGGTGAAGTATCAGATGTATCAGTATTATAGTGGCATAAAGGAAATTATAGAGGCACAAGAGAGGAGCCAGCCAAAATTGATTGGAAGGGAACATTAAGAGGGATGATAGCAGAGCAGTAAGGGCTGGATTTCTGGGAGTAATTCAGAAAGTGCATGATAGATACATCCCAAAGAAGAAATATTCTAAAGGCAGAATGACTCAACTATAGCTGATAAGAGAAATCAAAGCCAACATAAAAGCCAAAGGGAGAACATATAATAAAACAAACTACATTGGGAAGTTGTTGAATTGGAAAGGTTTTAGAAAACAGAGAGAGGAAGACAGACATGAGGAAATTTGCAGATGCTGGAAATTCAAGCAACACACACAAAATGCTGGTGGAATGCAGCAGGTCAGGCAGCATCTATAGGGAGAAGCGCTGTCAAAGTTTCGGGTCGAGACCCTTCGCCTGTCCTGACAAAAGGTCTCGGCCCAAAACGTTGACAGCACTTCTCCCCATAGAAGCTGCCTGACCTGCTGCGTTCCACCAGCATTTTGTGTGTGTTGAGGGAGACAGCTGGTTGGTAAGTTGATGGAGAAGATCCTGAGAGGCAGGATTTATGAACATCTGAAGAGGCATTATGTGATTAGAAATAGTCAGCATGGATTTGTGAAAGGCAGGTCTTGCCTTACCAGCTTGATTGAATTTTTTGAGGATGTGACTAAACAAATTGATGATGGTAGAGCAATACATGTAGTGTATATGGATTTCAGCAAGGCATTTGACAAGGTACCCCACGCAAGGCTTAGTAAGGAGGCATGGGATCCAGAGAAAAATTGCTTTGTGGATCCAGAACTGGCGTGTCCACAGAAGGCAAAGTGTGGTTGTAGACAGGTCATATTCTGCATGGAGGTCAGTCAGCAGTGGAATGCTCAGGGATCTGTTCTGGGACCCCTACTCTTCGTTATTTTTATAAATGACCTGGATGAAGAAGTAGAGGATGGGTTAGTAAATTTGATGATGACACAAAGGTTGGAGGTGTTGTGGATAGTATGGAGGGCTGTCACAGGTTACAGCGGGACATTGATAGGATGCAAAACTGGGCTGAGAAGTGGCAGATGGAGTTCAACCCAGATAAGTGTGAGGTGGTTCATTTTGATCAGTCAAATATGATGACAAAATATAGTATAAATGGCAAGACTCTTGCCAGTGTGGAGGATCAGAGGGATCTTGGGGTCCGAGTCCATAGGACCCTCAAGGCTGTTGCACAGGATGACTCTGCAGTTAAGAAAGCATTGGCCTTAATCAATCTTGATTTTGTGTTTAGGAGCCGAGAGGTAATGTTGCAGCTGCATAGGACCCTGGTCAGACCCCACTCGGAGTACTGTGCTCAATTCTGGTCACCTCACTACAGGAAGGATGTGGAAGCCTTAGAAAGAGTGCAGTGGAGATTTATAAGGTTGTTGCCTGGATTGGGGAGCATGGCTTATGAGAATAGATTGAATGAACTCGGCCTTTTCTCCTTGAAGTGACGGAGAATGAGAGATGACCTGATAGAGGTGTATAAGATGATGAGAGGCATTGATTGTGTGGATAATCAGAGGCTTTTTCCCAGGGTGGAAATGGCTAGCACAAGAAGGAACAGTTTTAAGGTGCTTAGAAGTAGGTACAAAGGAGATATGAGGAGTAAGTTTTTTATGCAGAGTGGTGAGTGCGTGGAATAGGCTGCCGGCGACAGTGGTGAAGGCAGATACAATAGGATCTTTTAAGAGACTCCTGGACAGGTGTATGGACCTCTGAAAAACAGAGGCCTATAAGTAACCCTAGGTAATTTCTCAGCTAAGGACATGTTCAACACAGCTTTGTGGGCCAAAGGGTCTATATTGTGCTGTAGGTTTTCTGTATTTCTGTTTCTATGAGGTGGTGGGAGGGAGCTGCAGAGTTGTAATACTAAAATACTAGTCAGGAAACTATTATAGTTGTTCTCTGAGCTCATCTATATGGGTAGAACACAAAAATAAGAAGGGTGCAATATTCTGTAGGAATTATACTACCAACCCTCCCAATGGTCATTTAGGAACAAATATGCAGGCAAAGTAAGGAAAGGTGTAAAACCAACAGTGTTGTTGTCATGGGGACATCAAAATCCCTAATATAATCTGGAACTTTCTGAGTGCTAGTGGATTAAATGGGGCAGAATTTGTTATATGCGTCCATGAGGGTTTCTTACATCAGTATGCACATAGTTCCGCAAGAGGAGCAGTTTTACTGGACCCGGTGTTGGGTAAATAAACCTGGCCAGGTGACCAAACATTCAGCTGTTGGGCTGTTAGGTAACAGTGACCACAACTCCTTAGGTTTTAAAATAGCTATAGATAAGGATTATGGAAATTGTTGAAGGCTATTGAACCAGAGCAGGACAAATTACAAGAGTACTAGGCTGGAACTAGGAAGAACTAGGCAACAGCTTTTTTTGAACAGGTCCACATCGGACATGTAGAGGCTGTTTAAAGACTAACTGCACAGAATACAAGTCAAAGGGAAGCACAAGGATGGCAAGGTATGAGAACCTTGGATGTTAAGTAAGGTGATGAATTTATTTAAGAAGTAAAAGGAAAAGTATATACATAAGCTTAGGAAGATAGAATGAAACACAACCCTTGAGTATTATAAAGAAGCTGGAAAATAACTCAAGAAGGGAATTAGAAAAGCCAGGAGAAGCCATGAAAAATCCATGGCAAGTAGGATCAAAGAGAATCCCAAAGCATTCTATACATAATATAACGAACAAGAGGATAATGTGGGAAAAGGTGGGACACTCAAGGATAATGAGGAGAACACTTGCTTGGATGCAAAGGATGTGGGTGAAGTCCTTAAAGAGTACTTTACAATAGAATTTATCAAGGAGAAGAATGCAAACAAGATGGCTTTTAGGAGCAGCATATGCTTGCGTCTACTTGGGGAAAGGCTATCCTAGATTGGGTGTCATGCAGTAACCCAGATTTTATTAGGGTGCTTATGTAAAGTAACCATTAGAAGGCAGTGATCATAAGATGATTGAATTCATACTGCAATTTAGGAGGGAGAAGCATAAGTCAGATGCATCAGAATCACAATGGAATAAAGGGAATTACAGAGTCATGAGAGAGAAACTTGCCTAGGTGGATTGGAGGAGGATAATGGCAGGGGTGACAGCAGAGCAGAGATGGCAGAAGTTTCTGGGAATACTTCACAAGCTGCAGGATAGGTAAGTCCCACAGAAGAAGCTCTCAAATGGCAGGGGTAGGCAACCGTGGCTGAAAAGGGAAACTAAGGATTGCATAAAAGCAAGGAAAGGGCCATTAAGTTAGCAAAAGTGAATCGGAAGTTGGATGATTAGGAAGCTTTTAAAATCCAACAAAAGGCATCTAAAAAAGCTATATGAAGGGAAAAGATGAAATATGAGGGCAAACTAGACAATAATATAAAGCAGAATACCAAGAGTTTTTTCAATTATATATAGAATAAAAGGGAGGCGAGAGTTGATATCGGACTATTGCTGGTGAGGTAGTAATGGGGAACAAAAAAATGGCAGATGAACTTAATGGGTACTTTGCATCTGTCTTCACTGTGGAAGACATAAGCAGTGTGCCAGAGGTCCATGAGTGTCAGACAGCAGGAGTGAGTGCCATTGCTATTACAAAGGAAAACGGTCTTAAGGTGGATAGAGCTGGGCTGCTGGTCAGATTTAAGTGGAGGGGCTTTAGGGTTCGTCTGCCCACCATCCTACTAGCTAATGTGCAAGCCATAGAGAACAAGGTGAATGATCTTAAAGGGAGACTCACCTACTTCAGGGAGATGCAGAATTGCTGTGTATTCCATTTCACAGAGACCTGGCTCTCCCCTGCCATCCCCTACTGCGCAATCTGAGCAGAGGGATTTTCGATCTATCGGATGGACCGCAAGGCGTCCTCAGGCAAGACGAAGGGAGGTGGGGTCTGCCTCTTGATCAACACTGCGTGGTGCTTGGACACAGTGGCAATAACAAGCTCCAGTAGTCTGGACCTGGAACATCTGTCGGTGAAGTGACATCCCTATTATCTGCCATGGGAATTTGCCTCAGTCATACTGACAGCGGTCTACATCCCCCCCCAGGCAGACGTGGAGTGTGCTGTGAATACACTGTGTGCCAACATCAGTGAACTTGAGACCAGGTATCCAGAGGCTTTGCTCATTACAGCCGGGGACTTTAACCAGGCCAACCTCAGAAAAGTGCTGCCAAAGTTATACCAACATGTCTCATGCTCCGCTAGAGGCCCGAATATACTTGACCACTGCTGCACAGCAGTTAAGGATGCCTACCATTCCATCCAACTACCTCACTTCGGAAAATCGGACCAGCAGGCTGTGCTCCTCCTCCTGGCTTACAAACAGAAACTGAAGCGGGAGGCCACGGTGTCAAATGTGGTGTCGCGTTGGACAGAGGAAACAGATGAGATCCTCCATGACTGCTTTGAATCGGTGGACTGGTTAGTATTCAAGGACTCGGCAGCTAACCTCAATGAGTATGCCTCAGCTGTCACGGACTTTATCTGGAAATGCACAGAGGACTGTTGTCTCGCAAGACGATCCGGGTATTCCCTAACCGGAACTCGGGATGAATTATGAGGTTCAGTCCCTTTTGAAGGCTAGAGCTGTGGGTTTTAGGTCCGGAGATACCAGTCGCTACATGGAATCCAGGCATGAACTCCAGAAAGCCATTAAGGGCGCCAAGAGACAATATCAAACCAAGTTGGAAGCCCAGGCTAACCAGAGGGATGCCAGTAGACTATGGCAGGGTCTAAATGAGATCACTGGGTGCAAAGAAAAGTCTGGGAATATCAATAACTGTAGTGCTTCTCTTCCTGATGTACTGAACGTATTCTATGCAAGATTCAAACAGAAGAGGATGAACCGGGCCTGGTGGCATCGAGATTCATCGTCACCGAGGAATACGTTAGAAGAACCTTCCTGAAGATAAATCAAAGGAAGGTGAAGGGCCCAGATGGCGTCCCGGGATGGGTTTTCCGGGCCTGTGCAAGCAAGCTAGCTGGAGTGTTTGCTGACACCTTCAACTGCTCCCTGCTTCAGTCTAAGATCCCCTCGTGTTTTAAGAAGGCAACGATAATCCCGGTGCCGAAGAAAAGCAAGGTGGCATGCCTGAAAGACTATCGACCTGTGGCTCTGACATCAATTGCTATGAAGTGCTTCAAGCGATTGGTTATGGCACACATCAACCATAACCTATCGGTCAACCTCGACGCTTTGCAATTCACCTACCAGAGCAACAGATCAACGGCAGATGCCATCTCTCTGGCACTACATTCCTCCTTAGTACACCTGGAGAATAAAGAAGCATATATAAGGCTCCTTTTCATTGACTACAGCTCTGCCTTTAATACCATCATTCCAAATAAACTGATTCCTAAGCTCCGGAACCTGGGTCTTAGCACTCAGATCTGCAGCTGGATCTTCAACTTCCTCACAGACAGAACCCAGGCTGTAAAAATAGGGGACAAGCTCTCCTCTACAATCACTTTGTGCATCTGTGTACTCAGCCCCCTGCTGTACTCACTGTACACCCATGATTGTGTAGCCAAGTTTTCGTCGAGCTCAATATATAAGTTTGCTGATGACACCACAATTGTAGACCATATCATGGGTATCTGAGTACAGAGAGGAAATTAAGAACCTGGTGGCATGGTGCGAAGACAATAATTTATCCCCCAATGTCAGCAAGACAAAGGAATTGGTTGTTAACTTTAGAAGGAGTAGTGGACCGCACGACCCCATCTACATCGGTGGTGCACAGGTGGAACAGGTCAAAAGCTTTAAGTTCCTCAGGGTGAGTATCACAAATGACCTGACTTGGTCTAACCAAGCATAGTCCACTGCCAAGAAGGCCCACCTTCCTGAGAAAGCTGAAGAAATTTGGCCTGTCCCCTAAAACCCTCACTAATTTTTATAGATGCACCATAGAAAGCATTCTTCTAGGGTGCATCACAACCTGGTATGGAAGTTGTCCTGTCCAAGACCAGAAGAAGCTGCAGGAGATCGTGAACATAGCCTGGCACATCACACAAACCAATCTTCCATCCTTGGACTCACTTTACACCGCACGCTGTCGGAGCAGTGCTGCCAGGATAATCAAGGACACGACCCATCCAGTCAAACACACTTTTTGTCCCTCTTCCTACCAGGAGAAGGTTCAGAAGCTTGAAGATTCATACGGCCAGATTTGGGAACAGCTTCTTTCCAACTGTAATAAGACTGCTGAACAGATCCTGACCTGGATCTGGGCCGTACCTTCCAAATATCTGGACTTGACTTGTAATACCTTACTTTCCCTTTTCTATTATCTAATTATGATTTATAATTTAAATTTTTATTATATTTACTTTGATTTGTACTTCAGGGAGCGCAAAGCGCAAAATCAAATATCACTGTGATGATTGTACGCTCTACTATCAATTGTTTGGTGACAATAAAGTAAGTAAGTAAATTACTTGGGCCAGATGGACTACATCCCAGAATCCTGAGAGGTTGCTGAAGAGATAATGGATGCATCGATCATGATCTTTCAAGAATCACTTGATTCCAGCATGGTCTCAGAGGACTAGAAGATTGTAAATGTCACTCCACTCTTTGAAAAGGGAGGAAGGCAAAAGAAAGGAAATTATTGGCTAGTTAGCCTAACTTCAGTGGTTGGGAAAGCATTGGAGTCTATTACTAAGGCTGAGGTTTCGGGGAACTTGGAGACTAATAATACAATAAGTCAAAGACAACATGGTTTCTGTGAAGGGAAACCTTGCCTGACAAATTTGGTAGAGTTTTTTGAAGAAGTAACAAGCAGGCTAGATGAAGGAGAGGCAATGGTTGCCATTTACTTGGATTTTTGGAAGGCATTTGATAAGGTGCCACAGATGAGGCAACTTAACAAGATAAAATCCTATAGCATTACAGGAAAGACTCTGGCACGGATCGAGGAACACTTAACAGGCAGCAGGCAGTGAGTGGGAATAAAAGTGGCCTTTTCTGGTTGGCTGCCAGAGACCAGTGTTGTTCCTCATGGGGTCAGTATTGGAGCCAGTGCTTTTCGTATTGTTTGTCAGTGATTTAAATAATGGAATTGATGGTTTTGTGGCAAAGTTTGCAGATAATACGAAGATAGGTAGAAGTGTAGGTAGTGCTGAGGAAGCAAAGAGTAGGACTCAGACAAATTAGAAGAATTTGCAAAAAAGTAGCAGATGGAATGTATGCTTTGGGAAATGTATGATAATGCATTTTGGTAAAAGGAAAAATAGTGTGGGTTATTATTTAAAGTTTCAAACATCAAAGATGTAGAGGGACTTGGGAGTCCTCATACAAGATCCCCAGAAGTTTAACTTACAGATTTGAGTCTATGGTAAAGAAGGCAAATGCAATGTTTGCATTTATTTCAAAGGGAATAGAATACAAAAGGAAGGAGATAATGCTTAGACTTTCTAAGACACTACTCAGGCTGTACTGTATTGTCAACAATTTTGGGCTCTATATCTCAGAAAGAATGTTGTCATTGGAGAGAGTACAGAGGATTATTATTCACAAGGATTATTCTGGCAATGAAGGGGTTAATGTATGAGAACCATTTGGCAGCTTTAGGCCTGTGCTCATTGGAATTTAGAAGAATGCATGGGGATCTCATTGAAACATACCAAATGTTGAAAGGTCAAGATAGGGTGGATGTGGAGAGGATGTTTCCTTTGGTGGGGGTATCCAGCACTAGACAGCAAGGCCTCAAAATTGAGGGACGATCTTTTGGAACAGAGTTAAGGAGGATCTTTTTATCCAGAGAGAAGTGAATCTGTGGAATGCTCTGCCACAGACTGTGATGGAGACCAATTCTACAAGTCCATGGGTATACTTAAGGTGGAAGTTGATCGTTTCCTGATCAGTCAGGGCATCAAAGGATATGATGAGAAGGCAGGTGTATGGGGTTGAGTGGGATCCTGAATCAGCCATGATGGATTAGCAGAGTAAACTTGTTGGGTTGAATGGCCTATGTCTTATGGCCATTAGGCCATAAGACAAAGGAGCAGAAGTCGGCTATTCGGCCCATCGAGTCTGCTCCGCCATTTCATCATGAGCTGATTCAATCTCCCCTTTAGTCCCATTCCCCCACTTTCTCACCATAACCTTTGATGCCCTGACTACTCAGAAACCTATCAATCTCTGCCTTAAATACACCCAATGACTAGGCCTCGAATGCCGCCTGTGGCAACAAATTCCATAGATTCACCACCCTCTGGCTAAAAAAAACTTTTTGCATCTCTGTTCTGAATGGGCGCCCTGCAATCCTCAAGTCATATCCTCTTGTACTAGACTCCCCCACCATGGGAAACAACTTAGCCGCATCCACCCTGTCCATGCCTTTCAACATTCGAAATGTTTCCATGAGGTCCCCCCTCATTCTTCTAAACTCCAAGGAGTACAGTCCAAGAGCGGTCAAACATTCCTCATATGTTAACCCTCTCATTCCCGGAATCATTCTAGTGAACCTTCTCCGAACCCTCTCCAATGTCAGCACATCCTTTCATAAATAAGGAGCACAAAACTGCACACAGTATTCCAAGTGAGGTCTTACCAGTGTCTTATATAGCCTCAACATCACATCCCTGCTCCTATACTCTGTTCCTCTAGAAATGAATGCCAACATTACATTCGCCATGTTATGGTCTAACATGGAGAATGGAGAGATCAGTGCTGAGAGCATTTAAATGCTAGGGCATTTCAAAGTAAAGGAAGAGGTAGTGTTGTCTCTCTTGAAGAGCTTTAATGTGGATAAGACCCCAGGGAGTGATGGGATATATCCATCACGCCCTGGGAAGGAAGTGAAGAAATTGCTGTGTCCATGACAAATATATCCTTTATAGCCACAGGAAAGGTCCCAGAGGACTGGCGAGTAACTAATGTTGTTCCATTGATCAAGAAGAGAACGAGGGGTAATCCAAAAAACTACAGAGCCTCATGTCAGTGGGAGAAAGTTATTGGAGAGAATACTTAGGATAGGATTTTTGAGCATTTGGAAAACCATGAATTAATCAGAGAGCAAGCATTGCTTTGTTTTGGATTTTTGGGTAAGTTGTGTCTTTGTAATTTGATTGCATTTTTTGATGAAGGTGATTGATAAAGGCAGAGCTATCGATTTTAGTAGATTTTATTAAGCTATTTGACATGGGAGGCTCATCCAGAAGAATAAGATGCATAGGATCAATAGTGAATTGGCCATTTGAAGTCAGAGCTCATAACTGGTTTGCTCATAGAAGGCAAACAGCGGTCATTGAAAGGACTTAAGGGAGTTAAGAAACTGCAAGGGTAAAAGGACCCTGATGGCAGTTATATACAGGCCTCCCAATAGTAGCTGGAATGTGGACCACAGATTAGAACAAGAAAAGAAAAGATGTGTCAAAAGGGTAATATTATGATAGTCATGAGGAGTATCGACATGCAGCTTGATTGTGAAAATCAGGTAGGCAGTGGATCCCAAATGAGTGAGCCTGATGTATGCCTACAAGATGGCTTTTTTGAGCAGTTTGTTGTTGAGGCTATTAGGGAATCAGCTGCACTGGATTGGGTATTATGTAAATAACCAGAAGTGATTAGGGAGTCCAACGAGTGGACAGTTGCAAGGCTGTGGGACCGGATGGCATCCTAGAGTGAGTACTCAGGACGTGCACAGCACAACTGGCAGGGGTGTTTACTGATATTTTTAATCTCTCCCTCTCCTGCTTCAAATTATCCACCATTATCCCTGTATCAAAAAAGACCAAGAAAACATGCCTGAATGATTGGCGCCTTGTCACACTTGCCTCAATAATAAGCAAATGCTTTGAAAGGCTGGTGAAGGATTACATCTGTGGCTTGCATCCACCCAAAATACACCCCTACAGTTTGCCTACCGATTTATTTTCACCTTACTTGCCAAAGCAACCTCGTATCTTCTTTTAGCTTTTCTAATTTTTTTCTTAAGATTCTGTTTCCATTCTTTATAATCCTCGAGCACCTTACTTACTTCGTGCTGTCTATATTTATTATAGATCTACCTCTTTTTCTGAACCAAGTTTCCAATATCCCTTGAAAATATTGGCTCTCTCAAACTTTAGACCTTTCCTTTCAACCTAACAGGAACATAAAGATTCTGTACCCTCAGAATTTCACCTTTAAATGACCTCCATTTCTCTATTTCATCCTTCCCATAAAACAGATTGTCCCAATCCACTCCTTCTAAATCCTTTTGCATCTCCTCAAAGCTAGCCTTTCTCCAGTCAAAAATCTCAACCCTGGGTCCAGTCCTATCCTTCTCCATAATTATATTGAAACTAATGGTATTGTGATCACTGGACCCGAAGTGCTCCCCAACACATACGTCCGTCACCTGACCTATCTCATTCCCTAACAGGAGATCCAACATTGCCCCTTCTCTAGTTGGTACCTCTATGTATTGCTGCAAAAAACTACCCTGCACACATTTTACAAATTCCAAACCATCCAGCCCTTTTACAGAATGGGCTTCCCAGTCTATGTGTGGAAAATTAAAATCTCCCACAATCACAACCTTGTGCTTACTACAAATATCTGCTTTCTCCTTACAAATTTGCTCCTCCAATTCTCGCTCCCCATTAGTTGGTCTATAATACACCCCTATAAGTGTTACTACACCTTTCCCATTCCTCAATTCCACCCATATAGACTCCCTAGATGAGCCCTCTAATCTATCTTGCCAAAGCACCGCTGTAATATTTTCTCAGACAAGCAATGCAACACCTCCTCCTCTTGCCCCTCCGATTCTATCACACCTGAAGCAATGAAAGCCAGGAATATTTAGTTGCCAATCACACCCCTCCTGCAACCATGTTTCACTAGTAGCTACAACATCATATTTCCAGGTATCAATCCATGCTCTAAGCTCATCAACCTTTCTTACAATGCTCCTAGCATTAAAATAGATGCATTTAAGAAACTCTCTACCTCTTCGTCTCTATTTATCCCTAATGATGCGATCAACTTTATTATCTTTTCCTTCCTTTTCCCCTACAGCTTCGGTCTGAGCGCTCCCCTTCTCTATCACCTGCCTATCCTCCCTCACACACTGTCTACTAGCTTGCTCTATTTGTGAACTAACCTCCTCTCCCCTAGTCTCTTCAAATTGATTCCCACCCCCCAACCATTCTAGTTTAAATAAGTAGCCTCAGCAAATCTCCCCACCAGGATATTGGTCCCCCTAGGATTCAAGTGTAACCTATCCTTTTTGTACAGGTCACACCTGCTCCAAAAGAGGTCCCAATGATCCAGAAACTTGAATCCCTGCCCACTGCTCCAATCCCTCAGCCACGCATTTATCCTCCACCTCATTCCATTCCTACTCTCACTGTCGCATGGCACAGGCAGTAATCCTGAGATTACTACCTTTGTGATCCTCCTTCTCAACTGCCTTCTTAACTCCTTATATTCTCCTTTCAGAACCTCTTCCCTTTTCCTATGTCATTGGTACCTATATTTACCACGATCTCTGGCTCCTCACCCTCCCACTTCAGGATATCTTGGACGCGATCAGTAACATCCCGAACCCTGGCACCAATGAGGCAAATTACCATCCGGGACTCCTGACTGCGTCCACAGAATCGCCTATCTGACCCCCTAACTATCGAGTCCCTTATTACTATTGCCTTCCTCATCCTTTCCTTACCCTTCTGAGCTACAGGGTCATACTCTGTGCCGGAGGCACGGCCACTGTTGCTTCCCCCAGGTAAACTGTCTCCCCCCAACAGTACTCAAACAGGAGTACTTATTGTCAAGTGGTACAGCCACTGATGGTATTCTCTAGTACCTGACTCTTCCCCTTCCCCCTCCTAACCATGACCCACCTGTCTGCCTCTTGGTATGACCACCCTGTCTGCCTCCTGGTGTGACCTCCCGGTGTGACCACCTGCCTGTAACTCCTCTCTATCAACTCCTCACTCTCCCTGACCAGACAAAGGTCATTGAGCTGCAGCTCCAGTTCCCTAACGCGGTACCTTAGGAGCTGCAGCTCGGTGCACCTGGTGCAGATGTGGACTTCTGGGAGGCTAGGAGACTCCAGGACCTCCCACATCCACCTCCGAGAACAGCAAGCTGCCCTCACAATCATACTTCCCCTTTTCTCAAATAACAGGAAAAACTGAAACCTAAACCTACCTTGCCTTGCCCGCTTCTGCCTAACTCCGTTGAGCCCAAACCCTTAAGCCTTCACTCTGCTCCCAGCTCACTCCACTGCCTGCAACTGATGCTGCCCACTGTATAAGGCTGTGTCCATTTTAAATCTTCCCTGCTTCACTGCCTGCCGTCACACGCCTGCGCAGTCCCACCTCTCTTATCTCGGATGAAAATAAGAAAAATTCAAGATGGCTTCCGCCGCACTCCCATTCTGATCCTCCGACTCCCTTCTCCAAATGACACTAGCAGTGTGCCAGATGTTGAAGAGTGTGATGGAAGACAAGTGAGTGCAGTTACTATTACAAGGGAGAAGGTGCTCAAAGTAACTGAAAGACCTAGGGTACATAAGTCACCTGAGCTAGACGAACTACACTCTAGGGTTCTGAAAGAGGTATTGGTAGAGATTGTGGAGGCGTAAGTAATAATCTTTCAAAAAAATAATTGGACACTGGCATGGTGCCAGAGGATTAGAAAATTGCAAATGTCATTCTACTCTTTAAGAAAAGAGGAAGGTAGCAGAATGGAAATTAGAGACCATTTAACTTAACCTCAGTGGTTGGGAGATGTTGGAGTCAATTGCTAAGGATAAAATAAGTTAATGTTTGGCATAGCATTGTGGGCAGAAAAGCCTGTATTGTGCTGTAAGTTTTCTATGTTTCTATGTTCTAAAGGATAAGCCATGATTGAATGGCAGAGCAGACTTAACAGGCTGATTGGCTTAATTCTGCTCCTATGTCTTATGTACTTTTTCTAGCTTGTGGTCTGTGATTAGTGGATCTGTACTGGGTCCTCTGCATTAGTGATGTATATAATGTATGAAAATGTAGATGTGTGGGTTAATATGTTTGTAGATGATAGAAAGATTGGTCGTGTTGTAGATAGCGTAGATGAGTGACAAAGAAAACGGTGCAATATAGATCTGTTGCACACAGTATATGGACAGAGAAATGGTAGATAAGAGTTTAACCCAGCCAAACATAAAGTGTTGTGCTTTGGTAGGTTAAACATAAAAAGACAATACATTGTTATGAGCAAGGACCCTTCCCTGTGTTGATGAGCAGAGGGTTCTTGGGGTAAAGATCAGAGGGAAAATAGAAGGATATGGACATTGTGTAGGCATTAGAGATTAGTTTAGTTAGCCATTTGAAGACTAATTTAATTGGTTTGGCACAACATAGTGGGCCAAAAGGCCTGTTCCTGTGTCGTACTGTTCTTCGTTCAATGTAAAATCCAAATGAGCACCATCCACTGCCCTTGCTTCCTCTAAATTTTTCGTTGCCTCCTCAAAGCAACCAAGGCTTGTCAAAGAACAAAGAACAATACAGCACAGTACAGGCCATTCAGCCCACAATGTTGTGCTGACCCTTAAACCCTGACCCCCCCCCATATAACCCTCCAACTTAAATTCCTCCAAATACCTGTCTAGTAGTCTCTTAAATTCCACGAGTGTATCTGCCTCCACCACTGACTCAGGCAATGCATTCTACGCACCAACCACTCTCTGAGTAAAAATCCTTCCTCTAATATCCCCCTTGAACTTTCCTCCCCTTACCTTAAAGCCATGACCTCTTGTATTGTGCAGTGGTGCCCTGGGGAAGAGGTGCTGGCTGTCCACTCTATCTATTCCAATCTCTATCTATCTATTCCTCTTAATATCTTGTATACCTATATGGTAAAGAGCCATACTGAATGAAAACAGTGTATTTCCATGTATGTGCTCAAAAAGCTGAAGGACCTAAAGGTAGATAAGTCACCTGGACCAGAGGAACTTCACCCTAGAATTCCGAAAGAGGTAGCATTAGAGATTGTGGTAGCATTAGAAGTGGTATTTCAAAAATCATTGGACTTTGGCATGGTGCTAGAGGTCTGGAAAGTTACAAAATGTTACTCCACTCTTTAAGAAAGGAGGAAGGCAGCAGGAAGGAAATTATACACTTACTAAGTTAAGAGCCCATGGTATTACAAGAAAGTTACTAACATGGTTAGAGCATTGGCTGATTGGTAGGAGGCAGCAAGTGGGAATAAATGGATCCTTTTCTGGTTGGCTGCCAGTGACCCGTGGTTTTCTGCAGAGACTGGTGTTGATAGCACTTCTTTTTATGCTGTATATAAATAAATTAGATGATGGAATGGATGGCTTTGTTGCCAAGTTTGCAGATAATACCAAAATAGGTGGAGGTGGTGTTGAGGAAACAGGTAGGATGCAGAACGACTTAGATTAGGAGATTGAGCAAGAAAGTGGCAAATGAAATACATTGTTGGAAAATGCATGGTCATGCGCTCTAGTAGTAAAAATATATGTGCAGACTATTTTCTAAATGAGGAGAAAATCCAAGAATACTAGATGCAGAAGGATTTGGGAGTCCTTGTGCAGAATACCCTGAAGATTAACTGGCAGGTTGAGTCAGTGGTGAGAAAGACAAATGTCATGTTAGCATTCATTTCAAGAGGTCTAAAATACAAGGGCAGGGATGTGATGCTGAGGATTTATAAGGCACTAGTGAGGTCTCACCTTGAGTATTGTGAACAGTTTGGACTCCTCGTCTTAGAAAAGATGTGCTGGCATAGGAGAGGGTCCAGAGGAGGTCCACAAGGATGATTCCAGGAATGAAAGGGTTATCATACGAGGAACATTTGATGGCTTTGGGTCTGTACTCGCTCAAATTCAGAAGGATGAGGGAGGGATCTTATTGAAATCATTTGAATGTTGAAATGCCTAGACAGTAGATATGGTGGGGGAGTCTAGGACAAGAGGGCACCGCCTCAGGATGGAGGAGCACCCTTTCGAAACAGACATGTGGAAAAATTTCTTTAGCCAAAAGGATGGTGAATTTGTGGAATTTGTTGCTACCTGCAGCTGTGGCAGCCAGGTCGTTGGGTGTATTTAAGGCAGAGATTGATAGGGTCTTGATGGGTCACGGTATCAAAGGTTATGGGGAGAAGGCTTGGTTGAGGGGATGATAAAAAAAAGGACCAGCCATGATTGAATGGCGGAGCTGACTTGATGGGCCAGATGGCCTAATTCTGCTCCTGTATCTTATGGTCTTGATGTACATGTGATAAATTAAACAATCAACTGTCAAGGGTACTTTGAAAATATTTCTAACTTCAACCTACTTCAACCTGTGGTTAGCACCTGCTTTAAAAAAACACATTATCATCCAGATGCCAAATAAAAACAAGGTAAAATACAGCAGGGGTCAGTGGCCAGATTACCTTTGTTACACTATTTAAATTTTTCAGTGTTAGTCCCATTCTCCTGGATGTTTCACTGAATGAATTCATAATGACTTGGCATGCTGCCTCCAAACATGTAAATATACACGCATCAGGTGCAAATTACACTTTGACTGATAAAATCCGGATGCCCTTGATTCTAGAATGGATCAGTTTCCCATTAGCTCTATAGATTACTACATTCCAGAGAAAAGCTTTTTGAAGCAAACTACAGCAATGAGATGAAAATGATGAGATCTGTTGTGGCAATGATACAGCATTAAGGTTTGATTTGTAATAAATCCATTGGTTTTGATTCATAGTTTGCTGACCTTCATGAAATGGACATTGAATGGAAGCAAATTTCTGCAGGTAGCCATACTTGACAGCTTCATTGAGGTGATAGTTGATATTGTTTCCTGCTTTCCTGCTGTGTCATTCAGTGAACATATAATAAAAAATGGCAGAGTAATGGAATAGATTACATGTAGATACCATACAATTACAATACAAATATTGAATAGCCTAGACATTTGTCCTGCACACATGATATAATATCCAATGATCATACAATGTTCACAAGTAAATCTCATTAATTGAAAAGCCAAAATCTACTGATATAAATTTATATTGTTTAAAAAAACTGAACACAAACTTAAGGGACAGCAAATCATCTTCTATTTTGATACATTGATGGTCTTGAGACACAATAACTTAAATAATTTCTAATAATCAGGTTTTCCATTATGTGACAGAACTGACCCATTTTGAAGTAAGATTATCCACCTACAATATTAAGTTTTACTCTCTCCAGAGATTCTAGCAATCTGCTGAGAATATCATGTGTTTTCTTTTATTTCTGATTTCCAGCAACTTCTATTTTGCATTGGCAGCTCCAGGAAGCTTTTTTATTTTCTCTCTCTCCCCTAATAATCCTTATGTTTATACTTCTGGCAGGTACTTTATAATTCACTTGGTAACACATAAAGCAGTCAACAACCTTGTCCTCCATCCTTATCTCACTAGAACACTAGAATGCTAAGGCACAGTACAGGCCCTTCAGCCCTCAATGTTGTGCCAACCCATATATTCCTTAAAAAATGTACAAAACCCACACTACCCCGTAACCCTCTTGTTCCTTTTGTTCTCTCCATCATTTCTGTCTGTGCAACAAACTGTTCCTTTATTTCTTTAGCTCAGAAGAAGGTTATTTGCCCGCAACATTAAATGTTTCTTTCCTGTGGATACACCCAGGTTTGCTGAGTATCTCCACCATGCTCTGTTTATATTAAATAAATCTCAATTCTGTGTGATATGATCTTCAATTAAATTTGGTAAATATCCCAAGCAACTAAATGTTTTCAGTTTGTTTGATCTTAAAATAAACATACTTTTTGATCATTCTCCATGTCAATTATGTTATCCATTGATCCTTTTTCAATCTGCCAATTTACCATCTAGGATGTAAAAATAAATTTTAACGCTAGTGAAAGCTTATTTTGGATCAGAGTATCAGCACATACATTTTCAATGTAATTATTTACTGTGTAATATTTTCCAAGATCACACCATCATGGCTTTAGATCCCAAATGGAATTCCTCTCTCACCTTATCTCTTTTCCTGCCCATCGCCTCCTTCTGGTGCTCTTCCCCCCTTTTCTTTCTTCCATGGCCTTCTGTCCTCATCTATCAGACTATCCCTTCTCCACCCCTGTATCTCTTTCACCAATCAACTTCCCAGCTCTTAACTTCATCCCTCTCCCTGCCAGTTTCATCCATCACCTTGTGTTTCTCTTTCCTCTTTCCCACCTTTTAAATCTAATCCTCATCTTCTTTTCTCCAGTACTATTGAAGGGTTTCAGTCTAAAACATTGATTGTACTTTTTTCCATACATGCTGCCTGGTCTGCTGAGTTCTTCCAGCATTTTCTGTGTGCTGCTAAGATAAGCAGACATAAGTTCAGAGGTGCAGGAGCTAAAGAAGCAGCAGACCATTCACTTGGTCAATCTTCAACACCTTCTCTGCCCATATCCGTAAATGATCTGCATTCCACTGTATTGTTTGATAGTCCTTCACAGAATCCACAATTCCATCAATCTTGGTGTCATCCTTAAACTTGCTAATCTGCATGCCTACATTTTCATCCATATCTTTGATATATATCACAAATAATAGATGTCTGAGCACAAATCCTTGCTCCATCCAGACACAATCACAAACTTCCACCCCAACTATGTGCTATGGGCAAAACAGTTCCAAATCCAAATTTGCAATCCATACTGGAACTTATGCATCTTTATCTTTAGAATCAACCTGCCATGATGGACCTTTTCAACTGCCATACTCCCATCCATGTAGATAATGTCCACTGCTCCTTTATCACTTCTCAAAAACTATCAAGTTTGTAAGGAAAATCCTTCCCTGCAAAAAATAAAACATGCATTTTGTCCCTAAGCAGAGCATGCCTATCCAAATACATATAAATCACGTCCCTCAGTATCCGGTCCAATAGCTTCCTTTCCACTCTATTACTATCTGAATTATCTATTGTCTTTCTTATTTGTTGTTCGCTAATCCTTGGGGACCTCCCCTACATATACTAATGAGAACACAATCTCTTCACTTGTTTCTTTCAATATGTTGGGATTTATGTCATCAGTCCCCAGGATTTTATCTATCTTATTGCTTTTCTGAACACCCAGCACTACCCTTTAATCTAAAAATGTCCCAGCACATTAGCATGTAGCAGGAAAGAGTTAGATTTGATTTTTTTCTTGGTGTATGGTAGAACAAAATGGTAAATTCGTAAGACAAAATGAATTAAGTCTGGAATTTTTTGAGGAACTACCGGAGGACCAGTCCCTTGAAATATTTTTAGAACTTAGTGTGAGTACTAGTCTTCAACTCCAAGTGTAGATAATGCTGGATAACGTGTTTGTCCAGGGAAGGGAAGATGGTTCTGCAGGAGTAGATACCAGCTGGTACTGTCCATAGTAGAGTATTAGGATGAGGTGTCTTGAAGATTATAAAAAGGACAATTTCATTGTGCAATTGGGAATCTTAATCACAAGTAGTGCAAAAATTGGATAGACATTGAGAAACAGACAGAGACAAACACAATGCATAAGAATTTTTCCGTAAGTTTCCCTATCCTGATGTTAAACTCACTGACCGTTAATTAATTAGCTCATGATACCACATATACTGATTTTCAGTTATCTGGCAGCTCGCCAAGATTTCAACATTTCTATCGGAGTTCCAACAATCTGTCCTCTATAGCAAGCTTTTTATACTTTTCATCGGACCCTGGGGATTTATCTATTCTTAAGCCCACTGAGATATCTAATATTTCATTTTAAATTCTAGAATTCCATCATCCCCCTCCCAGAATTCTGTAACCATAACATCATTTTCTATTACAAATAAAGATGCAAAATATTCAGAATCAGATTCAGGTTTATTATCATCGGCATGTGTCATGAAATTTGTTAACTTAGCAGCAGCAGTTCAATACAATACATACATAATATAGAAGAAATAAATAATCAAAAAATAAAGCCTTACAGCTGTTAAAGCATTAAAGGAATTCTCCAGTTCCATGCACCCTAATGCTATTTTGGTTCTGAATGGGCATAACTCTTCTCCTTAGTCTTTCCTTTAACATAAATTACTTTGGGATTTTCCTTAAACTTGTCTTGAGCTTCCAGCTGGGTACAGATATCAATTATAACCAACAATTTGATGACAAATTCTGCCATCTTCTTCAGGGGTGATGCCTAAGCATGTCTAGACTGGTGGTATTTATACCTCCATAGTCTGTCCTTCCTGATGACTCCTCATCCAATTAGGTTTCCACTCACCCATTTTGCTTACAATTGAATTCCAATTCTTACTTAGAGCAAGACATACATCTTTGTTAAAATTCTTTCCTCCAGGTTTATTTCAAAGGCTTCCTTTACCAGACGGTCCCAAATGCCATTGGCGTGGCACAGTAGTTTAGTGCCATTGAAGTCAAATCTATGGTCATTGCAAATGCAGTGTTCTGCTACCACCAACCGGATACATATCCTGTGCTTCTTGTTGCAGGTTTCCATTGTGCATACTGTCTGGTTGATATATGCTGCTCCATATTCACAGGGAATCATGTAAGTGCCAGCCGACCTGAGTTCCAGGACATTTTTGACCCACATAAGCTGTAACTTGAGCTTTCTTAAGTGTTTGTTGATGGTATCAATCTGGTATTTCTTTAGGATCCTGGCAATCCTTCCAGATCCATGGAAATATAGGGGAGGCAGCTGGTAGCTCTTCGTTGTTAGGTTTCCTGGTTTCTCTGTCAACCTTTTTATTTCATTCGCCTCGTAGCCATTCTGTAGGAATGTCAAGCGTAACTGTCTTACTTCCTTTGGGTCCGAAATAGTTTTCAAATGGTTAATCAAAATAGAAAGAACCGCTCTACAGTGGGAGGCACAATGGTGGCTGTTATTGTTGTGTTATCAGTCCATAGGAGTGGGTTTCGGATGGAGGCTACCATCCGGTTTGCATCATATTAGAACGTCCAGGAAGGGGAGGCACCATTCTTCTCCTTTTCCATCGTAAATTGAATGTTTGTGTGTATACTGTTCAGATGGTCCTGGAACTGTTGGGAGTGCCTGGAGACCAAGAGGCCGCACTACGAAGGTGTCATCAACATATCTGAAGAAGCATTTGGGGCATAAGCAAGATGAATTCAGAGCCCTCTCGTCCAAAGACCTCCATGTAGAAATTAGCAATAGCCAGAGACAAAGGCAATCTCATGGCTACTCCATCCTTAGTAGTTCTCTTATATAGTAAGAACATTGATGTAAGGTGTGTTCAAAGTGTCAATGATACCCTTTTCAAACCTTGACCACAGGAGGACCAAGTTGTCCTTACTGAGAACTCCCATGAACAGGGACACTTCTTCTTCTCCTTCTTCTTCTTCTTCGTCTAGTTTTACGATGGTTGGCACCCAGCTTAATGGTGCATTACCGCCACCTTCTGCTCCTGAGTGTGCAATAGACTTATCCTCCCATCTTTAGCCATCCTGGTACTCTATTCCTGTTGATCTGTCATATCCTATTAAAAAAAACCCTGTACCCCTTAAGAAAGCCAAAAACACCCTAACCTGTGTTCTCTCACCCATGCCCAGCAACCCTTTTAATGTGAATTCCTGCACCCCCAGTTCCCTTAGATTAATTCTCATCAACTCTCTCTGTATCCCATACTTCCCATAACTCAGAATTACATGTTCTAATGACCTCTCTTCCTGACCCCATGTCAAAACTGACCATTATGGTACCTGGTTCAGCTGGATGTTAGCTATCGTTTCAACGAAGTCAGTTGAATTTGTGATGTGATGCTCACAGACCCCCAACAAAGGGAGACAGCTTGGCCATTAAATGCTTAGTGAGGTAGTAAGTCAGTGAATCTATCCCACTAATGATAGACCTCGGGGGAACCCTCCTTGTGTATTTTAGGGAGCTTGTAAGGTCTTGGTGGTACCAGTGCCTCAGGCAGAATTGTCTGCTGGCAGTCTGGACTTCTTCAGTAAAGCAGGGGACATCATGATGGAATATGTGAGATCCTACTGCAGAACTCTGTAGGTGGGATCATCCAATATCCATTAGACTTTACTCTGGTACAGGTGTCCCCACTTTACAAAGGCAGAGTGTTCCTATGAAACCTTTCTTAAGCCAAAATGGCGTAAAGCAAAGAACCATTAATTTATATGGGAAAAATTTTCTTAAAAGCGAAAATCCTCGTTGTAATGCGAAAACAGGTTACTAATGTAGGTCTTTTCTAAAAAGCGAAGTGGTGTAAAGTGAACATTCGTAAAGCGGGGGACACCTGTATTCCTCAGAGGAAATCAGGACCATTGCATTTCTTACTATCTTTCCTTTCCATTAGTCCTGATGAAGGGTCTCAGCACGAAACGTCGACAGTGCTTCACACTATAGATGCTGCCTAGCTTGTTGTGTTCTACCAGCATTTTGTGTGTGTTGTTTGAATTTCCAGCATCTGCAGATTTCCTCATGTTTGCCATTGCATTTCTGTTGTCTGCTGGTAAAGTCATGACGGCTGGAGCACCTGGATGCCATTCACTCTACTTTCAATTTCAGCAAAACAACTCATTTTGGGGCAATGCAGACCTCTATCCTTATCTTCTCTGCAGCACCTACTGGTAGTTTTTAGATTTCTTGTTCTACTCCACCAATGCAGTCCCAATAGGTTATAACCCTGGGGTTCGGAACGAAGTTTAGCCTCTTGATGAGGACTGATCTAGTCACTTTGTCGCTGCTTTGCCCAGTTTGATTGATGACAGTCCTTTCTGGGTCCAATGGTGGGATGGTTGCACTTTGTTTGGACAGTTTGTTGTATTTTCTGACCTGTCTCGCAGCGTTCCTTTGTGAAACTAGTTCACCTTGAGCAGTGGTGGACCTGTTGATGTATTCCCAATCACCAAGAGATAAGAGGGCTGAAAATTCCAGGTGAAGAGACAGTGGTCTGTTCGCTTTGATGTCCAGAGCAGATCTAATGTAATGGATATACTCCCTATTCAATGCTTGGCTAGCTCGTCATAGAATGCATTTAGCCTCTGAGAAACCACCGGGGGACACAACCTCACAAAGCTAGTCCTTGTCTTGGCATCTCAGAAGGAAGGCTAAAGAAGAAAGAAGCCTCGCCTTCTCATTACACAATTATTCAAAGTGATGAATGTTGCAGTGAACTTCTTGCCTGTTGAGGTAAATGAAAAATAATCTAGTGCTTTATCTTGTATATGATGAATAAACACTTCCCGGGCTTCCAACTGGGTACAGGTATCAATTATAACAACATTATGATGACACACTCTGCCATCTTCTTCAGGAGGATGCCTGGGTTTGTCTTCCCTATATTTCTAAGGATTCTGGAGGGATCACCACGATCCTGAAGAAATATATTGCATTAATAGCATCCACAAATCCTTAAGGAAGCTCAAGTCACAGCTTATGTGGGTCAAAGATGACCTGGGACTCAAGTCATCTGGTGTTTACAGGATTCCCTGTGAATGTGGAGCAGCATATATTGGCTAGACCTGCACAGTGGAAACCCACATCAAGGAGCACAGGAGGTGTATCCATCTGGGTTACCTAGAGAAATCGGCAGTTGCAGAACACTGCATTTGCAATGGCCATAGGATTGACTTCAATGGAACAAAACTACGCCAATGGCTTTTGGGACCACTTGGTAAAGGAAGCCTTTGAAATAAAACTGGAGGAAAAAATTTGAAAGAAGACTGAGGTCTCACTCTAACTCTTGTTTCTCTAACTTCTGGTGGTTTCTCTTCCTTCTTTCTTGGATATTTTCCTTTCTGGCTCCCTCTTTCCTCTTCTCTTCTTTTCACCCACTCATTATCTTCCTCTGGTGCCACTCTTCCTTCATTTTCTCCCATAGCTCATTACCTTTTCCTATCAGATTCCTTCTTCTTCAGCTCTTTACTTTTTCTACCTATCACCTCCCAGCTTCTTAAACCCACTCTCCCCGACACCTGGTTTCACCAATGACCTGCTTTCCCTTTCCACCTTCTTATTCTGGCAGCATTCCTCTTTCCCTTTCCTCTCCAGTTCTGATGAAGGTTCTAAGCCCAAAATGTCAATTGTTTATTTCTCTAGCTGCTGTCTGATTGAATGAGTTCCTCCAGCACCTTGCATGTGTTCCTCAAGATTTCTAGTTTCTCCAGAACCTGTTGTGTTAATGTAAACACCAATCACTTGACAGATGGCTTCTGCACATGCTAATATGGTGGTGGAGAGGGCATATGGCCCCTTCATTAGATTCAATGATTGGGAAGTTTTGTTGCAGCTTTATGAGGTTCTGGTTGGGCCACATATGGAATATTGTGTTAGATTCTGGTTGCGCCCATTCTGGGTGGAGAAATGTGGAGACATTGAGAGGGTGCAAAAGAGCTTTACTTTACCAGGATTCTGTCTGGATTAGAAGACATGTGCCATAAGGAGAGACTGGAAAAATTTAGGCTGTTTTCTCTCGAGGAGAGCTAATAGACAATTAAAAGATAATGAGAGGTATAGTTAGAATAGACAGAAGGTATCTTATTAACTGAGTCAAAATATCTTATATATTAGAAGGCATTTAAGATGAAAGGGGTTAAGTTCAAAGGAAATGTGTGGGGCAACTTTTTTAAAGAACTACAAAGAATGGTGGATGTTTGAAGTGTCCGACTGAGCTACGTAGCATTGATAATTGTTTTTGTTATTATTTAGTAGTTTTCTGATCTGAATGGGATGTAAAGAACTTTTTTATTATCAGGTTCCCTGCCCAGGAGGCAAACTGCCTTCTTGACAGACATTTCCCACAGTTCCGGGACCTGCTCTCTCCATCATGCACAGATATACCTTCTGTATTCAATTTCTTTATTTCCCACAGCTCTGGCCCCATTTACTGCCCTGTGTCTCTCACTTATTTGCCTTATCTCAGAACACTCGAGAGGAGGTGAAAGGCTGGGAACAAGTAGAGAGAGCATTACATAAAATAAAATAGTTTGTGGACTCTCTACAGCCAATGACTATGGGTCTAATCCTGACTGGCAGTGGAGTATTGTTTACTGTCATTTAAGTATATATAATCTTATAATGTATATAGGAACAAAACATTTCTCCAAACCAGGGTGTAAAGCTCAGTAATACACGTAACTCATGATAACTTATGAAGGTAAAGATAACATTCACAAATGGATCACACATAAATAATAAGCTAAAGTGCCTAAATTAAGTATTATAAGGTATGAAACAGATTAACCAGTGACACTTTGAATTTGATATCACAGGGAGTTCAAAAACATAAAGGTCTGCTGGCAGAAACCGTTTCCCATTGGGACTGTTCTTGTTTTAATGCATCATAGTCTCCTGCCTGATGGTACAAAGTTGATCGCTGAATGGATGGGTGGGATCCTTAATAATACTTAGGGCTCTGTATATGCAGTGCTCCTGTTAAGTGTCCTTGATGATGGTAAGGAGACCCCTAAGATCCTCTCAGCTGTTCTCCTAATCCTTTGTAGGGACTTCTGGTCCGACGCTCGGTTTCTCCCATACCAGGTAGGGATAAAACTTATCAGGATGCTCTCAATGGTGCTCCTGTAAATTGCAGAATTGCAGTTAAGATGCTGGTGGGGGAGGGCGTGGTGGAGAGGGGATCCTTGCTTGCTCTAATCTTAGGAAGTGGAGGCACTGCTGTGCCTTCTTGTTCAGAGAAGTGATATTATTGGACCAAGTGAGGTTATCCATGACGTGAACTCCCAAGAATTTGGTGCACTTAACTCTCTCTACAGAGAAGGCATGTTTTTGCAGAGAGGGATGGTTCATTTTCATCTTCTCTAAGTCCACAACAATTTCCTTGGTCTTTTCCCTGTTCAGACTTAAGTTTATTCTTCTCACACCAATCTATCAGCCACTCCACTTTCTCTCTGTACTCTGACTCATTATCATTGTTGATGAGGCCAACCACTGTTGAGTCATCCTCAAACTTGATGACATGGTTTGAGCTGAATCTGGCATCATAGTAATGCATCAGCAGTGTGAGTAACAGTGGTCTGAGCAGACAGCCCTTGGGAGCACTAGTGCTCAGCATAATGGGACTAGAGATATTGCTACCCACTGACTGTGGCTTTTCTGTTAAGTCCAGTTGCAGAGGGAGATGTTGAGACCCAACAAGGACAGTTTTCTTATCGGTTTCTGTGGTATAATGGTGCTTAACACTGAATTGATGTCTATAAACAGCAAGCTGTCATATGAGACCCATTAAAAAGTAGACAGAACAAAATAGAAGCAGAGGCTGTTGCATTGTCAGTGGATTGATTCGAGTGATAAGCAAATTGGAAAGGGTCCAATGCAGCCGGGAGTAAGGCTTTAATGTGCTCCATGACTAGCTGTACAAAGCATTTCATAATGGTTGATGCCAATGCCACTGGACGATAATCATTTAGGTAGATTACTGTCATCTCCTTTGGCACCGAAATAATGGACTGGAAGGGGACAATGGACTGTTCCAGAGAGATGCTCTCTCAAGTTGACTCAAGTTCTTCAAGATGGTGGCGCGACGCAGTTTGCAGCAGCCTATCCAGAGTTGATATCTGTTATTTGTTAAGCGGGGTACCGTGCATAATCCTAATCTGATGAAAAATGAATGTGGCAGCATGGAGGAACATCTGGAAATCTCCAGGAAGACCTTCTTCGTTGCTGTTGTGAGGTCCGGGTCTCTGCTGGGAAAAACAGGCCCCCAGTTCTTGGGGTTGCGTAGCGGTGGCCGGTGGCGGAGGCATCGTAGTGCGCTCGGCAGAGGATGGCGCTCAGAGAGGCTGTGCTGGAGGGGATGGTCGGAGGCTCGGAGATTTGACGGACTCGGAGCCTGCTGCGGTCAGGGTGCCTTCATTGTGTGCTGCGTCTGCGAGACTGAGTCTGGCAGGGCCATGGAAGTCCATAGCGGGGGTATTCCCTTCTGCTGCCTGCATGGGATGATGAGTCTATCGGGACCCTGAGGACTTGTGGAAACTGTGTTGTGGTTTCTTTCGAACTTATAGTATTTTAGCATCTTTGGACTATTTTTTACTGTGCCCATGGTCTCTTTTTTATCAGCTATGGTATTGTTTGCACTGTTGTAACTATATGGTTTTGTGTAGGTCTTGTAGCTTTAGGTATTGGCTTATTGGGTGGTAGAGTTGGTCTCCTGACTTGGTGTATCTGGGTAGTCTTGTTTTGTCTGGTGGGTTTGGAACTCCTTTCCAGGGAATGCGCTAAGTTGGTAGCGCGATATTAATAGGCAGCAGCCTCTCCGGACTGGATTTGGGGATTGCCAAACGTTATGTGGATTTTCTGGTGTAGTCTGTTTTGTTGTGTGCTTTTGTGATATCATTTTGGAGGAACGTTGTTTCATTTTTTAACTGCATTGCATTGTGGCTTCTAAATGACAATAAACTGAAATTCAATTCAATTCAATTCAAAGTTGGATATATCAGAGTGAATCTGATAGAACCACCCAGCTTGGTGAGATGGGGAGATCAATATAGTACTGCATGGGAGGACACACGATTCTCCTATCCAAGGCACAATTTGTGTTTCTGGAAGAGGGAAAGTGTTATGTAAGCTTTGTTAACTGGAATAAGAGTTAACATATTGCTTGCTGGTTCTTGCAGCCACAATGGTGTAAGCAGCACATTTACTGAAAAGTATATTCAAATATATAAATTAAAGCTAAGGCGCATTCTTAGGTTTTGTAGAACCTAATTTAGAACACAAAAATCATTTAAATCAGCGTTTACATTTTCAAGTAATTTTCGTGATTGTAATATGCTAAACATTAGCTATTACTTCCAAATTCTGATTTCTTCAGATCTTGACAGCTTTATTAATTCTTCAATTTATTTTTTCATAAATTATAAAAATCTAGTAGTGTTGCAATTTCATATAAAAGAGGTGAAGGTGTAATCAGACAAGCTGGTGGAATCAGCAAATGCATAGAAGATGTTATTTAGTGCAAAAAAATGTCAAGCATATTTTAGAGGGAAGGATGAGAAAAGACACTAGAGCTCAACATCTTGAAAAGTGGACAAAGACAGAAATCTGGGTCTTATATAGCACAGCATAATAAAAATTGTAGCACCTGTTGAAAAAGTCATTAAGGAAAAGCACTGGGATGTTGAGCTTTAAAAATTGAGCAGTGAGTACTAAGTAAGGAACTTAATAATTATCAAACACTAATGATTCCATTTATGAAGAGTAGACTGTTGAAGCTGGGTTGGTTGCCAAGAAACAAATGAGATTATGATTTTGTAAAACCACTAATGGTAGGGGAATGCAGCTAAACATAAATTACTCCCATTGAAGGGGGCTTACAGGAGTGAGATATGTCAACTAGTGGAGTGGTGCCACAGCAACAACCTGGCACTCAACATCAGTAAGACGAAAGAGCTGATTGTGGACTTGCGGAAGGGTAAGACGAAGGAACATATACCAATCCTCATAGAAGATTCAGAAGTGGAGAGACTGAGCAGTTTCAAGTTCCTGGGTGTCAAGATCTCCAAGGATCCCAAAATATCGATGCAGTTATAAAAAAGGCAAAACAGCGGCTATACTTCTTTAGGAGTTTGAAGGGATTTGTCAGCAAATGCACTCAAAAATTCTACAGATGTACCATGGAGAGCATTCTGACAGGCTGCATCACTGTCTCGTATGGGTGGGGGCTATTGCACAGGACTGAAAGCTGCTGCACAGGGTTCTCAATTTAGTTGGCTCCATCTTGGGTACTAGCCTACAAAGTACCCAGGATATCTTCGAGAAGCGATGTCTCAGAAAGCCAGTGTCCATTATTAAGAATCTCTAGCACCCAGGGCATGCCCTTTTCTCACTGTTACCATCAGGTAGGAGGTACAGAAGCCTAAAGACACACACACAGTGATTCAGGAACTGTTTCTAACCCTCTGCCATCTGATTCCTAAATGGACTCTACCTCATTTTTAAAAAATATATAGTATTTCTAGTTTCTGCACAATTTTTAATCTATTCAATATATGTATACTGTAATTTATTATTATTATTATCATTTTATTTTGTGATTTTTTTTCTATATTGTGTATTGTATTGAACTGATGCTGCTAAGTTAACAAATTTCACGTCACATGCCGGTGATAATAAATCTGATTCAGATTCTGGTGGAAAAAGGGATATTTAAAGAGGGTGATTGGCAAAATAATCCAACATGAACCAAAGTGCCATAAATAATTTTTTTGTTTGTAATTAGGATCTAGAATGCATATATAGTAGAGAAGCAAGATTCAGTTTCAGCATTCAAAAGGGAGCAAAAGTATTTGAAAGAATTAACAGAGCTATGAAAGAGGATTAGAGAGTAGGACCAACTGGATTGCTCTTACATCTGGGCAGGTCATTTAGACTCAGTGAATAGTGATTTTGTGACTTAGTTGCCCTAAACTCATTCCACAAATGATATCCACAAATTATTTCTGTTTCATCTTTAACTCATCTGAGTTACTTTGCATTTTATTGATACCATCAAGTAAATTACACAATAACTGATGGTAGTAAGTGAATTAGAGTGTAAAATAATTTTTGAATTATAATTATGCACATAATTTATACTTAATTTCTTGTTCATTTTCATCTGAAGTATTAAGATTATAATTTATATCACAGACTGAATGACATTCTTAAAACATTCCAAAATAAAGCTGCGCAAAACAAAAATATACACTTACCAACTGTTGCTGCAGAGTTTTTAACATTCAACTCATTAACATTCTTAGAAAGTAATTTCGATGACACAATTTCATTCTTGAGAATAGGTAGTATTGTGGTTGAATCTGACTCATTTTCATACATGTCAGGACATCGACAACCTGAGTAATTAATTCCACATGGTTCATGGTGATTTCTGTTGCGCAAGCAGCTCTCAAACCAATGACATAATATTCCACAGCCAAACTGGCTGGAATTCTCATTATTCAGTAAAATAACCTCCAATAATTGAAATTCAATTGCATTTTTTCCTAGTTCATTCAAAACTGATTCAGAAGTCAGACAAAATTGTACAAAATCTTTATCAAATTGTAAAAATGTAAACAAGTTATTTGTTTCGCATAAGTTAATAGCATCATAATCGATATAATCCAATGTGCTGCAAGTCTGATTCGGAATGTAGTGATCCAACTGAAGTACCATCAGAGAGATATGGTAGCAAATTTGTTTCTCCTTGTGAAATTTTACGTAAATTGTATACTTTGTTGGATCTGGGTTTTCAATGGTCCAGGAACAACCAGAAAAAGCTTCAGGGAATGTGTCTTGAAGGGAGAATGATCTGTATTGAATTCCAGTTGTCAATGTGGAACATATGTTTTCACTAACATCAAACCCCAATGTAAGTAGAACAAGGGACAACAACACAGATAATATCAGGCGACGAGCAGTGTTCATCCTATGTCATGTGTCCTGAAATGAGATGGAATAAATGTTATCAATAAAATTGCAAGGTTCCATATTACTGAGACTTCTGCATCATATATTTCATTAATAGTATTTTAATGAGGGCAACCATATCAGAAAAAAAGAGCAACTGTCATCGATAATTTTTTTAAGAGAAAGATAGTTCTGACAAGCTTAGAAATATTTCACATAGGATAACCGATGTCACTTTGCATCGTAAATCACTTTGATCATCACTATGAGATTAATTAAACTTTGCAAGTCAAAAAGTATTGTAGATCCATGAGTTCAGCATCATTCTCTGAATAAGCCTCAATGTAAGCTTTTGTTATAGCGAGCCATTACCACCTCTTGACATTAAGATTGTTATCAAAAATAGCCTTCATCCAAATTTATCACTTTCAGGAGTGATATCTATCAAGCTGAAGATAGAAATACAAGCTGAATTTAGACTCCACTTTGTCACCAGTGGATACATACATTCTCAGTACAGTGGATTCTGGAAGATTGGGCCATCCGTTATTCAAGGCAGCCATTTATTTGGGAAAACTCTGAAAGAATAAAACCTAATCGAGAAAATAGCTGAAGTTCCCTTGTTTATTTGAGACACTATGCTGCTTAATTGGGGCAGGACACTGCTGCTGAACAGTTTCGAACTAGTGTCAGTCACATGTACTTGTGCGGCCATACAACACTGTGCTTTGAGCCAACAGTATTTAAATAGCATCAGTTACATGTTTGTGTTGAAAAAGTGATACTTGTCACTGATAGTTAATGTGAAATAAGCATAAGACAAGTTGGAACAGCTTTTCTCATTGCACTTTCAAGCATTCAAGCTTGGAGATAGCAGAAATAGCTGGGAGTGAAAATGAAACAACTTCATTACTTAGAGTTAGAAACTATGGAGAATTTGAAGGTATCAACAATTACCTTCAGTTGCAATGAAAATGTAGATTTGGAGGATGCAATCAACAACAGCTTTCTATGAGGGTAATCCTTTATCTGCACTGATTTTGCTCATTTACAGTCAAAAGAACACAAACCGGATGAATTCCTCCATTGATGTATACACAGTTTTACAGTACTGTGGTCATATTGGTAGTTCTATTTTGCTCTGTATTTCATTTAAATATATAACTTGTAACTCAGTTTGTCTATTTTTAATACCTTTTTAACTATTTCCATGAAATTTTGGCTAATTGGGGCAGTCACTTAATTGGGCCAAAATGTACTGGTCCTGATGTATTCCAATTAACCAGAATTCACTGTATTACATTTAAACTCATCAAAATAGTCATTTTGAATAAACATCCATAAGACTAAGATGCATGGGACCCTCAATGACTTGGCGATTTGGATAGTCACAGTGCGAAGAAGTTTGTGAACCCTGTAGAATTTTCACTTTTCTGCATAAATATGACCTAAAATATAATCAGATCTTCATGGAAGTCCTAAAACTAGATAAAGAGCACCCAATTAAATAGGTAACACAAAAAATGATACCTTCCTTTAATTATTGAGAAAAATGATCCAATTACATGTATTTGATGGAAAAAGTAAGTGAGGCAATGCCTTCTCAAAAGCTATTTGCAGTCAGGTGTTCCAATCAATTGGAATGTGGGTTGTAGAGGTGCCCTGCCCTATAAAAAAGACACACAAAATCAGGTTACTAACAGAGCTTGCTCTTCCCAAGAAAGATTTATGTGCACCATGCCTTTATCAAAACAATTTTCAGAGGATGAAGCTGAAAAAGACTACAAAAGCATTTCTAAAGACCTGAGTGTTAATCAGTCTACAGTAAGAGAAAATGTCTACAAATGTAGGAAATTCAGTACTGTTGCTACTCTCACTAGGAGTAGACATCCTGCAATGATCACACCAAAAACACAACATGCAATGCTGAAGGAGGTGAAAAAGAACCCAAGGATAACAACAAAAGACCTGCAGAAATTTCTAGAACTTGGTAAAATCTCTGTTCATGCGTACACTGTAAGAAAAACACTGAGCAAGAATGGTGTTCATGAAAGGACACGACGAGGAACCCACAGTTCTCCAAAACAAATGTTGCACATATCAAGTTTGCAAAAGACTACCTGGATTTTCTACGATGTTTCTGGAACATAGTTCTGTGGATAGATGAAACAAAAGTTGTACTTCTTGGCAGGCATGCACATTGCTATTTTTGGTGTAAAAAGGGCACAGCACACCAACACCAAAATCTCATCCCAACTGTGAAGCATGGTGGAAGGATTGTCATGGTTTGGGGCTGCTTTGCTGCCTGAACAGCTTGTAATCACTGAGGGACAATGAATTCTAAATTGTATCAAGACACTTTACAGGAGAATGTCAGGGTAGCAGTCCATCACCTGAAGCTGTCCATCACTGAGTGATGGCTGAAAGAAGGCCATAGTTGGGAATTTAACTTCAAAGGATATCCTTTGTGTCAAAAGGACAGGCAGGAAGTCATGGGCAGTGGTATGACTCTGTTGCTAAGAGATGGAATACACCTTTAAAAAGAGGCGACATAGGGTTGAATCATTGTGGGTGGAGTTAAGAAATTGCAAGGGTGAAAAAACCATTATGGGAATCATCTATAGGTCTCCAAATAGTAGACAAGGTGTGGGGTTGACATTGCAATGGGAGCTGGAAAAAGCTTGTAATATGGATAATTACACAATTGTAATGGGGTCTCAGCATGCAAGGGGATTGGGAAAATCAGGTTAGTGATGGATCGTAAGAGAGGGAATTTGTTGAATTCTATGAGATGGCTTTTTGGAGCAGCCTGCGCTTGAACCTACTGGGGAAATGGCTATCTTGGACTGAGTGTTGTGTGATAACCCAGATCTTATTATGGACTTAATGTAAAGAAGGCAGTAATAATAAGATGATTGAATTCATACTGTAATTTAAGAGGGAGAAGCATAAATCAGATGTATCAGTATCATAATAGTGTAAGAGGGATTTACAGAGGCATGACAATAGACAATAGACAATAGGTGCAGAAGTAGACCATTCGGCCCCTCGAGTCTGCACCGCCATTCTGAGATCATGGCTGATCATTCACTATCAATACCCAGTCCCTGCCTTGTCCCCATATCCCTTGATTCCCCTATCCATCAGATATCTATCCAGCTCCTTCTTGAAAGCATCCAGAGAATTGGCCTCCACCGTCTTCCGAGGCAGTGCATTCCACACCTCCACAACTCTCTGGGAGAAGAAGCTCTTCCTCAACTCTGTTTTAAATAACTGACCTCTTATTCTCAATCCATGCCCTCTGGTACTGGACTCTCCCAACATCTGGAACATATTACCTGCCTCAATCCTATCAAATCCTTTAATTATCTTAAACGTTTCAATCAGATCCGCTCTCAATCTCCTCAATTCCAGCATGTACAAGCCCAATCACTCCAATCTCTCTGCATAAGACAGCCCTGCCATCCCAGGAATCAACCTAGTGAATCTACGCTGCACTTCCTCAATTGCCAGAATGTCCTTCCTTAAACCTGGAGACCAAAACTGTACACAATATTCCAGGTGTGGTCTCACCAGGGCCCTGTACAAATGCAAAAGAACATCCTTGCTCTTGTATTCAATTCCCCTTGTAACAAAGGCCAACATTCCATTTGCCCTCTTCACTGCCTGTTGCACTTGCTCATTCACCTTCATTGACTGGTGAACTAGGACTCCTAGGTCTCTTTGCATTTCTCCCTTACCTAACTCGACACCGTTCAGACAATACTCTGCCCTCTTGTTCCAGCTTCCAAAGTGGATAACTTCACATTTATTCACATTGAATGACATCTGCCAAGTATCTGCCCACTCACTCAGCCTATCCAAGTCTCCCTGTATTCTCCTAACGTCCTCTTCGCATGTCACACTGCCACCCAGTTTAGTATCGTCAGCAAACTTGCTGATATAGTTTTCAATGCCCTCATCTAAATCATTGACATAAATCGTAAAGAGCTGTGGTCCTGATACAGAGCCCTGTGGTACCCCACTAGTCACCTCCAGCCAGTCTGAGAAACACCCATTCACTGCTACCCTTTGCTTTCTATCTGCCAACCAGTTTTCTATCCATGTTGAAACCCTGCCCCCAATGCCATGAGCTCTGATTTTATTCACCAATCTCCTATGTGGCACCTTATCGAATGCCTTCTGAAAATCTAGGTACACAACATCCACTGGCTTACCCTCGTCTAACATCCTTGTTACACCCTCAAAAAACTCCAACAGATTAGTCAAGCATGATTTGCCCTTGGTAAATCCATGCTGGCTCGGCCTAATCCTATTTCTGCCATCTAGATGTGCCACTATTTCGTCCTTAATAATGGACTCAAGCATCTTCCCCAAGACTGACGTTAGGCTAACAGGGCAATAGTTCTCCGTTTTCTCCTTCCCTTCCTTCTTGAAAAGTGGGACAACATTAGCCACTCTCCAATCTTCAGGAACTGATCCTGAATCTAAGGAACATTGGAAAATGATTACCAATGCATCTGCAATTTCCTGAGCCACCTCTTTTAGAACCCTCGGATGCAGACCATCTGGACCCGGGGATTTATTAGCCTTCAGTCCTACCAGTCTACTCATCACAGTTTCTTTCCTAATGTCAATTTGTTTCAATTCCTCTGATATCTTATGACCCTGGCCCATCCATACATCTGGGAGATTGCTTGTGTCCTCCCTGGTGAAGACAGATCTAAAGTATGCATTAAATTCTGTTGCCATTTCCCTGTTTCCCATAACAATTTCTCCCAATTCATTCTTCAAGGGGCCAACATTGTTCTTAACTATCTTCTTTCTCTTCACATAGCTAAAAAAGCTTTTGCTATCCCCTTTTATATTCCTGGCTAGACTGAGCTCATACCTGATTTTTTCTCTCCGTATTGCTTTTTTAGTTAAGATCTGCTGTTCCTTAAAACTTTCCCAATCATCTGTATTCCCACTCATCTTAGCCCTGTCATACTTCTTTTTCTTTAATGCTATACAATCTCTGACTTCCTTTGTCAACCACTGTGGCCCCTTCCCCCTCTTTGAATCCTTCCTTCTCATTGGAATCAACTGCATTTGCATCTTTTGTATTATGCCCAAGAATATCTGCCACTGCTGATCCACTGTCTTTCCTGCCAGGGCATCCGCCCATTTAACTTTGGCCAGCTCTTCCCTCATGGCTCCGTAGTCTCCTTTATTTAATTGCAACACTGACACCTCTGATCTGCCCCTATCCCTCTCAAATTGTAGATAAAAACTTATCATGTTATGATCACTACTTCCTAATGGCTCCTTTACTTCAAGATCACTTATCAATTCCTGTGCATTACACATCACCAAGTCCAAAATAGCCTCGTTCCTGGTTGGCTCAAGCACAAGCTGTTCCAAATATACATCCCTTAGACACTCCACAAACTCCCTATCCTGGGGTCCAGCACCTACCTGATTCTCCCAGTCCACCTGCATGTTGAAATCTCCCATAACGACTGCATTACCTTTAGCACATGCCAATGTTAACTCCCTAATCAACTTGTACCCAGTATCCACGCTACTGTTTGGGGGCCTGTACACAACACCCATTAGGGTCTTTTTACCCTTACTGTTCCTCAGCTCAATCCACACAGACTCTACTTCCCCTGTTCCCAAGTCACCTCTTGCTAAGGACTGAATCTCATTCCTCACCAACAGGGCCACCCCACCCCCTCTTCCCATATTTCTGTCTCTACGATAGCACGTATACCCTGGTACACTCAATTCCCAGGCCTGATACCCTTGCAGCCATGTCTCCGTTATCCCAACAATATCGTAGTTCCCCATTTTCATCTGAGCTTCAAGCTCATCTGTCTTATTTCTGACACTACACACATTCAAGTATAGAATTCTTAGCCCATTCCTCCTCTCTTTGCTTAAAACACTGTCTACTGTACCTAACCCAGCTCCTTGAACTTCCATCGGGCAAATTGCACCCTGAATTTTGATGACCTTCTCAAGATCACCCAAACCTTGTACACATTTAACCCCATGCACCTTCTGACCAACCCTCTGGATCTGGATCCCTGTCCCCTGCACATCTAGTTTAAACCCCCCCCGAGCAGCACTGGCAAATACTCCTGCAAGAATCTTAGTACCCTGGTTCAGATGTAGACCATCCCTTTGAAACAGATCCCAATGTCCCTGGAACAAAGACCAATTATCCAAAAACCTGAACCCTTCCTTCCTGCACCATGCTCTCAGCCTCGTATTAATGTGCATAATCATTCTATTCTTCACCTCACTCGCACGTGGCACAGGTAGCAATCCCGAGATTGTCACCCTGGAGGTCCTGCCTTTCAGCTTCACTCCTAACTCCCTGAACTCTCTAAGCAGGACCCCCTCACTCACCTTACCTACATCATTGGTCCCTACATGGACCACTACATCTGGGTTCATGCCCTCACTCTCAAGAATAGCCTGCACCCGATCTGAGATGTCCCGGACCCTGGCACCAGGGAGGCAACATACCATCCGAGACTCCCGATCTGCCCCACAAAATCTCCTATCTGCCCCCCTAACTATAGAGTCCCCTAAAACTATCACTCTCTTCTCTTCCCTCCTCCCCTTTCTAGTTGAGGGTTCAACCTCTGTGCCAGAGGCAGGACCACTACAACTCATTCCTGGTAGGTCATCCCCATCAACAGTATCCAGTACGGTATACTTATTGTTAATGGGAATGGCCGCAGGGGTGCTCTGCTCTCTCTGCCTGCTCCCCCTGCCTCTCTGGACCGTCACCCATCTGCCTACTTCTTGGTTTTTTGGTGTGACTACCTCCTGATAACTCCTATCTATCTCTGCCTCCACCTCCCGAATGATCCGTAGTTCATCCAGCTCCTGCTCCAACTCCCTAACTCGGTCTGATAGGAGCTGCAGCTGGACGCACCTTTTGCAGGTGTGGTCATCAGGGACAACTGTGTTGACCCTGACCTCCCACATACTGCATACGGAGCACACCACTGCTCTGACTGTCTCCCCCATACCTGAACTGGATTAATAGAATAAGTCTAAAAAGCACCTAGCGACCTTACCTTCTTCCCCTCAGCAAGCAATCACACAAGCTTACCGAAGTCCCCTTACGCCGAAGCCCACTTAGCCAAAGCCCAGGACTCTGCTTCCACGGACTCAAGTGACTCTTGAAAGAACATGACCAATGTTGGATTATAGGTGGATTGTAGGACAATACTGGCGGGGTTGACTGAAGAGATGCAGAGATGGCTGAAATTTCTGGGAATAGTTCACAAGGCACAGGATAGATATGTCCCACAGAAGAAGTTGTTCTCAAATGGCAGGAATGGGCAACTATGGCTGACAAGGGAAGTTAAGCACTGCATAAAAGGGAAAGCCTTAAAAGGTAGCAAAATTGAATGGAAAGTTGGGTGACTTGGAAGCTTTTAAAACCCAACAAAAGAAAACTAAAAAAGCTATAAGAAGGGAAAAGATGAAATATAAAGGCAGGCTAGCCAATAGTATAAAAGAGGATACAAAAGTTTTTTCAATTATTTTAAAAGGGAGGTGAGAGATGATATTGGACCACTGGAAAAAGATGCTGGTGAGATGGTAACAGGGGACATAGAAATGGCAGATGAACTTGATGGGTACTTTGCATCTGTTTGCACTCTGACAGTATGCCAGAAGTCCATGATTGTCAAGGAGCAGGAGTGATTGATATTGTTGTTACAAATGAAGAAGTGTTAGGGAAGCTGAAAGATCTTAATGTGGATAAGTCACCTGGACCAGATGGACTACATCCCAGAGTCCTGAGAGAAGTTGCTGAAGAGATAACAGATACATTGGTCATGTTTTTTCAAGAATCAATTGATTCTGGCATGGTGCTAGAGGACTGGAAGATTGCAAATGTCACTCAACTCTTCAAGAAGGGAGGAAGGTAAAGGAAAGGAAATCATAGGCTAGTTAGCTGAACCTCAGTGGTTGGGAAAATGTTGAAGTCTATGGTTAAAGCAACACACCCAAAATGCTGGCAGAACTTAGCAGGCCAAACAGCAACTAGTAAAAGAGTACAGTCAATGTTTCTGGCTGAAACCCTTCAGTAGGACTGGAAAAAGAAGCTGAGGAGTTGATTTAACAAGGGGGGGGGGAGAGAAACAGAGGTGATAGATGAAACCTGAAGGGGGAGGTAAAAACCTGGGAAGCAAATTGGTAAAAAAGATAGAATGTCATGAAAGAAAGAAAAGGGGGAGGAGCACCAGAGGATTGTGATGGGCAGACAAGGAGAGAGGAAAAAGGGCATGTGAAATGGTGAAGGGGGTGGAGGGGAAGGGAGGCATTACCAGAAGTTCGAGGAAGTAACAAGCAGTGTGGACAAAGGAGAGGAAGGGGATGTCATCTGTCTTGGAATTTCAGAATGCTTTTCATAAGCTGCCACACAGAAGGCTGCTTAACAAGATAAAACATGGTGGAGGCCAAGTCCTTGAGTATATTTAAGGCAGAATTAGATTGTTTTCTGATTGGTCAGGGCATCAAAGGACATGGTGAGATGGTAGGTGTATGGGGTTGAGTGGGATCTGGTATCAGCCATAATGTAATGATGGAGCAGACTTGATTGGCTGAATGGCCTAATTCTACTCCTATATCTTATGGTCTTAATAGAAGTTGGATAATGCAACAAGACAATGATCCAAAAGACAAGAGTAAATGAACTGCAGATTGGTCTAAAAAGGAGAAATTCCATGTTTTGGAATGGCCGAGTCAAAGTCCTGACCTTCATCCTACAGAGATGTTGTGGAAGGACCTGAAGCAAGCAATTCATGCACTGAAGCCCACCAACATCCCAGAGCTGAAGCAGTTTTGTAAGGCAGAATGGCCTAAAATTCCTCCAAGCCAATGTGCAGGACTGATCAACAGTTAGTGGAAATGTTTGGATGAAGTTATTGCTGTACAAGGAGGTCATACTAATTACTGAAAGCAAAGGTTCACATACTTTTACCAACAAATACATGTAATATTTGATCATTTTTCTCAATAAATAGATGAACAAATATAATGCTTTTGTGTTATTTATTTAATTGAGTTCTATCTAGTTTTAGGGCTTACATTAAGATCTGATCACATTTTATGTCATATTTATGCAAAAATAGAAAAAAATTCTACAGTTAACAAACTATCTAGCACGTTTATACAATTGTCTTGCTTATAAATGAGGCTGGTCAGAAGTGGCTGATAGTCTGTGACTAGTGATATTATGCAAGGATCCATACTGGAACCTCTGCAGTTTGTGATATATATAAATGACTTTGTTGAAAGCATGGATGGGCAGGTTAGTAACTTCAAAGAGAATACAAAATTTGGGTGGCATTGTAGAAGTGTAGAAGAATGCAAAGGACACAACAGGATATGAAACAGTTACAAATATCAGCAATAAAATGACAGATAGTGTTTAATCTGGCCAAGTATGATATGATAATCAGGAAGTATTTTTGCATCACAACTACAGAAAAGTACAGGTAGTCCCTGAGTTATGAACGTCCTTCTTATGGACAACTTGTACTTACGAACCGAAGAAGGAGAATGCCGTTCACCATTTTAAGTCAGATCGCGATGCTGTCAGCCATTTTAAATCGGATCACGACACGGCCCGTCATTTTACGTCATTGCCGTTGACAATGTGTTGAGTGTTTAACTTTATATTTGGCTTAAATTTTTCTTAATAAATTTAAATTTCACACTGACCCCGCCCCTCCCCCCCCCCCCCCCCATTCCGGTTGGCTGGCGCCGCAATGAGATCAGCATGGGGCTCAAGAACGAGGGTTCCTGAGTACAATTTAGTGACAGACCGCTCCCATGTTGGGTTGATGTTGATCCAGTGACTCCTGTACCATCCCTGCCAGGTTGATGTCGAGCTCGCAACTCGACCTCATAAAAAAAAACTGCCACCTCCAGTTTAAATTCACATGTGGAATATTATGGAGAATCAAATACCCAAACCCAGCACAGCCCCCACTTGTCCCATTTAACCAGTCTCAGTGTGGTGGTCCTTAGGGCCTAGCAGACCTTGGGAGCCGGCCGCAGTGTTTCTGTTCCGTTGATGAAAAGCTATTGCGATTGTAAATAAAGTGGAAATAATAAAGCGTTTGGAAAGAGGTGAAACGCCATTGGTCATTGGAAAAGCGTTAGGCTACAGTTGATCAACAATCGAAACAATTTTAAAGGATAACGGATAAGGTGAGAATAATGGAGCATGTGAAAGGCTCTGCCCCGATGAAAGCTACAGTTATTATTAAGCAATGCAGTGGTTTAATTATTGGAATAATACATTTCTTAAGTGTTTTATATGCACAGAAAGGTAAAATATATACTATATACTAAGACAAAAGTTTGACTAACTGACACTAAATAATATCAGATGTACTTGTTCTGATTACGTACAAATCCGACTTAAAGATGGACTCAGGAATGGAACTGGTACGTAACCCGGTGACTGCCTGTGCTTACAAGTGCACTATTTCTAATTCTTTATCTTTGTTTTTCATTCTTTGTCCAAAATGTATCACTTCACATTTTCAAACAAAAGAAATCCAAGCAACACACACACAAAATGCTGGAACTCTACAGGACAGGCAGCATCTATGGAAAAGAGTAAACAGTTGATGTTTCAGGCTGGGATCCTTCATGGTCCTGAGAATGGTTTTGGCCCAAAATGTCGACTGTGTTCTCCTTTCTATATATACTGCCTGGCCTGCTGAGTTCCTCCAGCATTTTGTGTGTGTCACTTCACATCTTAGAAACATAGAAACACAGAAAACCTACAGGCCCTTCAATCCACAACACAAACATCCTATTGTATTGACCTCCACCACTGTCGCCAGCAGCCCATTCAGCACTCGCCACTCTCTGTGTAAAAAACTTACTCCTGACATCTCCTCTGTACCTAATTCCAAGCACCTTAAAACAATGCCTCTCATCTTATACACCTCTATCAGATCACCTCCTTAGCTTCAAGGAGAAAAGGCCAAGTTCACTCAATCTATTCTCATAAGACATGCTCCCCAATCCTGGCAACATCCCTGTAAATCACTTCTGCACCTTTTCTATAGTTTTCACATCCTTCATGTGGTGAGGTGACCAGAACTGAGCACAGTATGCCAAGTGGGGTCTGACCAGGATTCGAAATAGCTGTAACATTACCTCTTGGCTCTTGAACTCAGTCCCATGCTTGTTAAAGACCAATACACCATATGACTGTGTTAAATTAGATCACTTTGTGGAGATCTGTTTTCGCTTTAGAGTTGAACTCCATCTGCCACTTCTCAGCCCAGCTTTACATCTGTTAATGTCCTGCTGTAACGTCTGATAGCGCTCCACACTATCCACAACCTTTGTGTCAACAGAAAATTTACTAACCCATCCCTCCACTTCTTCATCCAGGTCAATTGTAAAAATCACGAAGAGAAGGGATCTCAGAACAGATCCCTGAGGCACAGCTCTGGTTACCGACTTCCATGCAGTATATGGTCCATCTATAACCACTCTTTGCTTTCTGTGGGCAAACCAATTCTGGATCCACAAAGCAAGGTCTCTTTGAATTCCTTGCCTCCTTACTTTCTCGTTAAGCCTTGCATGGGGTACCTTATCAAATGCCTTGCTGAAATCCATATGCACTACAGCTCTTCCTTCAACAATGAGTAAAGTCACATCCTCAAAAAATTCAATCAGGCTCATAAGGCATAACCTGCCTTTAACAAAGCCATGCTGACTATTCCTAATCATATTATACCTCTCCAAATTTTCGTAAATACTGTTTCTCAGGATCTTCTCCATCAACTTACCAACAACTGAAGTAAGACTCAGTGGTCTACAATATCCTGGGCTATCTCTACTCCCTTTGTTGAATAAGGCAACAATATCTGCAACCCTCCAATCCTCTGGGACCTCTCCCATCCCCAATGATGATGGAAAAATCATTGCCAGAGGTTCACCAATCTCTTCCCACAGTAGCATGGGGTATATCTCATCCAGTCCCAGTAATTTATCCAACTTGATGTTTTCCAAAATCTCCAGCACTTCATCTTTCTTAATATCTATATGCTTGAGACAACCAAACCTTTGACAACCAAGCCCGACCCCAGGCCTTCTCATGTGGATTAGCCTCTAAGCCCAGCAGAACTGTTTCTACTGCCAGGAGAAGGGGTGAAGGCAGGTTCTGGCACCTTAAAACCAGTGCTTCGGGTAGATGGAGCTCATCAGCCTGGGAAGGCAGTCCATCTAAGAGAGGGAAAACTCTGATTTCAAACCTTCACTGCCTTGCGGCCATACCCACTCATGGGAGAGGCTTCGGGAGTAAACCCTGAGGACAAATCTGGAGCTGGAGTCCCTAAGGCAGTCCGACGTTGTCTTCAACCTCATTCTGGCAACTCCTGTGGCACTAAGCTGTATTGGCCCTTGCCCTTCCTTTGGACAACATCAGTGGCGTGGAGAGGGGAGAATCACTGCATGGGCAACTGCCGGTCTTCCATACAACCTTGCCCAGGCCTGCGTCCTGGAGAGGGTGCAAATCCATGGTCTCATGAGACTAACGGATGCCACACATAAGATTTTCAGTCTTCTGTAAGTCATCCCTAAAATCACCAAGGTCCTTTTCCAGAGTGAATGCTAAAGTGAAGTATTCATTAAATACCTCTGCTATCTCCTCCGGTTCCATACACACTTTTCCACTGTCACACTTGATTGGTCCTATTCTCTCATGTCTTATCCTCTTGCTTTTCACATACTTGTATAATGCCTTGGGGTTTTCCTTAATCCTGTCCGCCAAGTCTCCTCATGGTCCCTTCTGGCTCTCCTAATTTCATTCTTAAGCTCCTTCCTGCTAGCCTTATAATTTTCTAGATCTCTATCATTACCTAGTTTTTTGAACCTTTTGTAAGCTTTTCTTTTCTTCCTGTCTAGATTTTCAACACTCTTTGTACACCATGGTTCCTGTACCTACCATTATTTCCCTGTCTCATTGGAGTGTACCTATGCAGAACACCATTCAAATATCACCTCAACATTTGCCACATTTCTGCTGTACATTTCCCTGAGAACATCTGCTCCCAATTTATACTTCCAAGTTCCCACCTGATAGCTTCATATTTCCCCTTACTCTAATTAATTGCTTCCTAACGTCTGTTCCTATCTCTGTCCACTGCTATGGTAAAGGTGATAGAACTGTGATCACTATCTCCAAAATGTTCTCCCACTGAGTGACCTGACACCTGACCAGGTTCATTTCCCAATACCAGATCAGGAACAGCTTCTCGTCTTGTAGGCTTATCTACAATTGTGTCAGGAAATCTTCCTGAATACACTCAACAAGCTCTACCCCATCTAAACTCCTTGCTCTAGAGAGATGCCAATCAATATTGGGGAAATTAATATCGCCCAGAACAACAAACCTGTTATTATTGCACCATTCCAGAATGTGTCTCTTTCTCTGTTTGATGTCCCTATTACCATTGGGTGGCCTATAAAAAAACATCCAGTAGAGTTATTGACCCCTTTCAGTTTCTAATTTCCACCCACAGAGACTCAGCAGACAATCCCTCCATGACTTCCTCCTTTTCTGCAACTGTCACACTATCTCTGATCAGCAGTCCCACAGCCCCACATCTTTTCCCCCCACCCTGTCCTTTCTGAAACTTCTAAAGCCTGACACTCTAAGTAACCATTCCTGCCCCTAAGCCATCCAAGTCTCTGTAATGGCCGCAACATTACAGCTCCAAGTGCTGATCCACGCTCTAAGCTCATCCACTTTGTTCATGATACTCCTTTCATTAAAATAGACACACCTCAAACCATCAGTCTGAGCACTTCCCTTTTCTATCACCTGCTTATCCTCCCTCGCATACTGCCTACAAGCTTTCTCTATTTGTGAGCCAACCGCCCCTATGTCCATCCATCTCTTCAGTTCAGTTCCCATCCAAGTCAAGTCAAGTCAAGTCAAGTCACTTTTTATTATCATTTCGACCATAACTGCTGGTACAGTACACAGTAAAAACGAGACAATGTTTTTCTGGACCATGGTGCTATATGAAACAGTACAAAAACTACACTAGACTACAGACCTACCCAGGACTGCATAAAGTGCACAAACAGTGCCAGCATTACAATAAATAATAAACAAGACAACAGGCATAGTAAGTTGGTGTCAGTCCAGGCTCTGGATATTGAGGAGTCTGATGACTTGGGGGAAGAAACTGTTACATCTGCCAGCAATTCTAGTTTAAAACTCTCCCCAAAAGCCTTTGCAAACCCACCTGCCAGGATATTGGTCCCCCTCAGATTCAAGTGCAACCCACTCTTATTGTGCATGTTATGCCTGCCTCAAAAGAGGTCCCAATGATCTAGACATCTGAATCTCTGCCCCTGCTGCAATCTTTCAGCCATGCATTTAGCCTCACTGTATTCTCACTGTCGCGCTGCATAGGCAGTAATCCCGAGATCACTACCCTTGCAGTCCTGTTTCTCAGCTTCTTTCCTAACTCCCTATAGTCTGTTTTCCTACCTATGTCATTGGTACCAATATATAGCACAATCTCTAGTTGTTCACCTTCCCACTTCAGAATATCGTGGATGCAATCATAAACATCCCAGACCAAAACAAAACTCATTTTGTTTAATTTTATCAGCCATATCTCCATCTACTTCACCAGTTTTTCCACTATCCTCTTTAAATACTTCATACTGTTGCTGCACTTCAAGCATTGCACCATTTACAAAGTTTGAAGTGATGTCTTGTGCATCCTTCAGTAACAAGAAAACTGCACTCTTCCTCCAAACACACAACAAACACCACTATACACTTTCCTACAGCTCAAAAAGTTCAATTGACCAAAACTTTGATCTTTTTTAAAAACTTTTCTATAGCCAGATCTATGCTATCTCTGGCTCTTTTATTACACAGACTTCAGTTTTGTTAAACAGCTTATTATATTATCTTATTAGACAGCTTATTATTATATATCTGATGGATAGGGGAATCAAGGGATATGGGGACAAGGCAGGGACTGGGTATTGATAGTGAATGATCAGCCATGATCTCAGAATGGCGGTGCAGACTCGAGGGGCCGAATGGTCTACTTCTGCACCTATTGTCTATTGTCTATTATATCCAGGCACATTTTATCATGGATGAATTAGGAAAGGTTTAGTGCACGAAAGATCATGTCTTACTTCTTTTGAGGAAGTATCCAAAAGAATTCTGAAGAAATAAATGTAGATGTGGTTTACAAGGACTTTAGCAAGGCTTTTGACAACGATGCTAGGTAGAGGGGAGTGGGAAACTAGATCCAAAATTAGCTTGATGACAGGAAGCAGAGAGGAGTGATGTCAACACAGGTGGATAAGTTAAAGGAAAAGGAACATGATTTGTTTGTCAGAGATATTGAGCATTAGAGTTAAAACATAGAACACTATAGCACAGATTAGGTGCTATGTCAACCTTTTTGACCTACTCTAAAATCAACCTAACCCTTCACTCCTACATAGCCTTCAATTTTTCTAGCATCTACAGGTTTATCTAAAAGAAGTTCAAAGCTCAAAGTAAATTTATTATTGAAGTATGTATACTATATAGAGCTTTGAGATTCATTTTGTTGCAAACATCCATAGGGAAAAAAAGAAATACAAGATAATCCATGAAAAACCATACATTGCAAAGACCAACAAATGTACAGTGTGCAAACACTGATAAACCAGTTGGAATTCTGTGAGGAGATTACAAGTAGGACAGATTAAAGGGATGCAGTAGATATTGCATATTTGGACTTTCAGAAGGCTTTTGACAAGGTGCCACATATGAGGCTGTTTACCAAGTTAAGAGCCCATGGTATTACAGGAGTTACTGGTACTTAGACCCCCTCCAGTTTGCCTATCAGCCCCGACAAGGAGTTGAGGATATCATCATCTACCTGCTGAACCGTGTCTACACCCACCCGGACAAGCCATCGAGCACTGCGAGGGTCATGTTTTCCGACTTCTCCAGTGCATTCAACACCATCCGCCCTGCTCTGCTGGGTGAGAAGCTGACAGTGATGCAGGTGGATGCTTCCCTGGTGTCATGGATTATTGATTACCTGACTGGCAGACCACAATATGTGCGCTTGTAACACTATGTGTCAGACAGAGTGGTTAGCAGCACTAGGGCTCCACAGGGGACTGTCCTGTCTCCCTTTCTTTTCACCATCTACACCTCGGACCAACTACAACACAGAGTCTTTCCATCTTCAAAAGTTTTCTGATGACTCTGCCATAGTTGGATGCATCAGCAAGGGAGATGAGGCTGAGTACAGGGTTATGGTGGGAAACTTTGTCACATGGTGCAAACAGAATCATCTGCAGCTTAATGTGAAAAAGACTAAGGAGCTGGTGGTGGACCTGAGGAGGGCTAAGGCACCTGTGACCCCTGTTTCCATCCAAGGGGTCAGTGTGGACATGGTAGAGGATTACAAATACCTGGGGATACGAATCGACAATAAACTGGACTGGTCAAAGAACACTGAGGCTGTCTACAAGAAGGGTCAGAGCTGTCTCTATTTCCTGAGGAGACTGAGGTCCTTTAACATCTGCTGGATAATGCTGAGGATGTCCTACGAGGCTGTGGTGGCCAGTGCTATCATGTTTGCTGTTGTGTGCTGGGGCAGCAGGCTGAGGGTAGCAGACACCAACAGAATCAACAAACTCATTCGTAAGGCCAGTGATGTTGTGGGGGTGGAACTGGACTCTCTGACAGTGATGTCTGAAAAGAGGATGCTGTCCAAGTTGCATGCTACCTTGGACAATGACTCCCATCCTCTCCATGATATACTGGTTAGGCACAGGAGTACATTCAGCCAGAGACTCATTCCACCGAGATGTAACACTGAGCATCATAGGAAGTCATTCCTACCTGTGGCCATCAAACTTTACAACTCCTCCCTTGGAGTGACCCTGAGTCAATAGACTGGTCCTGGACGTATATCCACTTGACATGATTAACTTATTATTATTTAATTATTTATGGTTTTATATTGCTATATTTCTTCACAATTCTTGGTTGGTGGGCTGTAACGAAACCCAGTTTCCCTTGGGATCAATAAAGTATGTCTGTCTGTCATGGTTAGAACATTGGCTGATTGGTAAGAGGCATTCTTTTCTGGTTGGCTGCCAATGATTAGTGGTGTTCTGCAAGGGTCAGTGATAGGAAATCTTTTTACGCTGTATATCACTGATTTAGATGATGGACTAGATGGCTTTGATGCAAATATTGGTGGAGGAGCATGAAATGTTGAGGGAACAGGTAGGCTGCAGAAGGACTTAGACAGATTAGGGGAATGAATGAGAAAGTAGCAAAGTAGCAATGAAATACAATGTTGGAAGATGCATGGTCATGCACTTTAGTAGTAGAAATAACTGTGCAGACTATTTTCTTATCAAGGAGAAAATCTAAAAAAAATTGAGATGCAAAGGAACTTAGGGATCCTTGTGCACAGCACCCTTAAGGTTAACTTTCAAGGTCAGTGGTGGTGTGAAAGGCAAATGCAATGTTAGCACTTATTTCAAGAGGTCTAGGATACAAGAACAGGGTTGTGATATTGAGGCTTTATAAGGCACTGTTAAGGCCTTACATTGAGGATTGTGAACAGTTTTGGGCACCTCAAAGAAAAGATGTGCTGCCATCAGGAAGGATTCAGAAGAGGTTCACAAGGATGATTCTGGGAATGAAAGGTTATCATATGAGGAGAGTTTGATAGCTCTGGGTCTGCACTCACTGTAATTTAGGAGAATGGGGGGATCTCATTGAAACACTTAAAATGTTGTAAGGCCTTGACAGAGTAGATGTGGAAAGAATGTTTCCCATGGTGGAAGAGTCTAGGACAAGAGGGCACTGTCTCAGGTTAGAGGGGCGTCCATTTAAAACAGAGATGTGGAGAAATTTCTTTAGCCTGAGGGTGGTAAATTTGTGTAATTTATTACCACAAGCAGCTGTGGAGGCCAGGTCATTGGGTGCATTTAAGGAAGAGCTTGATATGTTCTTGATGGGACATGAGGGAAGGCTGGGGTGTGGGGCTGAGGAGAGGAGAAAAAGATTCAGCCATGATTGAATGGCTGAGCAGACTCGACGGGCCAAATGGTTTAACCCTGCTCTATGTCCTATGACATAGAGGACAAATTGTGCGAGTATTAAATAATTGTTAAAGAAATAATACATAGAACATAACATGCAGGACCCTGAAAGTGAGTCTATGAATGAATCAGTTCAACACTGATATGAATGAAGCTGGTTCAGGAGCCTGGTGGCTTCAGGGCAACAATTGCTCCCAAACATGGCAGTGTGAGATGCAGCTCTGCACCTCCCTCCCAATGGTAATAGCAGGAAGAAAGGCAGACGTGACAGGCTCCGGTGGGGGGGGGGATTTTTGCTGGCATGAAGTAGTGGTGCTGAACACCGGTTCATTTTCCACTCTCGAGCTTCGAAGCTTTAATCTGGCTCGATGCTTTAATCAACACTTGGCTACTGTAATATGCCATACCTGAGAGTCAAGTTCATTGAGACTGTAAAGTTACTAGTTTATTTAGATGGTTCAAAAGTACTTTTCTTAAAGGGAAATTACAGTGATCATAGTCCAAAGGAAGTATATCTAGTAGAATATTTAGTAGTATTGTAAGTTGCCTGCAAAACATTGCTGTGCATTGGCAGTGCGATCCCGTGTTTCCAAGATCTTGTAACCTTGGATTATCCCTAATGTATCCATTTCTACCATCACCATTGACAGGGCATTCCATGCAGCCATTATTCTCTGTGTAAAAAATACCGTACTTAACTCTGCCATCCCCTCATATACTTTCCTTGAATTATCTTAAAATTATACCCCTTCATATTAGCCATTTCCATCCTGGGAAAAAGTCTCTGCTGTCCACTGGATCTATGCCTCTTACCGTCTTTTACACCTTTATTGCACCTCATCCTCATTCGATCCAAAGAAAAGAAGTCCTAAATCACTGATCCTATCTTCATGAAACATGCTCTCCAGTCCAGTTAGCATCATGGTAAATCTTTGCTCTCTTTCTAAAGTTTCAACATTTTCCCTATCATTAGACAACCTGAACTAAACACAATACTGCAAATGTGATCTAACTTGGATTTTATAGAGCTGCAACATTATCTCACATTATCTAACCTGATCCCTCTACTAATAATAGTCAACACTCCAAATGTCTTCTTAACACCCTATTAATTTCCTTATTTGTTCCTCCAACCAGCTAAGAATCCTGACATTAATCTTGTATTTTGCCTTCAAAATCAAATTTCCAAAGTGAATCCCTTTATACTTTTTCAGTCTGAGCTCCATCTGCCACTTCTCAGCCCATCTCTACATCCTATCAATGTCCCATTGTAACCCTCAACAAATTTCTTCACTATCCAAAACATCACCAACCACATCATCTGCAAACGTATAACCCACCCGTCCAAGTCATTGATAAAAAGCACAAAGAGCAAGGGTCCAGAACAGATGCCTACAGATCACTGATCTCAAGACAGAATGCACTCCATCTGCAAGCACCACCATCTATAGGCAACCCAATTCTGAATCCACACAACCAAGCTTTCCTGGATCACATGTTCCCTATTTTCTGAATTAGCTTACCCCACGGGAAACCTTATTAAAGCCTTTCATAAATCCAAATGTACCACATTCTCGAAGAATTCATTCAGGCTTGTGAGGTATGACCTGCCCTCACCAAGCCATTTTGACTAATCAGAATATGCTTCTCTAAATAATCATAGATCCTGTCTCTAAGGATCTTCTCCAAGGATTTGTGCACCACTGAAGTAAGAGACATGGGTTTATAATTCCTAGGGTTATCTCTACTCCTTTTCTTGAAAGAAAGAATAACATTTTCTAACTTCCAATTATCTGGTACGACTCCTGTGGATGGTGAAGTGCAATGATCATTGCCAAAGGCACAACAACCTCTTCCCTCACTTCTTATAGTAACCTGGGTTATATGCTGTTGTATCCCGGGGACTTAACTATCCAAATGTTTTTCAAAAGTTCCAGCGCATCCTCCTTCTTACTATTGACATGTTTATGCTGTCCTCACAAACATCTAGGTACCTATCACTGCTGAATACTTAGGCAAAGTATTCATTAAGGACAACCTCTACCTCCTCCAACTCCAGGCATGTTTCCTTTTCCATCCCTGACTGCTTCTTCCTTCATTCTATTCTTCTTCCTATTCTTCACACGTTTAGTACGCCTTGCAACTTTCCTTAATCCAACACGTCAAGGCCTTCTCATAAGTCTAGTTCTCAAGTCTATTCTCTGATGGCTACCTTGTAAATCTCAAGAGCCGTCTCTGATCCTTACTTTCTTTCTTCCTCTTGACTAGACACTCCACCTCTCCAGTGAATGATGATTCCTTCATCCTATCATTCTCTCTCTGCCTCAAGGGGAAAAATCTATTGAGGATCCCCTACAAGTGCACCCTATAAAATCTCTGTATTTCAGTTCACATTGTACACTCCCAAGTTCCTGCCTAACAGCATCATCATTTCCTCTCCTGCAATTAAATATATCCCAATATCGTCTGCCCATCCCTCTCCAAGGCTATGGTAAATGTCAGGGAGTTGCAGTCCCTGTCTCCAAAATGCTCACCAAGAAGAGATCTGACATAATACCAGGTTCTTTGCCTAGTACTGGATTCAGTATGGCACGTTCTTGAGTCAACCTATTTACAACAGGAATCCTTGCTGGACACACCTAACAAAATCTGTCTCTAAGTCTTTGACACTTCCTTACTGCAAATCAGTATTAGAGAAGATGAAACCACCCATGACAGCATCTCTGTTATTTCTACACCTTCTAAAATCTCCCAATTGAGTGATTGCTGTCTTCCTGATTCCAAGTATCACCCACACTGACTCAGTAGACAAACCCTCCAGAACTGAAAAGTCTACCAAATGTAGGAGATATGGCCCAGTCTGCCATGAATAAAGCTCTCCCCGCCATTGAGCACATCTACACAAAGCACTATCGCAGAAGAAGAGCCTCCATCGTCAAAGACCCCTATCATTCAGGCTATGCTCTCTTCTGTTGCCATCAGGAAGAAGGTACAGGAGCCTTAGGACTCACACCACCCAGTTCAGGAACAATTATTATCCCCTCTTGAACCAGAGGAGATAACTTCACTCAAGGTCATTTACTCATCTCTGAACTATTTGCACTGTACTAGACTCACTTTTCAAGACTCTTCTTGATACTTATTGCTTATTTTTTTCTCCTTCTTTTTGTATTTGCACAATTTATTGATTTTTTTTGTTGCACATTGGTTGGGTCTGGTCTTTCATTGATTCTATTATGCTTCTTGTATTTACTATCATTACCTGCAAGGAAATGAATTTCAGGGTTGTATATGGTGACATGTACTTAGATTAGACATTTATTTTGTACTTTGTACATCCTCCTTTTCTGCAGCTGTGATACTATCTCTGATTAGCAATGCACTCTCCCACCTATTTTCTTCTCTCACTGTCCCTTTTGAAATATCTAAACTCTGAAGCATAATAAAGCCATTCCTGCCCTTGTGACGGCTTAGTCTTCTTAGGCTACGTCCCACACTAGACTGGATAATTTTGAAAACACCATTTTCACGTTAAAACGATAGGCATCCACACAAAGCGTTTTTGAAAATACTTCTGTCCACATTAAAATGGATATTTTGGTGAATCTCCTCTTACTGTGCAAGCGCAGAACACATCTACCAAAAACAAGCGACATGTTTGGTGTTGAATCACGCCGTGAAAGACTTGGTGTGAGTTTGTCCAGTTACAGACTGGAAAAACTTAACTGAAGGACAGCTGTTGGCTCTCACGCAGGAGGACTTAAAACTAAAAAAAAAAACAAATACTGGAGCATATGGAGGCAATCGACAGGGAGTTCACGGACAGTATGACCCGGCTGACGACTAACATTGAAAAACTGACGAACTCTGTTGCATTAATAAAGCCCCTTGTTAATTGTATAAAACAGGTCTGCATCAGTATTATCTTGTATTTCCATACAATGTTACATTAGGCAGTTACACATCTATTGTCGGAGAAGTACTTGCATAAATCGGTAAACCACCTTCATACAAGCAAGGACAGAAAACAGGGCAAAGTGATTATACATTTATTCAATAAGTTATGGGTCAAAGTATTTGCTGAGTACATTTTTAACTCTTCTGGCTTCAGTCTTGTTGCCGTCTGTTCTGAAATTGTTAGGTTGCATTCAAGAAAACAATAAAATGGTGCACTGCCGTCACTAACTGTTCCAGCACGTCATGACAGCATTTTTAGATTTATCCAGTTACCCCATTCACACTGCTTTGGCAAATCCAGCGTTTTCAATATCACACACTCTGGAGGGTGTTTTAGAAAAGCTCAGTTTTCGGGGGAGGAAAACACCATTTTAGTGTGGACGGAGGGTCAAAACACAGAGAAAAAGCTTTAGTTATGGATTTATCAGGTCTAGTGTGGACATAGCCTTAATATCCTAATTCCACGTACTGACCTATGCTCTAAGTTCATCAGCCTTGTTCCTAATACTTCTTACATTAAAAAAGACACCATCCAACTGATTGCAATTTTGCTCTGTTGACTGTTTTTCCTTTCTCACAGTCTCTCAACATGCTGCATCTGCCAGTACCCCAATCCTCTGGCACTGATTCCAACCTGATAGACTGCTTTAAACTTACTCTAACAACTTTAACAAACTGCCTGCGAGGATTCTGGCTCCCCTCAAGTTCAAATGTAACATAACCTTTATGGGGACTAAATTCTCCCACTGGTGTGCACCTCAAATAGCCTCTGACAACCAAGTCCATCTTTGGGCCTTCACATGTGGCTTAGCTACTAAGCCCAGTGAAACTGTTTCTACTCACATGAGAAGGGGCAAAGGTGGGTTACTTGCATCTTAAAATCAGTTGCTTTGGGCAGATAGGGCTCATCGGCCGTGTTTGGCAGTTCATCTAGGAGAAGGAAAACTCTGATCTCAAACATCCAGTCTTGGGGAAGGCTTCAGGAGTAAACCCTGAGGGAAAAATCCAGAGCTGGATTCCCTAAGGCAGTCCTACATTGAGTTCATTGATCTCAGTGATTAAAAAAATCTGAATTGAATTGAATTTAGGCAATATACACTAAATAGATAAAAAAGTGCAAAAACAGAAATAATGTAGTTTTTTTAAAAAAGTGAGGTAGTATTCATGGGTTCAATATCCATTTAGGAATTGTATGGCAGAGGGGAAGAAGCTGTTTTTGAATCAGTGAATGTGTGCCCCTTTTCTGAAGGCTATTACCCAAGATGGAGCTGACTAATTTTACAACTTTCTATAGCTTCTTTTGGTCCAGTGCAGTAGCACCCCCCCCCCCCCGCCCACCCCATACCAGATAGTGATGCAGCCTGTCAGTATGCTCTCCATAGAAGTACGAGTGTTTTAGGTCACTGACCAACAGGAAAACTGTAAATAAGATTGTAAGAGTATAGAGAAAATTTACAAGGATGTTGCTGGGACTAGAGGGCCTGAGTTATAAGGAAAGATTGAATGTTTGAACTTTGAGAGTAATGAGGGTGTGGAAAGAGCTGCCAGCATGTTTGGTGGATATGATTTTGATTTCAACATTTAAGTAAACTTTGGATAGGTACATTGATGGGAGTGTTACGGTCCGGGTGCAGGTCAATGGCACTAGACAGTTTAAATGGTTCAGCATGGGCTGGATAGGCTGAAGGGTCTGTTTCTGTACTGTAGTTTTCTATGATTATGGTTTAACCAAGCTGAAAAGCCAAGGTTTATATGGAATAGAGGCAGATTTGCCTAGAAATTGTCTCATTCATGAATTTATGCATTAAGATGGGGATACATTTTTTACATCCACACCAAATGATGCTGGAGTAATGGACTGACTTTTTAAACTGAGTTTCCAAGTGTGTTTTCATGAGGCATTGTTGCCAGAAAAGCAAAGCATCAACTGAGGCAAATTAAAATGAATTTAGTATCAGAAAAGCAAAAAAGCAGATGCTGTAAAAATGACTTAAAAATAGAAAGTGTGCATATATTAAGCTTATCTCATGAACTTTAAGTGGGAGGGAAAAAGCTCCCTGTTAAAGTAGATGCAATGACTAAAGCCCAGATGGATGAATGAAAGGCCTAAGGAAAAAAAAGTCTATAGGGATATGAAAACAGGGGATTCATCAGATTATGTTGTGGATGACAGAATCCTTTGAATTAGTTTTTACAAAATATAACATTAGGCATTCTACAAATTCTTTCTCTTGGGATTCAGCACCAAGCTGATTTTCTCAATCTACCTGCATTGTGATATCCCCCATGACCATCATAACATTTCCTTTTTGACAAGCATTTTTTATCTCCAATTGAAATTTGTAGCTCACATCCTGGCTACTGTTTGGAGACCTGTATGAAACTCCCTTCAGAGTCTTTTTACCCTTACAGTTTCTTAACTCTACCCACAAGGTTTGTATATCTTCCAATCCTATGTCACCTCTTTCTAAAGATTTGATTTCATTTTTTACCAACAGAGCCACCCCACCCCCTCAGCCTTCCTGCCAGTCCTTTTGATACAATGTGTATCCTTGGATGTTAAGTTCCCAATTATGACCTTCTTTCAGCCATGATGTCAGGCCTACCAAACGAACTGCACTACCAGATCATCTACCTTATTCAGTACACTGCATGCATTTGGATATAACACCTTCAGTCCTAGATTTGTTACCCTTTTAGCTTTTGTCCCCATGTTACCCTCCAGCTCATCCCACTGATTGGAATTTTGCCCTCAACTGCTTATCCTTCCTGAAAGTCTCAATGCACATTGCATCTAATTATACACCGACTACCCCAACTTCAACCCTATCACTCTGCCATACCCATACCCCTGCCAAATTAGTTTAAAACCATGCAAACAACTCTTGCCAACCTGGACACACGGATGTTGGCCCCCCCTTGGCTTCAGATGTAACCCATCCCTTTTGTGTATGTAGCCCCCTGGTAAGACTCAGGCTTGCTCAGCTTGCTTCCGTCTAGGGGGAGCCGCCTTCGGCCCCACCAAACTGGGCAATCAGCTTGTGTAGATGCTGTGTGATGTTCCCATCCCGCCAAATAACAGACAATACACCATATGCGATTAAATGATTACACTTTATAGATCTTACTGGAGCTATGAGCTAATAGAGATACAATATAAAAGGAAAAGTAAAAAGGTGCCAAACTTATCAAAGTCCAACCACTTCATGCATAACCATTGGAGCTCAGTTAACGAAGTCTTCTTGCCACCATTTGATCCCTTCCGACCTCCTCAACCCGCCGCCTGGGACGAACAACGGTGGTTGACCAGACACCCCACACAAACCTGTCCTCATCTCCTCGCCGAAACCCTGGGCCTGGGACCCCCGCTCAGGGTCTGTTCCGTCGCCCAGCTTACAACATTGCGTCTTCTCCCTCTAACCCCCTCGCGCCGTCTCCCCCAAAGGCACGCACAACACTAGCTTACAGACCCACCAGAAAGAATAACATCTATCCCAACTGGTTAACAAACAAATACAATTCTTGTTATCAGTAATTATAACCCAAACAAAAAACACTCTCACCAGTTAGCATAACAAAAAAGCATTTATACTTTTATCATAACAAAGAAGCCATTTTGATTAACATACGCAGTAACATAAAAGAAGAAACCCCTTACATATAGGTCATACCATCCCCTGAAGGGATCCCAATGATCCGTAAATCTGAAGCCCTGCCTCTTGCACCAGCTCCTCAGCCATGCATTCACTTGTCAAGTCATTCCATTCTTACCGTCACTGGCACATAATGCAGGCAATAATCCAGAGATTACAATTATGGAAGTCCTGCTTTTTAGCTTTCTATCTAACTCCCCAAATTTGCTCTTCAGGACCTCCTCCCTTCTCCTACCCATGTCATTGGTGCCAACATGTATCAAAACTTCTGGCTGTTCACCCTGCTAAAATGCCGCAGATCCAATCTGAGATGTTCCTAACCCTGGCACCTGGGAGGCAACATACCATCCGGGGTCTCTTTCATGTCCACAGTATCTAGTGTCCACTCCTCTAATTGTTGAATCCCCTATCACAACTGCAATCCTCATTTTCTCCCTTCTAAGTCACAGCACCATAGACCTGGCCACTTTAGCTCTCCCCTGGAGGGTCATCCCACTCAACAGCATCCAAAGCAGTATACTTATTATTGTGGGGAACAGCCATGGGGTTACCCTGTACTGGCCGTCCATTTCTTTTCCCTCTCCTGAGAGTCACCCAGGCACTTGCCTCCTGCAACTTAAGGGTGACTACCTTCCTGTAGCTCAGATCTATCACCTCCTCAGTTTTCTGTATGAGCTGAAAGTCATCAAGCTGTAGCTCCAGTTCCTTAACACATTCTGAGGAGCTGCAACTCAGTGCACTTGGTGTAGAGGTGGTTATCTGGGGGACAGGAGGACTCCCAGAATTCCCACATCTCAAAGAACATAACACAGCCCATGGAGCCATTCTCAATGGCAAAGAATACAGAAGAAGAAACCAACCAGAAACTTACCTTGCCCAACCCTGTTGAGCCAAACCCTTCTCTTTCTGTGTGTAGCCTCTTCTCTTGATTTGATTGGGCTACTGGAAAAAGACTATTGACAAGGGTTCTATATTATAAATTGTCAAACAGGTCCCAATTTGCTTTTTTACAATTCAATCTGAAGATATGAGAACCTTTCGTCGGATACATATTTATTCTTATTGTACAGAGAATGGAAAGATGATCACTCCCCTCTTTTGTATCATTATACCACTTACCAGATGCATACATTTGCCATATCCTCAGTTATAAGCATGTCTATAGCAGAAAGTGTTGCTAAATATATTTATCCTTGTACTCCTACCATCATCCAAGCACACCAACCACTCACAGAAAATGCTGGTAGAACACAGCAGGCCAGGCAGCATCTATAGGAGAAACGTCGACAATGCTTCTTAGCATTTTGTGTGTGTTGTTTGAATTTCCAGCATCTGCAGATTTCCTCATGTACACCAACTACTTTTCTTCAGAAATTCTTCCACCACTGTCCTATTCACTGTCATTACAGCCTGAAATTGTACTATGAGCAGTAAAATCCCCATAACATATGACCTTATTTTTCCCCATTTCTACTCACGTTGTCAAATATATCAGGTATTAACCTTTCACAAGGGTTATAGAAAGTTATTATCTGTACATTACTATTCTTTCACCAAATTTCAACCACAATTGAATCATGACTTAGGCAGTGTAGTGGTTAGCACAACTTTTTACACTACCAGGGACCAGGGTTCAATTCCTGCTGCTGCCTGTAATAAGTTTGTACGTCCTCCCCATGACAGCCTGAGTTTCCTCCAGGTGCTCCGATTTCCTCCCACAGTTGGTAAAATAATTGGTCATTGCAAATTGTTACATGATTAGGTTAGGATTGCTGGGTGGCAAGGCTTGAAAGGCTAGAAGGGTCTGTTCCATGCTGTATCTCAATAAATAAATAAACAAACAAACAACCCAACCTCCATATCTCTACGTGTTAACCTATTTTGACAAAGATGGCCACTCCTCCATTAGCCGTTTTCTGATCGCATCTTACATCAACATAACCTTATATCTTAAAACCTTGTGAATCCTTTGTTACACAATCATGCACTTTATACACTGTCTCTAATCTACTTGTATTCTGGATAGTAATTGGTCCCATTGACAGTATCTTCCGTATATTTTCTGCAGAGCCCCTACATATGATATGCCCATTTCCACAGCCAAAACTTTCTTATATTCAGAGTGATGTTCTCTTCCAATTACTACATTTTACTTAAAATTTTCTCTACAATTGCCATAATAATATTCTCTACCACCTCTACTTTTTACCGTTACACACAGCTGCTGCATAGCCAAACGTCTAATACTGAAAACATCTCTGACGGGGCAGCACGTAGTCTCGAATCATATAACTCTTTTTCCTAAATTAACCCTATCTGGCAACCTTTTTTTCCCATCATATTTAATCAATACTGATCAGTTATCTGTTTTTACTCCATGACAAAATCCTTCTAAAAGTTTAGCATCTACAACCTTTCCCCTGACTAAATAATTTTTAACTTGGTCCATGGATACATCTAGAGGCACTCCAGAAATTACTTCCCAGAGCCACTGTCGCCGATAAAAATTCTTTGGTATTACTTTCCTTCCTTCTACAGCTTTTAAACCAAAAGCTTTCTAACATTGTTTATTATCTTTACAAAACACTAAGAATGCCTAATCTCTTAAAGATTTTGTGTCTTTTTCAAATCCTTAGTTAGTCTAATTGGATTGATATCATAAATAGGTCAACATTCAAAACTCATCAAAGCCTTAAACTCTTTCTTCTTTTATTTAAAGTCAGTCTATTTCCTTCATCACTGGACAATAAGCAACTATTATCCTCAGGCAGCTAGTTACTTTTCCATTTCCTAGAAACCTGCCATTTGCCTTCCTCCATATAACTAGCAATCAATACCAATTCCCATTTACTACCTCTGTCTTCTCCATCACTTCCTACCTTCTGTACCCCCTTCCTGTCAGAGAGAAAACTCCCAACAGCAGGCTCACTCCTTTGCTCAATGTGCTAAACCACAGAACCAACTCTGGTCCATCTCTGTCCCCCAGCTCCTCCAAACGAGGATTGTGGATGAAAGCTGGCTTTAAACTGGCTATAGGTGATGAATTGGAAATGAGTGGCAGGTGACTTCTGTTAGCTGTGTGGAGACTGGAAGGTGTCTGCTTACATAGGCCTAACATCCACTCTATCTAGGCCTTTCAATATTCGATAGATTTCAGTTGTGTACTTAACATTTCAGGAAAATTTGAGTAATCTTATATATATATGTTTGATATTCTTATTTATTTAATAATTAATTATAATTAATTATGGGTTTTATATATACAAACATGTGACTTGTATATGTCATTATGCTACCACGTTGTATGTGCACATCTCGCTTAAAATAAACACTAAGTTAGACCCACATTCCCAGATTCCTGTATTTTCCTTTGAATTAGTTTTACATTTTGAAGTTAGGTTGGCGATGATGCGTTTCCAAAACAAACCCAAGATGACTGCCAAACCATTGAAATGCAGCTAAATGTTCAAACTAAACATGCAGTGAGGAACGGTGAGTTAAAAACAGCCTAGCACGTGCAGGGCCTGTCTCGTTAAAAAAAAGGCAGTAGCACGAAAATTCAGGGTTCGTAAATAGTGAGTACCAGTTGATAATAATCATAAATGAGAACAGAAATGGCTGGCCATATTGGGAAGATTGATGAGTAACAGGCTCATGTATTCTGAGCTAATTCAACAATATTTTGAAGCAAATTGATAATGGGTAATTGATAATTGATAGCAAATTGATAATGGGTTTAATGATACAATAACAGAGTTACTTAGTTTGTGGAATCTGATAAGAAAACATTCAAAAATGGCTCCTAACTGAAGTACAACTTTAAAAGAGCGTTTGAAATCCATGTTTTAATGGAAACCACAGAAAGAGACACCAATGAGTAGCAGTCAGGAATGAAACTGAGCATGAACAAAATTGCAACATTTAAACAGAAACTGGCCTGGCCAAACAAATCATGTTACCATCATGACGGGCTCACATACACCAGACCAATGCAGATTTAAAGGGAAAACTTGCAGAAAATGCAACAAAGTAGGACACATCCAAAGAGCAAATCAAGCAGACAAAATAAATAGACTGTTTAGAAAAGAGGAAAAGCGAAAAAGTCAAGTTACAATTTCAAAAATAGAACAAAGAAAGAAAAAGAAAGGGATCAAAGGGGGGGGGAGAGAGAGAGAGAGAGGAGAGAAGAGGGAAGAGAGGAAGGCAAGGGAGGGGGAGGGAAGAGGGGTAAAGGAGAGAAAGAATGTGAACAAGAAAGAATAGTGTGAAAGAGAGAAGAAACTTGAGTAAGTAAAAGGTATCAAAGGAGAAAAAGAGAGGAGAGGGGGAGGGAGAGAGGGGAGAGAATGAACCACTTCCTGCAGTCTCAAAGTCAACTCCTACAACTACCATGGAGGAGGACCCAGAACCTGAGATTATTGTCACAGGCAGCAAAGTTAATGGGCAGGTGTCGCACTTAGGCTGCTTGCAGGGATAAATCACGGGAGGGAGAAAAGTGGGGACAAATGAATGGACAAGGGAACCATGGAGGGAGTGAAAGTGTGGAAAGTGCGGGGGGTGGGAGATAATACATTTGGTGGTAGGATCCCTTTGGAGATGGTGGAAAGTGCAGAGGCCCATGGAGTGGTAGTACAAGAAAAACTCTATCACATTTCAGGGGTGAGCGTAGATGTTCAGAAAATAGAGGAAATGCAGGTAAGGGCAGCATCATTGGTGGTGGAAGGAAAAGCCTATTCTTTGAAAAAGAACATCTCCACTGTCCTAGAATGGAAAGCTGCATCCTAGAAACAGATATGGTGGAGACAAAGGAACTGAGAGAAAGGAATAGCATTTTTACAGAAGACAGGGTGGGAAGAGTCAAGATAACCATGGGAATTGGTAGGTTCATAAAAAATTGTGGTTGATAATTGTCTCCAGACACAGAGACAGAGAGATCAAAAAAGGAGAGAGATGTGTCAGAATTGTCCTTGATGGTGGTTAAGGCTGGAGCCGGTGAAGCATTAGACAGTTTTGGCAACCCATTGTGGAGCCTTCTTGTTCAGCACAGTGCAGTTCCCAAACTATACAGTGATTCAGCATGTTAGGATACTCTCTACTGCACATCCATAGAAGGACATAAGTATGGATGTGCATATTCCAGCTCCCTTCAGTGTCCTCAGAATGTAGAGAAGCACTGATGAGCTTTCCTGATTGTGTAGGATGTGTTCTGGGAATGTGAAAGGTTGTGTAAGATGTGCATTTGCAGGGGTTTGAAACTGCTTACAGTTTCCACTGCTGTGCCACTGATGCAAAGAGGAGTGTGAGAGGTACAAGTTCTCCTGAAATTGATAACCACCTCCATTGTCTTGTTGACATTGAGGAAGAGGTTATTTGCTTGGCACCAGGCCCTGAGCAGTTGCCTCTCCTCTCTGTGGGCCATCTCATCATTGTTGATGATGACCCCCCCCCCCCCAGCTACAATAGCCGGGTCATCGGCAAAATTGACAATGTGATCACTCAGTACTTGGGTGTTTGCCGAGTAATATATTACTTGGGAGTTCAGCTGAGTTATATTCTACCCCTATCAAAATGAATTTCAAAATATTGGATTTGCCTTCCTTACTGCTATTCAACCTATAAGTTAACCTTTAGGGAACCCTGCTGTCAAGTACTCGCAAGTAAGTACCTTTGCACTACCAATTTCAGAATTCCCTCCCCACTTAGAAAATATAACCATATAACAATCACAGCATGGAAACAGGCCATCTTGGCTCTCCTAGTATAGTCTATACCTTCCACCACAGTGCATGATGATGCACTTCACTGCATTTTTCTTGTAGCTCCAGAGGTCTATAAGCCTGTGCTCATCAGAGTTGGAGAGGGTCTACTTTTAAATTCCTCAGTGTTATCATTTCAGAGGATCTGTCCTAGGCCCAGGACATAAAGGCAATTATGAAGATAGCACGGCAGCAGCTCTGCTTCCTTAGGAGTTTGCGAAGATTCGGCATGATATCTTAAACTATGACAAACTTCTATAGATGTGTATTGACAGGCTGCATCACAGTTTGGTATGGAGACACCAATGCCTATGAATGGAAAATTCTGCAGAATCCACCAACCTTACCCCCTCCAACCACATTGCCTTTCACTCTCTCTGCACCAATCCCAACCTTACCATCAAACCCGTAGACAAATGGGGTGCTGTTGTAGTGTGGCACACTGAACTCTACCTTGCTGAGGCCAGACGGCAACTTTCAGACATCTCTTTAAACCTACCAGTCAAAGGGGATCCCACTTCACACCAATAGAAAACTGGCTCCAACACCATCACTGAACACATCCACTTTGGAGAACTCTCAACCACTCATTCCAGAGGCCAAACATTTTAATTCTGATTCCCATTTCTGTTCCTACGTGTCAGTTCATGGCCTCCTCTTGGCACCTTCTGACTTTTTCTCACCTGCCTATTACTTGCCCCTCTTCCTTTTCTCCTACAATTTACTCTCGTCTCCTATCAGATTCTTTCTTCTCCAGCCATTGATCTTTCCCATCCATCTAGCTTCAGCTATGACCCTGCAGCTGGTCTCTTTTCCTTCTAGCACCTTTTTATTTTAGCATCTTTCCTCTTCATTCTTCCCTGAAGAAGGGTCTTGACCCAAAATGTGGACTATCTATTCGTTTCCGTAGATGCTGTCTAACCTGCTGACTTCCTTCAGCATTTTGTATCTGTTGCTTTGGATTTTTAGCATCTGCAGACTTACTCGTTTGTGAAATCCTATAAAAAGTTGTGGATACAGCCCTGTCTATCACAGGTAAAGCTCTCCCCACCATTGAGCACATTTAATTGAAGCATCATTGCAAGAAAGCAGCATCCATCATCAGGCATCACCACCACCTCTCACTCCTCTCTCTGCTGCCATCGGGACCGAGGTACAGGAGCCTTAGGACTCACACCACCAGGTTCAGGAATGGGTATTAGCCCTCTACCATCAAGTTCTTAAACCAAAGAGCATAACTTCACTTTGAAATTGAGATGTCCAAGAGTTGCCACCTGGCCATCATTGAAATGCTCTCACAACCTATGGACTTACTTTCAAGGACTCTTCCTCTTAGATTCTCAATATTTATTGCTTCTTTGGTTGTTATTATTATTATTTCTTTGTTTGTAGTAAAACAGTTTGTTTTTGCACATTGGTTAAACAACCAAGTTGGTGTGGTCTTTCATTCATTCTACTTTGTATTATGGTTTTATTGAGTATACCGCAAAAATGAATTTCAGAGTTGTACATGGTGACAGATGTGTATTTTGTTAATAAATTTTCTTTGAACTTTTCAACTTTGAATTTTTTATGCTTGCTTATTTGTCTGTATAATTTTGTAGCACAGTTTGGGATTGGCAAGTATGACAGACATTACTAAAAGATCATAGTTGCGAGCTTAACATCCAAGGACATACCTCGTATTGAAAGGACAGACAAGTAGACAGAGGCGGTGGGGTGGCTTTGTTGTTAAAAAATTGAAATCAAAGCCTTGGGAAAAGAGGTGACATAGGTCAAGAAGATGTACATATACCCTTGTGGGTAGAGTTAAGAAACTGCAAGGGTAAAAAGACCCCGATGGGAGTTATATACAGGCCCCCATAGCCAGAAAATAGAAGAGACAGGTGATAAGAGCAATGTTATGATAGACATGGGGGATTTGAACATGCAGGTAGGGTGGTAAAATCAGGTTGGTGCTGATCCCGAGAAAAAGAATTTGTAGAATGCCTACAAGAAGGCTTTTTAGAGCAATGTGTGGTTGACCCAAATAGGGGAAAGGCAATTCTGGATTGGGTGTTGTGTAAAGAACCAAGATTGATTAGGGAGCTTAAGGTAAAGGAACCTTTGGAAGGCAGTGATCATAATACACAAAATGCTGGAGGTACTCAGCAGGCTAGGCACCATAGAAACACAGAAAACCTACAGCACAATAGAGGCTATTCGGCCCACAAAGTTGTGCTGAACATGAACCCTACCTCAGAAATTACTAGGCTTACCTTCAGCTCTAAGCTCCACCTTTACTAAGCTCCATCTGCCTATCTAAAAGCCTCTTAAATTACTCTATCATATCTACCTCCATCACCGTTGCTGGAAGAGCATTCCACACACTCACCACTCTCTGAGTAAAATACTTATCCCTGACATCTCCGTACCTACTGAACCTTAAACCTGTGTCCTCTTGTGGCAACCATTTCAGCCCTGGGAAAAAGCCTCTGACTATCCACACGATCAACACCTCTCATCATCTAGTACACCTCTATCAGGTCATCTCTCATCCTCCTTCACTCCAAGGAGAAAAGGCTGAGTTCACTCAAACTATTCTCATAAGGCATGCACCCCAATCCAGGCAACATCCTTGTAAATCTCCTCTGCACCCTTTCTATGGCTTCCACATCCTTCCAGTAGTGAGGTGACCAGAACTGAGCACAGTACTCCAAGTGAGTTCTGACCAGGGTCCTATATAGTTGCAACATACCTCTCGGCTCCTAAACTCAATTCCACAATTGATGAAGGCCAATACACCATACACCTTCTTAACCACAGAGTCAACCTGTGCAGCTGCTTTGAGCATAAGAGTCTTACCATTAATACTATATTCTGCCATCATATTTGACCTACCAAAATGAAACACCACACTTATCTGGGTTGAACTCCATCTGCCACTTCTCAGACCAGCTTTGCATCCTATTATTGTCCCGTTGTAACCTCTAACAGCCTTCCACACTATCCACAACACCTCCAACCTTTGCGTCACCAGCAAACTTACTAACCCATCGCTCCACTTCCTCATCCAGGTCATTTATAAAAATCACGAAGAGTAAGGGTCCCAGAACAGATCCCTGAGGCACTCCACTGGTGACCAACCTCCAATCAGAATATGATCCGTCAACAAACACTTTTTGCCTTCTGATCCAGTTCTAGATCTACAAAGCAACGTCCCCTTGGATCCCATGCCTTACTTCCTCAATAAGCCTTGCATGGGGTAACTTATCAAATGCCTTGCTAAAATCCATATACACTACATCTACTGCTCTGCCTTCATTGATGCGTTTAGTCACATCCTCAAAAAATTCAATCAGGCTCGTAAGGCACGACCTGCCCTGGACAAAGCCATACTGACTACTCCTAATTATATTATACCTCTCCAAATACTCATAAATCCTGCCTCTCAGGATCTCCTCCATCAACTTACTGACCACTGAGGTAAGACTCACTGATCTATAATTTCCTGGGCTATCTCTACTCCCTTTCAGGAACAAAGGAACAACATCCGCAACCCTCCAATCCTCCAGAACTTCTCCCATGCCCATTGATGATGCAAAGATCATCGCCAGAGGCTCAGTAATCTCCTCCCTCACCTCCCACAGTAGTCTGGGGTACATTTCATCTGGTCCCAGTGGCTTATCCAACTTGATGCTTTCCAAAAGTTCCAGCACATCCTCTTTCTTAATATCTATATCCTCAAGCTTTTCTGTCTGCTGCAAGTCATCGCAACAATCACTAAGATTATTTTCCATACTGAATACTGAAGTAAAGTATTCATTAAGTACCTCTGCTATTTCCTTCAGTTCCATACACATTTTACCATTGTCACACTTGATAGGTTCTATTCTTTCTCATTTTATCCTTTTGCTCTTCACATACTTGTAGAATGCCTTGGGGTTTTCCTTAATTCTGCCCGCCAAGGCCTTCTCATGGCCCCTTCTGGCTCTCCTAATTTCCTTCTTAAGCTCCTTCCTAGTAGTCTTATAATCTTCTAGATCTCTAACATTACCTAGCACTCTGAACCTTTTCTAAGCTTTTCCTTTCTTCTTGACTAGATTTATTACAGCCTTTGTACATCATGGTTCCTGTACCTTACCATAACTTCTCTGTCTCATTGGAACATACCTATACAGAACTTTACACAAATATCTCCTGAATATTTGCCACATTTTTCCCTGAGAACATATGTTTCCCATTTAATCCTCCAATTTCCTGCCTGATAGCCTCATAATTCCCCTAACTCCAATTAAACACTTTTCTAACTTGTCTGTTCCTGTCTCTCCAATGCTATTATAAAGGAGATAGAATTATGATCACTATCTCCAAAATGCTCTCCCACTGAGAGAGCTGACACCCGACCAGGTTCATTTCCCAATACCAAATCAAGTACAGCCTTGTAGGCTTATCTACATACTGTATCAAGAAACCTTCCTGAACACACCAAACAAACTCCACCCCATCTAAACCCCTTGCTCTAGGGATATGCCAGTTAATATTTGGGAAATTAAATGACAACTCTGTTATTATTACACCTTTCCAGGATCTGTTTCCCTATCTGCTCCTCAATATCCCTGTTACTTTTGGGCAGCCTATAAAAAACACTCAGTACAGTTATTGACCCCTCCCTGTTCCTAACCTCCACCCACAGAGAGTCCGTTGACAATCCTTCCATGGTGTCCACCTTTTCTAGAGCCATGACACTATCTCTGATCAACAGTGCCAATTTGAGAGCATCTAAGGGAAAACATCATAGTCAATATTTTGGGCCAAACCCTTTTGGCAGGACTGGAGAAAAAAAAGCTGATGAGTAGATTTGAAAGATGGGGGGATGGAAAGAGAAACACCAGGTGATAGTTGAAACTTGAAGGGGGAAGGATAAAGCAAAGAGCTAGGAAGTTGATTGGTGATAGAGACCAACTACAAGTGGGATCTCCCAGTGGCCACCCATTTTAATTTTACTTCCCATTCCCATTCCAATATGCCAATATGTCCATTAATGCCCTCCTCCACTGTCATGATAAGGCCACACTTAGGTTAGAGGAACAACACCTTATATTCCATTTGGGGGGCCTCCAACCTGATGGTATGAACATAGATTTCTCAGACTTCCAGTAATGCTTCCCCACCTTCAGAATTTCTCCTCCCCCTTTTCCTCTCTCATGTTATCTCCTTTCCTACCCATCGCCTCCCTCTGTTGGTCCACCCTCCCCTTTTTTTTCTTTCTTCAGGGCTTTCTGTCTCTTTCACCAATCAACTTCCTAGTTCTTTGCTTCCTCCCTCCCCCTCCAGGTTTCACCTATCACCTGGTGGTTCTCTTTCACCAGCCCCCACCTTTCAAATCTACTCCTCAGTTTTTTTTTTTCTCTAGTCCTCTGAAGGGTTTCAGCTCAAAACATCAACTGTGCTTTTTTCCATTGATGGTGCCTGGCCTGCTGAGTTCCTCCACTATTTTGAGTGTGTTGCTTGGATTTCCAGCATCAACAGATTTTCCCTTGTGAGTGATCATAATATGATAAAATTCAGCCTGTAGTTTGAGAGGAAGAAAATAAAGTCAGATGTATGAGTATTACAGTGAAGTAAAGGGAATTAGAGAGGCATGAGAGAGGAACTGGCAAAAGTTGATTGGAAATGGACACTTGCACCAATGATGGCAGAACAGCAACCACTGTTGTTGTTTCTGAGAGCAATTCAGAAGGCAAAGGTTAAGAACGTCCTAAAGTTTAAGTAATCTAAAGTGAGGATGAGACAATCATGGTTGACAAGAGAAGTCAAATTCAACAAAAAAGCAAAAGAGAGGGCATATAATACAGCAAAAATTAATGGACGGTCAAAGGATTGGGAAGCTTAAAATCCAACAGAAGGCAACTAAAAAAAACATAAGGAAAGAAGAGATAAAATATGAAGGCAAATTAGCCAAAAATACTTAAGAGGATACCAGAAGTTTTTTTTTCTAATATATAAAGTGTAAAACAGAGGCGAGAGTGAATCTTGGATTGCTAAATATGAAGCTGGAGGACATAGCTTTGTGGATCCAGAACTGGCTTGCGCACAGAAGGCAAAGAGTGGTTGTAGACAGGTCACATTCTGCACGGAGGTCGGTCACCAGTGGAGTGCCTCAGGGATCTATTCTAGGACCCTTACTCTTCATGATTTTTATAAATGACCTGGATGAGGAAGTGGAGGGATGGGTTAGTAAGTTTGTTGATGACATAAAGGTTGGAGGTGTTGTGGATAGTGTGGAGAGCTGTCAGAGGTTACAGCGGGACATTGATAGGATGCAAAACTGGACTGAGAAGTGACAGATGGAGTTCAACCCAGATATGCGTGAAGTGGTTCATTTTGGTAGGTCAAATATGATGGCAGAACATAGTGTTAATGGTAAGACTCTTGGCAGTGTGGAGGATCAGAGGGATCTTGGGGTCCAAGTCCATAGGACGCTCAAAGCAGCTGCGCAGGTTGACTCTGTGGTTAAGAAGGCGTATGGTGTATTGGCCTTCATCAATCGTGGAATTGAATTTAGGAGCCGAGAAGTAATGTTGCAGCTATATAGGACCCTGTTCAGACCTCACTTAGAGTACTGTGCTCAGTTCTGGTCGCCTCACTACAGGAAAGATGTGGAAGCCATAGAAAGGGTGCGAGGAGATTTACAAGGATGTTGCCTGGATTGGGGTGCATGCCTTATGAGAATACTTTGAGTGAACTCGGCCTTTTCTCCTTGGAGCGACAGAGGATGAGAGGTGACCTGATAGAGGTGTATAAGATGATGAGAAGCATTGATTGTGTGGATAGTGAAAGGCTTTTTCCCAGGGCTGAAATGGTTGCCACAAGAGGATGCAGGTTTAAGGTGCTGGGGAGCAGGTACAGCGGAGATGTCCGGGGTAAGTTTTTTACTCAGAGAGTGGTGAGTGCATGGAATGGGTTGCCGGCAAAGGTGATGGAGGTGGATATGATAGGGTCTTTTAAGAGGCTTTTAGATAGGTACATAGTGAAATAGAGGGCTATGGGTAAGCCTAGTAATTTCTATGGTAGGGACATGGTCTGCACAACTTTATGGGCCAAAGGGCCTGTATTGTGTTTTAGTTGTTCTATGTTTCTAACTTTTAGGCCTAAAGATAGATAAGTTCCCTGGTCCTGATGGAATGCATCCCAGGGTACTGAAAGAAATGGCAAAATTTATAGTAGAGGCTTTGGTGATGTGTTACCAAAATTCTCTGGACTCTGGGCAGGTCCCTGCAGATTTGAAGCCAGCGAATGTCACGTCATTCTTCAAAAAAGACAAGCAACAATAGGCCAGTTAGCTTAAAATGTGTAATTGGGAAAATGCTTGAAGCTATTATTAAAGAAGAAATAGCAAGGCAGCTGGAAAGAAATGGATCCATCAGGCAGACACAAGATGGATTCAGCAAAGGCATATCCTGTTTGACCAGATTACTGGAGTTCTTTAGGGATATAATGAGCACTGTGGATTGAGGAGAACAGATGGATGTTATTTACTTGGATCTCCAGCAGGCGTTCCATAAGGCATCACAAAAATGCATAGAGTTGGGGGTGATGTATTAGCATGGAGAGGGCATTGGTTGACTAATAGAAAGCACAGAGCTGGGATACATGGGTGTTACTCTGGTTGGCAATCAGTGGTGAGTGGTATACATTGCTCATGATATACATTGAGAGGGCCGAATGTAGTGTATCTGAGTTTGCTGATGATACTAAATTGAGTGGGAAAGCAAACTGTGCAGAGAAATGGAGAGTCTGCAGAAATATATATATAGATTAAGTGAGTGGGCCAGGGTCAGGCAGATGGAGTACAATGTTGGTAAATGCGAGGTCATCCACTTTGGAAGGAAAAATGAAAGAGCAGATGATTTAAATGGTAAAAAAAAATTGCAGCATGCTGCTGTGCAGACGGATTTGGGAGTGCTTGAGCATGAATCACAAAAAGTTGGCTTACAGGTGCAGCAGGTTATCAAGGCAGGAAATGGAATGTTGGCCTTCATTATTAGAGGGATTGAATTTAAGACCTGGGAGGTTATGCTGCAACTGTACATGGTATTAGGGAGGCCACACCTGGAGTATTGCATGCAGTTCTAGGCTCTTTACTTGAACAAGGATATACTGGCTTTGGAGGCAGTCCACAGGAGGTTCACCAGGTTGATTCCAGAGATGAGGGGGTTAGACTATGAAGAGAGATTGAATCACCTGGGACTGTACTCGCTGAAATTCAGGAAAATGAGAGGAGATATTATAGAAACATTGAATTATGGAAGTGATAGATAAGATAGAGGCAGGAAAGTTGTTTCCTCTGGTAGGTGAGGTTAGAATTTGGAGACATAGCCTCAAGATTCGAGGGAGTAGATTTGGGATGGAGATAAGGAGGCACAACTTTCCTCAGAGAGTGGTGAATCTATGGAATTCTCTGCCCATTGAATAAATATATTTAAGACAAGGTTGGATAGATTTTTTATCACAGGGGAATTAAGGATTATGGGGAAAAGGCATGTTGGTGGAGATGAGTCCATGGCCAGATCAGCCACGATCTTATTGAATAATGGAGCAGGCTCCAACAGAACAGCTGGCCTACTCCTGCTCCTATTTTTTTTATGAACTAAGGCTGGTTACAACCTTCAATGAGACCACAGCTCGTCTCTCGCTTGACTGGAAAACCAGGAGCAAGGCTGTTTACAAGACGGGGATGAGCACACTTTATTTTCTAAGGAAGCTGAGATCCTTCAATGTGTGCAGCAGGATGTTGGAGACTTATTACCAGTCTGGTGTAGCAAGTGCAGTCTTCTTTGTGGCTTACTGTTGGGAGAGCAACATCAGTGCTGGTGGTGTAAAAGAGACTTTGAGTTAGTGGTGGAAAGGAAGTCACTAAACAAACTGTTATCCATTATGGACAATCATTTGCATCCTATCCATGACCTACTGAATAAGCAGCGAAGCACTCTTTCGAATTGACTCATACAGAAAATCTTCCCTACCAAATGCAATAAACACATACAAAAGTTCATCTATGTGACAGGAGAACGCACTTCATAGTACAATAGTCTTTGTTTTATTATTTCATACATTATAATTGCACAGTATCGCACATTGGTAAATTATTATGTATATTATTCTGTACTTTATTATTAGTTACTATTATTATATTTTTATTATTTATTTATTATTATTGCTATGTGTGTTTTTAAATGTTGGCATTATAACAAAATAATTTTCCATTCAGGATCCATTAAGTACTTATTTTTATTACTATCATCTTGACATCCACTTTTGCTCAAGAGTTGATGGATGACTCCTTAACTATACAAGTAACCAATATTGATTGATAAAACAGACCTGTCCTGAATTGTGTATTGAGCGGCAGAGGTATGCCCTTAATAATGCGCTAATAATCTCCTGATTACAATCTGAAGTTTCAATTATCATCACTTGCATAATTTCAATGGTACAAAATCAAAATGCCCCACACCCAATGACTGATTTCAACAGCCTGAAAGTATCAGTTGAAATTAAATTGTGAACAGGCTTAATTTTCTGAAGACAGGTTCTCATTTTAGTTAATATTTGGTTTCAATAATTTCATAATTCCAGTATAATTCCTAACACACCTCTGTCAGGTCCATCCTCAGCCTTATCCAGTTCAAGTAAAATAAACTCATCTGTCCAGTCACTCCTCATAACTAAGACACTGCAATCATGGCAATACTTTGGTGAGTTGCTTCTGTACGTTTTCCAGAGCATTCAAATCCCTTTTATACTGACATAACCAAAACAGCATGTAATATTCCATATGTACCCTCACCAACCATAAGTGTAGCATTACTTCCCTGCTCCAATATTCTATGCTCCTGCTAATAAAGGCTAGCACCCACATGCCTTATTTATCACCCTATTTACCAAAATAGATAGCTTCAGGAGTCTTCAGCTCCTTTTGTCCCTTAAAACAGCCTAGGGCATAATCTGTCACTATGCACGTCTTACTCTTTTTTGACCATCCAAGATGTAACACACTGCACTTATCAGGATTAAATTTCATTTGCCATTGCTTTGCCCAACTCACCTGCTGATTAGCATCTTTCTTTAGCCTAAAGCCATCTCCATAACAATCTGAACACCACCATTTTTGCATTCTCTGCAAGCTTCCTAATCATACTTTCTACATCATCATTTAAGTCATATATATATATATAAATAGATAGATAGATAGATATAGGGGTGTGTGTGTGTGTGTGTGTGTGTGTATATATAAATCTAAAAAACATTATATATATATACACATACATAAATTAATATTTGCTGTTTTCTCTGCATCTCAATTTTTGGCCCAGCCTTTCACATGGGACCTTACACAAAGCAATGTCTTCAATGAGGACAAATACACACTTGTAACATGCTGTAGGGTTTCACTGCTGTGTACAGGCTGTAAGGTTTCACCAATAATGTAATGGTTTCTCTGTGAGCTGGAAAAGAGATTTTCGCGGCCTTCTGCCGGGGAGAGATGAGGAGAGAAAACGCGAATGGAGGGATCTGGTAGATCACCGGATGGGGTGAACGTGGAGCGAGGGTCCGAAGGGCAGCGACAATTGGAGGAGTTCGATGGTGGACGATTCACTTATCAGTGAGCTCCAACATTGCACAACACTGTTTAATAACATTGGGCCCTTTTTTACTTTTTTTCATTTCTTTACTAACCATATAGTGAAAGTAAGAATTATAAAGCTCAGTCATTCAATCACATATTGTGTACTGTTTGTTATTTCACGATACTGATTTGTAACGGGACACATCATGCAGCATGCACCCGAATGAGATTTCTTAAGTTTGGCTGGGCTGGGGGCTATCACAAACTATATTAAGCAGCTAGCAAAAGCAAGAGTTACACACTAAAAGGAGAAATAGAGGAACTGCTGCAGGATGTGAATGGATCAGCCGCATCTGTGAAGGGAAATGAATGGTCAAATGTTTGGGTCAAGATTTTGCATCAGGATTGAGTGTGTAGAGGAAGGAAAGATAGCATAAAAGGAAAAGGGGATGGGTAAGGCAGGGTCTAGTAAAGGATCAGTAGACCAAGGTGTAGTTAACAAGATTAAGCTACATGGGAAAATAGGGGAAAATGAAGTTGGGAAACTGAGGCTGGGGGTGATTGGTAGAAATTGACAAGAAAAAAGAAAGCACAGAAAGAGCCATGTAGGAGGAAAGGGGACTGTTATGGGTAATTAGTATTAGGGGTATTTTAATATTCTGAATATTAACTGGAATTGCTTTATCAGATAAGGCAGAGTGAATAGAATTTTTAAGATGAGATCAGGAGACCTTTTGTAGATAGACATACAAGGAAAGGAGCACTCTGGTGGGGGGCAAGGGTAGATGTTTCCGAAACTGTAAATATGCATAGGCTGTGTGAATAACTAAACAACAAATTTCTACAGCTGTACTGTGGAAAATACCCTGACTGGCTGTCATGGTCTGGGCTGTCAAATCAAATGCGCAGGAACTTAGAAGCTGCAGAGAGTAGTGTACTTTGTCTAATATATCATATTTGCATCTCTCCCCACCATTGGTAGTATCTACAGGAGCTGCTAGCCTCAAGAAGGTAACATTGGTCAACAAAGTTCCCATCATCTGAGCCATGCCATCTTCTCACAGCTACCATCAGGCAGGGAGTAGTGAAGTCTGAGGTCTCATACTATCAGGTTCAAGAGCAGCAACTTTCCTTCAACTACTCAGTTCTTGAACCACTCAACAGTTTGAATCACTACAGTTTAGCAACTCCCTGAACACTTGCACTAAAATAGATTTTTGTTCTAGTTTTTTTAATAAAATTGTGTATAATTAATGTTTAATTTTATGAACATTTCCTGTGTGTGGTGCTTATATGAATGCTATGTGCCTTTGACATAACTATAAGTTTTTTGTTGCCCATGTGCATACATGTATTTGTGCAAATGACAAACTCAAGTTAGACTTTAAATGGAAACATAATAGATTGTAGGTGCTAGAATCTGGAGCAAAAATTGAGCTGCAGGAGGAATTCAGAAGGTCTGACAAAATCTCTGGAGGGAAATGGACAATAGATGTTCTGGGTTAAGACTCTTCATCGAGACTGAAAGAGTTGGGAGGAAACAAGAGAAAATCTGCAGATGCTGGATATCTGAACAACACACACAAAAAGTTGAAGGAACTCAGCAGGCCAGGCAGCATCTATGAAAATAAGACCAGTCAACGTTTCAGGCTGAAAACATTGACTGTACTTATTTTCCCATGGAATACAGGGCAAGTTAGCAAATTGGCATGGCAATCAGAGACAAAGGGTGATGGTGAAGTGTTACTTTTGTAACTGTAATGACCACTGGTATTCCATAAAGATCAGTGCTCGGAACCTTGTTGTTTTGTAACATAAGATATAGGAGCAGAATTATGTTATTTGGCTCATCCTCTGCTCTGTTATTTAATCATGTTGGTTGAGGTGGATGTAGGAGGCACGATCAGGAAGCTCCCAGATGATATGAAGTTTTGTGGAATTATTGACAGTGTGGAAGGTAATTTAAGGTTACTCAGTGACATACATGTGTTGGTGGAATTGGTTGAGTATTGATAACTAGAATTTAATCCAGTTAAATTCAAATTGAAGCATTCAGAGTACCATGGAGGTTGGAACATTATCTATAAATGGTAGGGTTTAAGACAGCATAGAGTAACATTGGTATACAAGTCCCAAGATCCTTGAAGGTGACAGGACAGATAGAAACATGGTTAAAATATAAAAAAAAACAAGTGCTGTGCTCGTGCACAAGTAAAAACAAACTGCTGGAGAAACTCAGCAGGTCAGGCAGTATCTGGAGGGGCAGAGGTATAGTCAATATTTATGGACAAAGGACCTGTATTTAGACTGAGATTGCAGAGGAGAGATGGCCAACATAAAAACTGTTAAAATATTGGGCATATTTGCCATCTTTATAAAAATAATTGGTATAATCACTGCTACTTTTTCCACTGATATTTTAGGCAATACTGATTATTATTATTGCTTTCTTTGCTTATGAATAGATAAAACATTAAATTAACTCTCTTGGTTAAGTGAATAGTGATCATTGTAATTTTTAGCATTAGCTAAATAAGACAAAGAATAGTCACATTGTACCATTCCCACCTCCACATTTAAAGTGTGAGGTTTGGAGTATGCTCAAGACACTCCTGGTAAGGAGAAACAAGAACCATGGCCCCCAATCCCAAGTTAACAGCCAAGAGAAATTCTCACACCTATATTATTTCCTCACAATTCTATCCCTCCATTCTCTTATCCCAGTTTATCACTCTTATGAGTTGTGAAATGTCGTTATTGTTGGCTTATACAAGATAGTTATTACCACAGAGGAAGCAACTGGCTACACATTGCCAAGAGCATGAAGATGCAAAAAAAAGATGCAAACCTTCACACTAGCCAACTCACCAAGTATTTCATAGAGACATAGAAAGATACAGCAAAGAAACAGGCCCTTTGGTCTAGTCTGTGATGAGCCATTTAAACTGTCTGTTCCCATCGACCTGAACAGGGGCCATAGTCTTTCATACCCTCGACCATCCATGTACCTATCCAAACTTCTCAAACGTAGAAATTGAGCTCACATGCACCACTTGCTCTGGCAGCTTGTTCCACATTCTCATGACCCTCTGCATGAAGTTTCACCTCATGTTCCCCTTAAACTTTACACCTTTCACCCTTAACCCATGACCTCAATATGTAGTCCCATTCAATCTCAGTGGAAAAAGCCTGCTTGCATTTACTCCATCTGCACTCATAATTTTTATGCCTCTATCAAATCTCCTTTTAATCTGCTATGTTCTAAGGAATACAGCCCTAACCTAGTCAAAGTTTCCATAAAATTCATATCCTCTAGACCTGGCAACATCTTCATAAATTTTCACTGCACTCTTCCAAAATTATTTAAATCTTTCTTGCAGATAGGTGACCAAAACTGCACACCATACTCCAAATCAGACCTCACCAATGTCTTGTATAACTTCAACATATCATCCCATCTCCTGCACTCAGTATTTTGATTTATGAAGGCCCATGTTCCAAAAGCTTTCTTGATACACCTATCAACCTGTGATGCCATTTTCAATTAGTTATGCACCTCTATTCCCAAATTACTTTGTCCTCAATGCCCTACTATTCACTGTGAAGACCTACCCTGGTTGTTCCTGTCAAAGTAAAATACCTCACATTTGTCTGCATTGAATTCCATCTGACTTTTCTCAGCCCTTTTTTTTTCCCATCTGGTCCAGATATTGCTGCCAGCCAGGACAGACTTCCCCACAGTCCACTGTACCTTCAATCTTGGTGTCATCTGCAAACTTGTCCAAACTGATCCAGTTGACTACATTACCATTGTGTCTGTTGATACAGATGACAAACAATGGATCTAAAACTAAGCCCTACACACTCTACTTGTCACAGGCCTCCACTCAGAAAGGCAACCTGCTATTATCATTCTCTGGCTTCTCCCAAAAAGCCAATGTCTAATCTGATTTATTTCCTCATCTTGAATGTTGAGTGACTGAACCTTCTTGACCAACCTTCAACTTTGTCAAATGCCTTGCTACACTCCACGTAGACAACATCCACTGTCTTACCTTCATCAACTTTCCTGGTAAGTTCCTCGAAAAACACTATAAGATTGGTTAGACATGTCAGCACAAAGCCATGCTGACTATCCTTAATCAGTCCATACATATCCAAATATTCATATATCTGGACCCTTAGAATACCTTCCAATAACTTCCCACTATTAATGTCAGGCTCATTGAACTATAATTTCCTGGTTTATATTTAGAACCTTTCTTAAACAGTAGAACAATATTGGCTATCTTCCAATCCTCTGACTCCTCACTGTTGTTCAAGATGATTGAGATATCTCTGCTAGGGCCCCAGCATTTTCTGAACTTGCATCTCTCAGGGTCCGGGGGAACACCTTGTCAAGCCCTGGGTATTTATCCACCCTAATTTGCTTCAAGACAGAAAACGTCTCCTCCTCTGTAATCAGCATAGAGTCATTGCTATTTTGCCTTAATTTTACATACTTTGTCCATCTTCTGAGTAAATGCAGATACAAAAGATGCATTTAAGATCTCCCCCTTTCTCTTTCAGCTCTACACCTCAGTTACCATTCAGATCTTCCAGGGGACCAATTTTGTCCTTTGCAATCCTTTTGCTATTAACATGTCTGTAGAACTCCTTGGGATTCTCCTTCACCCTGCCTGCAACCCCATGTCTTCTTTCAACACTCCTGATTTCTTTCTGAACTGGTATCTTGCATTTCTTATACTCTTCATTTGTTCCTAACTGCTAGGCACCTCCTTTTTTTTTTAACTTAACTTACCTTTTATTTTTACAGGCACATATATACTCTCAAAGTTTCACTTTTAAAGGCCTCTCACTTACCAAGAACACCTTTGCCAGAAAACAGCCTGTCCCAATCCACACTTGCAACATCCTTTTGTGTACCATCAAAATTGGCCTTTCGCCAACTTAGAATCTCAACCTGTGAACCAGACCTATCTTTTTGCAAATTTACATTGTAACTAATGGCATTCCCTTCGATATAGCTTCTTGCAGGAACTGCAGAATTCAGGAATATCTTCGTACCTTCATTATTTTCTGAATATCATACCTTGAGTTCTAAGGCGTTCCTTAGACCTCTCCCAAAACTGAGCGTGCTTAAGTGCATGCACGTATCCCACCAAATTCTTTGACAATAGGAAGCAATCCAGTATCCTGCATAGCAATATAAGAAAATACTTCATTTCAAGTGCCAATTAATGCATTAACTAGTCTTTTAAAAACATTATTTCTTCTCCAGCGCCCAGAATAAAAGCACGAAGCACAAAAATCAAGTAAGTAACATCAACTGTTGATCACATATATATTTTTGTGGCTCCTTTTCACAACTTGTGGCACATTGAGCAGCGTTTTTGTCATTTTCGTAGTATTTTGACTTTTATTTTAAGAAGGCTAAGTTTCTAGCTCAATGCTCAACAGAATTGCAAAACCAAGCAAGGAGACGGCTGGATTCGAACTTTGGACCATTTGCCTTGAAGTCCGCTGTTGATGGCACACCACCTGATGGCGTCATGTATATTAAGACAAGTAATTATGTTGTAGCAGATTTTCAGAATTGCCATAATATTAAGATTTGTTGTCATGACATTGAGAACATTGAAATCGATTAGTGTTTCTCACAGCACTGGCACCTATTGATTATCCTTTAAGTCTTAGACAATTACCTTCTTAACATCACAATAAATTGGAGTAGTCCATGCATTCCTTCAGATCTGTTCTTATCATTCAGTAAGATCAAAACTTGTCCACTGTCATCTAATCCAATTTCCACATTTTAGTCATATTCCATTGTAAGCTTCAAATTGTTTTGGTTTAATTGTGAGTAATTAGACAATTGTGTACAATGTGATGTAGACGAGTGAGTGTTTTTTTGATTGCTAAATCCAAAATGCTGGCATGCACAAAACTATGCACAATTTGGAAGAAATACAACAAAAAACTAACACAGAACAATATTACAAATTTCTTACATTAATTTAAAAAATAGCTCTTTATAGTTTTTTTGTTACAAAGAATTTCCAATGTGAAGAATGTTTCCAGAATGGCACACATGGTTTCTCTACATTAGCTGTTGTGTCAACACAGGATGTCCAGTTATTTCCATCAGCTACATGTCTTTACGCTTCGTTCATTTCATAAGCACTGTATCCCCATGGAAAATGGTGTGAATTTGAATATTTTTCCACATTAGTTTGTACTTTGTTATACTCATAAATGCCAATAATGGGATTATCTTTTGTTTTTGGTTTATAATTATTGCCACATGAACTAAAATACAGTAAAAAACTTGTCTTGCAATACTGTTCATATAGATCAAGATCATTATATAGTTTATTGCGGTAGAACTACAGTAGGGAAAACAATAACAATGCAAACTAAAGTGTAAAAACTACAGAGTAGTGCAGTTCAAGTAAACAATAAAGTGTAAGATCATAACAAGGTATATTGCAAAATCAAAAATTAGTCCATCTAATCATTCAGGAGGTCAGTTCAAGAGTCTAATAATAGCAGAATAGAAACGGTCATTGGGCTTCAAGTGTTACGTACCCCGTGGGTATCTTGTGACTGTCTTATGACCATGATGTAGTTGAATATCTGGTGGGCATGATGTAATTTCCCGCCAGTGTGAGGTCACATGATGTAATTTTCCCGCCAGTGAGAGGTCATGCGATGGCCTGTTTCAACAGGTATAAAAGGGGAAAGCCTTGCTATGACGCAGATCAGTTCGTTGTTTAATTCGTCAGTGACTCCATTATGCTGCGTATTCGTCTCATGATGCAGTTTTGTTTTAAAGTGGAGTTTAACTTTCTGCCTTGTCTCAAAGGTTATTGCTGGCAGTCTTGTCAAATGCCGCCAGTTTAGACCAGTTGGAGTGTGGAGAATTTATTGAAGTGCAGAGACCCAAAGCATCGAGTAAAGTTGGTGTCGTCAGCGGTAATACAGGATCGACCTTATTGAATTATCTTTCAGAAGGCAGTAACCTGGATCCGAGATAGCCCCTGCATTGTGAAAGCAGAAAGGGCTGGTCGCAGCAGTATTCGCCAAGGAACGATCAGTGCCTTTAAGCTGTTTTATTTCCTTTTTCGTAAATCCTTCGGGCAAGGCATATTTCGGTGGGGATCAGCAGTAACGTCATGTCCTCAAGAAATTTGTTACTTCAGGAAAGTCTGTCCTTATTGACTGTGTAAATCACTTGGAGTTTCGCATTTACCACTTTTATGAACTGTGTTCGCATTTATCGCTTTAAGTTCTGTTTGAGTTGCCGTATAGCAGTTAACTTCTGGTTAAGTTAGTCGTTTGTTTACTTTTCATTTGTCATTGAGCTTAGTTTTAAATAAATGTTTTATTTGCTTATAAAAAACCTGTGTCAATTCTATATTCATTGTTGCCGTATCATAACAAGTGGTATGTTTTCAGGATTTGTATCTTCTCCCTGATGGGAGAGCGGAGAATAGAGAATGTCTGGGGTTGGTAGGGTATTTGTTTATGCTGGCTGCTTTACTGAGGCAGTGAAAAGTATAGAAAGAATTAATAGAGGGGAAGGTGGCTTCTGTGATGTGCTGAATTGTGTCCACAATATTCTGTTTAGTCATGTGCAAAGCAGTTGGCATACCAAGCTGTTGTGCATTCAGATAGAATGCTTTCTATAGTACATCAATAAAAATTACTAAGGGTTGATGACTCTGGAATGCTTAGCTTCCTGAAGAAGTACAGGCATGAGTGAGCTTTCTTGGCCATGATATCAATGTGTTTGGACCAGGACAGGCTGTTGGTGATGTTTACATCGAGGAGCTTGAAGTTGTTAACTCAGTCAACATCTACACTGTTGTTTTAGACAGGAGCACGTACACCATTCCCCTTCCTGAAGTCAATGAAGAGCTTTTGTGTTTTGTTGACATTGAGAGGAAGGTCTCTGGAAGCCACATATAAATAGGTTGCACAAAAACAAATGTAGTTTGTTTTTTCCTGTCGACAAATGAGGCAGACTGCAGCTTTGCAGATATAAAGTTCTTGTTTCCTAGATTTTACTTTAGCAAGAACAGTATGGAAGATTTCCTTTGGCTTTGTACAAACTTCCCTTTTATTCGAGCAACACACACAAAATGCTGGAGGAACTCTGCAGGCCAGGCAGCATCTATGGAAAAAGTACTGTCGGTGTTTTGGGCTGAAACCCTTCGGCAGAACTGGATAAAACATGTGGAAGATTAGATTTAAAAGATGGGGGAAGGTGAGGGAAAACCACCAGGTGATAGGTGAAACCTGGAGGGGGAGGGAGGAAAAAGGGTGAAACCTAGAGCGAAAGGGATGAAGTAAAGTGCTGGGAAGTTGATTGATGAGATGAGGTGAGAGGGGGAAAAGGAAATCCCTCTCTCAGCTCATCTCACCAAACAAATTCCCAGCTCTTCACTTCATCTCTCCCCCTCTGGGTATCACCTATCACCTGGCAGTTCTCTCACCTCCTCCCACCTTTTAAATCTACTCAGCTTTTTTTTCTCTAGACCTGTCAAAGGGTTTCGGCCCAAAATGTCAACTGTACTTTTATTCCCATTGACGCTGCCTGCCTGCTGAGTTCCTCCAGCATTTTGAGTTTTTTGCTCAGATTTCCAGCATCTGCAGGCTTTCTCCTGCTTCTCTTTTGGTTTGTAGTCAGGAATGTGTGACTTCGTAATATGTGATACACAAGCAGTTTGCAATTACCACCCATTTATCGATGCTCATTTAGAAAAAAAAATGTCCATAAGAATCACAGAAATAAAATTGATAAATTTATCTATTTAATCAATAAAGTGACATCTGACCCTGCGTTTAACCAATGTATTTCTGGGAATCATATGTTCATCTTTTACAAGCTCTACACAACTTTCTGATCTATATCCTGCTATAGCCTTAGACAACCTTCATGTTATCCATAATACCTCCAATTTTTATATTACTAATCATACCCTCTACATTCACATCAGTATTGTTACTATAAAGCACAAAAGGCAGAGGTCCTAACACTGATCATTCATCCTGACGAAGGGTCTTGGCCCAAAATGTTGACTACTCGTTTCCATGGATACTGTCCGATCTGCTGAGCTCCTCCAGCTTGTTGTATATGTTGCTTTGACCACAGTATTGCAGTGCACTTTGTGTTTACTGATCATTATGATGCTTTCCCAGCTATACATTAATCAAAACACATCCTTCAGTATACAATATCTACAATATGCTAAAAGCATAATGCAACCACATTCTTGCACAAGGTCAATTTGTGCAATTTTCATAGTCAATATGCAACATCTGTAGAGGGAGTATCCACTGTGACTTGTTTTCATTTTTTTGCAACTCAACCAAGGGTATAGAATAACTAACTGCCCAGTGCAATATCTCTTAGCATCACACACAAAATGCTGGAGGAACTCAGCAGGCCAGGCAGTGTCTATGGAAAACAGTACAGATGACATTTCGGGCCAAGACACTTCCTCAGGACTGGAGACAAAAAAGATGAGGAGTCAGACTCTGTTTTAAACAATAAGTGACACAAAAGATAACCAGCAGAATTTAGCTTCCTAAGATAATGGTAGTCATACTCTTACAGTACTCTTATAATCTATCTCTATCTAAATGTGCAATGTGTAATCATAGTCATTTATAATAAATAGAACAGTCAATATAATGTAGAAATACACTCAAATCAGTGTGAGTTAATCAGTCTGATGGCCTGGTGGAAGAAGCCTCTTTGAAGACATAATGAGTGCAGTGGATAGAGGGGAACAGGTAGATGTCATATACTTGGATTTCCAGAAGGTACTCGATAAGGTGCTGCACAAGTGACGTAGAAATAAGATACGGATACATGGAGTCGGAGGAAGTGTATTGGCATGGATAATGGATTGGTAAACCAATAGAAGGCAGAGAGTTGGTAAAAATGGGTGTTTCTCCAGTTGGTAGTCAGTAGTGAGTGGGGTGCCGCAGGGGTCGGTGCTGGGCACACAGCTGTTTACCATTTACATTGATGATTTGGAAGAAGGGACTTAGTATAACATTACAACATTTGCTGATGACACTAAACTGAGTAGAAAAGCAAATTCTAAAGAGGAATGGAAGAGTCTGCAGAGGGATATAGATAGGTTAAGTGAGTGGGCCAAGGTCTGGCGGATGGAATACAATGCTGGTAAATGCCAGTTCATCCACTTTGTAAAGAATAATAGAAGAGCAGTTTATTATTTAAATGGTGAAAGACTGCAGCATGCTGTTGTGCAGAGGAACTTGAGAGTGCTTGTTCATGAATTGTAAAAAGTTGGCTTGCAGGTACAACAGGGAAACAGAATGTTGGCCTTCATTGCTAGAGGGATTGAATTCAAGAGCAGGGACAACTATGCTACAACTATTCAAGGTACTGGTGAGGCCGCACCTGGAGTACTGCGTACAGTTCTGGTCTCCATACTTGAGGAAGGATATACTGGCTTTGGAGGCAGTGCAGAGGAGGTTCACCAAGTTGATTCCAGGGATGAAGGGGTTAATCGATGAGGAGAGGTTGAGTCGCCTGGGAATATACTCTCTGGAGTTCAGAAGAATGAGAGGGGATCTTATAGAAACATACAAAATTTTTAAAGGGATAAGATAAGATAGAAGTAGGAAAGTTGCTTCCATTGGTAGGAGAGACTAGAACTAGGGGACATTGCCTCAAGATTCAGGGAGAAGATTTAGGATGAAGATGAGGAGAAATGGTTTTTCCCAGAGTGGTGAATCTGTGGAATTCTCTGCCTTGGGAAGCAGTTGAGGCTTCCTCACTAAATATATTTAGGAAACAGTTAGATAGGTTTTCACATAGTAAGGGAATTAAGGGTTATGGGGAAAAGGCAGTAGATGGAGCCGAGTTAACGGACAGATCAGCCATATGATCTTATTGAATGGTGGAGCAAGCTTGATGGCCCGGATGGCCTACTCCTGCTCCTTTTTTTATGTTCTTATGTAAGCTATCCCAGAACCTGTTGGTCCTGGCCTTTATGTTGTGGTACCATTTCCCGGATGGTAGCAGCTAGAATAGATTGTGTTGGGGTGACTGGGGTCCCAAATGATCCTCCAGGCCATTTTTTCACACCTGTCCTTGTAAATGTCCTGAATCATGGGACGTTCACAATGTCAGATGTGCTGGGCTGTCTGCATCACTCTCTGGAGAATCCTACGATTAAGGGAGGTACAGTTCCCATATCAGGCAGTGATGCAGCCAGTAAGGATGCTCTCAACTGTGCCCCTATAGAAAGTTCTTAAGATTTGGGGGCCCATACCAAGCTTCCTCAACCATCTGAGATGAAAGAGGTGCTGTTGTGCCTTCTTCACCACACAGCTGGTGCATACAGACCACGTGAGTTCCTCGGTGATGTGGATACTGAGGAATTTAAAGCTGTTTACCCCTCTCAACCCCAGATCCATTGATGTCAATCGGGAATAGCCAGTCTCCATTCCTCCTGTAATCCACAACCAGCCTCTTTGTTTTTGCGACATTGAGGAAGAGGTTGTTTTCTTGACACTACTGTGTCAGAGAGATGACTTCTTTCCTATAGGCCAGCTTGTTATTGTTTGAGATTAGACCAATCAATGTAGAGTCATCAGCAAATTTAATTAGCAGATTAGAGCTATTGATGGCAACACAGTCATGGGTATACAGGGAGAAAAGAAGGGGACTTAGTACACAGCCCTGCAGGGCTCCTGTATTGAGAGTCAGAGGGGTGGAGGTGAGGGAGCCCACTCTTACCACCTGCCAGCAATCTGTCAGGAAGTCCAGGATCCAGCTGCACAAGGCAGGATCAAGGCCGAGGTTTCTGAGCCTCCTGTCGAGCCTGGATGAAATTACGGTGTTGATTGCTGAACTGTATTCCAAGAACAGCATTCGCACATAAGCATCCTTCTTCTGGAGATAATTATGTAATACTTCTCTGCAAATTGTAGCAATTTATTTGCCATCATGACAATCAGTATTTGACTGCTTTGTTTCCGTGGCAGAAAAAAACACAATAATTATCTTTTAAATTTGCATCTACTTTGGTTATATAGTGAAGGGAGCTGACAAAATCAGAAGAGAATCAACTGTAATAGATGATCAAAGTACAAAATGTATGCACACTGGTATTCTGAACTTTCTTCAGATAACAGCAAAACAACATCACTAGTGAAGGCATACTGAGTTCAACAGAGTGCTCACTGAGCAAATATTTAGCAGTGTTAATGCAAAATTGCTGTCCAGAAGTCAATGAAATATTCTGTTTCATATTTTTAGTTCATTTTCTGCATGGTCACAATTATATATTATCTTTGATGTTCAGTTTATCCTCAAGTAGTATAAGGGAAGGTGAGATGAGATTTTTGCTGTTAAGCTCTTAATGAAGTTAAGCCCCTTCTGTAAAGTATGTCAAAATGCATCAAGAACACTGATGAACAATAAAATTCTTAATAAAGCTCAAACTGCTAATATTTTAAATTACTTCCTTAACAGTTGACAGCAGCTTTAAACCTATGAAATCGCCTAACATTCAACTCTCTCAATAATGTCAAGAGCCAGAGGCAGTTTGCAGTCTTCCTTTATGAACGTGAATAAATCTTGTTATGTGATGATGGTATGGTCAATGTACAACTTGTAACTAATACATTTCAGCTTTCCAATGTCAGTAATAAGATTTGTGAATCTAGTATAGACATTATTAAATGTTGGTACTACATTCATGACATTTATATCGTGAGTAGACACAGTCAAGAGTCAAGAGATTACACACAGCTGCGGTCACACAGTATGTCATATCATACTCATGCATTTTAACGTCCTCTATAAAGGAAACATCAATCATGTTTCATGATTGCAAAGAAATATTCTGGCATTTCCCCACTCAGAATTATTGAAAAACTGAAGATCACTGCTTGCTTGTTTACTCATCACGTTGACTGATGCACCTCTATCAACTAGTGCATTGATTCACCAAAATCCATACATTTGTTTCTATCTACACGAGTGCACTGATTAATACAGTGAAGAGTAAATATGTATTCAGGAATGTGAGAACAGTGATTGAGATACACTGCATATAAAAAGTTCACCTTCCACCACCCCCCTTCCGGCCCGGAAGTTTTCATGTTTTGTTTTACAACATTGAATCACTGGATTTAATTTAGCTTCTTTGACAGAAAAAGATCAACGGAAAAAGATTCTTGTGTCAAAGTGAATACAGATCTCTACAAAGTAATCTAAATTAATTATAAATATAACACAAAATAACTGATTGCATAAGTATTCACCCCTTCAAGTCAGTATTTAGTAGATGCACCTTTGGCAGCAATTACAACCTCGAGTCTGTGTGGATAGGTCTTTATCAGCTTTGCCCATCAGGACATTGCAATTTTTCCCCATTCTTCTTTACATAACTGCTCAAGCTCTGACAGATTGCATGGGGATTGTGAGTGAACAGCCCTTTTCAAGTCCAGCCACAAATTCTCAATTGGATTGAGGTCTGAACTCTGATATGGCCACACCAGGACATTAACTTTGTTGTTTTTAAACCATTCCTGTGTAGCTTTGGTTTATGGGGTCACTATCTTGATGTAAAACAAACCCTCTCCCAAGTCATAGTTCTCTTGCAGACTGCATAAGGTTTTCCTCCAGGATGTCCCTGTGTATTGCTGCATTAACTTTACCCTCTACCTTCACAAGCCTTCCATAGCGTTTAGTCTGTTGGCCAAAAAGCTCAATTTTAGTTTCACCAGAGCATAGAACCTTCTTGCAGCTGAGTTCAAAGTTTCTCACGTCTTCTGGCAAACTTCAGCCTAGACTTCATGTGAGTTTTTTTTCCCAACAGTTGCTTTCTCTTTGCCACTCTCGTAAAACTGAAACTAGTGAAGCAACTGGGCAACAATTGTATGCATAGTCTCTCCCATCTCAGCCACTGAAGCTTGTTACTCCTCCACAGTTGTCATAGGTCTCTTGGTGGCCTCCCTCATTAGTCCTCATCTTGCATGATCACTATATTTCTTGAGGACAGCTCAAAAGCCATTTTTAATGCTGCACCACATTCTTTCCACTTATTGATGATTGACTTAATTGTACTCCAAGGGACATTCAGTGACTTGGAAAATTTCTTGTATCTATTTACTGACTTTGTGCTTTTCAATTAACCTTTTTGCAGCGTTGCTTGGAATGTTGTTTTGTCTTTGAGATGTAGTTTTCTCAGGATATTGACTGAGCAGCAGTGGGACCTTTCAGACACAGGTGTAATTTTTACCACAATCAATTGAAACACCATGACTACACACACGTGATCTCCATTTAGCTAATGAAGCGACTTCTACACCAAGTAGCTGTACCAGTGATGATTTGGTATCATATTAAAGGGGTGGGGGTGGGAATACTTAAGCAATTATTTTGTGTTTTTACATTTGTTATTAAGTTAGATCATCTTGATCAGAAAAGTCTTTTTCTGTTGATCAGTCTCAAGAAGAGCCAAATTAAATCCACTGTGATTCAATGTTGTAAAACAATAAAACATGAAAACTTCCAGGGAGGGGGAAGAATATTTATTATACGCACTGTATACATTGGTGTTAGCTCTCACAATATAGTCTCATGTGATCTGAAGGTCTGAGAAACAGTAATTCTGAAACGGTTGAGCTTTCCACACAACTAACATAATTTCTAACATCTTGCAGGTTGTGGGAAGTCAGGGAGACCTCCAGACAATGATATGTGCAGGAAGTGCATCCAGCTGCAGCTCCTAACAAACCGTGTTAGGGAACTGTAGCAGGAGCTGGATGACCTATGGATCAATCGGGAGAATGAGGAGTTTATAGATAGTAGCTGCAGGGAGGTAGTTATGCCAAAGGAACAGCGCACAGGTAATTGGGTTACCGTCAGGCGATGGAAGGGGGAAGGGCAGAGAGCAGGGTTCCCCTGTGGCCTTTCCCCTCAACAACAAGTATACCGATTTGGATACTGTTGGCGGGGGGGGGATGACTTACTCGGGACAAGTTGCGGCAGCTGGATCTCTGGCACTCAGTCTGGTTCTGCACTGCAGAAGGGAGGGGGGAAGAAGAGGAGAGTGGTAGTGATAGACGATTTGATAGTTAGAGGTACAGACAGGAGGTTCTGTGGTCTTGACAGAGACTCCCGGATGGTTTGTTGCCCCCTGGGTGCCAGGGCCAGGATGTCTTTGATCATGTGCACAGCATTCTGAAGCGGGAGGGTGATCAGCGAGATGTCATGGTACACATTGATACCAATGACGTAGGAAGAAAGAATGAGGAGGTCCTGAAGAGTGAGTACAGAGAGCTTGGTAGGAAGTTGAAAAGCAGGACCTCAAAGGTGCAAATCTCAGGATTGCTACCTGTGCCATGTGCCAATGAGGGTAAGAGTAGGATGCTCTGACAGATGAACACGTGGCTGAGGAACTGGTGTATAACCATATATAACAATTACAGAATGGAAACAGGCCATCTTGGCCCTTCTAGTCCATGCCAAACACTTAATCTCACCTAGTCCCACCTACCTGCACTCAGCCTATAATCCTCCATTCCTTTCCTGTCCATATACCTATCCAATTTTAGTTTAAATGACCAAATCAAACCTGCCTCCACCACTTCTACTGGAAGCTCGTTCTATGCTGCAGCTGGGGGACTTACCATATCTGTGGCAGGAGATTGGTGGAAAGTTGTCTGGGTATCTTCTTTGAAGCTGCACTAAAGCCATCCTCGACACCGGGGCGCAGGTCAAGTTGCTGTACAGTTCATTTTACAACCGGTATTTGAAACATTTATCCTTGACAACATTAAGGGCACTGAAAATTTGGGGTACCAGTGCCAGTGATTATCCAGACAATGGTTATTGGTCAGTGAAAATGGAGTTCTTAGAGGCCAATGTGAGGGTGCCTGAGGTTCGTGAATTGTTAATGCTGATGTATCTGGACAATGTTGAGATGGGTAGCGTTTCGATTCTGGAGGGGACAAACACCCTGCTGGTGAGGAGGCGCCTGGGGGTTTGCCCTGAGGAGGCAGGTGAGCACTGTTTGGAGATATTGTTGATGCACCCAGAGTTTCGAGATGCTTATGCAGACGTGTGTAGCAGCATTGGGCCGGTACCGAATTCAAACGAGAACCAGTGGTGGTACAGCCTCGGGGGAGTGTCTGAGGGTGAGACCCTCTTAGTAGACGCTCCAAAATACCACAGGGGAGGGGAGTTGACCGCTGACGACACTTCGATGAGAGAGGGGTCACGGCGACTGGCCCCTGAAGCCATGGAAGACGTAGGCAGCGTGTGTGTGGAGTATAGTGAGCTGAAGAGGTGCACTGTCATTGACCAGGATATGGCCCTGAGGGCCGAAGAGGCAATGGCCTGAATGAGTGGTGCAGAGTGGTTTAGGGTGCTGGATCTGAGGAGTGGATGTTGCCAGATCCCGATGAGTGAGGCCGACACGGAGAAGACAGCTGTTATAGGTCCACAAGGATTCTTCTGGTCCGAAAAGATGCCACAGGGCATATCTGGAGCCCTTGCAACCTTCCTGTGAGGCGTGGGGAAGACGTTGAGGGATGTGGAGGTGTTTGGAGTTTTGGCATATGTGGATGATCTCCTGGTATTTGGATCTGCCTCAGAAAAATATGAAGCGAGACTCTTGCCTGACTGGCTGAGAAATAAAGAGTTAAAGCTTTCTCTGGACACGTGCCAGGTCTGGCGAAGGTCGTAGCTTTGACTGTCTCTACACGATAAAGTTTGAAGTGAAGGTGGAGAGACTGGAGAAAGTGATGCAGAACTGGTTGGAAGACTTGCAAGTTAGGGAAGACAAAGAAAGTTGTCTAAGGGCAACAGAAAACCGAGAGCCCGGAGAGGGGAGTTTGAGGAGGTGAAGCAATTGAGGACAGAACTCAGAAGAGGGAAGCAGAAGCTTGCAGGGAACCTTAAGATGACCATCGACAGTCTAAATGAAGTGGAAAACCTGGAAGTTGACCTGGAAGAAGTCATTAGGAAGTAAAAGCTGGAGATAAGTTCATTAACACTGAACTGGAGGCTAGCCAATCTTTAACTGCTGCTTTTCAGGTCCAGGTGCAAGAAGCTGGTGCAGTAACTGCATCCCAAATAGAGATGAACATGAAGCATCAGTCAGAACTGCTGAGAATGTGGCGAGAGTTAGAGGAGCTAGAGGAGAAGCTGACATCTCCATTGCAGGAAGCTGAAGAGGCTGCAGGAACAGTCCAGGCCAAGTGTTTCAGTTTGGAGAAAATCAAACAGCAGATACCAATCGCAGAAATGAGGAAGAATACAGATTTGAAGGATGATGTGCTGGATGGGTGGTACATGCTGCCTTTTGCTAACTTCCCCTTGATTGAGGAAGAGACCTTTGGCCTTTCTCCCACTGAGTCAGGTGTAGTGAGGTGGGATAGCTGTGGGCAGCCTGGGTTACAGCAGGGCAAAATCGAAGAAAGAGGTGGCGAGGGAAGAGTTAAAAGAAGTTCGGAGAGAAGCTGTTTTTTTTTTAACTCATCAGGGCAAAGAGGCTAGACTGCGCAGGTGCATGATGTAGCGTGCCAAAGGTTTAAAAGAAAGACCGCCATATACAGCGGCCATCATCATAGTGGCCATTGTTGGAATGGACTGAGGCAGAGTGGGTCGGCTTTGGCTCAATCGGGCTTCAGCAAGAACAGGCAGAGGTGAGGTTTGAAAGGGGCATGACTGCGTGAGCACGTAAAAGTTGGCCTCTGAGATCAGCGGGGTAATTTAAAAAGGGAGCAGAGGCTGTGTACGAGCTTCACTCCAGGTGAGGTAAGGCCGGGTAAGCTCCTTTAATTAATCTAATTAGCTTAGGAGTAGGTAATGGAGGCAGCAGTTAGGACAGTCAGGTGCTCCATTTGCAGTATGTGGGAAGTCAGGACGAGCACAGCTGTCCCTGATAACTACACCTGCAAAAGGTGCATCCAGCTGCAGCTCCTGACAAACCACGTTACGGAACTGCAGCTGGAGCTGGATGAACTTCGGATCATTCGGGAGGCAGAGGAAGAAATAGACAGGAGTTTCAGGGAGGTAGTCGCCCCGAGGAGTCAGGAGACAGGTAGCTGGGTGACTGTCAGGAGAGGGAAGGGGAGTAGACAGGAAGAGCACAGCACCCCTGTGGCCATTCCCATCAACAATAAGTATACCATTTTGGATACTGTTGGTGGGGACGACCTACCAGGGACAAGTTGCAGTGGTTGCATCTCTGGCACCGAGACTGGACCCTCAGCTCAGAAAGGAAGGAGGGAAAAGAGGACAGCAGTAGTGATAGGGGATTAGATAGCTAGGGGGACAGATAGGAGGTCCTGTGGAAGAGATCGAGAATCCGGGATGGTCTGTTGCCTTCCCGATGCCAGGGTCCGCGATATCTCGGATCGAGTTCTCAGTATTCTCAAGAGGGACGGTGAGCAGCCGGATGTCGTGGTCCATGTAAGGATCAATGACATGGGTAGGAAGAGTGAGGAGGTCCTGAAAGGTGAGTTTAGGGAGCTAGGTACCAAGTTAAAGGACAGGACCTCCAGGATAGTAATCTCAGGATTGCTACCAGTGCCACGTGCAGGTGGGTTTAGAAATGGTAAGATAGTGCAGATCAACACATGGGTGAAGACATGGTGCAGGGGGGAGTGCTTCAGATTTATAGATAATTGGGCAGTTTTCCAGGGAAGGTGGGACCTGTTCCAGCGGGATGATTTACATCTGAACTGGAAGGGGACAAATATTCTTGCAGGTAGGTTTGCTGGAGAGGCTCCAGTGGATTTAAACTAGATACGAGGAGGGAGGGGAACCAGAGTGTAGGAACAGATGTATGGGAGAAGGAAGAAAAAGAAGACAGTAAAGTTCTTTGTACTGTTAGAGATAACAGAGAGGAAGAGGTGGAGAATTTCTTAAATACAATTATTTTAATGCTAGTAGCATTGTAAGAAAGGTGGACTTGCTTAGAGCATGGATTGATACCTGGAAATATGATGTTGCAGCAATTAGTGAAACATGGTTGCAGGAGGGGTGTGATTGGCAACTAAATATTCCTGGATTTCGTTACTTCAGGTGTGATAGAATTGGAGGGACAAGAGGGGGAGGTGTTGCGTTGCTTGTCACAGAAAATATTACAGTGGTGCTCTGGCAGGATAGATTAAAGTGCTCGCCTAGGGAGACTATTTGGGTGGAATTGAAGAATAGGAAAGTAGTAACATGTATGGGGTGTATTATAGAGCTGCAAATGGGCAACGAGAATTGGAGGAGCAAATTTGCAAGGAGATAGCAGATATTTGTAGTAAGCACAGGGTAGTGATTGTGGGAGATTTTAATTTTCCATAAATATACTGGGAAGTCCATACTGTAAAATGGATGGATGGTTTGGAATTTGTAAAATGTGTGCAGGATAGTTTTTTACAGCAATACATAGAGGTACAAACTAGAGAAGGGGCAGTGTTGGATCTTCTGTTAGGGAATGAAATAGGTCAGGTGACGGAGGTATGTGTTGGGGAGCACTACGGGTCCAGTGATCACAATACCATTAATTTCAATATAATTATGGAGAAGGACTGGACCCAGGGTTGAGATTTTTGATTGGAGAAAAGCTAACTTTGAGGAAATGCGAAAGGATTTAGAAGGAGTGGATTGGGACAATTTGTTTTATGGGAGGAATGTATTAGAGAAATGGAGGTCATTTAAAGGTGAAATATTGAGGGTACAGAATCTTTATGCTCCTGTTAGGTTGAAAGGAAAGGTTAAAAGTTTGAGAGAGCCATGGTTTTCAAGGGATATTGGAAGCTTGGTTAGGAAAAAAAGAGATATTTACAATAAATAAAGGCAGCATGGAGTAAATAAGGAATATAAAGAACGTACAAATAATCTTAAGAAAGAAATTAGAAAAGCTAAAAGAAGATACGAGGTTGCTTTGGCAAGTAAGGTGAAAATAAATCCAAAGGGTTTCTACAGTTATATTAATACCAAAAGGATAGTGAGGGATAAAACTGGTCCCTTAGAGAATCAGAGTGGACAGCTATGAGTGGAGCCGAAAGAGATGGGGGAGATTTTGAACAATTTCTTTTCTTCAGTATTCACTAAGGAGAAGGATATTGAACTGTGTAAGGTAAGGGAAACAAGTAGGGAAGTTATGGAAACTATGACGATTAAAGAGGAGGAAATACTGGCGCTTTTAAGGAATATAAAAGTGGATAGATCTCCGGATCCTGACAGGACATTCCCTAGGACCTTGAGGGAAGTTAGTGTAGAAATAGCAGGGTCTCTGACAGAAATATTTCAAATGTCATTAGAAACTGGGATGGTGCCAGAGGATTGGCGTATTGCTCATGTGGTTCCATTGTTTAAAAAGGGATCTAAGAGTAAACCTAGCAACTATAGGCCTGTCAGTTTGACATCAGTGGTGGGTAAATTAATGGAAAGTATTCTTAGAGATGGTATATATAATTATCTGGATAGAGAGGGTCTGAATAGGAACAGTCAGCATGGATCTTTGCGTGGAAGGTCATGTTTGACAAATCTTATTGAATTTTTTTAAGCGGTTACGTGAAAAGTTGACGAGGTTAAAGCAGTAGATGTTGTCTGTATGGACTTCAGTAAGGTCTTTGACAAGGTTCCACACGGAAGGTTAGTTAGGAAGGTTCAATCGTTAGGTATTAATATTGAAGTAGTAAAATGTATTCAACAGTGGCTGGATGGGAGATGCCAGAGAGGAGTGGTGGATAACTGTTTATCAGGTTGGGGGCTGGTGACATAGAAACATTGAAAATAGGTGCAGGAGTAGGCCATTCGGCCCTTCGAGCCTGCACCGCCATTCAGTATGATCATGACTGATCATCCAACTCAGAACCCTGTACCTGCTTTCTCTCCATACCCCCTGATCCCTTTAGCCACAAGGGCCATATCTAACTTCCTCTTAAATATAGCCAATGAACTGGCCTCAACTGTTTCCTGTGGCAGAGAATTCCACAGATTCACCACTCTCTGTGTGAAGAAGTTTTTCCTCATCTCGGTCCTAAAAGGCTTCCCCTTTATCCTTAAACTGTGACACCTCGTTCTGGACATCCCCAACATCAGAAACAATCTTCCTGCATCTAGCCTATCTAATCCCTTTAGAATTTTATACGTTTCAATAAGATCCCCCCTCAATCTTCTAAATTCCAGTGAGTATAAGCCTAGTCAATCCAGTCTTTCTTCATATCAAAGACCTGCCATCCCAGGAATCAATCTGGTGAACCTTCTCTGTACTCCCTCTATGGCAAGAATGTCTTTCCTCAGATTAGGGGACCAAACATGCACACAATATTCTAGGTGCAGTCTCACCAAGGCCTTGTACAACTGCAGTAGAACCTCCCTGCTCCTGTACTCAAATCCTTTTGCTATGAATGCTAACATACCATTTACCTTTTTCACCGCCTGCTGTACCTGCATGCCCACCTTCAATGACTGATGTACAATGACACCCAGGTCTCGTTGCATCTCCCCTTTTCCTAATCGGCCACTGTTCAGATAATAATCTGTTTTCCTGTTCTTGCAACCAAAGTGGATAACCTCACATTTATCCACATTAAATTGCATCTGCCATGAATTTTCCCACTCACCTAACCTATCCAAGTCACCTTGCATCCTTTTAGCATCCTCCTCACAGCTAACACCGCCACCCAACTTCATGTCATCTACAAACTTGGAGATGCTGCATTTAATTCTCTCGTCTAAATCATTAATATATATTGTAAACAACTGGGGTCCCAGCACTGAGCCTTGCAGTACCCCACTAGTCACTGCCTGCCATTCTGAAAAGGTCCCGTTTACTCCCACTCTTTGCTTCCTGTCTGCCAACCAATTCTCTATCCACATCAATACCATACCCCCAATACCGTTTGCTTTAAGTTTCCTGTGTGGGACCTTGTCAAAAGCCTTTTGAAAATCTAAATATACCACATCCACTGGCTTTCCCTTATACACTCTAATAGTTACATCTTCAAAAAATTCTATAAGATTTGTCAGACATGATTTTCCTTTCACAAATCCATGCTGACTTTGTCCGATGATTTCACCTCTTTCCAAATGTGCTGTTATCACATTTTTGATAACCGACTCTAGCATTTTCCCCACCACCGATGTCAGACTAACCGGTCTATAATTCCCCGGTTTCTCACTCCCTCCTTTTTAAAAAAGTGTCGTTACATTAGCCACCCTCCAATCCTCAGGAACTAATCCAGAATCTAAGGAGTTTTGAAAAATTATCACTAATGCATCCACTATTTCTTGGGTTACTTCCTTAAGCACTCTGGGATGCAGACCATCTGGCCCTGGGGATTTATCTACCTTTAATCCCTTCAATTTACCTAACACCACTTGAAGACATGGTGAAGTACTCCACATAGCTGGGGGGCACAGGCTTTGAGCACCCTGGGGCTGACACCATCCGGGCTTGCAGCCTTGCTTGGGTGGAAACATCTCAGCTGTCTTCTCACCTGTTCAGCTATGAAGCCCACCGTGGTGGCTTCGCACTGCGAGATGTGAAAAAACGGTCAGATTATTATTTAAATGTGGACAGAATTAAAAGTTCTGAGATGCAACGGGACTTGGGAGCCCTCGTGCAGGATACCTTTAAGGTTAACCTCCAGGTTGAGTCGGTGGTGAAGAAGGTGAATGCAATGTTAGCATTCATTTCTAGAGGAATAGAGTAGGAGCAGGGATGTGATGTTGAGGCTCTATAAGGCACTGGTAAGACCTCACTTGGAATACTGTGTGCAGTTTTGGGCTCCTTATTTAAGAAAGGATGTGCTGACATTGGAGAGGGTTCAGAGAAGATTCACTAGAATGATTCCTGGAATGAGAGGGTTAACATATGAGGAACGCTTGACTGCTCTTGGACTGTACTCCTGGGAGTTTAGAAGAATGAGGAGGGACCTCATAGAAACATTTCGAATGTTGAAAGGTATGGAAAGAGTGGATGTGGCAAAGTTGTTTCCCATGGTGGGGAGTCTAGTATGAGAGGGCATGACTTCAGGATTGTAGGGTGCCCATTCAGAACAGAGATGCAAAAAAAATTTTTAGCCAGAGGGCGATGAATCTACAGAGTTTTTCAAGGAAGTTACCAGGAAAGTAGATGAAGGGAAGGCAGTGGAGGTTGTCTACATGGACCTCTGTAAGGCCTCTGACAAGATCCCGCATGGGAGGTTAGTTAGGAAGATTCAGTCGCTAGGTATACATGGTGAGGTAGAAAATTGGGTTAGACATTGGCTCAATGGGAGAAGCCAGAGAGTGGTAGTGGAGGATTGCTTCTCTGAGTGGAGGCCTGGGTCTAGTGGTGTGCCACAGGGATCAGTGCTGAGACCATTGTTATTTGTCATCTATATCAATGATCTGGATGATAATGTAGTAAATTGGATCAGCAAATTTGTTGATGATACAAAGATTGGAGGTGTAGTGGACAATGAGGAAGGTTTTCAAAGCTTGCAGAGGGATTTGGATCAACTGGAAAAATGGGCTGAAAAATGGCACATGGAGTTTAATTCAGTCAAGCGTGAAGTATTGCACTTTGGGAGGACAAACCAAGGTAGAACATACAAAGTAAATAGTAGGACACGGAGGAGTGCTGTAGAACGAAGGGATCTGGGAATACAGATACATAATTCCATAAAAGTGGTGTCACAGGTAGATAGAGACGTAAAGAGAGCTTTTGGTACATTTGCCTTTATAAATCAAAGCATTGAGTATAAGAGTTGAAATGTTATGGTATGATTGTATAAGACACTGGTGAGGCCGAATTTGGAGTATTGTGTGTAGTTTTGGTCACCAAATTACAGTAAGGATATTAATAAGGTTGAAAGATTGCAGAGAAGGTTTACAAGGATGTTGCCAGGACTTGAGAAACTGAGTTACAGAGAAAGGTTGAATAGGTTAGGACTTTATTCCCTGGAGGGTAGAAGAATGAGTGAGTTTTGATAGAGGTATATCAGAAAAGTCTGAGGAGTCAATCCAGTGTTGTCAGATGAAGTGATGGTGAGAGGCCCTGGAAGACTTTTACTCTCCCACTCAGCAATATGAATTTTCCACTTCAAAATGCTTTCTCCCCATTTGCCCCAAAAGAAATCAATTTAGAACAAGAGCATCTTTAATTTATTCATCCTAATCCAATCTGAGCTTAGGAAAATGAAGATAAGATATACTGTAGAATTATGATAGGTATAGATAGAGTGAATGCAAGCAAGCTTTTTCCACTGAGGCTAGGGGAGAAAAAAACCAGAGGACATGGGTTAAGGGTGAAGGGGGAAAAGTTTAAAGGGAACATTAGGGGGTGCGCTTCTTCACACAGAGAGTGGTGGGAGTGTGGAATAAGCTGCCAGTTGAAGTGGTAAATGCAGGCTCACTTTTAACATTTAACACTTTTAACAAGAAAAACTTGGACAGGTACATGGATCAGAGGAGTATAGAGGGATATGGTCCAGGTGCAGGTCAGTGGGACTAGGCAGAATAGCCAAGGGCCGAAGGGCCTGCTTCTGTGCTGTAATGGTTCCCTTTAGCTTTCTGAGAATGACTCATCACACTGAGACGCATGATTAACCTATTTTTTCACTTTTGAATCTATTCACAATAGATCTTTTCTACCTTAACTGCTCTATTCTCTGAAAGTGACAATGTTCCTGCTAACTCAAGCACCTCAAACATTTTGATATCCTTTTCAAAAGCTATTCGCTCAAGTTGCTTCAATGAACTGAATTTTCAGTTTACACTCAAGATCAGAAAATTAACATTTGACAATTATGTCTTAGATGTCTCAGAAGTAAATTGTTTCTTTTCCATCTTGCTTTTAATCAGAACAGGAGTCAGGTTTATTTACACGGGAGTGTAGTCATCATGCCGGTGACCTAGGTTCAATTCTGCCGCGCTCTGTCATGAAACATGCCTTTTATGCAGCTTTTACTTTTATATTGGATAATGGACCATAACTATCTTGTCATTCTTCACCACTGTTGGGGAATTAGAATGCACTTCTTTCTTATATTACTAAAGAAAGCTTGGCATGCAAATTCATTTAATGATGTTAAGCACATCTATCACCATCTTAATAGCTTGCGGAGGTAGTACTGGTACTTCAGAACCATAAAACATTACACTTTATTTAAGTATATGTTCCTGATCAAATCACACAAAATGATAGAGGAACTCAACAGGTTAGGCAGTACCTATAGAAATGAAGAAATAGTTAACATTTGGCTGAGACCCTTCTTTAGGACTGTAAAGATGGTAGAGGTAACATGATAGGTGAAGCCAGATAGGTAGGAAAGGTAAACAGCTGGAGAAGAAGGAAATTGATAGGAGAGGAGAGTGAACCATAGAAAGGGAAGGCGGAGGGGACCTAGGGGGAGATGATTGGCAGGTGAGAAGACACAAGAGGCCAGAATGTTGAATAGAGGGGAAAAGGGAAATCTAAATTCTTGAAATTAGGTAGGAAGCTACCCAAACAGAATATACAAGGTCTTGCTCCTCATCCTGAGGAGAGCCTCATCTTGGCACAAAAGGCAACAATGCCTGCCTTTTCATTGGCTACGTACAACAGTCCACATTCCAAGTCTTCCCCAGAAATGCTCTGCAACTCTTCCTCCACTATATTGACTACCACACTGGTACTGTTTCATGCTGAACTCGTCAATTTCATCAACTTTACTTCTAACTTCCACCCTGCCTTTTAATTCACTTTGTCCATTCCTGACAACTCTCTCACCTTTCTCAATCTCTGGAGACAAATAGTTGGCTGGCATCTTTTAAAAACTTATCGATTCCACAGTTATCTCGACGATTCCTGTTCCCACCCTGTCTCATGTAAAACTACAACGCCCTTTTTCAGTTCCTTCATCTCCACAGCATCTGTACCTCGGACACAGCTTTCTATTCCAGGACAGTAGAGATGTCCTTATTCTTCAAAGAACAGGGTTTCTCTTCCTCCATTATTAATGCTGCCCTTGCTCGCATCTCCTCCATTTCCTAAACATCCGCACTCACTTATCTTCCCACTGTCTTAACAGTGATAGTTCCTCTTGTCCTTACTTACCACCCCATGTGAATCTGCATCCAACACATTATCCTCTGCAGTGTCCACCATCTCCAAAGGGCTCCAACCACTAAATATATACTTATCTTTCATTTTGATATTATTTAAATAGTAAAAGATTGCAGCATGCTTTTGTACAGAGAGACTTGGCAGTGCTTGTTCATGAATTGCAAAAAGTTGGTTTGCAGGTACAACAGGTTATTAAAAAAGCAAACAGAATGTTGACCTTCATTGCTAGAGGGATTGAATTAAAGAGCAGGGAGGTCATGCTGCAACTATGCAGGTGAGGCTGCACCTGGAGTACTGTGTGTAGTTCTAGTCTCCATACTTGAGGAAGGATATACTGGCTTTGGAAGCAGTGCAGAGGAGATTCACCAGGTTAATTCCAGGGATGAAGGGGTTAATCAATAAGGAGAGATTGAGTTGCCTGGGACTACACTGACCGGAATTCAAAAGAATGAAAGGGGATCTTATAGAAACATACAAAATTTGGAAAGGGCTAGATAAGATAGAAGTAGGAAAGTTGTTTCCATTGGTAGGTGAGACGAGAACTAGGGGACATTGCCTCAAGATTCAGGGGAGAAGATTTAGGACAGAGATGAGGAGAAACTGTTTTTCCCAGAGAGTAGTGAATCTGTGGAATTCTCTGCCCAGGGAAGCAGCTGAGACTTCTTTACTAAATATATTTAAGATACAGTTAGAGAGGTTTTTACATAGTGAGAGAAATTAAGGGTAACAGGGGAAAGGCAGATAGATGGAGCTGAGTTTACGGACAGATCAGCCATGATCTTATTGAATGGTGGGGCAGGCTCAATGGGCCAGATGGTCTACTCCTGCTCCTATTTCTTATGTTCTTATATACTACCTCCACCCCCCTCTGCTTTCCACAGGGATCGTTCCCTCCATGATTCCCCTGAACATTTGTCCCTCCCCACTAAACTCCCTCAAGGCACTTATCCCAGAAAGTAGCCAAAGTGCTACACCTGCCCATTCACCTCCACTTTCACCTGCATTTAGGGCACCAAGTAGTCCATCCAGATGAGGCAACACTTCACCCGCAATCTGCTGGGGTAACCTAATGTGTCCAGTGCACCAGATGTGGCCTCCTCTCAATTGGAGAGATTGGTTGTAAATTGGGGAACTGCTTTGTTGAGCATCTCTGCTCCATCCACCAAAAGTAGAACTTCCTGGTGGCCAAACATTATAATTCCAGTTCCAATTCCCACATAGGAATTGGAATCTACGGTCTCCTCTTGTGCCAAGAAGATGCCACGCTCAGGGTGGAGGACCAATGCATGAATATTGATTTCTTCTTCCAGTAAACCTCCCCCCTTACTACTATTACCAACTCTGGCCTCTTACCTCTTGTCACCTGCCTATCACCTCCCCACTAGATCCCCTCCTCCTTTCCTTTTTCCGATGGTCAGGTCTCCTCTCCTATCAGATTACTTCCTCTCCAGCCCTTTATCTGCCTTATCCACCAGGTTTCACCCATCACCTTTGAGCTATTCTCCTTCCCCTCCCCCACTTTTTTGTTTTAGTATCTTCCCCTTTCCATTCCAGTCCTGAAGAAGGGTCTTGGCTTGAAAAATCAACTGTTCAATATTTTCATAGGTGCTCCAGCATTTTGTGTATGTTGCTTTGTATTTCCTGCATCTGCAGACTTTCTCGTGTTCATATATTCCTGACGTTAACTAATTGCACAGAGTCATCAGATGAATTAGATTGTGTTTAAATGGTCTGTTTCCTTGAGAGCTGTATGGTTAACTGGCAGCTACCAGTTATAAATACAGCATTCAAGAGGTTCTACATGCTGGAGTAAAAATCAACGGCAAAAATACATTTTGGGCCACATTCATATATACAAAATGGCCAAAATGTCAGAAAGCATACTTCAATTTTTTATCCTAATAGTCAGTGTAAATTATAATTGGTAAAATCTTGATATGTATGACTAATTTGACAAATTGAATTGCTGCAAAATGTAGAGTAGGTTCTACAAAACTGAACACTCCACAAACTACATTATCTGCACGGTCCCTAACCCTCTAATTATTTCCAAGATCAATTCCATTCCTTATTTCCATCATCAGCCACTTTACTTGAGGTCCCCATTATTCAAGATCACAAAGCTTTTTTCCTTTCAAATTTAGTCTAGTGAATTCTGGACATATTTCTCAATACATGGAACTTTGTGCAAAATCAACAACCTCACAAATGACTAATACAGATTTTTAATTTCTTTTCCAATTTCTAGGCCACTGCATTTCCATTTTTCTATCAGGTAGCTTCATAACATATAGAATATAGAACATTTAATGTACTCCAAGATCAAAGTTCAAAGTATATTTATTATCAGATTATGTACACCATATACAACCTTAACATTTGTCTTCCTGTAAGGAGACAAATATTAGAACATAAGAACATAAGATAGGAGCAGAAGTAGGCCAATCGGCCCCTCAAGCCTGCTCCGCCATTCAACAAGATCATGGCTGATCCAATCTTAACTCTAGTTATCACTGAATCCCACAAGGCAACAGTGCCAACCAACAGGGCACCATGCTGCCCATTTTATTTTATTATTCATTCTGCCCAAACGCATGTGATCACCTGGGGAAAAAGAAACGATTTGCCAATTGAGGAGAAAAAATCTGGAAAATTCCTCTCCGACCCATCCAGGCTATCGAAAACTGGCCCAGGAGATCACATGGCTGATCTAAACCTAGCCTCATGTCCACTTACCTACTCGCTCACCGTATCCCCTAATGCCACTTTTATCCAGGAAAATGTCTATCTCCGTTTTGAATTTATTGAGTGTAGTAGCTTCCACAGCTCTCTGGGGCAGTAAATTCCACAGCCCCACTACCCTCTGAGTGAAGAAATTTCTCCTCATCTCAGTCCTGGAACGGCATCCCCTTATTTTAAGATTCTGCCCCCTAGTCCTAGTTTCACCCATCATTGGGAACATTCTCCCCGCATCAACCCGATCAAGCCCCTTCACAATCTTATATGTTTCAATAAGATCGCCTCTCTTTCTTCGGAACTCCAATGAGTAGAGTCCCAATCTACTCAACCTCTCATCATACATCAACCCACCCATCCCCAGAATTAACCTAGTGAACCTTCTCTGCACTGCCTCGAGAGCCAGTATGTCCTTTCTTAAATATTGTTATGTATTCAGGCAACAATAAATATATGAGTTCGGCAAGGGTTTTTATAACAAACAACACTTTTATTAAACACTGAAAACAAACCCCCCAAAAGTAAACAAACACTAACATAACCGGAAATCAGCTGCTGTGCGGCAACTTAAACAGTTCTTAAAGCGATGCAGTTCTTAAAACGATGTTGCAAAAACAGTTCTTTGAAGTAGTATTGCCAAAAGTTCAAAATGCTCATAGTCCATTTAAAAGGAGAAACTTTTTAAGACGATTTAAATTCTCTGTCATGTCGTTTTGCTTCTTTCCCCGATGTCGAACTTCCCACGAAGAATTTACGAAACGTAACAAAACGGCTTAAAGGCACTGACCTTTCCTTTATCACACTGTCCTCAATCTTCTGCTATCCCGCAGAGATTAACACGAGAACAGTCAACGAATTCCTTCCGAATAAGGATTAAACAAGGTCGAACCCGTTTCACCGTCGATATAGATTCTCCTCGATCTTTAACTCCCAAACTCCGATCTTCACTCTCCACTGATTCTCAACTAGCAGCATTGTAAAGAAACCGCTGGCAATGACCTTTTAAACTTTAGGCATTAGATAAAAACTTCATCCTTCAACTAAACTGCGTCATCACATTAAATCACACAGTGGCATGAAGTCAACATGGCAAATCCAGCCACGAACTGCCCCCCACCCCCTCACAGGGTGGGGTCTTCCTTTTATACCCTGTAAAAAAAAACTGTCACCCGATCTCTACTGGCGGGAAAATGACATCACTCCACCATCACAAGACCATTACCTCATGTCCAGTATAGCTTCAACCCCAGTCACATGACAAGGGTACCACTGTCATGTCACGAGTACGTAACAATATGGACACCAGAACTGCACGCAGTACTCCAGGTGTGGTCTCACCAGTACCCGGTACAACTGCAGTAAGACCTCCCTGTTCTTATACTCCATCCCCCTAGCAATAAAAGCCAGCATTCCATTGGCCTTCTTGACCACCTGCTGCACTTGCATACTAACTTTTTGTGTTTCCTGCACCAGGACCCCCAGATCCCTTTGCACTGAAGCACTTTCCAGTTTCTCTCCATTTAGATAATAACTTGCTCTATTATTTTTCCTGCCAAAGTGCAAGACCTCACAGTTGTCAGTATTATATTTCATCTGCCAAATGTCTGCCCAATCACTCAGCCTATCTATGTCCCCCTGCAGGGTTTCAATGTCCTCTGCACTCATTACACTCCCTCCCATCTTTGTGTCATCAGCAAACTTCGATATGTTGCACTTAGTCCCTTTCTCCAAATCATTAATATAGATTGTAAAGAGTTGGGGTCCCAACACCGATCCCTGTGGAACACCACTAGTCACCAACTGCCAGTCTGAGAATAAACCATTTATCCCAACTCTCTGTTTTCTGTTAGAAAGCCAATCCTCCACCCATGCCAGAATATTATCCCCAATCCCATGATTTTTTACTTTAAGTAATAATCTTTGGTGTGGCACCTTGTCAAATGCCTTTTGGAAGTCCAAATACACCACATCCACTGGTTCCCCTTTATCTACCCTATATGTTATGTCCTCAAAGAACTCCAACAAATTTGTCAAACATGACTTCCATGCTGACTTTGTCCTATTAAACTATGTTTATCCAAATGCCCTGTTACTGTTTCCTTAATTATTATCGATTCCAACATTTTGCCAACCACAGATGTTAGGCTAACTGGCCTATAATTCCCAGCCTTCTGTCTATTGCCCTTTTTAAATAAAGGAGTTACATTAGCATTTGTCCAATCTGCCGGGACCATTGCCGAGTCCAGCGAGTTTTGAAAAATTATCACTAATGCATCCACAATCCCGACCGCCACTTCCCTTAAGACCCTAGGATGCAAGCCATCCGGTCCAGGGTATTTATCCACCTTCAGTCCCATTAATTTATCAAGTACCATTTCCTTGGTGATTTGAATCATAGTTAGCTTCTCTCCCTCTAGAGCCCCCTGTTTATCCAGTGTTGGGATATTTTGAGTGTCCTCTACTGTAAAACTGATACAAAATATTTGTCCAGCGTTTCCGCCATCTCCATGTCCCTTACCATTAATTTCCCGGTCTCATCTTCTAGGGGACCAACATTTACTTTAGCCACCCTTTTTCTTTTTATGTAACTATAAAAACTCTTACTATCTGCTTTTATGTTTTTCACCAATTTACTTTCATAATCTATCTTCCCCTTCTTAATCAATCTTTTTGTTATTTGCTGATCTTTAAAAGCTTCTCGATCTTCAATCTTCCCACTAGATTTAGCTACCTTATATAACTTCCTTTTTAGTCGTATACTTTGCTTTATTTCTTTACTTAGCCACGGGTAACTATTTTTTCTTTTACACCCTTTTTTCTTCAGTGGAATATATTTTTCTTGATAGTTGTAAAATAACTCCTTAAATATACACCACTGATCAAGTACCGATCTACCCTTTAATCTATTTTCCCAATCCATCTTAAGCAATTCCGCTCTCATATCATCATAGTCTCCTTTATTTAAGCTCAGTACATTTAAGGTTGTATATAGTATACATACTATATTTTATAGCACAAAATCAAGAAACCTAGTAGAACCCTTTAAAAAAGACCATCATACACCCAATTAGCACAGAAGAAAACAAATCATAAAAACGATAAAAGCAAATAACATTCAGAAATTAATTTTACGTAAGTTCACAGACATGAAGTCAGTTGAAGTCGATCCAGAAGCCTGTATATTGCAGGCCACAACCTCAGTTTAGAGTAAACCTCACCCAGCTGAACACCGGCACACCCCTTACCTCCAGCCCCAACAACCTGACCTTTTCAATCTGGCCTGCTATTTAAATCGGCCAAACAGCGGATTGTTTCTCACTCTCAGACCCAGGCTGTGCCGCTTCGATACACTCTTGGTCCCAGAACCTGTCGTCTTGATTCGGCCCGTACCCGACCTTTCCAGTTTGGCCTGGTGCTTAAATTGATCAAACATTGGCTTGTTCCTCATACTTGGGCCCAGGTGCCGCCACCTTGACTCAGTCCGTACTCACCACGCCGCAACGACCTGCACCTTTCAGACTTCAATTTACATCGCTAAAATGCCAGGCCATACAGGTGGTTCAAAAGCTTAGCTCTGAAAGGGAAGTTACAAGCTAATGATTGCAGTGATAATTGGTGTGATTAATAATAATTAATTAGCGGATTTGTTTACTGTCAGCAACTGTTTGCTGTGCTTCACTAGTGCTATCTTACACCACTTAACCATCCCTCCTTTTAGCTAACCTTTTTTCTATCATCTATGTACCTATCTAAAAGAATGCCCCTAATGTATCTCCACCACTGGCAGGGCATTCCACACACCCACCACTTTCTAGAGAACCTACCTCTGACATCTTCTCCACCTATACTTTCCACCTTAAAATTATGCTCTCTTGTATTAGCTACTTCTGCATTGGGAAAAAAATCTCTGGCTAACCACTCAAACTATACATCGTATCATCTTGCATACCTCTATCAAGTCACCTCTCTTCCTCTCCAAAGAGAGAATGTATCCTCATAAGACATGCTCTGTAATCCATGCAGTATCCTGGTAAATTCCCTCCACAACCTCTCTAAAGCTTCCACGCCCTTCCTATAATGAGGTGACAAGAAATGAACACATTATTCCAAAGATTACTGATGTTTTATAGAGCTGCAACATCACCTCATGGCTCTTGAATGTAATCTTATGACTAATGAGGGTCAACACACCATATACCTTCTTAACAACCCTATCAACTTCGTTCCTGCACCTTACTATCCTTCCCTAACTCAATGGGAAAAACTTATCCAGAAACTCATGTGAGTGCTCCATAAACAACCTACACATTTCCATGAGTATATCACTTCCAATTTATGCTCCCAAGTTACTGCCTAACAGTATCATAATTCCCCCTCCCTCAATTGAATACTTTGCCATACTATCTGTTCCTATGCCTCTCTAAGGCTATAGTAAAGATCAGGGAGTTGTAGTACTGTCTTCAAAAGGCTCACCCACTGAGTGATCTGACACCTGACCTGGTTGTTTCCCCAGCACCAGTTTCAATGTGCCCTCTCTACTTGGTCTGTCTACATATTGTGTTAGGAATTCTTCCTGGATTCCAAAGTCAACCCCATCTAAACCTCTCAGACTAAGAAGGTGCTGATCAACATTAGGGCAGTTGGAATTGGGCATCAGGGTCTTTCTTCCCACCATCTTAGACCTTTACACCACACACTGCTTCCACAAAGCAAACAGCATTATGAAGGACCCCACACACCGCTCATACAAACTCTTCTCCTTCCTGCCATCTGGGAAAAGGCACAGAACCATTTGGGCTCTCACAACAGTTTCTTCCCCCATGCCATCAGACTCTTCAATACACTGAGTCTGGACTGACACCAACTTTTACTGCCCTCTACTGTGCCTATTGTCTTGTTTGTTATTTATTGTAATGCCTGCACTGTTTTGTGCACTTTATGCAGTCCTGGGTAGGTCTGTAGTTTATTGTTGTTTTTACGTAGTTCAGTGTAGTTTTTGTACTATTTCATGTAGCACCATGGTCCTGAAAAACATCTCGTTTCTACTATGTACTGTACTAGTAGTTATGGTTGAGATGACAATAAAAAGTAACTTGACTTGATTACCCATGACAACAACCTTATTATATTTGCATATTTCCAAACTCTGCCTCCTGATCTGCTTTTCAGGTAAACGCCTTTGCTACTTTAGTCCTATATGATACCTCCCAATAGATCATTTCATGTTTCAGACTTCCACTCACACTGACTCAACAGATAAACCCTCCATGACACCCTCCCTTCCTGCAGATGTGATACAATTCCCCTTTACCAATGCTATTCCTCCACTTCTTTTGACTCCATCCCTTTCCTTTTTGAAACAAATACCAGAAAATCTGGCAGCCATTCCTGCCCTGTGACAGTCAAGTCTCCGTCTCCAGTAATGCCTACTCACTTGCACAATATGCTTATACCAGTTTGTGGTACCTGCATCCTTTATTTAAAGCTCATTTTACCAAAGAGGAATAAATCTTGACACATTACGTTGTCATTTATTATATTATTTTTATCAAGTTCATCAGCACAAGAAGGCACAATACTAATACTTACAACACCCCCCAAAGCAACAGATGGCAACCAAAAAAAAAAATTATTTCTATTCCTACTTCATATTTTGGTCATACAAGGGAGCTCTAGTGCTAGTGACGTCCTCAGATTTGTTAAGTACAATGTTGCATTCTTAAACCATGCTGACTTTGGCTACTCAGAATACTTTTTGCATGTGTGTGCTTTGTTATTTCATTCTTATAGTAAATTTTAGCATTTACCTTACAACTGTTGTGAAGATATCTGCAATTGTATTTCCTACAATTCTATCTCTCTTTTAAATAACATTGTTACATTTGATTCTTTTTATTCTACTGGTTTTGCTCTAGGATCTTGGAAATTTTGGAAGAACACAACTAATATATCCATTATTCTAATTTGAAACCTGAAACATTAAGAGTAGAGAATCATAAACATGAGAAACTATACAGATGCTGGAAATCCAAAACAACAAACACGAAATGCTGGAGGAACTTAGTTCAGGCAGCATCTATGGAGATGAATAAATATTTGACATTTTGAGCCAAGACCCTTCGTCAGGACAGAGAAAGAAGGGTGAAGACACTGGAATAAGAAGGTGAGGGGAGTGGAAGGAGGCTAGCTCGATGGTTGCGTCTAACTTCCAGCCTGCCTTTAAATTCACTTGGTCCATTTCTGACACCTCCCTCCCCTTTCTCACTCTTTCTGTCTCCATCTTTGGAGACAGAATGTCAACCAACATCTTTTATCAACTTCTTGATTCCCACAGTTATCTTGACTATATCTTTTCCCACCCTATCGCCTGTAAAAATGTTATTCCATTTTCTCAATTCCTTTGACTCCACCATATCTTTTCCCAGGATATCAGAGATATCCTCCTGCTTCAAAGGAAGGGGTTTTCCCTCCTTGCACTATTGATGTTGTCGTCACTGGCAGCTGCTTCATTACCCAAACATCTGCAGTCACCCCATCTTCCTGGCGCCTTAACAGTGATAGAGTTCCTCCTGTCCTTACCTATCAACCCATCAGCTTCTACACTTTCTACAACTTCTGCCATCCCCAAAGTAACCTGACCACTCAGGTCCCATTCAGACATGTCAGTCTATTGACATCCTCAAGTGCCAAGATGAGGCCACAAAAGGTGGAGAAGCCAAAACTTATATTCTGCCTAGGTAGCCTTCAATGTGATAGCATGGATATCAATTTCTCCTTCCGGTAAAATTCAATTTCCTTCCCCCCCCCTTTCTCTATTCCCACTCTGACCTTTTACCTTTTCTCACCTGCCTATCTCTTCCCACGGGTCCCTTCCAACTTCCCTTTCTATTGTGTTCTCTCTTATCAGATTCCCTCTTCTCCAGCCATTTACCTTTCCGACCCATCTGGGTTCATCTTTCACCTTCCAGCTAGCCTCCTTCCCCTCCCCACATCGTTTTATTCTGGCGTCTTCCCTTTTCCTTCTCAGTCCTAAAGAAAGCTCTTTGCCCAAAAAGACAACTGTTTATTTTTCTCCTTATTTTTCTGCTAAGTTCATCCAGTATTTTATGTGTGTATTGCTTAAGAGTAGATATGTAGGTTGCACATAGGGAGACGCAGGGAAGCAATCAGTGATGGGAGGAACAGTACAATTATATCTGATCTTGCTATCCATGCCCTTGATTCAGATGTGCTGTACATGGATATATTTTAAGAATTTTGCTTATTGTGTCCCCATCACTGATTAATTCTCTACAACTCACATCCAACCCACTCCACCACCAGATCAGAGCCTGATCATGTTCCTAAATAATGAACGTCCACCCCACAACCAATAGCATCCTGATTCAAACTGCTACTGCTTATCTTCGACTTTTGCCAAGTATGTTTTATACCTCTATCATTCTCTATTTACCTTCTACTTTGTCATACCACCATCCTTAAAATGTCTCCAGATTTATTTTAAATGATCTGCCCACCTTTTCTTGCATTCTTTTCATCTTTTCTGATCATCTCCCACTGCTCCCTATGCCCGTGAAATGTATTCATTTACTTATCAATTATACTCACAGCAATTATTTGTTAAATGACTGAATGAAGCCAAAATAGATGAGACCCAAATAGAGAACAAAAAAAATGACTTGGATCAGAAAGGTCTGAGGAGTCAATCCAGTGTTGTCAGATGAAGTGATGGTGAGAGGCCCTGGAAGACTTTTACTCTCCCACTCAGCAATATGAATTTTCCACTTCAAAATGCTTTCTCCCCATTTGCCCCAAAAGAAATCAATTTAGAACAAGAACATCTTTAATTTATTCATCCTAATCCAATCTGAGTTTAGGAAAATGAAGATAAGATATACTGTAGCTGCTGAAAATCTGAAATGCTGGAAACATATTACAAGTCAGGCAGAATCTGTGCCAAGAGAAACAGTGTTAAAAGTTTCAGATCGGAGACCTTTTTGTCAGTATTTCAGTTCAAAATTCTCCCACTTTAGTAACTTGCTGTATCAGAACTGTCCATTTCTACTAGATAGCCATCTTTGATTTTTGTTTAGTTTGTCTATTAATATAATATGACCTCTTCGGCATATCCAACAGTTCTACTATTAGCAATACCTAACACTATCAAAGCATAATCAGCTTCTTAAATACATTAATCTACTTGACCTGCCTGGTTTCACACTGTCATAGATATAGAAACATAGAAAATAGGTGCAAGAGTAGGCCATTTGGCCCTTCGAGCCTGCACCGCCATGGCTGATCATCCAACTCAGAACCCTGTACCTGCTTTCTCTCCATACCCCCTGGTCCCTTTAGCCACAAGGGCCATATCTAACTTCCTCTTAAATATAGCCAATGAACTGGCCTCAACTGTTTCCTGTGGCAGAGAATTCCACAGATTCACCACTCTCTGTGTGAAGAAGTTTTTCCTCATCTCGGTCCTAAAAGGCTTCCCCTTTATCCTTAAACTGTGACCCCTTGTTCTGGACTTCCCCAACATCGGAAACAATCTTCCTGCATCTAGCCTGTCTAATCCCTTTAGAATTTTATACGTTTCAATAAGATCCCCCCTCAATCTTCTAAATTCCAGTGAGTATAAGCCTAGTCGATCCAGCCTTTCTTCATATGAAAGTCCTGCCATCCCAGGAATCAATCTGATGAACCTTCTCTGTACTCCCTCTATGGCAAGAATGTCTTTCCTCAGATTAGGGGACCAAAAATGCACACAATATTCTAGGTGCAGTCTCACCAAGGCCTTGTACAACTGCAGTAGAACCTCCCTGCTCCTGTACTCAAATCCTTTTGCTATGAATGCCAACATACCATTTGCCTTTTTCACCGCCTGCTGTACCTGCATGCCCACCTTCAATGACTGGTGTATAATGACACCCAGGTCTCGTTGCATCTCCCCTTTTCCTAATTGGCCACCATTCAGATAATTATCTGTTTTCCTGTTCTTGCAACCAAAGTGGATAACCTCACATTTATCCACATTAAATTGCAACTGCCATGAATTTTCCCACTCACCTAACCTATCCAAGTCACCCTGCATCCTCTTAGCATCCTCCTCACAGCTAACACCGCTGCCCAGCTTCGTGTCATCCGCAAACTTGGAGATGCTGCATTTAATTCCCTCGTCTAAATACCTCCTCTGTATTATCCATTCCTCTCATTGCCTTCTTTATGACTTGAAATTATCCTTATTTCTCTTTCTTGCCCACTTTTGACAAAGGGTCTCTGCATTGAAGCACTGTTTCTCCTTCTAAACTGCTTCCTAATCAGTTTTTCCAACTACCTTAGATCTCCATAGAAGTAAAAAATATACATATTTTTTCATATTTCCACAGGTTCCCATGTCCCAAAGAAATCTTCCAAAATGGAGGCCTTATTATAAAGAAATATAAAATTGAAAGGGAACATTATTAGAAGTTCTCAGCAATGACTAATTGACTCTAGACACTATTAAGTCTCATTCACCGAGAGAAGAAACTCCCCCTGCTGGCTATCATGTTACTCAGCAATAAGTCTTGTTTCTCCATCTTCTTTCCATAATTCGATTCCAGTAGTTAATAACTAAGACAGCTCTTGCCCCAAAGACTGAGGTTACAAATTCCAACTGAGTGACATTGGATTTAGTTAGTTAGGATGAATTTACAAGGAAAACAGAACAATAGAAGAGAACCTGTTCAGCTACAGAAAATCATAGTATAACATCTTAATGTAACCTCCATCGAGATTAATTTGTACTCTAATAAAACATTTCCAAAATAAAGACTAAGTGTAAAATGATGTCAGATCAAGAAAAGGAGCTGACATCCAAGTAGCTAATGCATTTGTTCCTAGTGTTCTCAAAATTTACTTTATGAAAGTCTTACACTACAAACCATTTGTAAGCTCCAGGACAATTTTCATGTTCAGGCTTCTGATCAGCAGAAAATGTCATTAGGTCAAGGAGGATTTTCAGAGCTTTTGTATTCAGTACTCTGAGGTGGTGTGGGAAACAACATTTCAATTGGTAAACATTCCAGTTGTTCAGTTAATGCAGCAGAGAGAGTATAATTGAAAAAAATTGATAATGCAGAACATCCCAGAGTAAAATTGTTAGTTCTATGATATTATGTAACATACGAATTAGGAATGGAGAAGTCATATAGCATCAAGATTCTGTTCATACATTCCAGAAGATCATGGCTTATTTCCAACCTTAACCCTATCTTCCCACTCTATCCCTGTATGCTTTGCTACCTTAGACATTTAGAAATCTATCAATCTTAGTTTTAAATGCATAAATGGCTGAACATTCACTGATTTTCAGGCTAAAGATTTCCAAAGCTTCAGCACTATATTCTGGAATGATTCCAGAAGACTGGAAAATTGCAAATGTCACTGCACTCAACAAGAAGGAAGACGGGCAGAAGAAATGAATCAGTCCGACCTCAGTGGTTTGGAAGATGTTAGAGTTAATTATTAAGGATAAGGTCTCAAGGTACTAAGTGCACGTGATGAAATAAGCGTAGTCAGCAGGGTTTTCCTTGAAGGAAAATCTTGTCTGTCAAATCTGTTGGAATTATTTGAAGAATTGAATTGACTTTATTACTTACATCCTTCATATGCATGAGTAAATATCTTTACATTATGTCTCCCTCTAAATGTGCAATGTGCAATTTATAGTAATTTATAATAAATAGTATGTACAACAGGACAGTAACAAGATGGTTAAATATGAACAGTCAATATAACACAGAAATACAGCTGTGTTAGCATGAATTAAACAGCCTGATTGCCTGGTGGAAGAAGTTGTCCTGGAGCCTGTTAGTCCTGGCTTTTATGCTGTGGTACCATTTCCCAGATGGTAGTAGCTGGAACAGTTTGTGATTAGAATGACTCAGGTCCCTAATGATCCTTTGAGCCCTTTTTACACACCTGTCTTTTAAATGTCCTGAATTGTGGGAAGTTCACATTTGTAGATGTGCTGGACAACAATCAGGATAGACAAAGGAGAACTGGTTGATTTTGTGTACTTGGATTTTCAGAGGCTCTTGAGAAGGTGTCGCACATGAGGCTGCTTAACAAGCTACGAACCCATGGTATTACAGGGAAGGTTCTAGAATGGATAAAGCAGTGGCTGACTGGTGGGAGGCAAAGAGTGAGAATAAAGGACACTTTTTCTGACTGGCTGCCGATGACTAGTGGTGTTCCACAGAGGTCTGTGTTGGGAATAATTCTTTTTATGTTTTATGTCAATTATTTGAATGATGGAATTGATTACTTTATTGCAAAGATTGCAAATGATATGAAGAGAGGTAGAGGGGCAGGTAGTTTTGAGGAAGTAGAGAGGCTACAGATAATAGACAATAGGTGCAGAAGTAGACCATTCGGCCCTTCGAGCCTGCACCGCCATTTTGAGATCATGGCTGATCAATTACTATCAATACCCAGTTCCTGCCTTGTCCCCATATCCCTTGATTCCCCTATCCATAAGATACCTATCTAGCTCCTTCTTGAAAGCATCCAAAGAATTGGCCTCCACTACTTTCCGAGGCAGTGCATGCCAGACCCCCACAACTCTCTGGGAGAAGTTTTTCCTTAACTCTGTCCTAAATGACCTACCCCTTATTCTCAAACCATGCCCTCTGATTAGGAGAATGGGCAAAGAAATGGCAGATGGAATGCAGTGTACAGTCATGAATTTTGGTAGAAGAAATGAAAGGGTTGACTATTTTCTAAATGGAGAGAAAATACAAAAATCTGAGGTGCAAAGGGACTTGGGAGTCCTTGTGCACAGTTCCCTAAAGGTTAATTTGCAGGTTGAAACTGTGGTGAGGAAGGCAAATGCAATGTTAGCATTCATTTCAAGAAGACAAGAATAGAAAAACAAGGATGCAATGTTGAAACTTTATGAAGCACTGGTGAGGCCTCACTTGGAGTATGAGCAGGTTTGGGCCCCTTATCTTAGAAAGGATGTGCTGAAACTGGAGAGGGTTCAAAGAAGGTTCACAAAAATGATTCCAGGATTGAATGGCTTGTCATATGAAGAACATCTGATGGCTCCAGGCCTGTATTTACTAGAATTCAGAAGAATGAGGGGTGACCTCATTGAAACCTATTGAACAGTGAAAGGCCTTGATAGAGTGGATGTGGAGAGGATTTTCCTATGATGAGAGAGTCTAAGACCCGAGGACACAGCCTCAGAATAGAGGGGTGTCCTTTAAGGATGGAGTTGAGGAGTAATTTCTTCATCAGAGAGTGGTGAATCTGTGGAATTCTTTACCACAGGCAGCTGTTAAGGCCAAGTGTTTATGTATATTTAAGGCAAGGTTGATAGATTCTTGGTCAGGACATGAAGGGATACCAGGAGAGAGCAAGAGATTGGGGCGTGAAGATAAATTCGATCAGCCATGATGGCAGAGCAGACTCAACAGGTCAAATGGCCTAATTTTGCTCCTATATCTTAACCATATAACAATCACAGCACAGAAACAGGCCATCTCGGCCCTCCTAGTCCGTGCCGAACCCTTAATCTCACCTAGTCCCACCTACCCGCACTCAGCCCATAACCCTCCACTCCTTTCCTGTCCATATACCTATCCAATTTTACCTTAAATGACACAACTGAACTGGCCTCTACTACTTCTACAGGAAGCTCATTCCACACAGCTATCACTCTTTGAGTAAAGAAATACCCCCTCGTGTTTCCCTTAAACTTCTGCCCCCTAACTCTCAAATCATGTCCTCTAGTTTGAATCTCCCCTACTCTCAATGGAAACAGCCTGTTCACGTCAACTCTATCTATCCCTCTCAAAATTTTAAATACCTCGATCAAATCCCCCCTCAACCTTCTACGCTCCAATGGTCTTATAGTCTTTAATTCTGCTCATTTTAACCACCAAATAGCCTAATGTTGCACCTTTTATTTAAGGACCTGACCCCTATTTAAAGATTTGTTAAAACAATTGAATCTGAAGGCAAATTAGCCAATAATATAAAAGGGGATAACAAAAGATTTTCCAGATAGAGAAAGAGAAAAAGAGAGGCAAAAGTGAATATTGGACCACTAGAAAATTACGCAGGAGAGGTATTAATGGGGGACAAAGAAATGGCGAATGAAGTTAAGGATTTTGCATCAGTCTTCACTGTGGAAGACACAAGGAGTATGCCAGAAATTTGAGTGTCAGGGAGCAAAAGAAAGTGTAGTTGCCACTACTAAGGAGAAGATGCTCAACAAGCTGAATGGTCTGAAAGCAGATAGGTCACCTGGATTAGTTGGGCTGTACTCCATGGTTTTGAAAGAGGTAGCTGAAGTGACGGTGAGAGCATTAGTAATGATCTTTCAAAAATCACTAGGTTTTGACATGGTTCTGGAGAACTAGAAATTTACACATGTCACTCAAAATTACAAGCAGTTAACCTCACTTCAGTGGTTGTGAAAATGCTGGAATCCATTATTAAGGAAGAGGTTTCTGGATACTTGGAGGCACATGTTAAAACAGACCAATGTCAGCATTGAGGGGAAATCTTCCCTGACAAATCTATTAGAATTCCTTGTGCAAATACAGGCAGGATAGACAAAGGAGAGTCAGTGGATATTATTTAAATGGATGTTCAGATAGGCTTTGACAATTTGCTATACATGAGGCCATGGTATTACAGAAAAAAATACTAGTATGGTTAGATTAGCTGACTGGTAGGAGACAAAGAGTGGGAATAAAGGGGGCCTTTTCAGTTTGACTGTTGTAACTAGTGGAGGTTGATGGTGGAACCACTTCTGTTCACATTATATGTTAATAATTTGGATGACGGAACTGATGGCTTTGTGGCTAAATTTGCAGATGACACGAAGATAGGTAGAGAGTCAGGGAGGCAGTAGGGAGTCTGCAGAAGGACTTAGACAGATTGGGAAAATGGGCAGATGGAATATAATGTAGGGAAGTAAATGGTCAATCATTTTGGTAGAAGGAATAAAGGTGTAGACTATTGGTCACCAACCTTTTTAAGCCCAAGGTCTCCTAGCTCGGCCATAGTCAAAGGCGAGATCGACCCCCAGATCGATTAGTTACACACAGGAGCAGAAGAGACCAGAAGTAAAACCCCACAACCCAGAAGTAGAAATAATGTATAAACACCAGGGGTACCCACCCTTTTTTGCACCGCGGACCGGTTCAATATTAACAATATTCTTGCCGACCAGCCAATGGGGGGGAGGGGGGTGTGAAACACGACCGGAATATAGCGATACTCAGTCTCAAAGTACTCGAAGCAGGTTCCTTATGCCCAGTCTATTCCTAAATGTAGTTTTAGCAGCTCTCGGCACTTAGCTTCAGTCCCACTTGCCTACGTTTTTTCCGCTCAAAAATCTCAGCGTGTTTGTCTTTAAGTGCAGGGTGTTTGGACTCAGGGTACCAAAGCAGTTTTGAGGGCTTCATTGCCTCACTAGACAGCCTCCGCCCGCCCACCACCAGACACCTTGGCCAGGTGTGGCTGGTTGTGGGTGGGGTGAGAGGACAAGGTCAGAGCCGGAGGTCCCTGTGCCGGAACCGCAGTGGTTCCAGTCCGGAGAGAGCTACCAAGTGAGGAGTGTGACAAGGCGCCCGCCTGTCCCCCTTGTAGGGTCTATCGGCCAACAAAAATTTGTTTCAGCAGATTGCAGCGTGGTAGCTGCTCTGATACTTATGGAAACCTGAGCCCGAATTAGGTCATCTGCAAATACTTTAGCACCGGGTTCCCCACAAATATTCGGTGTGGTGAACATCTTTAGAGGCGGCACCCATCTGTCTGCGCACCGGGCCGGTAGCAATGGCACTTCCCGCTGGACGCACTCCAGGCCAGTAGCATCGCCAGTTCTCGCCAACCGCTCGAGGCAAACCAATGATCCCTGCCTGGCGCGAGGGTGTCACTGCGTTTATGCGACTGATGATCTCGCGTGTGTTCAAGTTCAACAGTGGCTGTGACAGGGAATGAGGAAAGGTGCAACTGACGCATATTGTTTCCTCGCAGCCCGGTGGTTGGGGACCACTGAATTACACTGTGTAATTACACCGTGTACACCACTGCATATACTGTGGTCAAATCAACACGTACTAACAAACTGGATGAACTCAGCAGTCAGCAGGTTTACTGCTCATTTCAACGGATGCTGCCTGACCTGCTGAGTTCATCCAGCTTGTTTGTACATGTTGAATTACACTGTGTAGTGCAGGGAGATACACACATGCAAACTGGGCAGAAAGAATGGAACTAAAACCCTGCAACCCAGAAACAATCTCTCAACAGTATTTGTTTATTTATTTTTGATTTTTTTTTGGGGATATACTGGGGAAGTCTCAAAGATCGACCAGTCGATCGCGATCAATGGGTTGGCGACCACTAGCGTAGACTATTTTCTAAATGAAGAGAAAATTCAAAAATCAGAGGTGCAAAGGGATTCAGGAGGCCTTGTGCAGGATTTCCTAAAGGTTAACGTGCAGGTTGAGTCATTGAAGATAAATGCAATGTCAGCATGCATTTCAAGAGGATGAGAATACAAAAGCAAGGATGGAATGCTGACGTTTTACAAGCCATTGGTCAGACCTTACTTGGAGTATTCTGAACAGTTTTGGGCCTCTTATCAAAGAAATTGTGTGCTGGGACTGGAGAGGGTCCAGTGGAAGTTCACTAGAATGATTCTTGGAATAAAAAGATTCATAGATGAGGAGCTTTCGATGGTCTGGGCCTGCTCTCACTGGGGTTCAGAAGAATGAGGAGGGATCTCATTGAAACCTCTCAAATATTGAAAGGACTAGATAGAATGGATGTGGACAGGATATTTCCATATAGTGGGTGTCTTGGACCAGAGAGCAGAGCCTCAGAATAGAGGAGCGTCCACTTAGAACAGAGTTGAAAAGGAATTTCTTTAGGCAGAAGAGTTAATCTGTGGAATTCATTGTCACACACAGCTGTGGAGGCCAGAACATTGGGTATATTTAAAGCGAAGGTTGATAGGTGCTTGATTTGTCAATTTGTCAAAGGGTATCGGGAGAAAGGAGTTGAGAGGGATAATAAATGAGCCATGATGAGTGGCTGAATAGGTTTGATGGACCAAATGGCCTAATTATGCTTGTCTGTCCTATGGACTCCTCAGCTAAGAGAAACATTCACAACCCAACTCATACCTCCTCCCCCAAAATTTAACCTGGCAAGTCCTCTAAGACAATATATTTAGTTAATGAATTTCTATGTTGAGCACAGCTTGAAAGAAGCATTTAGAGATACAAGCACATAAAGTCTAGGATGAAGAATGCTAATATTCATTACCAAGAGTAGCTTGATAGCACATTCTCAGTTTAGTAACTAATAAGGGGAGAAACATCCCATCATTGGCAATGGCAGCATAGCTGGAAAAGATAAAGTTCAAGTATTTGCAATTACATTGTTACCAGATTTCTTGACACAATGATGAAAAACAAAGCTACTTGACCATATTCTCACTAATCTATTTACTGCAAGTGAAATTGTCCATACAAGTGTCTTCTTCAATGACCAAATTGCCGCTCAAGACTAAATTTCATATTCACTGTGACATTATACCTACTATGATTTGCGGCGTGGTACGACTGTACTGCTGAAGAGCCTCCATCATTAGGACTCAACTTACTCAGAATTTAATTTACTGCATGTGATATCAAAAAAACAAGTTCTGTGGAACCAAGCAGTATCCTGCTAAACTACCAAGATTGCAAGCCAAATAGTTCCAGTACAGCTGCAATATAAATAGGCAATATGAAAAACTACATGGTATATCCATTTCACAAATGCAGGAGATACAGAAAGCAACTAATTACTATCCTCTTCTGTGAATTTACAATCAAAAACAAAATGATGAAATCTTTTATCCATAGTGCTATAAAGAGACAGTTAGCAATAACTGGCTCAGTAATGTCTGCGTAGGATTATTTAACCATGGACCTCATTGATCCAAATTGACAAAAGGGACAAATGCCAAGGTGAGAAGAGAATGGCTGATAACAAGGCAACATTTGACCAAGTATGGCATCAAACAGTCCTCATAAATATCATCCTGTTCACCTTGTGACCACTTTATTAGATGCATCTGTATACCGGCTTGTTAATTAATTTATTACAATCTACTAGGATCTACAAGTATTTAGATAGACAGGATTTTATTAGGGATATGTCAACACAGCTTTGTGCGAGGTAGGTCATGTTTAACAAATCTATTAGAGTTTTCTGAGGAGGTTACAAGGAAAGTGGATGAAAGGAAGGCAGTGGATGTTGTCTACATGGACTTCAGGAAGGCCTTTGACAAGGTCCCGCATGGGAGGTTAGTTAGGAAGATTCATTCGCTAGGTATACATGGTGAGGTAGTAAATTGGATTAGACATTGGCTCAGTGGGACAAGTCAGAGAATGGTAGTGGAGGATTGCTTCACTGAGTGGAGGCCTGTGACTAGTGGTGTGCCACAGCGATCAGTGCTGGGTCCATTGTTATTTGTCATCTATATCAATGATCTGGATGATAATGTGGTAAATTGGATCAGCAAATTTGCTGATGATACTAAGATTGGAGGTGCAGTGGATAGTGAGGAAGGTTTTCAAAGCTTGCAGAGGGATCTGGACCAGCTGGAAAAATGGGCTGAAAAATGGCAGATAGAGTTTAATACAGGCAAGTGTGAGGTATTGCACTTTGGAAGGAAAAACCAAGGTAGAACATACAAGGTAAATGGTAGGGCACTGAGGAGTGTAGTAGAACAGAGGAATTTGGGAATACAGATACAAAATTCCCTAAAAATGACATCACAGGTAGATAGGGTTGTAAAGAGGGCTTTTGGTACATTGGCCTTTATAACCATATAACAATTACAGCACGGAAACAAGCCATCTCGGCCCCTTCTAGTCCGTGCCGACGCTTACACTCACCTAGTCCCACTGGCCCACACTCAGCCCATAACTCTCCATTCCTTTCCTGTCCATATACCTATCCAATTTTACTTTAAATGACAATACCAAACCTGCCTCTACCATTTCTACTGGAAGCTCATTCCACTCAGCTACCACTCTCTGAGTGAAGAAATTCCCCCTCGTTTTACCTTTACACTTTTGCCCCCTAACTCTCAAATCATGTCCTCTTGTTTGAATCTCCCCTACTTTCAATGGAAAAAGCCTATCCACGTCAACTCAATCTATTCCCCCCTTATTATTTTAAATACCTCTATCAAGTCCCCCCTCAACCTTCTACACTCCAAAGAATAAAGACCTAACTTGTTCAGCCTTTCCCTGTAACTTAGGTGCTGAAACCCAGTTAAGATTCTAGTAAATCTTCTCTGTACTCTCTCTATTTTGTTGATATCTTTCCTATAATTCAGTGAACTGAACTGTACACAATACTCCAAGTTCAGGCTTACCAATGCCTTGTACAATTTTGACATTATATCCCAACTCCTATACTCATTGCTCTGATTTATAAAAGCCAACATACCAAAAGCTTTCACGAGTGAATCTGCAGATGCTGGAAATAAATAAAAACATAAAATGCTGGCAAAACTCAGCAGGCCAGACAGCATCTATGGGAAGAGGTAGTGATGACGTTTCGGGCCGAAACACTTCATCAGGAGTGAAGTAACATAAAAAGGAGAGACTGAGTGAGGTAGTTCTCTTTTGGAAGAGGACAGCGAGGCTTTGAGAGGAAGTGCAGCGGCGGCCATTTTCAAATTGTCCAATTGTGTCTCAGATCGGAGTTCTGAGAGGCGGGACTGCGCAGGCGTGTGAGGAGGCCTGGGAAGGAGGGAAGATATAAAAAGAACGCAGCATTAAGAAGCGGGCAGCTTTGTTTACGGGCAGCAGAGTGCGCCGGGAACAGAGTGTAGGGCTTGGGCTCAGGGGGCTTAGGTGGAAGAGGGCACAGTATTATTGTCAGTTATTCGGGAAGTATGAGTGTGACGGCAGCTTGTTGTTCTCAGTGTCGGATGTGGGAGGTCCTGGAGCCTCCGAGCCTCCCGGAAGTCCACATCTGCGCCAGGTGCGCCGAACTGCAGCTCCTGAGGGGCCAAGTTAGGGAACTGGAGCTGCAGCTCGATGACATTCGCCTGGTCAGGGAGAGTGAGGAGGTGATAGAGAGGAGTTACAGGCAGGTAGTCACTCCGGGGCCACGGGAGGCAGATAGGTGGGTCATGGTCAGGAAGGGGAAGAGGCAGGTACTAGAGAGTACCCCAGTGGCTGTAACCCTTGACAATAAGTACTCATGTTTGAGTACTGTTGGGGAGGACAACCTACCTGGTGGAAGTGACAGTGGCCGGGCCTCCGGCACAGAGGACGGCCCTGTAGCTCAGAAGGGTAGGGATAAAAGAAAGAGGACCATAGTAATAGGGGACTCGATAGTCAGGGGTTCAGACAGGTGGTTCTGTGGAGGTGATCAGGAGTCCCGGATGGTAATTTGCCTCCCTGGTGCCAGGGTTCGGGACGTTTCTGATCGTGTCCAAGATATCCTGAAGTGGGAGGGTGAGGAGCCAGAGGTCGTGGTACTTGTAGGTACCAATGACATAGGTAGGAAAGGGGAAGAGGTCCTGAAATGAGAGTATAGGGAGTTAGGAAGGCAGTTAAGAAGAAGGACTGCAAAGGTAGTAATCTTGGGATTACTGCCTGTGCCACGCGACAGTGAGAGGAGGATGAATGCGTGGCTGTGGGATTGGAGCAGGGGGCAGGGATTCAAGTTTCTGGATCATTGGGACCTCTTCTGGGGCAGGCGTGACCTGTTCAAGAAGGACGGGTTACACGTGAATCCTGGGGGGACCAATATCCTAGCGGGGAGGTTTGCTAGAGCTACAGGGCAGACTTTAAGCTAGTGAGATGGGGGGGGGGGGGCGGGAATCAATTTGAGGAAACTATGGGAGAGGAGGTTAGTTCACCAGTAGAGCAAGTAAATAGACAATATGTGAGGGAGGAAAGGCAGGTGATGGAGAAGGGATGCGCTCAGCCCGAAGATGTAGGGGAGAAGAAAGAAAAGGATAATAAATTTGAATGCATTGTTAGGGATGAAAAGAGAGGAGGAGGTGGAGAGTATCTTAAATGTATCTATTTTAATGCTAGGAGCATTGTAAGAAAGGTGGATGAGCTTAAAGCGGGGATTGATACCTGGAATTATGATGTTGTAGCTATTAGTGAAACATGGTTGCAGGAAGGGTGTGATTGGCAACTAAATATTCCTGGAATTAGTTGCTTCAGGTGTGATAGAGTAGGAGGGGCCAGAGGAGGAGGTGTTGCATTGCTTGTCTGAGAAAATCTTATGGCGGTGCTTTGGAAGGATAGATTAGAGAGCTCCTCTAGGGAGACTATTTGGGTGGAATTGAGGAATGCAAAAGGTGTAGTAACACTGATAGGAGTGTATTATAGGCCACCTAATGGGGAGCGTGAGTTGGAAGAGCAAATGTGTAAGGAGATAGCAGATATTTGTAGTAAACACAAGGTGGTGATTGTGGGAGATTTTAATTTTCCACACGTAGACTGGGAAGCTCATTCTGTAAAAGGGCTGGATGGTTTAGAGTTTGTGAAATGTGTGCAGGATATATAGAACAATATATAGAAGTACCGACTAGAGATGGGGCAGTGTTGGATCTCCTGTTAGGGATTGCGATAGGTCAGCTGACAGGTGTATGTGTTGGGGAGCACTTCGGGTCCAGTGATCACAACAGCATTAGCTTCAATATAATTATGGAGAAGGACAGGACAGGACCTAGAGTTGAGATTTTTGATTGGAGAAAGGCTAACTTTGAGCAGATGCGAAGGGATTTAGAGAGAGTGGATTGGGTCAAGTTGTTTTATGGGAAGGATGTAATAAGAAATGGAGGTCATTTAAGGGTGAAATTATGAGGGTACAGAATCTTTATGTTCCTGTTAGGTTGAAAGGAAAGGTTAAAGGTTTGAAAGCACCATGGTTTTCAAGGGATATTAGAAATTTGGTTCGGAAAAAGAGGGATGTCTACAATAGATCTAGACAGCATGGAGTAAAGGAATTGCTCGAGGAATATAAAGAATGTAAAAGGAATCTTAAGAAAAAGATTAGAAAAGCTAAAAGAAGATACAAGGTTGGTTTGGCAAATAAGGTGAAAGTAAATCCGAAAGGTTTCTACAGTTTTATTAAAAGCAAGAGGATAGTGAGGGATAAAATTGGCCCCTTAGAGAATCAGAGTGGTCAGCTATGTGTGGAGCTGAGGGAGATGGGAGAGATTTTGAACGATTTCTTCTCTTCGGTATTCACTAAGGAGAAGGATATTGAATTGTGTAAGGTGTGGGAAACAAGTAAGTAAGTTATGGAACCTATAACAATTAAAGAGGTGGAAGTACTGGCGCTTTTAAGAAATTTAAAAGTGGATAAATCTCCGGGTCCTGACAGGATATTCCCCAGGACCTTGAGGGAAGTTTGTGTAGAAATAGCAGGAGCACTGATGGAGATCTTTAAGATATCATTAGAAACGGGGATTGTGCCGGAGGATTGGCGTATTGCTCATGTGGTTCCATTGTTTAAAAAGGGTTCTAGAAGTAAGCCCAGCAATTATAGACCTGTCAGTTTGACATCAGTGGTGGGTAAATTAATGGAAAGTATTCTTAGAGATAGTATTAATAATTATCTGGATAGACAGGATCTGATTAGGAGTAGCCAGCATGGATTTGTGCGTGGAAGGTCATGTTTGACAAACCTTATTGAATTTTTTGAAGAAGTTACGAGGAATGTTGACGAGGGTAAGGCAGTGGATGTAGTCTATATGGACTTCAGCAAAGCCTTTGACAAAGTTTCACATGGAAGGTTAGTTAAGAAGGTTCAGTCATTAGGTATTAATGCTGGAGTAATAAAATGGATTCAACAGTGGCTAGATGGGAGATGCCAGAGAGTAGTGGTGGATAATTGTTTATCGGGATGGAGGCCGGTGACTAGCGGGGTGCCTCAGGGATCTGCTTTGGGCCCAATGTTGTTTGTAATATACATAAATGATCTGGATGATGGGATGGTAAATTGGATTAGTAAGTATGCCGATGATACTAAGGTAGGAGGTGTTGTGGATAATGAGGTGGGTTTTCAAAGCTTGCAGGGAGATTTATGCCGGTTAGAAGAATGGGCTGAACGTTGGCAGATGGATTTTAATGCTGAGAAGTGTGAGGTTCTACATTTTGGCAGGAATAATCCAAATAGAACATACAGGGTAAATGGTAGGGCATTGAGGAATGCAGAGGAACAGAGAGATCTAGGAATAACAGTGCATAATTCCCTGAAGGTGGAGTCTCATGTAGATAGGGTGGAGAAGAAGGCTTTTAGAACGCTGGCCTTTATCAATCAAAGCATTGAGTACAGAAGTTGGGATGTAATGTTAAAATTGTACAAGGCATTGGTAAGGCCAAATTTGGAATATTGTGTGCAGTTCTGGTCACTGAATTATAGGAAAGATATCAATAAATTAGAGAGAGTGCAGAGACGATTTACTAGGATGTTACCTGGGTTTCAGCACTTAAGTTACAGAGAAAGGTTGAACAAGTTAGGTCTCTATTCATTGGAGCGTAGAAGGTTGAGGGGGGATTTGATCGAGGTATTAAAATATTGAGAGGGATAGATAGAGTTGATGTGAATAGGCTGTTTCCATTGAGAGTAGTGGAGATTCAAACGAGAGGACATGATTTGAGAGTTGGGGGCAGAAGTTTAAGGGATACACGAGGGGGTATTTCTTTACTCAGAGAGTGATAGCTGTGTGGAATGAGCTTCCTGTAAAAGTAGTAGAGGCCAGTTCAGTTGTGTCATTTAAGGTAAAATTGGATAGGTATATGGACAGGAAAGGAGTGCAGGGTTATGGGCTGAGTGCGAGTAGGTGGGACTAGGTGAGATTAAGAGTTCGGCACGGACTAGGAGGGCCGAGATGGCCTGTTTCCGTGCTGTGATTGTTATATGGTTATATGGTCGAGGGGGGATAAGAAGTGGGGGGAGGGATGAAGTAGAGAGCTGGGAAGTGATAGGCTGGAGGGAAATGGGCTGGGGGAAGGTGGAGAATTATGGGAAATAAAGGAGAAAGAAAGGTAGGGCTGGGGGGAGATTATAGTGAGGGAGGAAAAAGAGAGAGAAAGAGAACCAGACTAAAATCATAAATAGGGATGGAGTAAGGGGGGGGCAAGGGTATCAACAGAGGTCTGTGAGTTGAATGTTCATGTCGGCAGGTAGGAGGCTACCTAGCTGGGAGATAAGGTATTGCTCCATCAACCTGCACGTGGCCTCATCTTGACGGTGCAGGAGGCCATGGACAGACATATCAGAGTGGGAGTGGTCTGCGGAATTGAAGTGTGTGGCCACAGGGAGATCCCGCCACTGCTGGAGGACTGAGCGCCAGTGTTCGGCGAAACTGTCTCCCAGTCTGCAGTGGGTCTCCCCAATGTATAAATAGCCACTTCAGGAGCACTGGATACAGTATATCACCCCAGCTGACTCGCAGGTGAAGTGGTGCCTCTCCTGAAAGGACTGTCTGGGGCCTAGGATGGTGGTGAGGGAAGAAGTGTGGGGGCAGATGTAGCACTTCTTCCGTTTGCAGGGTTAAGTGCCTGGAGGGAGGTTGGTGGGGAGGGATGGGAGGAATGAATGGACAAGGGAGTCACGTAGAAAGCATAGAAAGGGATCCCTGCAGAAAGCTGAGAATGGGGGGGGGGAGCGGAAGATGAGTCTGGTGGTGGGATCCCGTAGGAGGTGGCAGAAGTTACGGAGGATTATACGTTGGATCTGTAGGCTGGTAGGGTGATAGGTGAGGACCAGGGGGATTCTATCCTTGGTGGGCTGGCGGGGGGATGGGGTGAAGGCAGAGATGCGTGAAATACGGGAGACGCGATGGAGGGCAGAGTTGATAGTGGACGAAGGGAAGCTCCTTTCTTTAAAAAAGGAAGACATCTCCTTTGTCCTAGAATGAAAGGCCTCATCCTGAGAGCAGATGCGGCGGAGGCGGAGGAATTGAGAGAAAGGGATAGCATTTTTGCAGGAGACAGGGCGGGACGAGGAATAGTCTAGGTAGCTGAGAGTGTCTGTAGGTTTGTAGTAGACATCGGTGGATAGACTGTCTCTAGAGATAGAAGCAGAAAGATCTAGAAAGGGGAGGGAGGTTTCTACTGCAAACCTACAAGCGGCAACACACTTCAATTCCACAGACCACTCCCACTCCGATATGTCTGTCCATGGCCTCCTGTACTGTCAAGATGAGGCCACATGCAGGTTGATGGAGCAATACGTCATCTCCTGCCTAGGTAGCCTCCTACCTGCCAGCATGAACATTCAACTCACAGACCTCCATTGATACCCTTGCCCCCCCTTACCCCCATCCCTATCTATAATTTTAGTCTGGTTCTCTTTCTCTCTCTTTTTCCCCCCTCACTATAATCTCCCCCCAGCCCTACCTTTCTTTCTCTTTTATTTCCCATAATTCTCCACCTTCCCCCCAGGCCATTTCCCAGCTCTCTACTTCATCCCTCCCCCCACTTCTTAACCCCCCTCGACCATCCCATGTTACTTCACTCCTGATGAAGAGTTTCAGCCCGAATTGGTGTCACTATCTCCTCCCATAGATGTTGTCTGGCCTGCTGAGTTCTGCCAGCATTTTGTGTTTTTATACTAAAAGCTTTCACCACCCTCTCCACATGAGTTTCCACCTTCAGGGAACTATGCACCATTACTCCTAGATCACTCTGTTTTACTGCATTCTTCAATGACCTACCATTTACCATGTATGCGCTATTTGGATTATTCCTACCAAATGTAGCACCTCACACTTATGAGCATTAAACTCCATCTGCCATCATACGCCCACTCTTCTAACTGGCCTAAATCTCTCTTCAAGCTTTGAAAAGCTACTTTAGTATCCACAACGCCACCTACCTTAGTATCATCTGCATACTTACTAATCCAATTTACCACCCAATCATCCAGATCATAAATAATATAAATAATATAAGTCAAAGCATTGAGTATAAGAGTTGGAATGTTATGGTGAGGTTGTATAAGGCATCGGTGAGGCCGAATTTGGAATATTGTGTGCAGTTTTGGTCACTGAATTATAGGAAGGATATTAATAAAGTTGAAAGATTGCAGAGAAGGTTTACAAGGATGTTGCCGGGACTTGAGAAACTGAATTACGGAGAAAGGTTGAATAGGTTAGGACTTTATTCCCTGGAGCATAGAACACTGAGGGGAGATTTGATAGAGGTATATAAAATTATGATGGGTATAGATAGAGTGAAGGCAAGCAGGCTTTTTCCACTGAGACCAGGGGAGAAAAAAAAACCAGAGGACATGGGTTAAAGGGTGAAGGGGAAAAAGATTAAAGGGAACATCAGGGGGGGCTTCTTCACCCAGAGAGTGGTGGGAGTGTGGAATGAGTTGCTGGATGAAGTGGTAAATGCGGGCTCACTTTTAACATTTAAGAAAAACATGGACAGGTACATGGATGAGAGGTGTGTGGAGATTTGGGCCAGATGCAAGTCACTGGCACTAGGCAGAAAAATAGTTCGGCACAGCCAAGAAGGACCAAAAGGCCTGTTTCTGTGCTGTGTAGTTCAATGGTTCTATTTAGCGACACAGCGTGAAATAGGCCCTTCTAGCCTCGCCACCCCAGCAACTCCGATTAACCCTAACCTAACTATGGGACAATTTACAACGACCAATTAACCCACCCGGTATGTCTGAGGAAACCAGGAGATCTGGGAAAAAGAGAACACGCATTCCACTGGGAAGACGAACAAAGACTCCTTACAGAATTATGTCAGAAATAACTCTAAACTCCAGAATGTCCTGAGCTGTAAAAGCATTGCACATGCTGCTATGCTACCATGGTGTCCAAATATTTAATCACCCAATCACATGGCAGCAACTCAATGCATAAAAGCATGCAGACATGATCAAGGTATTCTGCTGTTATTCAGACCAAACATCTGGATGTGAAGGTAATTTCATCAAAGTGACTTTGACCATGGACAGAGTGGTTTGAGTATCACAGAAACTGCAGATCCCCTGGGATTTTCACACACAATGGTCTCTAATATTCACAGGGAATGGTGTGTAAAACAAAAACATTGTTCTTTGAAGCAGCACTTTGCCCAGAAATACCTTGTTAATGAGAGAGGTCAGAAGAGAATGGCCATATTGGTTCAAGCAGGCAGGAAGGTGACAGTAATCAAAAACCCATGCATTACAACAGTCTAACCTTGAAGTGGATGGGCTACAGCAGCAGAAAACCACGAACCTAAACTCAGTGATTAATTTATTAGAATCAGGAGGTATCTAATAGTGTGGCCACTAAATATAACCACTTGGATACGAATATAGATGACAAAATAATCAAAAGAAAGAGGGCAGAAGCCAGAATAAAAGAAAGGGTGGAGCCAAGGAAGGAGGAGCAGGTGCTGATGGGTTATATGTTAACTGAGATGAGAGGCAGAATGTAATAATGGATGGAGGGGGGGAGGATTCGTGAAAAGATGCAAGAAGCTCGAAGCTGATAAGTGAAAGAGGAAAAGGGCTGAAGAAGAAATCTGGAATCTAATAGGCAGTAGATCATGGAATAAATGGAAAGTGTGGGTGATGGGCTGGTTGTGAGGGCAAGGGGTGAAAAACAAAAGGGAATACAAACGGGGGGTGGTTGGTTGGCAAGGGACAGTTTTTGGAAGTTAAAGAAATCAATTTTCATGCTGTCAGATTGGAGATTATCAAAACAGAATATGGGGTGTTGTTCCTCCAATATCTGCATCTAGCCTCATCGTGGTAGTAGAGTCATTTCACAGACATGTCATGTGAGAATGGGGAGTGGAATTAAAATAGCTGGTCACCAGTAGATCCCAACTGGTGCAGTGGATGAAGGTATTTGATGAAGCTATCCCCCAAATTGTCAAGTCTCATTGATACTGTCCAAAATCCATCCAATTCAAGTGCAAGCAGAGCAGCCATTCTTTGAAATACTGTTCTTTTGGAGCCTGCCAGTCTTTAGAGTGATTTTGGCTCATCAGGCTTAGGTGAGGTTAATTATCTCTCTCTGCCCTCATTTGTTCATTCCTCATCTATCAGGGCACAGTAGTTAAGTGAGAATGTCTCTAGGGGAAGCGTTCTGTACTCTTTGTGGGATATGGGAACTCTGCCACACCAACGGCTTTTAGGTCTGCCTGGTAAAGAAAGCCATTGAAATAAAACTAGAGCAAAAGAACTTTAACAAAGATGAAAGTCTTGCTCCAGTAAGTTCTCGAATTCAATTGTCAACAAGGTAGGAGAGCAGAAACCTGATCAGATGAGGACTAAACAATCAGGAAGGATGGACTATGGGGGTATAAATACTACTGGACTAGATAGATATGCCCAGGCATCATCCCTGAAGATGGCAGAGTTTGACATCGAAATGCCAGTTATGAACGACAGCTGTACCTGGCGAGAAGCCTGAGAAGAGTTTATTTGTCATACCAAAAGATTCGTCTAATACCTAAAAGTATAAAAGAGAGGTGAGAGTGGCTATCAGACCACTGGAAAACGATGCTGGAGAGGTAGTAATAGGGGACAAGGAAATGGTAGACAAACTGAATTAAGTATTTTGCATCAATTTTTACTATGAAAGACACTAGCAGTGTGGCGGAAGTTCCAGGTGTACAGGGGTCATGAAGTGTGTGGAGTTACCATTACTAGAGAGAAGGTTCTTGAAAAACTGAAAGGTTTGAAAGTAGATTATTCACCTGGACCAAATGGTGTACACGCAAGGGTTCTAAAAGAAGTGGCTGAAGAGATTGTAGAGGCATTAGTAATGATCCTTCAAGAATCACTAAATTCTGGAATGGTACGAGAACTGGAAAATTGCAAATTTCACTCTACTCTTAAGAGAAAAACAGAAGAAAATAGAAGTTAGTTAGTCTGAACTCAGTGATTGAGAAGATGTTGGAGTTAATTATTATGGGGTTGGTTTCAGGGTTCTTGGAGGCACATGGTAAAATAGGCAATAGTCAACATGGTTTCCTCAAGGGAAAATATTGCTTGACAAATCTGTTGGAATTTTTGAAGAAATGACAAGTAGGATCAACAAAGGAGAGTTGGCTGATGTTGTATACTTATATTTTCAGAAGGCCTTTGACAAGGTGCCACACATAAAGCCACTCAACTAGTAACAGGTTACAGGAAATGGTATTACAGGAAAGATTCAAGGATGGAGAAAGCAGTGGGTGATTGGCAGGAGGCAAAAAGATGGAATATAGGGAGCCTTTTCTGGTTGGGTGCAATTGACTAGTGGTGTTCCACAGTGGTCTGTGCAGAGATGATTCTTTTTACGTTAGATGTCAATGATTTGGATGATGGATATGATGGCTTTATTGTAAAGTTTGGAGCTGATATGAAGTTTGGTGGAGGGGCAAATGGTTCTGAGGAAGTAGAGAGGCTACAGAAGGACTTACACAGATTAGGACAATGGGCAAAGTGGCAGATAGAACATAGTGTTGTAAAATTATGGTCATGCACTTTGGTAAAAGAAATGAAAGTGTAGACTATTTTCTAAAAGGAGAGAAAATACAAAAACCTGAGGTATATTCTATGCACCATTATTGTCTGTGTTAACAAAAAAACTGTCCTGCACATTTCCTTTGTAAAAGATACCAGCTGGGTATCGATGCATCTCAGAATTTCAATAACCTCCATCAAATCTTCCTTCAGCCTCCATGGCTCCAAAGCAAACAAGTTTGTCCAACTTCTCCTTATAGTAACTGCCCTCTAATCCAGGCAGCGTCCTAGTAAATCTCTTTTGCACCCTCTCCAAAGCTTCCTCATCCTTTCTATAGTGAGGTAATCGGAACTGAATGCAAGACTCCAGTTGCTGCTTAACCAGAGCTTTATAAAGATAACTTTCTGATCTTGAACTCAATGCCATGAGTAATAAAGGCAAACATGCCTTCACTTCCACCTTTTGATTTCAGCAGTCTTTCTCACGGAGCTCTGGACTTTGACCCCAATATCTGCTGAAATGGACAGGGTTCAAAGGAGGTTCATGAAAATGACCCCAGGATTGAACAGCTTGTTATACAGGCAGTCCCTGGGTTACAAACGTTCCGTTCCCGAGTCCGTCTTTAATTTGGATTTGTACATAATTCAGAACAGGTACCTCTGGTATTATTTAGCGTCAGTTAGTCAAACATTTGTCTTAGTATATAGTATATATTTTACCTTTCTATGCATATAAAACACTTGACATATGTATTTCAATAACTAAACCACTGCATTGCTTATTAATAATTGTAGCTTTCATCGGGCAGGGCCTTTCACATGCTCCATTATTCTCACTTTATCCTTTACCTGTATCCTTTAAAACTGTTCCAATCATTGACTGACTATAGCCTAATGCTTTTCCAATGACTGGTGGCATTTCACCTCTTTCCGATCGCTTTATTATTTCCACTTTATTTTCAATCACTATCATTTTCTGTCAATGGAGCAGAAAACTAGAGATTCAGCAGCAGCCGCAGGCGGTGGGTCCTCTGCTCCCCCAGGTCCTAAAGTCTACCTGCACTAAGACAGGTTAAATGGGACAAGTGTGGGCTGTGCTGACTGAAAAAGTGGGGGGGAGGCAGGGCGAATCTTGATAAGAAATATTTAAGCTAAATACAAAGCTACACACACAACACAGTGTTAATGGCAACAAATTAAAATGGCAGTGAGCATCATGATCCGACTTAAAATGGCGGACGCTGTTCAAGTACAAGTTGTTTGTAAGTTGGACGTTCATAGGTTGGGGGACTGCCTGTATATAGAACATTTGATGTCTCTGGCCCTGTATTTACTGAAATTCAGAAGAATCTGGGAAATCAAATTGAAACCTCTCGAATTGTGAAAGGCCTTGATAGAATTGATGTGGATAGGATGTTTCCTATGGTGGGAGTGCCTAAGACGAGAGGACACAGTCTCAGAATAGAGGGATGTCCTTTTAGAATGGAGGAGAAGGAATTCCTTTGGCCAGAGAATGGTGTATCTGTGGAATTCATTGCCGCATGCAGCTCTGGAGCCAAATCTTTTGGTATATTTAAGGTAGAGGTTGATAGATTTGTTACTTGCCCGTGGGTATCTTGTACTAGTCACGTGACCGTGATGTAATTGAGGCTAGGCTGGAGATGAGGTAATGGTCTTGTGATGAGGGAGTGACATCATTTTCCTGCCAGTGAGAGGTCATGTGATAGTTTTTTTCAACCAGGTATAAATGGAGAACCCCACCCTGTGACATGGGCAGTTCGTGGTTGAATTCATTATTGAATCCATGCTGCTGTGTCTTCAGATGTTATGACGCAGTTTCGTTTAAAAGTGGAGTTTTACTTTCTGCCTTAAGTCTCAAAGGTTATTGCCGGCAGTTTTGCTACAATACTGCCATTTAAAATCGAGTCGGAGAGTGAAGATTCGTCGAAGTTCAGGAAGTTGAAAGATCAAAGAAAGTTGATGTTGACTCTGAAGCAGGTTTGACCTTTGTTTAATCTTCGCACAAGGAATTAGTAACCTGTGTCCATGTTAACTCCTGCTTTGCCAAAAAAGAGCAGAAAGAGCTGGATGCAGAGTTCCACCAAGGAAAGGTCAGTGCCTTTAAGCCGTTTTATTTCCTTCAATCGTAAATTCCTCGGCAAAGCATACTTCAGCTGGGATCAGCAGTAACAACGTGGGAAGGATTTAAGTACGGGAAAGAAAGCCTCGCCCAAGCAACTGGGTAAAACTTTGGACTTTCGCATTACTACTTCTAGGAACTGTTTTCGCATTATTGCTTTAAGAACTGTTCAAGCTGCCGCACAGCAGCTGACTTCCAGTTACGTTAGTCATTTGTTTACTTTTGGGTTTTTTACAGTGTTTAATAAATGTTTTATTTGTTATAAAAACCTGTCTCAATTATATATTCATTGTGGCTGATTTGTAACAGATTCTTGATTGATCAGGGCATGAAGGGATACAGGGGTAAGTCAGGAGATTGGGTTGAGAGGAAAATGAATGAGCCATGATGAAATGGGGAAGCAAACTTAATATGGTCTTATATAGAGGAAGATAATTTGGGAGCATCGCGTATAATAAGTAGACTCACTGCCTTGCCTGAAAGAGCTGTTTTGTTACAGTCATAACATGGACAGCTGTTCACAGTAAATGCCAAAGACAGTAAGTACTCAGCAGGTCAGGCAGCATCTTAGTGGAAAGAACCATTTCAGATAGAGGACACTTTGTCAGGACAGTTAGGCTCAAGGTTGGATCCTCTCAGTTTACTTCTCTGACTGGCATTGCTGAGCTACCCCAGACACTTCCAGTTTGTGTGGTAGTGGAGGTGGTGTTGGAGCAGATATAACAGTATGCTAGCAAAGTTAAGTGCCCAGAGGGCAAACAATGGGAAGGGATGAGTGAACAAGAGAGTCAAAGAGAGAGTGATCCATGCAGAAAAGAGAGAAGAGAGGGAACGGGAAGATGTGCACAGTGGTGGGATAACGTTGAAAACAGCAGAAGTTGCAAGAATATGTTGGATGTGGTGGCTTGTAGGTGACATCAAGGTGAACCCTTCCCCCCCCCCACCCCATCCCTATCTATAATTTTAATCTGGTTCTCTTTCTCTCTCATTTTCCTCCCTCACTATAATCTCCCCCAGCCCTATCTTTCTTTCTCTTTTATTTCCCATAATTCTCCACCTTCCCCCAGCCCATTTCCCTTCAGCCTATCACTTCCCAGCTCTCTACTTCATCCCTCCCCCGACTTCTTATTCCCCCCCTCGACCATCCCATGTTACTTCATTCCTGATGATGGGTTTCAGCTTGAAACGTTGTCACTACCTCCTCCCATAGATGCTGTCTGGCCTGCTGAGTTCTGCCAGCATTTTGTGTTTTTTATCAGGTTTGTGGATCCTGGATAGCACAGGGTTATGGAAAATTGAGCTTTCTGTCTGTAGAGAGGAGACCTCTGGAAGTGATGAGGTCAGTGATGGTATGGGAGAGAGTGGCCTGGGGCTTTGTAGTAGAATCATGGTTCAGAGCTAAGTGAGAGAAGATGCCCAAGAGCTGCTACTTGGCCTTAGCAAGGTAGCCCACCAGACGACAGCAGTACATACCACCTTTGTCTGCAAATTTGATGGCAAACTTGGAATTAGTCTTGGGAGGATGGAGAGTAGTGCATTCAGAAGGGTCAAGTTTGGAATAGGTGATGAAGTCCATACAAACTGTTCTCCCTCCTGCCATCTGGCAAAAGGTACCAAAGCATTCGGGCTCTCACGACCAGACTGTGTAAGTTTCTTCCCCCAAGCCATTAGATTCCTCAATTCCCAGAGACTGGACTGACACCAACTTTTACATACATACATACATACATATACACACACACACACACACACCGAACACCACTCTACTCCCTTTGCAATTTTTGCTCATTTCTTTCTCAATTCCTATTAAAACATTGTTTACAATTACATCATTTATTATTATATTGTAATTTTCCCAATTGTCTTGTTTATTAATTATTGTACTGCTTTGCACTGTTTTGTGCACTTATGTAGTTCCATGTAGGTCTGAAATCTAATGTAGTTTTGTGTTGTTTCATATCGCACCATGGTCCTGGAGGAACGCTGTTTCATTTTTACTGTGTACTGTACCAGCAGTTATGGTTGAATTGGCAAAAGTACAGAGTAGCGTCCAAGAGAAGAATAAGAGGCTTAGTGAAGGGGTCATCAGTAAGACAGAACAGGGAAGGGGTGTGTCCTTTGTAAAGTAGGCCTGGAGACAGAGGTGACAAAAGAAGAGCTCAGTATCATGACAGGTATAGGGGGACAAAAGAAAAGCCCTTGTTGAGACCAGAAAAGTTCTGTTTTAGAGAGTTGAAGTGCAAATGAAATAGTGAAAACATAATAGGGAGTTGGGAGAGGATAAAGAGTTAGAGGCAATTGGAGTATTGTGTGCATTTCTGTTCCACACACCATAAGAAAGGATGTGGTTACACTGGAGAAAATGAAGAGGAGATTCACCAGGATATTGTCTGGATTGGGAGAGAAATTGGACCAGCAGGGATTGTATTTTTTATCCTAGAGGAAGAGAGGGTTCAGGAGGGTACAAATTTATGAGACGTAGATAGGATAGATAATAAAAATCATTTTCCCCTTGAACAGTCATCAGAAACAAAAGAAGGGAAGCATAGGTTTAAGGTCAAAGAATTTTAGGTATAATATTAGCCACCCCCAAGAGTGGTTAATATCTGAAATGTGCTTCCAAAGGATGAGGTGGAATTTTCTATGTTTAAGAGTCATTTAGATAGACGTGTAAATAGGCAAGGCAAAGAAGGATATTTCTGCATATACATTACCTGCAGGCAAATGGGATTAGTACAGATATTATAAAAAGTTTAGCAGAGACATGGTGGGCCAAAAGGCCTCTCAGTGTACAACTCAAAAGAAAATTCTCCAATGCTGACACCAACTCTCTTTGGAACATCTTAAGTTGCTTTATGAACTACTTTCTCTCCATCTTGATGAGCGTTTATGATTGCTATTTACAATTCCTGAGATAATGAAGCAGTCTTCAACTGTATGTAGGAAAGCACAAATAGCATTCAAGCATAGAAAGATAAATACCAAATAACATTTGAAAAAGTGCCAGGTAAAGACCAATTCAACAAGGAGTCGAAATGTCTGTCTTTGATGTTCAATGAGTTTTGTCACCTCATGCTTCTTCTCAAATATTTTCTAGTAATTAGGATTATAAATTACTTGTCCACTTTTCTGGATAAGTGCAGTTCCAACAACATTAAAGAAGATTTACATTATCCAAAATTACAGAAAATGACTAAGATTTCACTTACTTTTACAGATCTCAGATACAATTTAACAGATATTGACCGGGAAACTACTTGAAGATCTCAAAGCAATGGAGAATTTGAAGGTGATAGTGAGAGTTCAAATTAAACATTTCCCTAATGGAGACTCAAATCAAGAAGATGATGAATATCTTGCAGAGCGAATAGAGATGTTCTACAAAGTAGTCTCCCAATGTGTAATTGTTTCATGTACATGCATGTATTGTATGGTGGATCACACTGAGTACCAGTTGCCAAATAAAAGAGAAAAGTACAAATGCATAGCAGAATCAACTAGATGGATCCTTTTGTGTCCCTCAAATGTTTAAGGAGAGATTAAAAAGGCAGATATTGTCTTTCTGGCAATTAAATAGCAAGAGTAAGGGAATAATCGGAGAAGATGGAAGAATGAATCAGAAAACCACAACATGTACAATACCTTCAAAATGTTGAAAGAGAAAGGGAGGGGCAAGATGCAAATTGGTGGCAGAATTGCATTAAAAATTGCAGAAATTGTGAGAACTGGCTGAATGCATGAAAGATGCGGATTGAGAGTAACCCCATCTGCATTCTGGCTTGAAGAAGTAAAAGCATACATATGAAAGACAGAGGAGATGCCATTAAGATCCTTTCAACTACTGTAGAGCGAAAAGCATAATTCAAAGAATTTTGAAATTCCTCCTTCAACATTTTACCTCTTCCCCTCCTAGCTACTTATTTCATCCCCATTCCCCCACCTTCCATCTTCTCCCTCACCTGGTCTTACCTATCACCTGCCAGCTTGTACTCCGTTCCCAACCTCACGCCCACCCTATTTTGGCTTTTGTCCCTTCCTATAACAATGACTGTTTATTGCCCTACATAGATGCTATCTGTCAGGCTGAGTTCCTCCAGCATTTTGTGTGTGTTACTCAAGATTTCCATAATCCACAGAATCTTGTTTATTCAGGAAAAAGATGTCCAAAGAGAAAAATGTGAAAAGTCATCTGTGCATGTACAATAGAGATGGAAGAACTGTGAGAAAAAGGATGGAAACTTTACTAGTGCTAGAGGTTGGGGGAGATAGAGGGAGGAGATACAATGAGCTGGACGTGATGGATACTGGTTGCTAATCTATCCCTATGATGATGGTAGAGACATCGAAAAAGGAGAAAATCAAAATAGGGAACATGAATGTAACCCATAGGGTTGAATTTGATAACAAAGAAAATGAAAATTTCAAGAATTGGAACGAACACCCATACAGATATCAAGAGTAGTGGGAGGGAGTGCTAATAGACTGAAACAACAATTCTTCTACACATCCAGCAAACCAATAGGCACTCAGCTACACTGCGACTTGGACAAAGTGAGTACAGTCACCTTGTCTCTAGTTACACAGCATAGAAACAGCTTATTCATCTCACTACATTCATGCTAATCATTTTGCTCATCTAAATTAATCCCATCTGTCCACATTAAGACTGTATCTTTCGTTACCTTGCCTATTTAAATATCCATCTAATTTTTAAGCATAGGGATTGTATTTGACCCCACCCATTTCTCTGGCAGTGTATTCCAGATATCAACTACCCCATGTAAAATAGGCTTCTCATGTATCGCTTTAAAAATCCTTCAGATTTACAAAGATGTTGCCTAGATTGGGGAGCATGCCTTATGAGAACCAGTTGAGTGAACTCGGCCTTTTCTCCTTGGAGCGACGGAGGATGAGAGGTGACCTGATAGAGGTGTACAAGATGAGAGTCACTGATTGTGTGGATAGTCAGAGGCTTTTTCCCAGGGCTGAAATGGCTAGCATGAGAGGGCATAGTTTTAAGGTGTTTGGAAGTAGGTACAGAGGGGATGTCAGGGGTAACTTTTTTTATACAGAGTGGTAAATGCATGGAATGGGCTGCCTGTGGCTATGGGTAAAGCCTAGGTAGTTCTAAGGTAGGGACATGTTTGGCACAGATTTGTGGGCCGAAGGGCCTGTATTGTGCTGTAGGTTTTCCATGCTTCATTTTAAAGCAGTTTTCTCTTGTTTTCTTCAAACCCTTATCATGGGAAAAATAGTCTATTTACTCTGTTTTATACCTTTTATAATTTTATATACATCTATCAGGTCACCACCTCAGGCTCCTTTGCTCTAAGGAGAGCAGGCAAACCCAGCCTATCCAGTCTCTCTCCATAACTGAATTTCTAAATTCAGGCAACATCTTCTGCATTCTTTCCAGCATAACCACATCCTTTTCTGTAGTGTGGCAACCAAAAATGCACATAATATTCCCACTGTGTTTAAACATATGCACAGCTGAGGTGGCACCGTGGCACACCTGGTAAGGCACCAAAGACCTGGGTCCAATTTAGACATCAGGTGCTTTGTCTGGAGTTTCCTGTCATTGCTTGGGTTTCCTGAAGGTGCTCTGGTTTCCTCACTCATCAGAAAGACACATGGTACATTGATTAACCTCTGTAAATTGGTCTACCTAGTTGGTAGATAAGTAGTTAGTTCTCAGGAGGCGTTGAACACAATGTGGGAAGAATTTTTCAAAAATTAGGTTAATGTAGGATTAGTAAACTGGATGGTTGGTGGTTGATTAACTGTTTTTTGCTATCTTTGCTTTGTAGTATAACATACTATCAGAAGAGTGCGATTCCCTTGGATTTCCTCTCTCTTGGAGGTTCACTGTGTGAATAAAATCTTTTCTATTTCCCGGTTGCAGTTTCCGTGTGTCTCAGTTTTAGTCAGTCACAATACTTAGCACAGATTTGATTGGCCCATCTGTTTCCATTCTCTATGACAATAGATTGTTATAGCCCATACCCTGATCTACAAAGATAAGGATGCCATTTGCCTTCTTCACCATCCTTTCTATATGTTGCCAGTTTCAAGTATGGACTTGAATGCCAAATTCTCCTGTTTATTAGCATTCCTTAGCATTTACTATATACATCCTACCCCCTATATGACTTCTTAAAATGAATCATCTCACACTCGTCAGGATTAAATTCCATTTGTTTCACCCAACCACCCATCTGATTTTTAGGCTTAGATAACCTTCCTCTTTATCTTTACCATCAACAATTTTTGTTTTGTCTGCAAACTTGCTAACTACTCCTACATTTGTTTACAATTCATATCACAAGCAGTAAAGGTCCCAAACTTATTCTCATCATATACAAATCAAAGAATTTCAATCTGAAAGTCATCCTTCCATTATTACAGTCTGCCTCCTGTCACCAAGCTAATATTCAATACTATTTGCAGTTCACCTTTGATGCCATGTGAAATAGCCGACTTTATCAATTACCTGCACTGATGGAGGTAACTGTTGAATATAAGATCAAATTCCACCAGGAAAAGAACAGTTGTAATAGTTGTCTGGTTGGTTGTCTGTTCAAGGAAGAATGCTCCTCAGATCATACCAGTATGGGATGGATATAGAGGGACACCCTTTCAAAACAGAGATACTGAGAAATTTCTTTAGCCAAAGGATGGGGAATTTGTTGCCACATGCAGCTGTGGAGGCCATGTCGTTAGGAGTATTTAAGGTAGATATTGATAGGTTCTTCACATCAAAGGTTATGGGGAGAAGGCCAGGAACTGGGGTTGAGGAGCAGGTAAAAAAAAAGGATCAGCCATGATTGAATGGCAGAGCAGACTCAATGGGCCAGATGGCCTAATTCTGCTCCTATGTCTTATGGCCTTATGGATTTCTAATCTATCCCTACGTCTAGAAACTGGAAATGTTCTAAGTGCCAAAGAGCATCAAATTTGTCAGATATAAATTGGAAGGAAAGGGGAAGGGAAGAAAAGGAAGAAAGAATAAAAGAAGGGGAAATAGATTTTCTGGGACAAGAGCAGGTTGAAATAAAATGGGACTACCTGACAGTCCTGATTGTATACTTTCTGAAGCAGGTAGAAGCAAGCCAAGTGAATGGAATATTGCTTGATGAAATAAAGTCAGTGGCTTTCTGGAAGATAATGATCCGAGGATTGGTGATGAGCTCAATAAGAAGCATTCGAATGCTGACAATCACCAAATCTTAACAGCAGCACTTCTGTCAGCATGTTTGATAGCTTGAGTTGGTTTATAGTTAGCAGAGTGCTATCAGTTTAGAGAATGCTACATTAAAGCAAGTAAAATAGGTAGAGCATTGATTAATCCAAGATTAAGAGGCAAAAAAAATTGGAAAATCTGGAAATGAGAATGAAATGTTCATTGCTGACTTCTGGACCAAGGAAATATTGCAGAAGACCATAAGACACAAGCAGAATTAGACAATTTGGCCCATCAAGTCTGCTCCACCATTTCATCATGTCCGATTTATTATCCTTCTCAATCCCATTCTTCTGCCTTCTACCTTTACTAATCAAAATTTAAATATACCCAATGACTTGGCCTGCATAACCGTCCATGGCAATGAATTCCAGATTCATCGCCCTCTGGCTAAAGAAATTCCTCCTCACCTCTTATATTCTGGGTCGGTGTCCTCTGGTCCAAGACTCACACACTATTGGAAACATCTTCTCCATATCCACTCTATCTAAGACTTCCAATATTTGATAGGTTTCAATAAAATTTCCTCATTCTTCCAAACTCCAGTGAGTCCTCATAGGACACGTGAGTCCTGATGAAGGATCTCGGCCCAAAACGTTGACAGCGCTTCTCCCTATAGATGCTGCCTGGCCTGCTGCATTCCACCAGCATTTTGTGTGTGTTGAGTACCCTTTTATTCCCAGAATCATTCTCATGAAATTCTGCTGAGCCATCTCCAATAATAACACATTCATAGATATGTTGACAATACTCCAAATACATCTGACCAAAGACTTAGTATGTAGGTTTCAGCATCACTTCTTTGTTTTTTTTTTAATTTTAGTCCTCTTGAATTTAATACTAACATTGCATTGGCCTTCCCTGCTATCAATACAATTATCAAATTAACCTTTAGGGAATCCTACACTAAATGCATTTGAACCTCTGATTTCTGAATTTGCTCTGCATTTAGAAAATAGTCTAAGCCTTTTTTCCTTCTAAAAAAAGTATGACCATACACTTCCCTACACTGTCTTCCATCTGCTATTTCTTTGCCCATTACCCTAAACTAAGTCCTTCTTCAGACTCCTGCTTCCTCAATACTACTTGCCACTCCACCTAACACCATATCATCTGCAAACTTTGCCACAAAGCCATCAATTTCATCATCCAAAACATTAACATATAACATGAAAAGTCGCAGTCCCAACACCATACTCTGAAGGATACCACTAGTCACTGGCAGCCAAACATAAAAGGCCCTCTTTATTCCCACCGCTTGCCTTCTGTCAGTCAGCCAATCTTCTATCCCAGCTAGCATCCATATAAGTGGTGTATATTTCCCCGTTTTTTGCCTTCCTCCCATCTTATACAGCGGAATAACATTTGGCATTTTCCAGTCATCCAGAACAGTTTCAAAATCTAGTGATTCTTGAAAGATTATTACTAATGCCTCCACAACCTCTTCAGCTGCCTCTTTCAGATGACTAGGGTGTAATTCATTTGGCCCTGCTGATTTATTTACCTTCAGAGCTTTCAACTTCCCAGGCACCTTCTCCTTAATAATAGCGGCTACACTCACTTATGTCCCAACCTCCTCGAATTTCTACCATGTTGCTGGTATTCCATGGTGTAAACTGATGCAAATATTTATTGTTTCCCCAGCATTTCTTTGCCTCCATAACTACCTCTCCAGCAGTTCAATGTCCATTCTTTTTTAACCATACCTGCCTTCATAATTTTTCTCTCCTTATTGTATTTATAAATGCCTTCTGTTAGTTCATAAAAGCTTCACAATCCTATAGATTACCCCCAGAAACTCCAGCCATTGTTGCTTCCAGTCAACTTTGGCCAGCTGTTCTCTCATGCCTCCATCGTTCCATTCACTCCACTGTAGTACATCTGGTTTTGGCTTCTTCTTCTCAAACAACAGGGTGAATTTTATTATTTTGATCACTACCTCCTAACAGTTCCTTTACCTAATCATATCTGGTTGATCACCAATCACCCAGTCCAGAAATATTTGGCCCAGAATGTTGACTGTACTCTTTTCCAACGATGCTGCCTGGCTTGCTGAGCTCCTTCAGCATTCTGTGTGTGTGTTGCTTGGATTTCCAGCACCTGCAGATTTTCTCGTTTGCCTTTCCCATAGAAGGCTCAACTGCAATCTGCCTAAAAAGTCATCTCAGGCATTCTACAAATTCCTTCTCTTGAGATCCAGTACGAACCTGATTTTCTCAATCTACTTGCATACTGAAATCCCCCATGACTATTGTAACTCCACCCTTTTTACATGCCTTTTCCTGAGGAGACTCCCATCCACTCCGTAATGTACTAGTTAGGCACAGGAGTACATTCAGCCAGAGACTCATTCCACCGAGATGCAACACTGAGTGTCATAGGAAGTCATTCCTACTTGTGGCCATCAAACTTCACAACTCCTCCCTTGGAGTGTCAGACACTCCAATAGGCTGGTCCTGGACTTATTTCCACTTGGCATGATTAACCTATTATTATTTAATTATTTATGGTTTTATATTGCTATAGTTCTTCACTATTCTTGGTTGGTGCGGCTGTAATGAAACCCAATTTCCCTCGGGATCAATAAAGTATGTCTGTCTGTCTTTTCTATCTCTAGTTGGAATTTGTACCCCACAAATTGTTTAAAGGCTTGTTATTACCCATTAGGTTTTTACCTTTACAATATCTTAGCTCTACCCACAAGGATTCCACATCTTCTCAACCTATAGCATTTCTTTACTAGAATTTGATTTCAGTTTTCATCCACACCACCCCTCTGCCCACTTGCCGATGTGTACCCTTGGTCATTTATCTCCCAGCTGTCAACCACGACAGTGATGACCACAATGTCATACCCGATAATTGAACTAAAAGATCACCATATACTGCAAACATTTAAATACAATACTCACCACCCTTTGTAATTCTGCATTCGTGCTGTCCGAATTAAATTCTTATCCCTTTACAGTCTCTTATTTTTTTATTACGGGGACTTCTGTACCCATTCCTGCACACTCCTTCCCTGTTCAAACTGTTTAACCCACACCCCTATCGCTGGAAGGCAATAGAATCTAAACAGAGTTAGGGCCAAAATGTCAACTGTACTTTTTTCCATAGATGCTGCCTGGCCTGCTGAGTTCCTCCAGCATTTTGGAGGTGTTGCTTGGATTTCCAGCATCTGCAGATTTTCTGTTGTTTGTGTTGTTGACTCTTGAACTTATTTCCTTAAATAATAATGGCAAGCATGCCAGGCACCAGCACTCCCCCCATCACCAAACTTTTCCCACAACTTATTAATTTACTTTCAAGGACTCTTCATCCCCTGTACTCAATATTTATTGTTTATTTATTATCTTTATTTTCTTTTTTTATGTGCAGTTATTGTCGTTTGCACGTTGGTTATTTGTCTGTCCAGTCAGATGTTGTCTTTCTATTGTGTTTTTTTTGTATTTACTATGAAGAAATTAATCTCAGTTGTATAGAGAGAGACATGTATTTTGATAATAAATTTGCTGGGAACTTTTGAACATTTGGCTATTTTCAGTGTACTGTCCCTTCAGAAAATATTTAACTGTGTGATATATACAACTTAAATTAGAATAATTTAAAAGCAGATTCAATGCAGATATTTGTTTCCTTGTTTTAATTCTTGTCCTTAATTTCACATCTGGTATACTGTGTTCAATTCTGTTGCCCCATTAGGCAACAGAAGGAGGTAGAGGTTTTAGAGAAGATGCAGAAGAGTTTAACCAAGATGTTGCCTGAATTAGGGGCGTGTACACTAAGGACAGGTTGTACAAAAATGGGTTGTTTGTACTGGAGCAGGAAGGCTGAGAGGAGACCTGATAGAAGATAATAAGATGTTCAGGGCTGTGAATAGAGTAGATAGCAGCATATTTTTCCCAAGGTCAACATGACCAACATTTGAGTGTATGCATTTAAAGTGGCAGGATAGGTTCAAAAAGCTGTGACCGGAGAGTTTGGTTTTACAGTGCTGGTGTCTGGAAAGCACTCCAAGGTGTGGTGGTGTAGACACACAAGATGGCTCGTAGGTAGGCACATGGCAGGATAAGCACTTATAGAAGGGACTAGTTTACTTGGGTTTTTAATTATGTTTAATTTATTTGGCAGATTATAGGCTGAATGGCACATTCATGTGTACCCCCTCTTTATGTTCTATTTTAAAAAATGTAACTAAAAAGAGCACAGGAAGATGATTGATTATTTACACCCTTCAAGACTATGGAATAGCTCAAACTTTTTAAATAGTTATCCTGGATTTTGTTTGATATACCTGTCAACTTTATGCAGAGTAAATTGCCTCTAGCAATTTGTGAACCAATCAGCTGGCATAAAATGACTATGAACAAACAATATGTTAGGTAAGCAGGCATAATGAGAGAAATAAAAATAATAGACCGCATAGATAAAATTGGACTGTGTGGATAAAAAGATTGGAAGCAGAATAAATTAAAAATAAATCTTATTGGTGAGAATCGGGAAAAAGGAGTCTTACAGTGCCTTTAAAGAGAAGAGGAGCCTTTTGCACAGAATACCACATTGAAATTGAACGTAATAAATTAATTTATAGTGCTGAAAGGTTCTACATATTCGAATAAATGATGTATGAGAGACAGAGATGGCTGCCAGTTTTATGTTAAATGCACGAATATCACACTTGGTTTAGATCTGCCACTTCGGTCCATAATCGATTCAATTCCTGCACTTAAATTGTCAGCTATAACTTTTCTATGTTCAAAATAATAATGACTAATTTTGAGGGAATGAACCGCCGTTCATGCTCCGTTTTTGTTTTATTACAATTGCAGGGCGACTAATGTAGGTTATTTGCTGAGCTGAACAAATCTGCTTGGCGTTTCCACAGAAACCTTAAAATTAAATGCCAACTTTATATTGGCCAAGAAACCTCAGATGCGGCCCTTAAATCATGCTATTTGCATCTGCGAACGCAGTCAGTCTTTTCGCATTTAAACACACATTCATGCCATGCGAAAATTCAAAGGCAACTTCACAACCCGGCTTCGAGGGCTCCACATCCCGCAACGCCGCGGCTCCGCGGGGCTTCCAAGCATTGCTTTCCCCTGCAAACTCAAGTCGCCGCCCGCCGTCCGTGTGACATTCCGGGACAAAAACATCACCGCCGTTCCCCCCTCGAGGCTGAGAGCTGGATCTCGCACTGGCAAAGCGAAAATGTCACCAGAGATAAACTTCAGGGGATACATTTGGCGGAAGGAGCACCAGGGAAGCCGGGAGAGTTCGGGAGCAGATTCCGAAACAGCCGGGCTCTGTTCGGCCGATTACTCCGAGATCCTCGGACGACAGATGGGGAGAGGGGGGAGCAGCCTGCAGGTAAAGATGCTGCGGCGGCCGGGGAGGAAGGGGAACCGCTCGGTCGCTGGTGCTGATGAAATGCTCGAGTGTCACCGGTGCTTATCGCAGACGGGCTGCAGGAAACAAAGTCAGTCCCCCGACTGCGGGCCTGTCGGTAATTACCAGGTTTAATTGTGTAACGGGATTAGTTATACATCGCGCTACTAGTTCTATTTGAAGGAGTACATTCATTGCCGAGCGGCGCCACGAGAAACCATTGTCATGCACGAAGGAGAAAAGCAGCATTTCAAAGATTTTTGTCCGAAACTTTCAACCTTGTAGTCATGACAGATAAATCAAAACCGGTGGACGGTGTAGATGGGCCGTCAACGATTCTGTCTGTGCCGGTGGTCAAGGTGACATGTCCACTGCAGTTGCCTTCACGCAGATTAACTGTATTTTAACAAACATTGCGGTTATGCGGGATGTGGAGATCCGGCCGCACTTACACCCTCCCCGGACTCCCCGCCGCCCCGGCCCCGCTCTCTGCCATCTCACAGCCCACACGCATTACCCTGCGCCCCTTCACAGAGGTGCTGGCTCTCCCGTTCGGCCGGACATCTACCCCTACCCGACCCGCGGTGCAGCCGGAGCGGCCAGGGCTCGGTCCGCCTACCTTGGCGATTCTAATAAGACTTTGGTGCCTTTTCCGCTGACTTTATCCGGTTGAAGTTTCCCATTCCCGAGTCCGGAGCTTCTCCTCGCGTTCTCCCTCCAAGAATGACGATGCCACTATTCCTTCCAGACCCCCTGCAGATCAGAGAGACGCTGCGGCTACAGAGCGCGGCAGAACCGCCAGTGCCGGCCGGTCGCTGCCCGGACGGTGCGTGGCCGAGTCCCGCTGCTCTGGCACAGACTACCGGTATCAGTGTGGTGAGCGTTGCTGTTTATTCCGCCCGTCACACTCCCCCTTTCTCGGATACAGAACCTGCACATGCTGCTGCTCCGCCACAGTGACTCCGACCGCCAGGAGATCCGGACAAACTCAGCAAACTCCCCTCGCTGCCCGCGCGCGTACCGCCGACAGCGGCTCGCTCACAGCCACCAATCGCCGGCCGCCACCTGACGGCAGCCGCGTGCCGACCTCATCGCCAATCATTGCCAGCCCCGCGCCAACGCCGCCACCTGACGGCAGCTCCGCGTGCCGCCATCAGCGCAAACACACCAGCCGAGTTCGGACCGCGTGCTATCTTCACCACCAATCACTCGCCACCTGACGGCAGCTCCGCGTGCCGCCATCAGCGCAAACACACCAGCCGAGTTCGGACCGCGTGCTATCTTCACCACCAATCACTCGCCACCTGACGGCAGCTCCGCGTGCCGCCATCAGCGCAAACACACCAGCCGAGTTCGGACCGCGTGCTATCTTCACCACCAATCACTCGTCACCTGACGGCAGCTCCGCGTGCCGCCATCAGCGCAAACACACCAGCCGAGTTCGGACCGCGTGCTATCTTCACCACCAATCACTCGCCACCTGACGGCAGCCGCGTGCCGACCTCATCGCCAATCATTGCCAGCCCCGCGCCAACGCCGCCACCTGACGGCAGCTCCGCGTGCCACCATCAGCGCAAACACACCAGCCCAGTTCGGACCGCGTGCTATCTTCACCACCAATCACTCGCCACCTGACGGCAGCTCCGCGTGCCGCCATCAGCGCAAACACACCAGCCGAGTTCGGACCGCGTGCTATCTTCACCACCAATCACTCGCCACCTGACGGCAGCTCCGCGTGCCGCCATCAGCGCAAACACACCAGCCGAGTTCGGACCGCGTGCTATCTTCACCACCAATCACTCGCCACCTGACGGCAGCTCCGCGTGCCACCATCAGCGCAAACACACCAGCCGAGTTCGGACCGCATGCTATCTTCACCACCAATCACTCGCCACCTGACGGCAGCTCCACGTGCCGCCATCAGCGCAAACACACCAGCCGAGTTCGGACCGCGTGCTATCTTCACCACCAATCACTCGCCACCTGACGGCAGCTCCGCGTGCCGCCATCAGCGCAAACACACCAGCCGAGTTCGGACCGCGTGCTATCTTCACCACCAATCACTCGTCACCTGACGGCAGCTCCGCGTGCCGCCATCAGCGCAAACACACCAGCCGAGTTCGGACCGCGTGCTATCTTCACCACCAATCACTCGCCACCTGACGGCAGCTCCGCGTGCCGCCATCAGCGCAAACACACCAGCCCAGTTCGGACCGCGTGCTATCTTCACCACCAATCACTCGCCACCTGACGGCAGCTCCGCGTGCCACAACGGTCGCCGATATAGGCCACGTGTCTCCTTTCCCACCAATGACAGCTTAGCCTGTTTGCCTCGACCTGTAGCCGGTCAATCTTTGAGCTATCCCGCGGTGGTCGGAATTTGATCCGGTGCATCTGGCTTTCGAGGTGCTCTGGTCATTGGGAGATGAAGGCACTCCGAGACCCGAATCCGTTCACATTTCAACTATGAAAAATCCGGCAGATGTCGGAAAATTTAAATAACATTCCGGGAGTAGGGCAGCGTTAGGTAGAGAAATGATCGGTGTGTGGACTAGCCATTCTCCGTAACTCTGCTGCGGGTCAGATATGGGGGGCGGGCAGCACATCAATGGAACTGCTGTTATGTTCAGTCTGCAGATACCTCTTACCTGAAGGACTGTTTAATGTGTACTAACATAAAAGCTGCTGGAGGAGGGGTAATAACTCAACTTTCAGTCAGGCATTTCCAGGGGCCTGGGCATAAAAAGGTAACCCAAAAAGAGAAGAACTTCTGTGACTGTACTTCTCATATAAAATTGGAAAATACTCAGCAGCTCTTGCATCATCTGTGAAGAGACAAAAAATGAGTTCAGATTTCTGGTGGATGACCTTGGAGCAGAGCTGGTCAATTCTAACTGAGTGGGAATGCTAGTTTTTACTGTGATTGTTGAATCAAGCATTATATCCCAGAAACGTTAATTTGCCTAGAGGATCTTGCTCAAGTTTATGCTGGAACTGAGCCAGTAGCCAAAAAATAGAGGCATTGAAATAGAGGTGAGATGAAGGATGAAACTGAAGGGTAAATGGAAGCTCAGGGCAGTTAATGAAGATGTCTTACAAAGTTTTTGGAACCACTTAGCAGAACACCTCCTACCACAAGGGTGGCCCTATAAGTTTGGGCATTACAAGATCTCATTTTCAATCGAAGCAAGAGGCTGAGAGTGGAAGACTGAAGGAATCGCGGAGAGAAGGTTGTTTTTCTTTTCTTTAACAGCTCGGGGAAAAGAGGCTAGACTGCGCAGGGGTGTGTCATAGCGCGCCAAGGTTTAAAAGAAAGACTGCCATATACAGCGGCCATCATTGGAGTGGACTGAGTCCCTGAGGTGTCCCTGACAACAATACCTGCAAAAAGTGCATCCTGCTGCAGCTCCTAACAGACCGCATTAGGGAGCTGGATGACCACTTCCAGAGAGCTTTTGGTACATTGGCCTTTATAAATCAAAGTATTGAGTATAAGAGTTGGAACTTAATGGTGAGGTTGTATAAGACATTGGTGAGACCGAATTTGGAGTATTGTGTGCAGTTTTGGTCACCTAATTACAAGAAGGATATTAATAAGGTTGAAAGAGTGCAGAGAAGCTTTACAAGGATGTTGCCGGGATTTGAGAAACTGAGTTACAGAGAAACTTCATTCCCTGGAGTGTAGAAGAATGAGGGGTGATTTGATAGAGGTATATTAAATTATGATGGGTATAGATAGAGTGAATGCAAGCAGGCTTTTTCCACTGAGGCTAGGGAAGAAAAAAAACAGGTCATGTGTTAAGGGTGAAGGGGGAAAAATTTAAAGGGAACATTGGGGGGGGCCTCTTCATGCAGAGAGTGGTGGGAGTGTAGAATGAGCTGCCAGATGAAGTGTTGAATGTGGACTCGCTTTGGACATTTAAGAAAAACTTGGACAGGTACATGGATGAGAGGGGTTTGGAGGGATATGGCCCAGGTGCAGGTCAAGGCAGAAAAATGGTTTGGCACAGCCAAGAAGTGCCAAAAGGTCTGTTTCTGTGCTGTAATGTTTCTGTAATGTTCTGTGGTTCTATTTGACATTTGAATGAGCTTTGGCAAAAGTGAATACTGTCCACAGGAAATAATGACATGTAATGCCCTGGGCGAGATTTTTAACTGCTATACTGTGAGATATTTTTATTTTAGCAATTTTCTGTAAGAGCAGTGTGTTCTGCTAAGAGTGTTTTGGCTTCGGCTAAAGATAAATAGCCATGTTGCCCAATGTATGAATGTTGTGTCAGCCAATCAGGACTGTCTGGGTACGTATTGCAGCTTGCTGCACAGTGGGATGATTCTAGAGAGCTGGGCCTGAGGAAATTTCTGAAGGACAGTAGTCTGGCGTCTTTGGGAGCTGCAGAGTGGGGCACAGGGGGAGATGCCGCAGAATTTCATTCGAAGGAGAGACCACGCTGTAAGAAGTGCTTTGATCAGATGAACGGTTCATAGGAGGAAGTTCCAAAACTCCACTGCGTCCAAGATGGTAATTAAAGAAGTTCAAACAATAGCTAGTGTCTTTCATGCAGAACATGGGTAAAACATTACAACCGACAGCTTCAGAAATGAGCTCCAACATTTATGTGCACATTGGACTGATTTAACTGTATTGGGCCATTTTATTTTTCTTTTCTTTTTCCTATTAACTGACTGTTAATATCTGTAAATACGCTTCCACTTTAATTTTATGCTGGTGTAAAGTCTGTTATTTTCAGGTGAACAGTAACTGTGTATGGGGCAATATTTACACAGCATTCACTACAATCAACTTTCCTTAATTGGAACATCCCAACCGTTCAGTGTGGTTAAACTCCAAATCATAACTGATCCAAGGTGTAGTTTCCTTATGCAAAGTGGTCTTCTCACTGCTGAGTCATGTGGCTGTAGCAAAGTTAGCTAACAAGCCAGGTTTGTACTGAAGCCCTGGTGAGAGTCTAGGTTTTGGATGCTGTGTGAATGAAGTATAAGGATTAATAAAGTGGTTTATTTGTGTGTTTGTTTAAGCCAGTGTTTAAACTAGCCTTTGTGGAATTGAGGTGTATTGTAGTTAAGGTACTTTGTTATGCATACTGAGGGGATTAAGGTTCAGTGTGATTCAAAGAGGCTATACACTCATAATGCATGTACGTATTCTGAGCGGGGTGGATATTCCTGATGAACTGCAATTTAGAGTGCTGAGTTCTATAAAAGTATTGGGAAAAGTTACACTGATTGAAGGGTATTTTGGCCAATCAGCTGGCAAGAATTTGAGCAGGAGGATGAGCCATGAGAGAATAGAACCAATCAGGTGTCATAGTAGAAATGTATGCATGGACTCAGATGAGATAGCAGAGGTACTTAATGAACACTTTGTTTCAATATCCACCAAGGAAAAGGACCTTGGCAATTGTGGTGGTGACTTACAGTGGACTGAAATGCTTGAGCATATAGACATTAAGAAAGAGGATGCGCTAGAGCTTTTGAAAAGCATTAAGTTAAATAAGATGTCGGGACCAGGCGAGATGTAGCCCCCCCCGCCGGCTACTGTAAGAAGTGAAGGGAGAGATTGCTGAGCCTCTGGCAATAATCTATGCGTCATTAATAGGCATGGGAGAGGTTCCGGATTGGAGGGTTGGATATGTTGTTCGCTTATTCAAGAAAGGGAGTAGAGATAGCCCAGGAAATTATGGACCAGTGAGTCTTACTTCAGTGGTGGGCAAGTTGTTGAAGATCCTGAAAGGCAGGATTTATGAGCATTTGGAGAGACATAATCTGATTACGGATAGTCAGCATGGCTTTGTCAAGGGTAGGTCATGCCTTATGAGCCTGATTGAATTCTTTGACAATATAATAAAACACGTTGATGAAGGTGGAGCAGTGGACATACTGTATATGGATTACAGTAAGATATTTGATAAGATCCTCCATGCAATGCTCATTCATAAAGTAAGGTGGCATGGGATCCAAGGAGACCTTGCTTTGTGGATCCAGAATTGGTTTGCCCACAGAAGGCTAAGAGTGGTTGTAGCTGGTTCATATTGTGCATGGAGGTCAGTGACCAGTGGTGTTCTGCAGGGATCTGTTCTGGGAGCCCTCCTTGCTGTGATTTTTATAAGTGAGCTGGATGAGGAAGGTTAGTAAGCTTGGGGGTGTTGTGGATAGTCTGCATGGTTATCAGAGGTTACAGCAGGACATCAATAGGATGCAGGACTGGGCTGAGAAGTGGCAAATGGAGTTCAACCCAGATAAGTGTGAAGTGGTTCATTTTGACAGGTCAAATTTGAAGACAAATTATGGTATTAATGGTAAGACAGTTGGTAGTGTGGAGGATCTGAGTGATTTTGGGGTCCGTGTCCATAGGACACTCAAAGCTGCTATGCAAGTTGACAATGTTGTTAAGAAGGCATACAGTGTGTTGGTATTCATCATCCGTGAGATTGAGTTCAAGAGCCATGAGATAATGTTACAGCTATATAAGACATTGGTGAGACCCCATTTGTACTATATTAATTCTGGTCACCTCACTACAGGAAGGATCTGGATACTATAGGCAGAGTGCAGAGGAGATTTACAAGGATTTTGCCTGGATTGGAGAGCATGCCTTATGAGAATAGGTTAAGTGAACTTGGCTTTTTCTCCTTGGAGCGACGGAGGATGAGAGGTGACCTGATAGAGGTGTATAAGATGATGAGAGACATTGATCGTGTGGATAGCCAGAGGTTTTTTTCCCAGGGCAGAAATGGCTAACACGAGGGGGCCTAGTTTTAATGTGCTTGGAAGTAGGTACAGAGGAGATGTTAGGGGTAAGTTTTTCACACAGAGAGTGGTGGGTGCGTGGAATCCACGGCTGGTGATGGTAGTGGAGGCAGATGCGATAGGGTCTTTTAAGAGCCTCTTAGATAGGTAATGGGGCTTAGAAAAATAGAGGGCTATGCGGTAGGATAATTCTAGGCAGTTTCCAGAGTAGGTTACATAGTTGGCCCAACATTGTGGGCCGAGGGACCATTGTGGGACCAGGCTACTAGTGACATGATTGAAGTTGTGCTGCTCAATAGGATAGGGGCATGTGGAGAGTGGGGCCCTGGGCAGTCCATATTTTTAAAGAAGGAGAGGGTGAAGACTTTAAAGACAAGTTGTTTTCATTTCTGCAGTGTGAGGAAAAGGAGTTGTCTGATGTGAAAGGTCTATTGGTCCTTCAGCCACTGAATTAAATTCTGAGCCGGTTTCAGCTATTACATCACTGGTTAGTGTGCCAAAGTGGACTATAAAATATAATATCAGAATTAGGTCATTCAGCACATCAAGTCTGTGTTGCCATTTAAATATGTTTGACGTTTTATCTGTCAACTGTATTCTCACAATAACCCTTACCACCCTACAAGTTAAGAACATGAATCTCTGCATTAGATATGTCTAATAAAATGGTTTCCACAGCTTTCCATAGCAACAATCTACACAGATTCAATGCCCCTTAGCTTAAGAAATTCTTCCTCACCTCATTTCTAAATGTCACCTCTTTATTCTAAGGATGCGCCTTTGTATTCTATACAAATGGAAACTCTGTGTACAAGCCCAATCTATGTTAAGCCTTCATTCCTGCAGTCACTCTTGTGAACCTCCTCTGGATTTCTTTTTCCAGGGCCTTATGCACCTTTCCTTAGATCTGATGCCCAAAAGTGTTCCCAGTATTCCAAATGTGGTCTGGCCAAAGCTTTGTAAAGCCTCATCAATACATCCTTGCTTTAATATTCTAGTGCTCTCAAAATAAATGCTCACATTGCATTTGCCTTCCTTACTACCAATTCTACCTGGAAGGTAACCTTAAGGGAATTGTTAACTGGGACTCCCAAGTACCATTGTCATTCTGATTTCTGAATTATCTCTCCATTTGGAAAGTGGTCTACACCTTTATTCATCCTACAAAAATGCACAACCCCCTCATTTCCCTGTACTGTCCTTTCTTCTACTTATACATAATATGATGGAATTCACCCTGCATTTTGAAAGGAAGAGATAAGGTTAGATGTATCAGTATAACATAAACACACATGAAATTCTGCAGATGCTGGAAATCAAAAGCAACACACACAAATGCTGGAGAAGCTCAGCAGTTCTGGCAGCATCCATCAAAATAAATAAACAGTCAATGTTTTAGGCTGACACCTGTCTTCAGGACTGGAAAGCAAAAGGAAAGACAGCAGAATAATATGGGAGAGGGGACAAAGGATAGCTAGAAGGTGGTAGGTGAAGGCAGGTGGGTGGGAAAGGTAATGGGCTGGAGACGAAGGAATAGCAGTAAGAGAGAGTATTAGTATTATAGAGGAGAAAAGGGAATTACAGAGGCATGAGAGAGGAGCTGGCCAAAATTGATTGGAAGAGGACACTAGCAGGGGTGATAGTCAAATCTTCATAGCTGGTGTTTCTCGGGTCAATTCAGAAGCTGCAGGATAGAGACATCCCAAAATTGAAGGGAAGATGAGACAGCTATGGCTGACAATGGAAGTCAAAGACAGCATAAGGAGAGAAAAGATGAGCGATGAAGGCAAGCTAACCCAAAATAAAAAAGAGGATACCAAAATTATTTTCAGACAGTAAAAAGCAGTAAAAAAAAGAGGTGAGTGGATATCAGACTGCTGGCAAATAATGCTGGAGAGGTGGTAATGGGGTCAAACCAATGACGGATGAACTGAAAGGTATTTTGTGTCAGTTTTCACTGTTGAGGACACTAGCAGTATGACAAAAATTTGAGAGTGTCGGGGGTAGTGTAGTTGCTACTAAGGAGAAAGTTCTTGGGAAGCTGAAAGGAATAAAGGTAAATAAGTCAGCTGGACCAGACAGACTACTGAGAGAGATAGCTGAAGAGATTGTGGAGGCATTAGTAATGATCTTTTAAGTATCACTAAATTCTGGAATTGTTTTGGATGTGGATGTTGATACTTGGACTTTCAAATGCCTTTGACAAGGTGCTGCACATGAGACTGTTTAACAAAAAAAGAGCCCATGGAAAGATACTAGCATGAATAGAAGATTGGCTGACTGGCAGGCAGGAAGAAAAGAGTGGAACCTTTTCTAGTTGGCTGCTGGTGACTTGTAGTGTTCCACAGGGATCTTTGTGGGCGCCACTTCTTTTCAAGTTATGTGACAGAATTGATGGCTTTGTGGTCAAGTTTTTGGAAAATACAAATGTAGGTGGAGAGTCAGGTAGTGTTGAGGAAGCAGGGAAGCTCAGAAGATCTTAGACAGATTAGGAGAATGGGTAAAAAAATGGTAGATGGAATATAATATAGGGAAATATATGGTCATGCACTTTGGTAGAAGGAATAAAAGTGTAAATTATTTTCTGAATGGGAAAACAGTTCAAATATCAGAGGTTTAATGGGACTTGAAGTCCCCATGAAGAATTCCCTAAAGGTAAACTTGCAGGTTGAGTCAGTGGTAAGAAGGCAAATGCAAAGTTAACATTCAGTTCAAACTGACTAGAACAAAAGACTAAGTATGTAATGTTTTTTTATTTTTATATATTTATTAAATTTTAGAAAATTACGAAGAATAAATGTGATGATAAAATAATGCGAAAATAATATTAACCCTCCCCCCTCCCCTTAACCCTCCCCCCTTAATCCTTATCTAAAGAAAGAAAAAAAAGAAGAGAAAGATTGCCTGGATATCAAAGGATCCCCACATGCTCCATGAAGTTCAAAATAATTTTAATATTTATTTTTTACTTTCCCCAATTACTTTATAATTTTATCTTCAAAGGACCTATGTATTTAATCCTATCTTTTGTAAGTATGGGAGCCAAATTTTCAAAAATACATCATATTCACTTCTTAGATTGTATGTAATTTTTTCAAGTGGAATACAACTATGTATTTCATTATTCCAACAATCCATAGTTAAATATAAATCAGATTTCCAAGTAACTGCGATAACTTTTTTGGCTACTGCCAATGCAATTTTTATAAATTTTTTCTGATACTTGTTCAATTTAAGTTTCGGTATTGTCCCTTCAATAATACTGGACTATGTGGGAGTTGTACTCCAGTAATTTGTTCCAATAAAAGTCTTAGATTTATCCAAGATGGTTGAATTTTAAAACAAGACCAAATAGAATATAAAAAAGTATCAATTTCTTAATTACATCGAAAAGATTGGTCAGACATATTTGAATTTAATCTATTTATTTTCTGTGGTGTTTTATATATAATTGATGTAAAAAACTATACTGTATTAATCTAAGTTGAACATTTATTGTATTTCTCATACTATCAGAACATAATCTTGCCAGTTTTTTCCATCAATTTTAACATTCAAATCAGATTCCCATTTTTGTCTTAATTTATGAATTCCTAATTTAATTGTCTGTTTTTGAATCAAATTATACATACAAGATGTAATTTTTTTAATTTTTCATTTTTGAATTAATATTTCTATTTCACTAGGTTTTGGCATCAACATTGTTTGTCCCAGCTTTTCTCGTAAATAAGCCTTTAATTGAAAATAACAGACAAGAGTGTTATTTGATATTTTATATTTATTTTTTAATTGATCAGACAACATCAATATACCTCCTTCGAAACAATCACCTATATATTTAATCCCCTTTTGGAACCAATTATGTAAAAGTTATTATCCATTGTAAAAGGAATAAGTCTATTTTAAATTAAAGTTCTTTTTGCTAATAAAGATTTCTTTATCTCATCGTCCATATTTACCTTATTCCATAAATCAATCAAGTGTCTTAATATAGGAGATTCTTTTTTTCCCGTATCCATTTGGATTCCCATTTATATATAAAATCTTCTGGTATGTTTTCTCCTATCTTATCAAATTCTATTCTAATCCATGCTGGTTTTTCTTCACCAAAAAAGACGCAATAAATCTAAGTTGATTTGCTTTAAAATAATTCTTAAAATTTGGAAGTTGTAACTCTCCGAAATCAAATTTTCATGTCAATTTTTCCAATGATATTCTTGACATCTTTCCTTTCCAAAGAAATTTCCTTACTTATTTATTCAGTTCTTGAAAAAAACTTCTGAGGTAATTGTATTAGTAAAGTTTGGAATAAATATTACAATCTAGGAAATATATTCATTTTTACAGCATTAACTCTACCTATTAATTTAATTGACCTATCCAATACTGGATCTAAACAAAAATTAAAATCTCCGCCTATTAATATTTTATCATGTGCATCAGCCAAGTTCCAAAAAAAACTTCTTGTATGAATTTTGCATCATTTTCATTTGGTGCATAAATGTTCATAGAAGTCCATAATTCTGAAAAAATTTGACAATGTATAATCACATATCTCCCCATAGAATCAATTATTACATTTTGTATTTTAATTGGTAAAGATTTATTAACCAAAATTGCAACTCCTCTCGATTTTGAATTAAATGAAGCTACAATGACATTTCCAACCCAATCCCTCTTTAATTTCTTATGTTCTGTTTCTGTTAAATGTGTTCCTTGTAAAAAAGCTATATCTCCTTTCATTTTCTTAATATATGTTAAAACTCTTTTTCTTTTCACAGGTCCATTAATTCCATTAACATTAAAACTTAAAAAATTAAGTAAATTAATCATTCGTAATACCTTGGGAACTCTTTAAAATTCTCCATGTTGCTATGAGTTTCTCTCCAACCATCCAGGCAAAAAAGAAGAAAAATAGAAGAAAGATAACTAATATATAAGAAAAAAAACAAAGTACCCCCCACTAATGTTGTGAATAAACAGAACACAACATTACTCCCCCCCCCCATTTTACGGGTCATGGCAATCACCATGATTGTACACGTGAAACTCACAGCCATCAATCAGGAGCTCCTCCAGCTCCCCCGCAAAAAAAAAATGTATTAGTGAAGGAAAAAAAAGAAAATAATTAATGTATCTACTCCCAATTAATACTCCTCAACTATTCTTTTATATAAATGTCCGTCAAGTCCAACCTTGTTTCAGTCTTCATCATTAGTCCATTTCATTTCTATAATTTTATACTCCTCTTCGTGGACATCAGGTAATTCTTGTACAAATTTCTCTGCTTTCCGGTAGTCAACAAAAAATCTTCTTTCTTCGTTATAGACAATAGGTGCAGAAGTAGACCATTCGGCCCCTCGAGTCTGCACCGCCATTCTGAGATCATGGCTGATCATTCACTATCAATACCCAGTCCCTGCCTTGTCCCCATATCCCTCGATTCCCCTATCCATCAGATACCTATCTAGCTCCTTCTTGAACGCATCCAGAGAATTGGCCTCCACCGTCTTCTGAGGCAGTGCATTCCACACCTCCACAACTCTCTGGGAGAAGAAGTTTTTCCTCAACTCTGTTTTAAATAACTGACCTCTTATTCTCAATCCATGCCCTCTGGTACTGGACTCTCCCAACATCTGGAACATATTTCCTGCCTCAATCCTATCAAATCCTTTAATTATCTTAAACGTTTCAATCAGATCCCCTCTCAATCTCCTCAATTCCAGTGTGTACAAGCCCAATCTCTCCAATCTCTCTGCGTAAGACAGCCCTGCCATCCCAGGAATCAACCTAATGAATCTATGCTGCACTTCCTCAATTGCCAGAATGTCCTTCCTTAAACCTGGAGACCAAAACTGTACACAATATTCCAGGTGTGGTCTCACCAGGGCCCTGTACAAATGCAAAAGGACATCCTTGCTCTTGTACTCAATTCCCCTTGTAATAAAGGCCAACATTCCATTTGCCCTCTTCACTGCCTGTTGCACTTGCTCATTCACCTTCATTGACTGATGAACTAGGACTCCTAGGTCTCTTTGCATTTTTCCCTTACCTAACTCTACACCATTCAGACAATACTCTGCCCTCTTGTTCCTGCTTCCAAAGTGGATAACTTCACATTTATTCACATTGAATGACATCTGCCAAGTATCTGCCCTCTCACCCAGCCTATCCAAGTCTCCCTGTATTCTCCTGACGTCCTCTTCGCATGTCACACTGCCACCCAGTTTAGTATCGTCAGCAAACTTGCTGATATAGTTTTCAATGCCCTCATCTAAATCGTTGACATAAATCGTAAAGAGCTGTGGTCCCAATACAGAGCCCTGTGGTACCCCACTAATCACCTCCAGCCAGTCCGAGAAACACCCATTCACTGCTACCCTTTGCTTTCTATCTGCCAACCAGTTTTCTATCTATGTTGAAACCCTGCCCCCAATGCCATGAGCTCTGATTTTACTCACCAATCTCCTATGTGGCACCTTATCAAATGCCTTCTGAAAATCTAGGTACACAACATCCACTGGCTTACCCTCGTCTAACATCCTTGTTACACACTCAAAAAACTCCAACAGATTAGTCAAGCATGATTTGCCCTTGGTAAATCCATGCTGGCTCGGCCTAATCCTATTACTTCCATCAAGATATACCACTATTTCGTCCTTAATAATGGACTCAAGCATCTTCCCCACGACTGACATTAGGCTAACAGGGCGATAGTTCTCCGTTTTCTCCTTCCCTCCCTTCTTGAAAAGTGGGATAACATTAGTGGGATAACAAAAGTGGGATATCCAGGAAAATTACCAATTTTGCTGGGTAGCTCAATAAAAATTTATAGCCCTTTTCCCATAAAGATTTTTTCACTGGATTAAATTCCTTCCGCCTCTTCAGAAGATCATAACTTATGTCTGGATAGAAAAAAAAACTCTTTTCCCTTCTATTATCAATGGCCAATTTCTCTTTTTAGAACCTTGAGTAGCTGCCTTCAAGATAATTTCTTTATCTTGGTACTTTAAGCATTTTATCAAAATTGTTCTTGGATTTTGATCTTGTTGAGGTCTTGGTCTTAAAGCTCTGTGTGCTCTTTCAATTTCAATTACTTGGCTTCCTTCTTTCATTTCCAAAATTTTCAGAATCCTTTCTTGAAAGAATTTTATTGGATTTTTTCCCTCTGTACCTTCCATAAGACCAACAATTTTGATATTATTTCGTCTACTTAAGTTTTCAAGCGCATCTATTTTTTCCAACATCCATTTTCTTTCTATTGTCCAGGAAAAATTATTGTCTTCTATCTTATCTATTCTTTCAGTATTTTCTATCATTTTTACTTCCATCTCTTTAACTTTATTATCCATCTTCTTTTGTTTTTCCACCACATTATCGAGTATATTCTGCATCCTTCTTATAGCTTTTAATTCATTCAAAATATATATCAGGATATCTTTTATGTCTCCTTTAATCTCTTCCTTCTTTTCCTCTTCATCTTCCTCTGAAGTTCCCAAAGAGTCTGACTCCACTTCCGATTCACTTCCATTTTCACTTCCAGCCGTAGTTGGGATTTGTAGTTTTGTTAATATCTGTTCATGCATACTTGTTTCTTCGCGCATGCGTTCTTGCCGTTTCTTCTTAGAGACCGCTGACATTGCTGCAACTTCCTGTCCCGCATCATCAGAAGTGCCATGCACTTCGCTGGGAGGAGATCCAACTTGAGTCCAAGGCTTCGCCGAGACGGTTAGGCCTTTTCCCCCGCCAATTTGCGCAGTCTTTGAAGTAGTAGCTTTCTTCTGTTACGATTTAGGAGCCATATCAAAAGATAATCCTGAGTTACTTATAAATAGTTTCTAGTAGATATTTATTAACTCTTCTTCATTTAAATCCTATTTCATTACTTTTCACAAGGGAGCTGGATTCCCAATGTCTCGACCCTACGTCATCATGTGACGCCCCCCCCCGCCCCCAAGTATGTAATGTTGAGGCGTTATAAGGCAATGGTCAGACAGCACTTGGAGTACTGTGAGCAGTTTTGGGTCCCTTATTGAAGAAAAGATGTGCTGGCATTGGAGAGGGTCCGGAGGAGGTTCATAAGAATTATTCTGGTAATTAAAGAGTTAGCATTTGATGGCTCTGGACATGTACTTGCTGCAATTTAGAAGAATGGGGAGGGGGCAGTATCTCATTGAAACCTATCAAATATTGAAAGCCTGGGTAGAGTGGGTGTGAGGGGGAAGTTTCCTATAGTGAGTGAATCTAGGACCAGAGGGCACAACCTCAGGATAGAGGGATGTCCATTTTGAACACAGTTGAGGAGGATTTTTTTTTGCCAGAGGGTGGTGAATCTGTGGAATTCATTGCCACAGATGGCCATGGAGTCCATGTCATTGAGTATTTTTAAAATAAGGTTTATAGTTGCTTGATTAGTCAGGGCATCAAAGGTTATTGGGAGAAGGCATGAGAATGGAATTGAGAGGGATAATAAATCAGCCATGACAGAATGGTGAAGTAGACCCATTGGCCTATATGGTGCAATTGGTTGCCCATGTCTTTTGGTCTTATTTGCCAACTCTCCAAAACCGAGTGTGCTTCTTCTTTGCTGGGAAGAAATTTTGCTGTATCTCCCAAATTATTCCCTGTTAGGATACCCTCTGGCCAGCTCAGCCCCCATGCCTCTATTTACCTTTACTCAACTCTAATATCGTTACATCTGATTTTAGATTCTCTCAAACTGCCGGAAGGACCCTATCATATAAGCAATACCTTGATTTAGCCTTATGGAAGTACAAACAAAACTTTTTATACATGAAGCATGTAAAACACTGTATTTAATGTATGTTTCAGAAATATAATCATTCTTAACTTAAAAAAACAAAATGTTTGTGATAGGTTAGGTAGACAGTTAACATTAAAGATGGCTGATATTCAACGATCTTGTCGTCATGCTTTTTATAAAGTAGTTAGGCTTTGTCATGTGTCATGTGAACACTTATGGATTGAAGATTTAATGGTGCAAGCCAAGTCCTAGAAGCAATACACACAAAATGCTGGTGGAACACAGCAGGCCAGGTAGCATCTATAAGGAGAAGCACTGTCAACGTTTCGGGCCAAGACCCTTCGTCAGGACTGACGAACATCCTGGAACATCATTTTCTGAATTTCACCAGAACCCAATAACAATGTGCACATAGTATGCATTTCATTCATTTCAGGGATCTTAGTGAGAAATCTCTCACATTCTCATACCACAGAGCATTAAAAGTAATAAGCAAATGAAATGCGAAGTATATTTTCATATCACACAAGCCAAATACGTGTGTATATATATAAGGCTTTCTCAGTCTCACACAACAGAAGGCCTTAATGAGACAGTTGAAGCCTGTTTTATCTTGGTTAAAGCCCATTGTCCATTGCTGAGGAATATGATAAGTCCTCCTTAAAATAGATTTCATAACATTTGCCACAAGATTACCTTCGTCAAAAACTTCATCTCCTGTGATTACCTGTCTGATTGATTCCTCGTATCCCAGCCTGCTTGTCAATCTATCCAAAACCCACCTCCTCCAGCTTTGAACCACTATATGTACAACTGATAACTCTGATTCCTTGACTGTGCAAAACAAACTTCCCTGTTACCATTTCACCATCTGCCACGCCTCTCAATGTATTATCTTCACTAAATCTGTGCACTAGCAAGAGATCCTATCTAACAGCTCCAAGAGATCTGGGTTCAATCTAATTCAATAAGGTATTGTTAATATGGACATTGCTTGTTCTGAATGTGACCATGTAGGTATCTTATGTCAGTTCCAGCTTCTATGCATATGCTACAGACAGCTGGTTGGTATATTCATTAGCTACTGTAAGTTGCTCCTAATTTTTTTGGGTGGAAGGAGAATTGAGTATGAGAGGTGGTTGAATTTGGTGGACCTCGAGAGGAAAAATTGTAGTAGTGTTGATGGGTCTATGAACTGAAACATTAATCTTGTTTCTATTTCCACAGATGTGACCTGATCTGATAGTATCCTGCATTATTTTATTTTCATTATAAATTTATGGAATTATAATATAAAATATTTCATAAACAAAGTGTTTGGAAAGAAGTAAAAAAACTTTCTTGATGTTCAACAGGATCACTATATCAGTGAACACAAAGTACACTGCAGATGCTGCGGTCAAATCAACATGTACATAAGCTGGATGAACTGAGCAGGTCGGGCAGCATCCGTCGAAATGAGCAGTCAACGTTTCGAGCCGAGACCCTTCGTAAGGACCCATAAGGTCCCATAAACATTGACTGCTCGTTTCAACGGATGCTGCCTGACCTGCTGAGTTCATCCAGCTTATGTACGTGTTCACTATATCAGTTTCTTGGTCTAGATTTAGATTTTGGACTTAGGATTTAAAATTATTTTCTGTAGAAACAGGATACATTACTGGTATTGTCAAAACTATTCCAATGCATAGAATAGAACAGTGCAGCACGACACAGGCCATTTAACCCACAATATTATGCTGGTTTTGATGCCAATTTACACTAAACATCCTCTTCCTGTGCATCATCTATATAACTCTATTCTCTGCATATTCATGTGTTTATCTAAAAGTCTTTTAAACGTCACCAAACTACCTGCGACCACTACTCTCCCTGGTAACCCATTCCTGGCACCCACTAGTCTCTACACAAAATCTTGCTTCTTACATTGACTTTAAACATTCTCGCCAACCTTAAAAGCATGTCCTTTAGTGTTTTTGAAAGGCAAACACGAGGAACTCTGCAGATGCTGCAAATTCAAGCAACACACACAAAATGCTGGTGGAATGCAGCAGGCCAGGCAGCATCTATAGGGAGAAGCACTGTCGACGTTTTGGGCCGAGACCCTTCGTCAGGACTAACTGAAAGGAAAGATAGTAAGAGATTTGAAAGTAGGAGGGGGAAGGAAAAATGCAAAATGATAGGAGAAGACCAGAGGGGGTGGGGTGAAGCTGAGAGCCAGACAGGTGATTTGCAAAAGGGATACAGAGCTAGAGAAGGGACAGGATCATGGGACGGTAGGCCTAGGGAGAAAGAAAGGAGGAGGGGAGCACCAGAGGGAGATGGAGAACAGGCAGAGTGATGGGCAGAGAGAGGGAAAAAATCTAAATATATTGGATGGGGTAAGAAGGAGAGGGGCATTAACTGAAGTTAGAGAAGTCAATGTTCATGCCATCAGGTTGGAGGTATATAAGGTGTTGTTCCTCCAACCTGAGTATGGCTTCGTTTTGACAGTAGAGGAGGCCATGGATAAACATATCAGAATGGGAATGGGACGTGGAATTAAAATGTGTGGCCACTGGGAGACCCTGTTTTCTCTGGCGGACAGAGCATAGATGTTCAGCGAAATGGTTTCCCAGTCTGCGTCGGGTCTCACCAATATATAAAAGGCCACACCGGGAGCACCGGACACAGTATACCACACCAGCCGACTTACAGGTGAAGTGTCGCCTCACCTTGAAGGACTGTCTGAGGCCCTGAATGGTGGTGAGGGGGGAAGTGTAAGGGCAGGTGTAACACTTGTTCCGCTTGCAAAGATAAGTGCCAGGAGGGAGATCGGTGGGAAGGGATGGGGGGATGAATGGACAAGGGAGTCCTTGTGGAAAGCAGAAAGAGGTGGGGAGGGAAAGATGTGCTTGGTAGTGGGATCCCGTTGGAGGTAGCGGAAGTTACAGAGAATTATACGTTGGATTCGGAGGCTGGTGGGGTGGTAGGTGAGGACAAGAGGAACCCTATCCCGAGTGGGGTGGTGAGTGGATAGGGTGAGGGCAGTTGTGCGGGAAATGGGAGAGATGCGTTTAAGAGCAGAGTTGATGGTGGAAGAAGGGAAGCCCCTTTGTTTAAAAAAGAAAGACATCTCCTTCGTCCTGGAATGAAAAGCCTCATCCTGAGAGCAGATGCAGTGGAGATGGAGAAATTGTGAGAAGGGGATAGCATTTTTGCAAGAGACAGGGTGGGAAGAGGAATAGTCCAAATAGCTGTGAGAGTCTGTAGGCTTATAGTAGATATCAGTAGATAAGTCGTCTCCAGAGATGGAGACAGAAAGATCAAGAAAGGGGAGGAAGGTGTCAGAAATAGACCAGGTAAATTTGAGGGCAGGATGAAAGTTGGAGGCAAAGTTAATGAAATCAACGAGCACAGCATGCGTGCAGGAGGCAGCGCCAATGCAGTCGTCGATGTAGCTAAGGAAAAGAGGGGGACGGATACCCGTATAGTCTTGGAACATGGACTGTTCTACAAAGCCAACAAAAAGGCAGGCATAACTGGGACCCATGTGGGTGCCCATGGCTACACCTTTGGTTTGGAGGAAGTGGGAGGAGCCAAAGGAGAAATTATTGAGAGTAAGAACTAATTCAGCTAGAAGGAGGAGAGTGGTGGTAGAGGGGAATTGGTTAGGTCTGGAATCCAAAAAGAAGCGGAGAGCTTCAAGACCTATCTGGTGGGGGATGGAGGTATATAGGGACTGGACGTCCATGGGGGCCAGGGAACTTAAAATCATCGAAAAAATTCAAAGCATGAGAAGTGTCACGAACATAGGTGGGAAGGGATTGAACAAGTGTTTCACATTTCCTTTAGTGTTTCACATTTCTATTCCAGGAAAAAGATTCTGATTGTCTTCCTTATCTATCCTTCAAATATTTTTTTGAAAAAACTAGTCAGGTCTCCCCTCAGCCTCTGATAAAAACATAGGAAACCTACAGCACAATAAAGGCGCTTCAGCCCACAAAGTTGTGCTGAACATGTCCCTACCTTAGAAATTACGAGACTTACCTATAGCCCTCTACTTTTCTAAGCCCCATGTATTTATCCAAAAGACCCTATCATATCTGCCTCCACCACCGTTACCGACAGCCCAATCAAGAATCAAAGTATAAATCCCTGATTCAAACCAGCATAGCTCTGTCATTGAGGCACACAAGCCTGTAAACCACAACAAGGTTGTCGTCCTGCTGGAGGTTGCATTTGCCCGATAGAGATGCAACATCTCACATTTATCTGGGTTAAACTCCATCTGCTATTTTTCTGCTCATATCTGCAACTGATCTATATTGCACTGTATTCTTTGCCAGTCTTCTGCACTCTCCACAGTTCCACTAATCTTGCTTTCATCTGTGAACTTACATCTACCCATCTCCATTTTCATCCAGGTCATTTATATATCACAAACAGCAGAGTTTCCAGCACAGATCCCTGCAGAACACCTCTAATTACAGACCTCCAGCTTGAATAAGTCTCTTTGACCACTATCCTCTGTCTTCTATGCACAAGCCAATTCTGAATCCAAACAGCCATTTTGCTGTGGGCCCCATGCATCCTAATCTTCTGGATTAGCTTCCCATTGGGGACTGTCAAATGCCTTACTAAGTAGACCAGCATCCACTGGTCTACTTTCATCAATCTCTCTCATCACTGTTAAAAAATTCAATCAAGTTGGTAAAACATGACTTGCTCCATACAGAGCTATGCTGACTCTCTGCTTAGACCAATCATTCTCAAATGCTCATATATTCTAAACAGCAACTTCTCTACACTGACATAAGACTCACCGGTAAATAGTTTCCAGGGTTTTCCCTTGTTCCATTCTTAAATAGAGGTACATTAGCCACTCCCACTCCTCCAGGAATTTGTAGGCAATGCCTTTCCAAATGCTCATTCAGTATCCTCTCCAATAGCTTTTCTACCACTTATGCGAGGATTACAAGTCCATGATTACCTAGACCGGGGGTCGGCAACCCGCGGCTCCAGAGCCACATGTGGCTCTTTTACGTCTGTGCTGCGGCTCCCTGTTGCTTTGGGAAATAATTGGTTGTGGCGACCCTTTTCCTGGCACATCCGAACCGACTCACAAATTAGATAGCCTACGGGGGTTTGCGAGCACAGAGCTTTGGAGCCTCTGCGCCATGGGGGGCAGGTTGAGGGAGGCTTAAAAGTGAGGCTGAAGATTTCGAATAAAGTTTTTTCCTTCGACTGCAGTTACCGACTCCGTGTCGTAATTTTAGCGCTGCGTGTAGCACACCGCTACATGGTCAGTATTTAATTAAAATGTATTTTATGTTAGTTTGTTAGTTTTTGAAATGTAAATCTAAATTTGAAGATTATGGTGATCTTGTACAATCTAAATAAGACGTTGTGGCGACCCATTTCCTGACACATCCGAACCGGCTCACAATTAGCCAGCGTTCAGGCTAAGGGAGATAGCCTACGGGGGTTTGTGAGTACGTGTCTTTTGCAGCATCCGCACCCATGGGGGGGCGGGTTGAGGGAGGCTTAAAAGCAAGGCTGTTTAGTTCGAATAAAGCTATCTTTGACTGCAGTTTACTGACTGCATGTAGCACACCGCTACAACGTGTTTTTATTGCTGGCTGTCCAGAGGGGAGGTGCTGAAACGCTTTGTCGCGTGTCTGGAAGAAGTGAAAACTTTCCTGGGCAGCAAAGGGCTCACCTTTCCTGAGCTGGAACAGCCAGAGTGGCTGGAAAAGCTACACTTCATGGTAGACATGACAGCGCACCTGAACACGCTGAACACAGCTCTTCAACGGGGTAAGGACGTACAGCCCTGCACATGTTGGAGGATGTTTTGGCATTCGAGCGCAACTTGACGTTGCTTGCCAGAGATTTACAGAAAAGCACATTGTCTCACTTCCCCAATTTGAGAGAGTTCAAACAAGGTCACGACATGATAAATTCGGAGTATTTACATTCTGCAATCATCGCAATGCAAACATCATTTGGGAAACGCTTCTGTGAGTTCAGAGAGGAAAAAAACACATTATCCTTCCCGGTCACTCCCCTAAGCATCGATCCATCCCTACTGAATACGACTGCATTGTCAGGTGTGAGTCAACCTGACCAAGTATGATAAATATTTTAATTGCCTATTATTTTACGTATATGAATATGTTTTCATTGTTCAGTGAAATAGTCCTTTTATTTTTCAGGTTGACAGCTGGCTGACGTTATTTTTGCTGCTGGCGGCAAATTTAAGTTTGGCGTTTTTCATAAATACAAGGAGGACTCAAATAGACGTTGAGTATTTTACTTAAAAGTAACCTTCAACCCAACGTCTTTTTTTCTGAGTTCAAAATGTTTTTGTTGCATGCAGAAATGTAATTTTGTTTTCTCTGCAGGAGTTCATCAATTTCATAAATGCAACACATTATAGTTTGTTTATACATAGCATAAAGGCAAAACAAAACGTTGTATGCAGTGTTATTTCATTTTAAATGTCAAACGGGTTTTGCGGCTCCCAGTGTTTTCTTTTCTGTGGGAAACGGGTCCAAGTGGCTCTTTCAGTGGTAAAGGTTGCTGACCCCTGACCTAGACTATTCCTATTTCCTGGCAGAGAATTCCACAGATTCACCAGTCTTCACACAGAGAGTGGTGAATCTGTGGAATTCTCTGCCACAGGAAACAGTTGAGGCCAGTTCATTGGCTACATTTAAGAGGGAGTTAGATATGGCCCATGTGGCTAAAGGGATCAGGGGGTATGGAGAGAAAGCAGGTACAGGGTTCTGAGTTGGATGATCAGTCATGATCATACTGAATGCCGGTGCAGGCTCGAAAGGCCAAATGGCCTACTCCTGCACCCATTTTCTATGTTTCCCCCTTTCAGCATTTCAGCATTTGTTAATCTCCACTGGGACCTTGTCTGTTGCTGTTGAGGACAGAAGGAACCTTATCAAAGCCTATCACTTCCCATCACTTGCTTCATTAAATATTCTGGGATATCAGGGCCATCAGGCCCTGTGAAACAATTCACCTTAACACTTTTCTGATGACCCAGCTCTATCCCTTCCTTAATCTCAAAATGTTGCAGCATATTAGCATGACCCACTCTCTTTTCTCTCTCCTCCAAGTCCTTCTCCTCAATGAATGTCAATTCAAAATACACATTTACTACCTACTGTTTCCAAATACAAATTCCCTCTTTTGTCCTTAAGTGGACTTACCCTCTTACACAAACAAGAGAAAATCGGCAGATGCTGGAAATCCAAGCAACACACACAAAATGCTGGAGGAACTCAGCAGGCCAGGCAGAATCTATGGAAAAGAGTTTTCAGTCAACATCTTCAGACCGAGATCCTTCATTGGAACTGGAGAGAAAAAGATAGGAAGCCAGAGTAAGAAAGTGGGGGGGAGGAAGTACAAGGTATATGATATGTGAAAACCGGGAGGGGAGAGGGATGAATTAAAGAGCTAGGAAGTCAATAAGTGATAGAGATAAAGGGCTGGAGAAGGGGGAATCTGATAGGGGAGGACAGTAGGCCATGGAAGAAAGGGAAGGAGGAGGAGCACCTGTGACAGGTGATGGACAGGTAAGGAGATAAGGTGAAAGAGGAAAATGATGATGGAAGTGGGGGGAGGGGCATTATCAGAAGTTCAAGAAATCGACGTTCATGCTATCAGGTTGGAAGCTACCCAGATGGAATATAAGGTATTGCTCCTCCAACCTGAGTGTGGCTTCATCGTGACAATAGAGGAGACCATGGACTGACATGTCAGAATAGGAATGGGAAGTGGAATTAAATTCTGTGGCAAGTGGGAGATCCCACTTATTCTGGTGGATGTAGGTGCTTGGCGAAGCGGTCTCCCAATCTACGTCAGGTCTCACAGATATACAGGAGGCCACACCAGAAGCACCAGATACAGTACATGACCCCAACAGACTCTCAGGTGAAGTTTCAGCTCACCTGGAAGGTCTGTTTGAGGATCTGAATGGTCATGAGTAAGGAGGTGTAGGGGTAGGTGTAGCACTTGTTCCACTTGTAAAGAAAAGTACTGGGAGGGAGATCAATGATGAGGGATTAGCAAAGGGAAAAGTGTGCTTGGTGGGGTGGGGGGGGGGAATCCCCTTAGTTATGCTCTTTTTCTTAATGTAAGTCTTAAATGTTCTGGGATTCTCCTTAATGCTGCTGGCCAAGGAAATTTAACAGCTCCAGAGAAACACAAAACCTTTTTGCATGAAACCAGTGGGCTCAGTATGTTTATTCACAACCCCTGAGAAATAATATTGCAAGAGTTATTCACCATGAAAACAAGCTCCTCAGTCCAACTGGTTTATGCCAATCATAATTCCATCTATTCTGGTGTCTGTAAGGTCATCCCTCATTCTGTTACACTCCAGTGAATAAATGCCAGTCTCCTCAACCTCTTCGAGTCACTCATTCCAGCTAATGGCACCTTTCCTGAAGCAGGACACAATATTCCAAATATGTCCCCCACCAAATTCTTGTACAAATATAACATAACATACCAACTTCTGTACACAGTGCCTTGACTGATAAAAGCTAGCGTGCCATTCCTCAGTTCACTTACCAAGATGCCTTTATAATTCCTGATAATCAACTACACTGTCAGTTACACTGTAGAATAATGTAAATGGGAGAAATGTACATAATTCACAACCCCCCACCAACATTGAGTTGGGGTTTCACTTTAAGAGGTTAGTCTGATATGATGATGTCATTATGTATAAGATTCTTTTAGTATGCTTTTATGGTGTAGTACAAGGAGTTCATTAAAATGTGCTATGGGTTTCACTAAACAACAAACGCCTCATTTTGTTTTATTTATGGAGACCTACATTGGTGATGTAGTCCCAACACTCTAGGATGTTTCTGGAGTTATCAAACATGTTGGTCAATGCAGTCACTTTGAAACTGCTGGAGTTTTGGGATCAAAATACCAACGCTTGGTTTGTGAAAACTGAGGTCCAGTTTGCCCTACGTTACAGATGTTTAAGGAGCTGTGGATGACTTTGTCCCTATGAAATTATTCAGGGTTTTCCTCAACCAGAAGCCCTGGATGAACAATGAAATCTGGAACCTGCTGAGAGCCAGATCAGAAGCATTCAAGTCTAGAGATCAAGAATGCTATGGAAGGTGTAACTATGATCTCCGGAAAGCCAACTGTCAGGCAAAATGGAAATTCCAGACCAGACTGGAATCAATGAGGGAAGCTCGACAGCTGTAGCAAGGTTGAATGCCATAACCTCCTACAAAGCTAAATCTTGCAACAGAGGGGGCAGCAGAGCTTCGCTTCCAGATGAGCTCAGTGTCTTCTGTGCACACTTTGAGGAACAGACTGCCTTTGAGACAGTGAATTCAAGGAAAGCAACCATTCCAAACGGAGTACCTGGCCGAATACCGAAGACCCCTGCTGACCAGCTATCTGGTGTATTCACAGATATCTTCAACCTCTCACTCTGGCAGTGCTTCAAGCAGGCTTCAATCATACTGATGTCCAATAGAGCATGATAACCTGTCTCAATGACTATCCCCCCAGTGGCACTTACATTCACAGTGATGAAGTGTTTAGAGAGGCTGGTGTTGAACATATCAGATCCGCTCCAAGTGATTTACCAAAGTAACAGTTATACAGTAGATGCTCAGCAAGCCAGGCAGTATCTATGAAGAAGAGTACAGTCAATGGCTTGGGCTGAGACCTTTCAGCAGGACTGGAGAAAAACAGCTTGGGAATAAATTTAAAAGGTGGGAAGAGGGAAGAGAGAAATGCAAGGTGATGGTTGAAACTTGAAGGGGAAGGGATGAAGTAAAGAGCTGGGAAGTTGATTGCAGAAAGAGATACAGGGTTAGAGAAGGAAGAGAACAGAAGAACATGGGAGAAAGAAAAGGGAGCGCCAGAGGGAGGAAATGGGCGGGCAAGGAGATAAGGTGAGAAAGGGAAAAAGGGGATGGGGAATGGTGAAGGGGGGGTGGGTGGCATTACCAGAAGTTTGAGAAACTGATGTTCATGCCATCAGGTTGGCGGCTACCTAGCCAGAATATAAGGTATTATTCCTCCAAGTTAATTGTGACCTCATCATGACAGTGGAGGAAGCCATGGATAGACACATTGGAATGGGAATAGGAAGTGGAATTGAAATGGGAGGCCATTGGAAGATCCGACTTTTTCTGGCAGATGAAGCGTAGGTCCTCGGTGGAGCAGTCTCCAAATATACAGGAGGCTATATGGGAGCACTGGACACAGTATATGACCCCAACTGACTCACAGGTGAAGTGTCCTCTCACCTGGAATAACTGTTTGGGGCCCTGGGTGGTAGTGAGGGAGGAAGTGTAGGGGCAGATGTAGCACTTATCCTTGCAAGCAGAGCAAGTGCCAGGAGGGAGATTAGTGGGGAGGGACAAATGGTCAAGGGAGTGATGTAGGGAGTGATCCCTGCGGAAAGCAGAATGTGGGGTGGGGGCAGGGAAAGATGTGCTTGGTGATGGGATGCAACTGGAGATGGTAGAAGTTGTAGAGTATTATTTGCTGGACAAGGAGGCTGGTGGGATTGTAGGAGAGGACAAGAAGAACCTTATCCCTGGTAGGGTGGCAAGAGGATGGGTTGAGGGCAGACATGTGTGAATTGGAAAAGATGTGGTTGAGGCCAGTGTTGCTGGTGGAGGAAGGGAAGCCCCTTTTTTTGAAAAAAAGAATTACATCTCCTTTGTTCTGAAATGAAAAGCTTCATCCTGAGAGCAGATGTGGTGGAGACGGAGGAATTGAGAGAAGGGGATGGCATTTTTACAAGTAACAGGGTGGGAGGAGGTATCACTCAGGTAGCTGTGAGAGTCTGTGGGCTTGTAATAGTCATCAGTAAAATAAGCTGTCTCCAGAGATAGGGACAGGGAGATCGAGAAAGGGGAGGAAAGTGTCAGAAATGAAACAGGTAAATTTGAGGGCAGGGTGTAAGTTGGAGGCAAAGTGGATGAAGTTGATGAGTTCAGCATGGGTTCCAGAAGCAGCACCAATTCAGTTGTTGATGTAGCTTAGGAAGAGTGCAGTACCGAAACCAATGTAGGCTTGGAACATAGACTGTTGCATGTAGCCGACAAAAACCCATGAGAACGCCCATGGCTACACCTTTTGTTTGTAGGAAATGGGAGGAGCCAAAGGAGACATTACTTAAGAGTGAAGTCAAGTTCCGCTAGGCAGAAGAGAGTAGTAGTGGAGGGGAACTGGTTGGGTCTGGTGTCCAGAAAGAAACGGAGAGCTTGAGGCCTTCCTGGTGGGGGATGGAGGTGTATAGTAAAAATAAGATGATGGCAGTCAGGGAACCTGAAATCATTGAAAAGATCCTGCTGAGATCCTAGCTTGCCGAGTTTCTCCAACATTTTGTGTGTGCTGCTTGGATTTCCATCATCTGTAGATTTTCTCTTGTTTGTTTACAGCAGATGGCATCTTGTTGGCTCTTCATAACACCCTGGAATATCAGAACAGCAAAGATGCATATATTAGGATGCTCTTTATTGATTACAGCTTGGCATTGAACACTATCATCCCCTCAAAATTAATCAGTAAATTCCAAGACCTGGGCCTCAATTGTACCCTTGTGCAATTGGATTCTGGACTTCCTCACTTGTAGACCCCGGTCAGTTGGCTAAAACATCTCCTCCACAATCCCTGTCAGCACAGGAGCAACTCAGGGATGTGTACTTTGCTCCCTGCTTATTCATTTCACACCTATGACTGTCAATAAGACCAAGGAACTGATAGTAGACTTTAGAAGAGGGAAAGCAGAGGTCCATGAGCCAGTAATCATTGGAAGATCAGAGGTGGAGAGGGTCAGTAAGTTCAAATTCCTGGGTGTCACTATCTCAGAGGTCCTATCCTGGACCCATACAAATATCGTTGCAAAGAAGGCATGAGAATGCCTCTACTTCCTCAGGAGTTGTGGCATGTCATTAAAAACCTTGGCAAACTTCTATAGATGTGTGGTGGAAAGTGTGCTGACTAGTTGCATTACAGTTTTTGAGTGGAAAATCCTACAAAAGTTTGTGGATTTAGCCCAGTACATCACAGTTATAACCCTCCGAATCACTGATCACATGAAAAAGGATCTAGTACTTTTCCAGTATACATGATGAATAAACTCTTTTTGGGCTTCTAGCCAGGTATAGGTATCAATTGGTCTTATTAATCAATGTTTAATTGGCAAACTCTGCCATCTTCATCAGGGATGATGCCTGGGCATGTCTAGTCTGATGATATTTATACCCCCATCATCCATTCCTCTTGATTGGTTACTTCTCATCAGGTTTCCGCTGTCACACCTTTTGTTTTAAACAATCAAATTCGAGTTCCTACTTGGAGGAAAACCTTCATCTGTGTTAAAAATCTTTTCCTCTAGCTTTATTTCAATGGTCTCTTTCACCAGGCAGTCTCAAAAGCCATTGGTACAGCACAATAGTCTTGTAGTCTTAGTAATATCTAAGGTAGGGACATGTTTGGCACAACTTTGTGGGTCGAAGGGCCTGTATTGTGCTGTAAGTTTTCTATGTTTCTAACACAAATCAATGTCCCCTTGGATCTCATGCCTCCTTACTTTCTCAATAAGCCTTACATGGGGTACCTTATCAAATGCCTTGCTGAAATCCATATAAACTACATCTATTGTTCTTCCTTCATCAATGTGTTTAGTCACATTGTTCATTAAAATGCATTACAGTTTTTGTTAAAAGCTAAACACCTCACTTCATTTTATTTGCGGAAACCTACAGCATCACCTATTTTACTGTTGTCTGCAAACTTTCTTACCATGTCTTGTACATTCTCAGGATGTGCCATTCTGTCAAATTAGGCCATCCTACAAAGATTATCTGAAATGATTCCTCCCTCCATGATTCCCTTGTCCATTTAACCCTCCCCACTAATTGCCATCCTGGCACATATCCCTTCCAGCAAGGGAAATGCTCCCCTTTCATCTCCTCTCTTCCCTTCATTCAAGGCCCCAAACAGTCCTTCCAGGTGAAGCAACACTTTACCTGTGAATCTGTTGATTTTATCCTGTGCTCCTGATGCACCCTATACTATATCAAGTCAAATCAAGTTTATTGTCATTTAACTATATACAGATGCATACATTGCATATAACTATATAATGTATTTAGAAATGAGACAATATTTTTTTGAAGTGAGTATAAAGCACAGCAGTACCTATAACACACAACAACTTACGGAGGCAAGGATAAAATCTACAGATGAATCACATATAAGTAACAAATTATAGTGCATTAATATTAAACATTGTAAGGTACAGGATTGATTAACCAGTAGCACTTCAAATATGATATAGCAGGGAGTTATAAAGCCCAATGGCCTGGGATTGGAAAATGTTTCTCATCCTGACAGTTCATGTTTTTATGCATTATGGTCCTCTGCCTGATGGAAGAAAGTCAAAGAGGATGTTGAATGGATGGGTAGGATCCATAATAATACTAAGGGCTCTGCTTATGTAGCTCTCCTGATAAATGACTCCAGTAGATAGCAGGGAGACCCCTATGATCCTCTCTGCTGTTCTCACAGTCCTTTGTAGGGACTTCTGGTCCGATACTCAACTGCTGCCATACCAGATGGAGATGCAACTTGTCAGGATGCTCTCAATGGTGCTCCTGTAAAACACAGTTAAGATGGGGGCTGGGGGGTGTGGGGGAGCCTTGCTTGTCTGAATCTTCTTAGGACGTGGAAGTGCTGCTATGCCTTCCTTTTCAATGAGGTGGTATTGAGGGACCAGGTGGGGTAATCAGTGATGTGAGCTCCCAGGAACTTGGTGCACTTAAGTCTCTATGGAGTAGCCATGTATTCGCAGAGGGGGATGGTTTGTTTGCACCTTCCTGAAATCCACAATGATTTTCTTTGGTGAAATCCAATGTGAACTGGGGAACTGCTTCGTCGAGCATCTCCGCACCATCCGCCAAAGCAAAATTTCCCTTAGGCCAAGCATTTTAATTCCTATCCCTATTCCTGTACTGCCATGTCAGTCCATGGCTTCCTCCTCTGCTACAATGAGACCTCTCTGAGGGTAGAGAAGAAGCACCTCATTCTGTCAAGATAGCTTCCAACCTGATGGCATGGACATCACTTTCTCCTTCTAGTATTTTTTTTCACTTTTCTTCTTTTTGCCTCCCCCTTCCCTCTTCTGTTCCCCACTTTGGCCTCTTACCTTTTCTCCTCACCTGCCTATCACCTCCCCCGGTTCTGCTTACCTTTCTTCCATGATCCACTCTCCTGTCCTATCAGAATGCTTACTTCCCCACCTGCATTCATTTATTACCTTCTAACTTTTCCTCCTTCCCCTCATCTTTTATTCTGGCATCTTCTCCTTTCTTTTCCAGTCTTGATAAAGGGTCTCAGCCGGAAAAGTCAACTGTTTTATTCATTTTCATAGATGCTGCTGAGTTCCTCCAGAATTTTGTGTGTTGCTCTGGATTTCCAGCATTTGCAGAATCCTTTGTGTGTTGTAGGATTATCTTGAACTGAGAATTTCCTGTTTAACAGCAAACTAATATATCATTTACAGTGAACCCCACACTATGAGTGTGTGGCAGGTGCGTTCCTAGAAAAAGGTCTATATAGTGATATTTTCAGATTGCATAATGACATCATCTGCATGAACATCAAGAATCACAAATTGAAAGTATAATCAGATTTTGTTTATTTATTTCCTTTTTCTCACTCAAATTTCATGATAACAAATTTTATGCCATATTGCACATTTGGATAGCAATTTGTGAATTCTGTAAGGGTGATTTTTTTGTTAACTGAATGGCTATAACATGGGAATTACCTGCACCTTGTATCAGGGTAACTGAGAGATGGTATGTCTCAGTTATGTAGGGTGGCACAGTAGCGTAGTGGTTAGTACTATGCCTTACAATATAGGTGACCAGGGTTCAATTCCTGCTAATGTTTATAAGGAGGTTAAATGTTCTTCCCGTAACTGCACAGGTTTCCTTTGGCTGCTCTGGTTTTTTGCCACAGTCCAAATGTACCAATTAATAGGTTAATTGGTCATTGTAAATTGTCCCATGATTAGGCTAGCATTAAAATGGGGGAGTTGCTGGGCAGCATACCTCGAAGAGCCGGCAGAGCTTACTCTGCACTGTATCTCAATAAAATTTAAAAAATAGTTGTTGGATGATGAGGCCTTAATGAACAAATATACTTGGCTATTTTAAGTGCTCTTATAAAAGGTACTGTATAAAAGGCAAGAACAGAAAGAAAGCACAATAAAATGAAGTTTAAAGAAAAGGCAAAAGTAGCTGAGCATCTTTTCTAGGATAAAAGATCACTAATGATCAGTTGATTAAAATTAAGATATTTATCAAGATGTTGATGATGCACAAAGGCACTGTGTTGTGCGCTGCTTACAAAATTTCTAAATATTTCTATTCTGAATTACTTCCATTCCTATCTGCAGCTTATAATTTCCCTTTAAGTAACGTATTTTGGAACAATCTTAATGAACTGTGATTTCATGATCTTCTGATGGACTCAGCCAATTTAACTTATGCAGGTACAGCACTTTTAAATGGGCAAAGGTATGGCCAAAAATGAAGGAAGAGGAGGACTCCAAGCCAGACTGAAACACCAAGAAAAAAAGTTAACAAATGCCCAGTGAACAAGGTTGAGGACCTAAGGGTAAGATTAGTGAATCAGAAGGAAATGCGGAATTGCTTTGTTCTGTGTTTCATAGCAGCATGATTTACTCTGGACACATCAGTAAAACCCGAAGGTTTTTTGATATACAGGATGGACTGGACTGCTGATTCGGAGAAAGCAAAATGTGGGGTCTGTGTTTCTTAATAAACTCTTCATGATGCTCATACCTGGAAGATCTAACAATTAAATGCCGACTGTTCTAACTACTGCAGTTTACATACCATCAATAGCCGACTTTAAATCTGGCACTTGAGATATTGAATGCTGCTATCACCAAACAAGAAAAAACCTCGCTGCATTTGAAATCATAGTTGGGGACTTACATAAGACTTGTTTGATGAAATCTCCGCTCAGTTATCATCAGCATATAACCTGCAGCAACAGGGTCCTAACACATTGGACCACAGCTATACTATGTTTAGAAATGCCTACCATTCCATGTCTAGAAAGTATTTCAGGAAATCTGACCACTTGGCTATCCCCTCCTACCTGCTCACAGGGCTAAAGAGCAAGGCTCTAGAGATAAGGACAATAAAGAGGTGGTCGCAGAAGGCAGAACAGCAGCTACGGATTGATTCAAATCAGTTGGCTGAGCCATGTTTAAGGTCTCATCAGAGGATCTGAATGAATACACTATGGTTATCATGGACATTATAAAAATAGTCATAAACAAGTGTGTTCCCTCTAAATCATTCAGAGTTTTCCCCAACTAGAAGCCCTGGATGAACAATGAGATTCACAATCTGTTGAGGGGCAGATCAGAGGAAAATAGGTCTGGTGATCAAGTAAATAAAGAGAAGCAGAAAACCATCTCATATGTGAAGTAGCAATTCTGGACCAAACTTCAATTACTCAAAGATGCTTGACAGCTATGGCAGGGCTTGAATGCTATTAACTCTTACAAAGAGAAACCAGGCAACATAGATGACAACAGAGCTTTGCTTCCAGATGAGCTCACTGCCTTCTGTGCTTGCTTTGACTGTCAAAAAATGGAGGAACCTTTACGAGCTCCCACAGCCCTCGATGGCCCTGTGATTCCAGTCTCTGAAGCTAACATGAGAGCTCCTTTCAGGAGAGCGAACCACAGAAATGAGGCATATGGTTAAGTACTAGAGATCTGTGCTGATCACCTGGCAGGGGTGTTCACCAATATCTTCAACCTCTCACCTCTGCAGCCTGAGGTACCCAGTTGCTTCAAGCAGGCTTCAATTATACTGTTGCATAAGAAGAATGTGGAAACCTGTCTCAATGACTATCGTCCAATGGCACTTACGTGCACTGTGAGGAAGTGCTTTAAGAGGTCGGTGATGAAACATATCAGCTCCTACCTGAGAAGCAATTTGGATCCACTCTAATTCAGAACAGGTCCACATGGATGCCATCTCATTGGTTCTTCACTAAAGCCTGGAAAATCTTATGGAAAAGATGCATATATCAAGATGCTCTGTCATCCCCTGAACACTAATCTATAACCTTTTCATTGGTAGCATCAAGAAGGTACAGGAGCCTCAGAACTTGCACCACCAGGTTCAGGAACAGCTAAAACACCCCATCCAGCAGGTTCTTGAACCAAGAGGGGATAGCTTCACCCAACTTCACTTGCTCCATCACTGAACAGTTTCCACAACTTACCAATTCACTTTCAAGGACTCTTTATCTTATGTTTTTGATATTTATTGCTTATTTATTTATTCTTATTGTTTTTGTACGTGCACAGTTTATAATCTTTTGCACTTTGTTTGTTTGTCTGTCCTGTTGGGTGTGCTTTCATCGATTTACTGTGTATTCACGCAAGAAAACAAATCATAGGGTTGTATATGATGACATATACATATGTGTTTTAATAATAAATTTACTTTGAACTTTGAAAAGGAGATTGTAAGAAGGTAGAACCATGTAACCATATAACCATATAACAATTACAGCACGGAAACAGGCCATCTCGGCCCTTCTAGTCCATGCTGAATGGTTACTCTCACCTAGTCCCACCGACCTGCACTCAGCCCATAACCTTCCATTCCTTTCCTGTCCATATAACTATCCAATTTTTTTTTAAATGACAAAATTGAACCTGCCTCTACCACTTCTACTGGAAGCTCATTCCACACAGCTACCACGCTCTGAGTAAAGAAGTTCCCCCTCATGTTACCCCTAAACTTTTGCCCCTTAACTCTCAACTCATGTCCTCTTGTTTGAATCTCCCCTACTCTCAATGGAAAAAGCCTATCTATGTCAACTCTATCTATCCCCCTCATAATTTTAAATACCTCTATACCTCCCTCAACCTTCTACGCTCCAGAGAATAAATACCTAACTTGTTCAACCTTTCTTTGTAACTTAGGTGCTGAAACCCAGGTAACATTCTAGTAAATATCCTCTGTACTCTCTCTATTTTGTTGACATCTTTCCTATAATTTGGTGACCAGAACTGTACACAATACTCCAAATTTGGACTCACCAATGCCTTGTACAATTTTAACATTGCATCCCAACTCCTATACTCAATGCTTTGATTTATAAAGGCTAGCATACCAAAAGCTTTCTTCACCACCCTATCCACATGAGATTCCACCTTTAGGGAACTATGCACCATTATTCCTAGATCACTCTGTTCTACTGCATTCTTCAATGCCCTACCATTTACCATGTATGTCCTATTTTGATTACTCCTACCAAAATGAAGCACCTCACACTTATCAGCATTAAACTCCATCTGCCATCTTTCAGCCCACTCTTCTAACTGGACTAAATCTCTCTGCAAGCTTTGAAAACCTACTTCATTATCCATAACACCATCTACCTTAGTATCTTACTAATCCAATTTACCACCCCATTATCCAGATAATTAATGTATATAACAAAGAACATAGGACCCAGTACAGATCCTTCAATAACCTTCCTTGTAATAACCTTCAATATTGAAAAGTGTTCCAAAGCTCTTTGCTGAAGCTTAATCAGAGAGGTATGGGCACAGAGCCAATACAAGAAAAAATAGTAAAGGCTTAATCAAAAAAATGTCTTTTGAAAAAGGAATTTTAAGGTGGAGAGGTGACAGTGATGAAAAGTTTATAGAAGATTATGTATAAACAATAAAATGCGTGGATATGAATATCTGAGCAAAGAAAAGAACCCTAAAAGAAAAGTAAAGAACTACATTGTGTGCAGTTTTGGTCACCAAATTACAGGAAGGATATTAGTAAGGTTGAAAGAGTGCAGAGAAGGTTTACAAAGATGTTGCCAGGACTTGAGAAACTGAGTTACAGAGAAAGGTTGAATAGGTTAGGACTTTATTCCCTGGAAAAATGAGGGGAGACTTGATAGAGCTATATAAAATTATGATCGGTATAGATACAGTGAATGCAAGCAGGCTTTTTCCACTGAGGCTAGGGGAGAAAAAAAACAGTGTTAAGTGTAAAGGGGGAAAAGTTTAAAGAGAACATTAGGGGGGTGGGAGTGTGAAATAAGCTGCCAGATGAAGTGATAAATGTGGGCTCACTTTTAACATTTAAGAAAAACTTGGACAGGTACAGGGATGAGAGGTGTATGGAGGGATATGGTCCAGGTGCAGGTCAGTTGGACTAGGCAGAAAAATGGTTCCGCACAGTCAAGAAGGGCCAAAAGGCCTGTTTCTGTGCTGTAATGTTCTATGGTTCTAAAAGAGGGCACAGAGCATGACAGGACAGAATATTAAGGGATTTCTTTAAGATTGCAGAAGATTTCTCAGTGAAGCTTCAAAGTCATTTAAATCCTGCAAAAAAAAAGTTATTTCAGGACTTTTGGAAATCATTCCCCAACACTTTTCTGGGACCTGGTTTTAAGATAGGAGTTGGGTAGGTGACACAGTGCTTAAAGAGCTGAAGTTTATAGATTAAGAGGAATATGAGGTCAGCCAACAGAGCTATGGAATGTTTGGGTCTGAAATTTTCTAACTTTTCAAACCTTGGGATAAGAAAAGTGAATGCTAATTCCAGCAGCAGATCACATGAAGTAAGAGGAGAGCTGAATTGTGTTTGATGAAGAAAATGGCCACCTCAGTAAACTAGACATTGTGGATGGAAGTTCAGTACAAGATTAATAATTATGTGAACCATCTGACTCATTCCGATGTCATTGTAGTTGCACTGGGGGATAGAATCAGTGATGTTGATTTTCCAAGCAAGAGATTATTGTGCTTTATCAATGACTAGGTGTTTTTGACATGTAAAGAGGACAGAGAGGAGAAATCTAGTTGTGTATTATCTGCATACGTATTAAAGTTGACCTTTTATTTGTGGTGATACGTCACAGGATGCATGCAGATGAAAGAGCATTTAGATTAAGTGCAGAATCTTGGGAGACTTCAGTGGTACAATGTACAAATGAGAAAGTAAAACTTGCTGATCTGTATATTGCTGGGTGTACTTTGGGTTTATCTGAATAACTAAAAGAATAAAATCATATTGGATGTGAGATGTTGAATAGGGATGTTGTAAACTCTGTTAAAGGCAGTGTGAAGCTGAAGTCAGAAAAAAGTGAAATGCAGAATGACAGCAGGACCAAAATCCTAGATTATATCATCTAAAAGTCCTTTAGAAGAATTTTTTTTCCCTTCAATGCTAAGTCAAAAGGAAGTGATAACAGTACTGTTATTTCAATTCAATGCAAGTTTAATTCTCATTCAACTACATATGAATGCCCATGAATACAGCCAAACGAGACAGCATTACTCTGGGGCCAAGGTGCAAAACGCAGTACCAACATTCACACAGCACAATACACACATAGCACTTACAAGATAGCAAGCACATAAAGCTATCAGTAATATGCAACCATGCAAAAATATTAGACCAGGCCCAAGCCATAAATATAGCAGAAATCTGCAGTCAACCACAATATAGCTCATCTTCTGCCCAGTGAACATTAGGGGGCAGTCCCGACTCCAGCCTAGACACTGCGCCACACCAGCTCTGATTCTCGCTTGAGACCTAATCTTTATACATACAAGGTTGTAAGCATGTAAAAGATATCAGTAAAAGACAAACATGCAAAAAATAAACTGTCTATGGTCCAGAGCCCCAAGTCCATGAATGCCATAGAAATCTGCAGTTGACCACAATGCAGCTTGTCTTCTGTTGAGTGAACACTGGGGGTTGGGGGGGCAGCCCCAACCCTGGACACTGCGTACCACACCACCCCTGTTAGAGCACACTGGCTCCAATGCCTCTCTCCTGGTGGCTGGAAACAAGCCACCATGGCGGTCTAGTCCTTGCTACAACTGATACCACACACTACCCTGCCGTCCACCCTGCTCTCCACCAATAAATCAGTGAATCAAACTTGTGCTATTCCACATTAACAATGCCCAAAAGGGTCTTGCGATCAGAAGAAATGCGAGCAAGATGGTCACTTGCTATTAGCCTGTACACCTTCAATGCATGCAGCAGCACGTTCCACAGCTCTCAGTTTCTCAACCAATGTGCAATTAGCTGATTGGATAGACCTGCAGTAATTTAAGTTCTTCATGTCTAGCAGGATCTTGTGATAATAAAACATACTTTTAAAAAGGACAATAGCACATACAAGATTACAAGCACATTAAAGATATCAGTAAAATACATGCAAAAAAGGAAGCCACTATGATCAAAGGCACTGCATCATATACAGCATCAGTTCCATTTAATAACAAAACAGTTTAGAAATAATAACTAAAATTTCAGAATTATGCTGCAATGAATGCAATGCTGCAATATATCATTTCAAGAAACAATTCAGTGGTCTAAGTTGTTTATTTCTTTTTTTATGTGAGGATGACATTTTGTCATTGAAAATTCAGTGATATAGATTGAAAACAGACTCTGGTCCACGGAAACTGTGCTGACCATTAAGCATGCATTTATAGACTAAGCTTACCTTAACCTACTTTACTCCCCACACATTTTCATCTGCTGTCCTTTTCCCCATACTCCAATTTCTACCTCTCACCTATGTACCAGACTAATTAGCCATGAAGATAGAGGATAAAATCTGGAGAAGGAAGTCTGAGAATCAGAATGGGAGTGCGGCGGGAGCCATTTTGATTTTTTCTCCTTTTCAACAGAGTTGAGAGAGGCGGGACTGCGTAGGCGTGTGACGTCGGGCAGTGAAGCGCAGAAGATTTAAAAGGAACACAGCCTCATACAGCGGGCAGCTAAGCGAGCCAGGAGCAGACTGAAGGCTTACGGGCTTAGGTGGAAACGGGTGAGGCAAGGTAGGTTTAGGTTTCAGTTTTTCCTGTTATTTGAGGAAACGGGGAATTATGAGCGTGAGGGCAGCTTGTTGTTCTCGGTGTCGGATGTGGGAGGTCCTGGAGTCTCCTAGCCTCAGGGACATCCACATCTGCACCAGGTGCACAGAGCTGCAGCTCCTAAGGGCCCGTGTTAGGGAACTGGAGCTACAGCCCAATGACCTCCGTCTGGTCAGGGAGAGTGAGAAGTTGATAGAGAGAAGTTAGTGGTCACACCAGGGCCATGGGAGGCAGAGGTTAGGAGAGGGAAGGGAAAGAGTCAGGTAGTAGAGAGTACCCCAGTGGCTGTACCTCTTGACAATAAGTACTCCTGTTTGAGTACTGTTGGGGGGGGGAGACAGCCTACCTGCGGGAAGCGACAGTGGCCGTGCCTCCGGCACAGAATCCGGCCCTGTAGCTCAGAAGGGTAGAAAAAGGAAGAGGAAGGCAGTAGTGATAGGGGACTCGATAGTTAGGAGGTCAGATAGGCGATTCTGTGGACACAGGCAGGAGACCTGGATGGTAATTTGCCTCCCTGGTGCCAGGGTCCAGGATGTTTTTGATCACGTCCAAGATATCCTGAAGTGGTAGGGTGAGGAGCCAGAGGTTGTGGTACATATAGGTACCAATGACATAGGTAGGAAAAGGGAAGAGGTCCTGAAAGGAGAATATAGGGAGTTAGGAAGGGAGTTGAGAAGAAGGACCGCAAAGGTAGTAATCTCGGGATTACTGCCTGTGCCACGAGACAGTGAGAGTAGGACTGGAATGAGGTGGAGGATAAACGCATGGCTGAGGGATTGGAGCAGGGGGCAGGGATTCAGGTTTCTGGATCTTTGGGACCTCTTTTGGAGCAGGTGTGACCTCTACAAAATGATGGGTTGCACTTGAGTCCTAGGGGGACCGATATCCTGGCAGGGAGATTTACGAAGGCCACTGGGGAGACTTTAAACTAGAATGGTTGGGGGATGGGAATCAATTTGAAGAGACTAGGGGAGAGGAGGTTAGTTCACAAATAGAGAAAGCTAGTAGACAGTGTGTGAGGGAGGATAGGCAGGTGATAGAGATGGGGAGCACTCAGACTGAAGATGTAGGGGAGAAGGAAGAAAAAGATAATAAAGTTGTTTGCACCATTAGGGATAAACAGAGAGTAAGATATGGAGAGTTTCTTAAATGCATCTATTTTAATGCTAGGAGCATTGTAAGAAAGGTGGATGAGCTTAGAACATGGATTCATACCTGGAAATATGACGTTGTAGCTTTTAGTGAAACATGGTTGCAGGAGGGATGTGATTCGCAACTAAATATTCCTGGATTTCATTGCTTCAGGTGTGATAGAATCGGAGGGACAAGAGGGGGAGGTGTTGCATTGCTTGTCAGAGAAAATATTACAGTGGTGCTCTGGCAGGATAGATTAGAGGGCTCGTCTAGGGAGGATATTTGGGTGGAATTGAGGAATGGGAAAGGTGTAGTAACACTTATAGGGGTGTATTATTGACCACCTAATGGGGAGCGAGAATTGGAGGAGCAAATTTGTAAGGAGATAGCAGATATTTGTAGTAAGCACAAGGTTGTGATTGTAGGAGATTTTAATTTTCCACACACAGACTGGGAAGTCCATTTTGTAAAAGGGCTGGATGGTTTGGAGTTTGTAAAATATGTGCATGATAGTTTTTTGCAGCAGTACATGGAGAAAAGGGGCAGTGTTGGATCTCCTGTTAAGGAATGAGATAGATCAGGTGACAGAGGTATGTGTTGGGGAGCACTTCGGGTCCAGTGATCATAATGCCATTAGTTTCAATATAATTATGGAAAAGGATTGGTCTGGACCCAGGGTTGAGGTTTTTGATAGGAGTTGGGATGTAATGTTAAAATTTACAAGGCATTGGTGAGGCCAAATTTGGAGTATTGTGTACAGTTCGGAGCACCAAATTATAGGAAAGATGTCAACAAAATAGAGAGAGTACAGACGAGATTTACTAGAATGTTACCTGGGTTTCAGCACCTAAGTTACAGAGAAAGGTTGAACAAGTTAGGTCTTCATTCTTTGGAGCGTAGAAGATTGAGGGGGGACTTGATAGAGGTATTTAAAATTATGAGGGGGATAGATAGAGTTGACGTGGATAGGCTTTTTCCATTGAGAGTAGGGGAGATTCAAACAAGAGGACATGAGTTGAGAGTTAAGGGACAAAAGTTTAGGGGTAACAGGAGGGGGAACTTCTTTACTCAGAGAGTGGTAGCTGTGTGGAACAATCTTCCAGTAGAGGCAGGTTCGATATTGTCATTTAAAAAAAGTTGGATAGGCATATGGACAGGAAAGGAATGGAGGGTTATGGGCTGGATGCAGGTCAGTGGGACTAGGTGAGAGTAAGTGTTCGGCATGGACTAGAAGGGCTGAGATGGCCTGTTTCCCTGCTGTAATTGTTATATGGAAAATTAGAGCTGTGGACAGAAGCCCATGCAGTCACAGAGAAAACCTGCAAACTCCACACAAACAAAATTGAATCTAGGTCACAAGCTGTGAAGCAGCAGTTTTATTAGCTGTACTACTGTGCTCCTCCATTCAAAACCATTTATTTGAAGTAGGTTAATACTTAAAGATTGACACAGATATCAACTTTACAATTCAACATTGGGATAATATTTCAAAATGGTCATAGTTATTTTAGATAATAAAAACTTACTAACACACAGGTATACAGATTAGGAGCTGGGTGAGATCACTTAATCCTTCTAACCCTTTCTACCATTTAATAAGACCACAACTAGTCTGTTACCTCAACTTTTCATTGATGTTTACCTACAGTTTTCTTTGATTCCCTTGTTTATCAATTATTTACTCCTCTGATGAAATAAATTGTCAATGACAATAACCCTTAGTATAAGATTCTCCCTGAAGAGGAAGCATCCTTTCAACATCTACATTGTTTAACACTCCCAGGATCTTAGGTTTCAATCAATTCACCTCTGATTCTTTCCAACAAAAATCCTAGCCTGTCAATTATTTTCCTCTTAAGATAACCCAGGCATTCAAGTATTAGTCCAGTAGACTCCTCTGAAGTGCTTCTAAAATATTGTACTTGTATTTCTTAAAATAAACAGACTGGTACTGTACATAGAACTCTAAATGTGGTTTAACCAATATATCACTGAAGCATAAGCCCTCCCCTACTTATGTGTTTAATTCTCTTATAATAAGCAATAAGATTTTATTTATACTTTCATACTTTCATTCATACTTTGTTGAAAAATGCATTGGGACAGACAGATCTGTATCACAGAGCACAGTAGTCCTTCATATTTCCCTCATCTTAAATATGAAAATGGATACTTACACATATCTTACATACCTGTTTGTCACATCTTTATCCATACTCTTAATGTATCTATAGCCTTTGTAATCTCCATGTCCTCTTCACAAGTTATTTCCTCTATCTTCAATGCCTTTATCATTTTACAACTTAAGTTTAGCCAGATAAAGTCCCATCACTGAGTGGCATACCCCTCTTTACATCTTGCCAAGCAGGAAAAAAAATGGATTCACTTATGTCTACTCTTTCTTTCTTGTTAAGCTATCCAATTTTCTGTACATACCAACATGTTACTATCTACCACATGAATTATTGTCTGCAATGACTTTTTAATGCAGCATCTTATCAAATGTCTTCTGCAAATCCAAGTATTTGTTTAAAGTTCTCCTTTATCCACAGCACATGACCTCTTCAAAGAAAGCTAACAAATTGTCAAAAATAATTTTCTTGTTATAAAACCTGTCAGGCCTGCATAGGCAGGCACCTCCCAGTCTCCACCCAGCTAACAAATGTCACCTTCCACATGTTATCACCTATACCCTATTAAAACCCCACTCTCATCCATAGTCCGTGTTCACCCATCAAACCAGCCAGCCTTAACCAGTTGCTCCAAGCCTTCTGTCATTTTGTCATGTTAAGTTTCCATTCTCTTTTGATATGTGGCCCCTCATGGCTTGTTATTTTGCAGTTTATTATTAAAGTGATCACTCACCACAATTATCTCTGTTACTTTGCATTTGAGCCTCCTCTGCATTTCCTGATAGGATGGGTGAAACAGCAATTGGCCCAGCAGTGTCTGCTTGCTGAAAGGAAGTCTCCGTCGATATGAGCACACGATCTAGAAGAAACAGGAAACCATTGACCATCTGCTCCCATTCTCAACCAACCTTGTTACTGTAACACCACACCAGTCAACCTCCTTCTTTGGAGCCCCAGATTCCAGTGCTCAAATACTTCAATGAATCCCCAACCCCACGTCACAACCTACAGTGTATTTGCATTTCAAGCTGCAGCCACCTCTGTATTCTAAATACCGAGTCAAGATAGTGTTTGTCACCTGTCTCTTGACTGGGCAAGCTCTGACCTGGGCTGCTACGAACTGGGACAATAAAACCACCATCTACAAAAAATATGAAGAACTCTCCTCTGAGATGTGACATATATAACCATATAACAATTACAGCACGGAAACAGGCCATCTCAGCCCTTCTAGTCCATGCCGAACACTTACTCTCACCTAGTCCCACTAACCCATACTCAGCCCATAACCCTCCATTCCTTTCCTGTCCATATACCTATCCAATTTTACTTTAAATGACAATATTGAATGTGCCTCTACCACTTCCACTGGAAGCTCGTTCCACACAGCTACCACTCTCTGAGTAAAGAAATTCCCCCTCGTGTTACCCTTAAACTTTTGCCCCCTAAATCTCAACTCATGTCCTCTTGTTTGAATCTCCCCTACTCTCAATGGAAAAAGCCTATCCACATCAACTCGATCTATCCCCCGCATAATTTTAAATACTTCTATCAAGTCCCTGCTCAACCTTCTACACTCCAAAGAATAAAGACCTAACTTGTTCAATCTTTCCCTGTAACTTAGATGCTGAAACCCAGGTAACATTCTAGTAAATCTTCTCTGTACTCTCTCTATTTTGTTGACATCTTTCTTATAATTCGGTGACGAGAACTGTACACAATACTCCAAATTCGACCTTACCAATGCCTTGTACAATTTTAACATTACATCCCAACTCCTATACTCAATGCTTTGATTTATAAAGGCCAGCATACCAAAAGCTTTCTTCACTACCCTATCCACATGAGATTCCACCTTCAGGGAACTATGCACCATTATTCCTAGATCACTCTGTTCTACTGCATTCTTCAATGCTCTACCATTTACCATGTATGTCCTATTTGGATTATTCCTACCAAAATGTAGCACCTCACACTTATCAGCAATAAACTCCATCTGCCATCATTCAGCCCACTCTTCAAACTAGCCTAAATCTCTCTGCAAACTTTGAAAACCTACTTCATTATCCACAATGCCACCTTAGTATCATCTGCATACTTACTAATCCAATTTACCACCCCATCATCCAGTTCATTAATGTATATGACAAACAACACTGGACCCAGTACAGATCCCTGAGGCACACCACTAGTCACCAGCCTCCAACCTGACAAACAGTTATCCACCACTACTCTCTGGCATCTCCCATCCAGCCACTGTTGAATCCATTTTACTACTTCAATATTAATACCTTACGATTGGACCTTCCTAACTAACCTACCGTGTGGAACCTAGTCAAAGGCCTTACTGAAGTCCATATAGACACTATCCACTGCTTTACCCTCGTCAACTTTCCTCGTAACCTCTTCAAAAAAATCAATAAGATTTGTCAAACATGACCTTCCACGCACAAATCCATGTTGATTATTCCTAATCAGCCCCTGTCTATCCAGATAATTATATATACCATCTCTAAGAATACTTTCCATTAACTTACCCACCATGGACATCAAACTGACAGGCCTATACTTGCTAGGTTTACTCTTAGAATCTTTTTTAAACAATGGAACCACATGAGCAATACGCCAATCCTCCGGCACCATCCCTGTTTCTAATGACATTTGAAATATTTCTGTCAGAGCCGCTGCTATTTCTACACTAAATCTCCCTCAAGGTCCTAGGGAATATCCTGTCAGGATCTGGAGATTTATCCACTTTTATATTCCTTCAAAGCGCCAGAACTTCCTCCTCTTTAATCATCATAGTTTCCATAACTTTCCTACTCGTTTCCCTTACCTTGCACAATTCAATATCCTTCTCATTAGTGAATACCAAAGAAAAGAAATTGTTCAAAATCTCCCCCATCTCTTTCGGCTCCACACATAGCTGACCACTCTGATTCTCTAAGGGACCAATTTGATCCCTCACTATCCTTTTGCTATTAATGTAACTGTAGAAACCCTTTGAAATTATTTTCACCTTACTTGCCAAAGCAACCTTGTATCTTCTTTTAGCTTTTCTAATTTCTTTCTTGATTCTTCGTACATTCTTTATATTCATCGAGCACCTCATTTACTCCATGCTGCCTATATTTATTGTAGATATCTCTCTTTTTCCTAACCAAGTTTCCAATATTCCTTGAAAACCATGGCTCTCTCAAACTTTTAACCTTTCCTTTCAACCTAACAGGAATATAAAGATTCTATACCCTCAAAATTTCACCTTTAAATGACTGCCATTTCTCTATTACATACTTCCCATAAAACAAATTTTCACTATCTACTCCTTCTAAATCCTTTTGCATCTCCTCAAAGTTAGCCTTTCTCCAATCAAAAATCTCAACCCTGGGTCCAGTCCTATCCTTCTCCATAATTATATTGAAGCTAATGCTATTGTGATCACTGGACCCAAAGTGCTCCCCAACACATACCTCCGTCACCTGACCTATTTCATTCCCTAACAGAAGATCCAACACTGCCCCTTCTCTAGTTGGTTCCTCTATGTATTGCTGCAAAAAACTTTCCTGCACTCAGTTTACAAACTCCAAACCATCCATCCCTTCTACAGTATGGATTTCCCAGTCTATGTGTGGAAAATTAAAATCTCCCACAATCACAACCTTGTGCTTACTACAAATATCTGCTATCTCCTTACAAATTTGCTCCTCCAATTCTCGCTCCCCATTAGGTGGTCTATAATACACCCCTATAAGTGTTATTACACCTTTCCCATTCCTCAATTCCACCCATATAGACTCCCTAGACAAACCCTCTAATCTATCCTGCCAGAGCACCACTGTAATATTTTCTCTGACAAGCAATACAACACCTCCCCCCCCTTGTCCCTCTGATTCTGTCATACCTGAAGCAATGAAATCCAGGAATATTTAATTGCCAATCATACCTTTCCTGCAACCATGTTTCACTAATAGCTACAACATCGTATTTCCATGTATCAATCCATGCTCTAAGCTCATCTACCTTTTTTATAATGCTCCTAGCATTAAAATAGATGCCTTTAAGAAATTCTCCATCTCTTTCTCTCTGTTTATCTCTAACATTACAAAGAACTTTACTGTGTTCTTTATCTTCCTGCTCTCATACATCTGTTCCTACACTCTGGTTCCCCTGCCCCCCTCATATCTAGTTTAAATAGACTGGTTTAAATCCAGTTTTCTGAGTGTCTGGGAAGTGGAAGGGGGACATCGGATATCTCACCTGCTTCAAAGCTCATGCTCGGTGTTGGATTACACTGTGGAGGTCAGGACACTCGCACCAGAGTGTGGCTGGAATGTGGAATTGTTGTTAGCCCATTGCCATCACAGCCCATCAGAATACTTGAAATATGAATTGTCTAACCAGGAGTGGCCACTAACTTCAAAAACCTCATCACACTGGCCCTCTCTGTTCACAAGCATCTTATGGAACAACTCTCCAGATCACCAGCCACGACCCCAATTCTGTTCCCAAAACTATTTCAGGCTGAAGGACCCTCATCAGTAACACTTCCAGAACACATGCAGTTAGGGAGAGCTCCCTGAACCCCACAAGAGTGTGAGTATCAGTGGAGAAACAACTTGTGTGCTTACTCCGAGGCAGCTGATCCCCCATGCATCAAGTGCCTGCTGCATCCGGGAAAATGGCACCACCAGGTAGAGACAAGTGTCTTTCTAGCTGGTTAACTACCCCTGGCCCCTTGTTCCAGTAACATAGCCTGACTCTCTTTGTCCTCCTTCACACCTTGATGGCTCAGGTGAATTCTGGCACAGGAGGCAACTTTCTGAACCAGACTCTGTTTGTGCAGTTTGACTTTCTACCAAGTCCATCTCTCATCTTTTCTGTATCACGGCCATTGATGGACTTGCCTCGGTGACAATCAGAATGCACATACAGCCTGTGTACATGGCATCAGAGTGCACCATGGTTCCATCCAATTCCTCCTTATCGACTCACCCAACATTCTTCTCATCTTGGGTAACTCTTGCTTCTCTAATCGTGACTCTCACTTTGCCTGGTCATCTGCTTCACTGCTGAGTTGGGGGTTCACATGCTGGACCACCTTTCTGCAACATCAGTTGACTTCACTCAGTAAATTTGTGGAAACAGAAGAAACCCTCAATTCAGTAAACTCCTGCAGGAATACCATGACTTAGCCATCACCTTCAGAAAAAGGGAAGCCAGCTCTCTGCTGCCTCACAGACCACATGATTGGCCTCCTCCCAGGCAGCACCCCTCCCAGAGATTGCCTGTTCTCACTCTTTCCTCCTGAGACCCAAGCCATGAATGACTAAATCACCAAAGAGCTACAGCACAGCCTCAGTCAACCGTCCAGTTCCAGCTGGTACAGGATTGTTCTTTGTCAAAAAGATAGGGGTATCCGCCCCTTTATCAACTACTGTGCACTCAACAAGATCACTATTAGGAACCAATACCCTCTCCTCTTGATGGATAGTGATTTCAAAACACTCCATGGGACCCAAGGGTCAACAAACTGGATCTATGGAGGGTTTTCAGCCTGATCCATATCTGCTGCAGAATGAGTGGAAGATCACATTCATAATATTCCTCAACCCATCATTCTAACCTCACAGATCCTCGCCCCGGTCATCTGGGATCTTGAGAACCAAATTTTCTAGATCCTACAGTATGAGTCTGCTCTGGCTGACACACCAGGCAACAGGCAGCTGTGCACTCTGAAGAGCTCCAGTGGGCCTACTCCTCATCCCCCTCCAACCATCCATGTACACAACAGGCCCTAGATTTTCAGTGATGCCTGTTCCTGTGGCCTATCATGATCACAGATGTACATCAGTTCATTGCTGCCTGCCCTCAATGTGCCCAGTCCAAATCCTCCAAACAGTGGCTCTCTGGGCTCCTGCTGCTCTTCCTGGTTTCTTGATATTTCTGGTCCTACATCACCATGGATTACATCACAGGTTCTCCACCAATGTTCCACAGTGATCATGACAATAGTGGACCAGTTCTCCAAACCAGCCCACTTCATTGCCCTCCCTGAACCTCCATTAGACAAGAAGTTGATAGACCTGGTTCTACAACATAAGGTTCACCTCCACAGCTTCCCTGAGGACATTTGGGTCCACAATTTGTCTCCTACTTCTGGTGACCCTTGTGCTCCCTCCTCCACACCTTAGTGAGTTTGTCTTCTATCAGTCAGAAACAACCAGTCAGCAAGTGGAGAAGTTGCTGCAATGCTTCACCAACCCTAACCCTTCCCAATGGTAGAAGTATCTGCTCTGGGCTGAACTGTTCCAAATCTACACACCTCCTTTGCCATGGATATGTCACCCTTTGAAGTTCTTCATGGCTACCAACCCCATTGTTCCCTATGGAGGAGCCAACTGTGGATGTCCCATCCACCAGGGCCCTGGTTCGCTACTGCTGGAACACTTGGAAGAAGGCACAGATGGCTGTTCATGTTGCCCATCACACCTACCATCGCCAGGCCAAATGCCAGTGGTGCTTAGCCTGACTACTCCAGCATGGGGATCATGTCTGGCTATCCATCCGATGTCTGCCACTGCATACTGACTCCTGCAAGGTGATTTATCAGCCCCTTCAAGATCACCCATTGCTTCAGTAATTGCCCAATGCCTGGAAATGATGAAGGGTCTCAACCTGAAACAGTGACTGTTCACTCTTTTGCACAGGTGCTGCCTGGCCTGCTGAGTTCCTCCAGCATTTTGTGAATGATGATTTGATGCCATTTTCTAAAGACCAATCTTCTGTTTGTTTACTTGAAACATTATCATTGAACCACTAACACGTCTTTCTTTTCATAAAATAATCACTCCTAACATACACATTGTCACCAACCTCATTTCCTTTCTTTCCACTAATCTACATTGATAATTTTCTCTGCCACTGTAATTCTCTACCTCCTCCTTGTTTTCACTCCACAGATGCTACCTGAACTGTTACATCAACATGAATCCATCAACCATCGAGCTGTGTACATTAGTCCGCCTTCCACCTTCCTACGTAACATAGGTGAAGTGGGTTGAGTGGTGCATGGACAACATGCTTGAGGCAAGGCATGTGGAAGTAGGTGTGATACTGAGGGATGGTGGCAGCTGGAGATTGTGACTAGAACTGTGCACAATACTCCAAGTGAGGTCTCAGTAGAAAGAACAAGAGCCTCAGGACTCGCCCTATCAGGTTCAAGAACAGTTACTACGCCTCAGCCACAGGGCTTTTGATTAAAAGGGGATAAGTACACTCACTTGCCCTATCATTAAAATGTTCCTACAACCAATGATCTCATGTTAAGGACTCTTTATCTCATTATCTCATGTTCTTGTTATTCATTGATATTTATTTTTTATTTGTATTTACATAGTTGATCTTTAATTGATCCTGTTATAGTTACTATTCTGTAGATTTTCTGAGTATGCACACAAGAAAATGAATCGCAGGGTTGTACATGGTGACATATGTACTTTGATAACAAATTTACTTTGAACATAGCATCCCATGTCTTGAGTAATGAAGACCAGTGAGCCAAATACTTCTTAAACAACCAGTCTATCTATGATACCACTTTCAGTGCCCTCTTTTTGTCTCCTGATTCCCTCTTAAGGGTTTGAATTGAATAAGTTTGAATTTATTTAAATCTGACATCCATCCCACAGCATGAGGGAGTAAAAATCTTTACATTATGACTCTGTTGCAATGTACAGACATATGAATGTATAAGTCTAATGGCTTGTAGAAAGAACCTGTCCCATAGCCTGTTAGTCCTGGCTTTAATGCTGCAGTACCATTTTCCAGACAGATGAAGCTGATACAGTTTATTGTTGGGGTGACTGGTGTTTCCAATGATCTACCACTTGGAGGGAAGTTCATGTCCACAGATGTGCAGGGCTGATTGTACCACTATCTGCAGTACCCAGCGATCAAGGTTGGTGCAGTTCCTGTTCCAGGCAGTGATACACCCAGATAGGATGCTCTCAGTGGTGCCCCTGTAAAAGGTCTTGAAAGCTCATGCTGAACTTCTTTAGTCACCTGAAGTGGAAAAGATACTGTTCTGCGTTTTTTGCCAAACAACCGGTGTGTACAGTCCAGGTGAGATCTTTGGTTATGTGTTTACCGACGAACTTGGAACTACTCACCCTCTCAACTGCAGACCAAGTGATGTTAATTGATTAAGGAAGCTTTCTTTGATCACATCTAACAAATTCTACACAGTCCAAGCACTTTGGATTGTGAGTTGCTCACTTAATATTAGGGAAATTAAAATCCCCCTTTAATAGTCCCAAATCATTCTTATAATTATTTGCAATATCCCTAAACATTTGCTTGTCTAATTCCCGCTGACTGTTGGGGAACCATTGAAGTGATCATATTCCCTTATTGCTTCACAGTGCAATGTAATTCACTTGGCAATTCATCCAATAACATTCTCTCTAAGCACTCTCTAATATTCTCTCTTTATCTCTCTCATCAAATAGGCACCCCCTTCCTGTCTTAAGCATACCTGTGTACCTGTTGCATGTGTATTATGGAATATTGAGCTGACAGTCCTGCCCTTTTCTCAGCCATATTTCTGTTATGTCACTAATATCCCAGTCCCCAGAGCCAATCTATGTCCTGAGTTCATCAACCTTAATTATTAAATCTCATGCATTGAAAAGAAATGTAGATTACAAGGTCTTTTCATCTTTCTTTGCCATAATGATGATCCTGTCAACTAAGCTTGCTGTCATTAATAGCAGATATGCCCTGATTCCTCATTTTCATTATTACTGTTCAGTGTCCCAAACCCACTAGTTTAAAACTTACAAAGTAGCGCGAGCAAGTCTCCCTCCCAGGATATGAACGTCTCTCCAGTTCAGCTATAACCCATCTCTTGAACAAGCTACTTCAGCCCCAGAAGAGATGCTGTGATTCAAGAAACTGGATCCAAAGTATCCGAAGAGGTTATATGCCTATTGCTGAGGGGTTTGGCCACAGTCTGCCTACATCTTTTACCTTTCCTGATGGTTACCCAGCTACCTGCAGCCTGCACCTTGGGTACAGCCAGGTACAGCCACCTCACTATAACTATTTATGTTGCTTTCAGCATCCTAGATTATCATCTCCAGCTCCAAATCCCTAACTGCATTCAGCCAGGAGCTTCAGCTGGGTGCACTTCTAACAGGTGTTGTCATCAGGGACACTGAAAGTTTCCCTGATCTCCCACATCCTGCAGGAGGAGTTTGCCACTAGCTTAACTACCATTTCAACAACACTAACAATAAAATTAAAGTCTTTACCTTTACTTCTGCTCAGTCCCTTTGCAGCCAAAGCCCTGGAACTTATTCCTCAGAATAGCACTTAGATTTGATGCACGGCAGTTCCCAAAAATAGCTGCTCCTAAAGGGAGAGCAGCTGCTTAGACAGTTTAGCTTCCTTTTATTTGCTTCTGAGGGGTGCAACTTAAATGGGACATTTTTAAATCACCTGCACTTCCCCTATGATGTTGTTGCTCACTACTGAAATAGACAACAATGTTTCTGTAGATAGGTAAATTAAATCAAATGTTCAGAAAAACAATGATTTGTTGTTAAAACATAGAAACGTAGAAAACCTAAAGCACAATACAGGCCCTTTGGCCCACAATGCTGTGCCAAACATGTACTTTAGAAATTACCTTCTTCTGGTTCTGATACATTGTCATCTCTTCTTCCACCTCTTTGGTGCCTATTTTATAGACCACAAATTAACTCCAACCACCAAATCCTCCTGGCTTATCTCTACCAGGGAGACCCAGTCTCAATGCATCTTCATTTCCAAGCAAGGTCTTCAGGCCTTCAGCTTCTTATGGGAATAAAGATTCAACTAGTTGCTCCCCATTAACACACATGACAGAACATGTCCTTACTGTCAACAACTTCCATTTTGATTTCTCCTGTCTACTACAGATTAAAGGGGCTATACTTGCATAGGCCCTGGCTATCCTTTTCTTTTTGTTGGTTAGATGGAATGGTCCTTGATCCAAAGCTTTTATGGCATCATACCTACCCCTGCCCCCACCCATTAGCTCCTATTCTAGTTCCTTCTCTTCTACTTCACCAACTGCAACAGTGCTGCCCTTAGTCATCCAAAAATCATATTCACCATATAAACTTTCATCTTCCTCATATAAACCCACTGACTCTTACAGCCACACAACTCTTCTAACCCTGTCTCCTATAAGAATTACATCACTTATTTTTCCTTAATTTCTCCATTGCCACCACATCTGCTCTCAAGATGAGAAGCCTTCTGCACTAGAGCTTCTGAAATTTCCTCCTGAAAAGTGTGGCTTCCTTTCTGCTACAGTTGATGGAGCCTTTATGTTTTTCTTCCATTTCAGTGTCATTGCTGGTAATTTATCTCATTATATGTCAAAAGTACTTAATTGGTTATGAAGTGACTGTTAAGAGGAAAGCACGATATAATTAAAAATAAATATTGGCCAAAATCCATCTGGATTTCAACATCATTTCATTACAGAAATGTTGCCTTACAGCAACCAGATTCCTAATCATACTCAACATCAGTCTATATTCTTCAATCATTAGGCTTGTGTAGTACAGGTCTTACTACACAGCTATCATTAAACAGCATACTTGCTCCAAAGTGACATGAACACTGGTTCATGTTGGAAACTATCCTTTCTCGAGAGAATCAGAGCAAAGTTAACTCTGGTTTTATTCACAAACACGAGGAAATCTGCAGATGCTGAAAATTCAAGCAACACACACAAAGTGCTGGTGGAACGCGGCAGGCCAGACAGCACCTATAGGGAGAAGCACTGTTAACGTTTTGGGCCGAGACCCTTTGTCAGGACTGGCCTGCTGTGTTCCACCAGCATTTTGTGTGTGTTACTTGTTTTATTAATTATTTTGCCATACATGATGCATTGTCTATGGTAAGGTGTGGTTCTTTCATAGCTTGCTCCAAGCTAGGGACCCTACAAGTCCATGAACCATAAGATAGCATAATTAGGCTGTTCATCCCATCATTTGCTTCATCTTTCAATCAAGCTTTTTTTTCCTCAACCCCAGTATCTTGCCTTCTCCTTGTAACCCAAAACAAACTCTTACCAATCCATAACCTATCAATCTCTGCCTATCAATCATGCAGTGACTTGGTCTATGTTAGACTCTCCCACTACTGGATATATACTCCATGCCCACTCTATCTAGGCTTTTCAGTATTTCGTAGATTTCATCATCCTACTGAACTCCATTGAGTACAGGCCCAGAGTCATCAAACACTCCCCAACTCCTTCATTTTACTATGTACATTTTACTCTTTCATTTTCACTTTGCAGCCTTCCATATACTTCAGGGAAAGTCTGTAAAGTCCATCTCTAATCGCCCTGGTGATCAGAAGGAGTACAAGGGAACAGTAATGATAATGAGGCATATAAGTTGGCTCCATCCATTTTCGTATAATATGAAAACAGTTACAGATAGACCTTGCACTGTTCCTGTTTTAATGCTTGATGTGAATACACATTTACTGAGGTGAATGAACCCCTTTGAAAGAGTTTAACAAATGTTAAGATTTTTGCCTTCATCAACCATGGAATTGAGTTCAAGAGCCGAGAGGTAATGTTACAGCTATATAGGACCCTGGTCAGACCCCACTTGGAGTACTATGCTCAGTTCCAGTCACCTCACTACAGGAAGGATGTGGAAACTATAGAAAGGGTGCAGAGGAGATTTACAAGGATCTTGCCTGGATTGGGGAGCGTGCCTTATGAGAGTCGAGTGAACTCAAGGCCTTTTCTCCTTGGAGAATGGAGGATAAGAGGTGGCCTGATAGAGTATAAGATAATTAAAGGCATTGATCTTGTGGACAGTTGAAGGTTTTTTTGCAGGGTTGAAATGGCTAACATGAGAGGACACAGCTTTAAGGTGCTTGGAAGTAGGTACAGAGGGGATGTCAGGGTTAAGTTTTTTTAAATGTAGAGTGGTGAGTGCTGCTGGCAACTGTGGTGGAGGCGGATACAGTAGGGTCTTTTTAAAGACTCCTGGATAGGTACATGGAGCTTAGAAAAGTAGAGGGCTATGGGTAACCCTAGGTAATTTCTAAAGTAAGTACATGTTTGGCACAGCATTGTGGGCTGAAGGGCCTGTATTGTGCTTTAGATTTTCTATGTTTAAATATGAAGTACCAGAATATCACCAACCCTAGCACAAAATTACCAACAAACACAAGAGATAATGAACTTTTGGTCTAATACCTGGTCAAAAAGGGCAATGTACAAACAAGCAACAAGCCGGATTAGGAAGGAAAAAGAACACACACAAGCAAACACATGCAAAGCACCTGAAGTTACAATGGATATGCTAAAATAGTTTATAAAAATACCCACAACTGAAAAAGTACTTGCAGTGATAATATTCAAGGAAAATCACAAATGACCCATCAAAATATCATCTTATTACTTACTAACAAGTTATATATAGACAGTATTATATACCAATAATGTAACTTGGCCCCTGCAGGACATTAACTTTGTTGTTTTTAAGCCATTCCCATGTAGCTTTCACTTTATGTTTGGGGTCATTGTGTTACTGGAAAGCAAATCTTCTCCCAAATCAAGTTCCCTTGAAGACTACATCCAGTTTTCCTCCAGGATTTCCCTGTGTTTTGCTGCATTCATTTTACTCTCTACCTTTTCAATCCCTCCAGGGTCTGCTACAATGAAGCATCCCCTCAGTATGATGTAGCCTCCACCACAGTAGAGATGGTGTGTTTTTAATGATGTGCAGTGTTTCGCTTATGCCAAACATACAAGCTAAAAAGCTCAAATTTGGTTTCATCAGACAATAGAACTTTCTTCCAGTTGACCAGAGTATCCCATATGCCTTCTGGCAAACTCCAGCTGAGATTTCATGTGAAATTCTTTTTCAACAGTGGCTTTTTCTTTGCCACTCTCCCATAAAGCTGCAACTGGAGAAGCACCCAGGCAACAGTTGTTGTATGTGCAATCTCCCCCATCTCAGTCACTGAAGCTTGTAACTTCTCCAGAGTTGTCATAGGTCAGCTGCTGTAGGCGTATTTACAGCTGTGCCATATTCTTTTCATTTCTTGATGATTGACTTAACTGTACTCCAAGGGATATTCAGAGACTTGGAAATTTTCTTGGATCCATCTCCTGACTTGTACTTTCCAATAACCTTTTTGCAGAGTTGCTTAGCATGTTCTTTTGTCTTCATAGCATCTTTTACCAAGATACTGACTCACCAGCAGCTGGACCTTCCAGATACGGGTGTATTTTTACTACAATCAATTGAAACACTTGACTGCACACAGGTGATCTCTATGTAACTAATTATGGGACTTTAAAAACCAATTGGCTGCTCCAGAGACAATTTGGTGTGTCATATTAAAAGGGGGTGAATACTTATGCATTCAATTATTTTGTGTTTTATATTCATAATTAATTTAGGTCACATTTTCAGATCTGGTTTCACTTTGACATGCAAGGGTCTTTTTCTTTAGATCAGTGTCGAAAAAGCCAAATTAAATCCACTGTAATTCAATGTTGTAAAACAATAAAGCATGAAAACTTTGGGGGGGGGAATATTTTTTATAGGCACTGTAACAGAACCCATCTTAAGTTTGGAGAAAATGCTTTTTCTGTATCCTGCTCAGTACATTTTGTTTCAGATTTTGAGTATTGTCAACATTTTTTCATTGGTTCTCAAAGATAACCACCTGTAGTGTCCATCCATTCTATTACCATGAATATTGATTTTGATGTCAATGCACAGTACGTTTTGATTAGAGTCAAATAAGTTAAATGGCTAAAGTCAGTCCCTGTTGTTAAGTTTTCCAGTTTGTCTAAAATAACTTTTTATTTCTGTTTTAGATCATTTTTGATCATGGTTAGCGCTCTTTATAATAATAATTAAGAATATCAAACTAACCTAGAATGTCTTTGATTTGGTTCACTTACAATAATGTGCCATGTCAATGATGGGCTGTTTATCTAACTTAAATATTTTAAGAACTATATATCGACCAAACTATTGAGTCAATTTTTTTTTTTCAGAGTTACTTTTGTTCAGTTTAAATAGGAGGAGTCCATAGGAGAATAGTACACTCTTAATTGGGTGGGTGGGGTAGAGATACATCTCTACCAAAGGAGATGTATGGCGCTTCTTGCCACCACTAGCCTGCAAGTCACCCTTGGGCAAAGTGTGGCAGTTAATTAGCCCCCATCCCCGATCAAGGTCACATGAAACCTTGGAAGAGGTTCTATGAGCAGTTGGCACATATCACGTCTTGGTTATACAACTAATGATGATCGGGCAGACAATCTCTAAAGAGTATTGATAATGGCTGGGGTCACCCGACTTGTAAAGACACGACCCAGAAGAAGGCAATGGCAAACTACTCCTACATAAAAATTTGCCAAGAACAATCATGGTCATAGATTATGATCACCCATATCATATGACACAGCACATAATGCTGATACTCAATAAAATGGTAATAAAAATTTCTGTGATGATAAAATCATTTAATTAAAATTATCCAAATTACATGTGTTAAGGGGTGCTGCTTGAAAGAAACAAAAAGGAACAGTTGCACGTATTCTATTTCCATGATTGTATAGTTTAATGGATGGCTTTAAATTTATAATTATGTAAACAAATTTTAATGTAAACTTGAAACTTGACATGAAGACTTCTATTCAGTGCCTCTTTATAATCGGGATATGGAAGCTTTGGAGAGAGTGTGGGAAAAGTTTATCAGGGTGATGACTAAATTTGAGGATGTGAGAGGTTGGACACATTCGGTTGTTTTCTCTAGAGTAGCAGAGGCTAGGGGGAGACTGGCTGTCAACCTTTGCCTCTGATAATTTCATAAACTAGATTATGAGAGATAAGGACAGACAGCCAATATTTTTTTGTGTCAGAATATCCAGTATTAGAGTGTGAGCGAGTGAATGTTGAAAGAATATGACATGATTTTTACACGGTGGATGCCTGGAATGTTCTGTCATGGATAGTAGCAGAGGCAAGTACAATGGAGGGTTTTAAGAGGCTCTTAGATACACACATGGGTATGCAGAAATTTGAGTGATACAGATGCAATGATCAGTTTAGTTAGGCATTTAATTACTAATTTAATTAGTTCGGCACAGCATCTTGGGCTGCAGTGCCTGTATCTGTTTGTTCTATTTCAAGTCCAAGGCACACATAAAGTAGAAAAAAGGGATGGTTGTTTTCATTTCTATGCATATAAAATAATTTTAAAATACTTAATTTTTATTTAAGATGTATAATCTTAGATATTACTTTTGAGTATGTCAATTATGAAATAATAAATATTTTTATTCATCAGATTGCCATGGTGATGTTTTCCTTCTTTCATTACTGCCCTCAAAGTTTTATGCAATATAATTCTCAAGTGACAGCAATTTCTGTGAATGGATTTTTCAGCTTATAATAAGACTTGGAAAGAGGTTTACATCTAAACTGGATCACCACAAGCAGATACTGCATGTTCAATATATTCCTTTTTCTTCTTAAGCATTACCTTGAAATTAGCAGTGATTTGTTCCAACTCTGATTTTGCAGGTTCTGAGGTGACTGTTGAGGCCAGCATGGAAATCATTGAATTTTCCATGGATGAGGCAAGAGGTACCTGCCTGTATAGGCAAGCGAGTAGTTTTTGAGGTTGTGCACTCCTTCACTGCAGAGTTTTTATGTACTCCTGATGCATGGACTCAATACCATTCTGAAACCCTATCCTGCATTTTCAGTACTCATTGGAGATTCATAAGTCAGTAGAGATGTTGTGAATACAAAGAAGGATTTAAACACGTCCTTGAGTCTTTTTCTCTGTCCACCTGCCAGTCTGGTCTTTCTCTGTTTCTAGTTTATTTAGAAGTACAGGCACTTCTGGCCCAATAAACACACAACACCTATTTACACACATGTGAACAAATAACCAACTAACCCCTATATCTTTGGAATCTGGGAAGAAACTGGAGTGTCTGGGAAGAAAAACACTCAGTCATGGGGAGAACACCTTATAGGGAATGGAGACGTTGAATCCCTGTCACTGACACTGTAGGAGTGTTGTGTTAACTGCTACACTACAATGCTTCCTCTTACAATCTGCTTGGCCTCATCATTACCTCAGAATCTACCAACCTAGATCCCCAGGAGAGGCCCAAGAAGAAGAAGGAAGTAAAGATGAGACAGATCTGGAAGGACACAACATACATCCAAAATATCACTGAAGGGTGATATATTCCAGATTCTAAAATACAAATGCATCTGTGTATATTTGTATCTCATGGGGAAATTATAGCCTTCATTTACAGCATAATGGAAGGGTGTCAGATGGAGTGGAGTTGATAAAATGCACCCAAGCAGAATATAGAGTTGTATGAGGAATGGGACTTTACTAGACCTTATCCTAGGGAATGAAGATGGCTAAGTGATAGGTATAGGAGCAGGAATCTTTGGGAATACTAACTTTAGTTCTGTAAGCCTCAAGGTAGTCATGGAAAAAGTTAAGATTGGTCCTTGTGATAAAGCCCTAAACTGTGGGAAGGCGGATTTTAGTCGTGGAAGAAGCAACCTGGTGGAAGTAGAATGGGAGCTGTTGCTGGAATGGAAATCAATATCTGGTAAGTCAGAGGTGTTTAAAAGCAAGGAAAACATTTACAGTTGGCATGTGCCTTTCAGGGTAAGAAATAAAGAAGTTAATTTGAGGGAACTTTGGTTAAGAAAGGATATTGAAATCTTGATCAAGAGAAAGAACAAAGAAAATTAGTATTGAGAGAGAACTTAAGAAAGAAATAGGAGGACAATTTGAGGGCATGAAATGACATTGGTAAGCAGGATTAAGAAGGCTTCTAAAACCTTTTATATGTATCTTAAAAGTACAAGGGTAACTATGGAAAGAGTAAAGTTACCTCAGGTACCACAGGGGTAATCTATTTGTAGAGCCAGGGGATGTGGATTGAGGTCCCAAATGAATACTTCTCATTGTTATTCACCATGGGGAAGGATGTGGTTGGATAGTTAAGAGATACAGTATTATTATGATGGAATTCATCCTCGCTTTCGAAGGGAAACACAAGAGATTCATGAGGTTCTTATGGAGTCACACATGAGGTACTAGAAAACTGGAGTATCACATTATTTAAAAAGGGCATTAGGAATAAACATGGAAACTAGGCTGGTGAGCAGTACATCAGGGTTACGGAAGTTGCTGGAAAAGATTCTCAGGAACAGGAACTTATTAGGAAGTGCCAGCATACTTTTGAGTTGAAGCGTACTACTGTATAGAAACAGGCGCTTCACAAGAACTCAAATACAGGATTGAGCGATGAGTGCTGGTCCAGAAAAAATCTTAAACAGAACCTAAAACACAGGAAACTCTTGTGGGTCAAAATCAGAAATGAAACACTTAAGTATGATAACATTAATTTAACTTAACTTGTATTCATATAACAAGGCTCATGAAAAACACAGTGATGGCTTAATGATAAAAGTAGTCATTAAATAACTCAAAAAATGACACTGAAGTGAATTGGACCTGCTGCTACCCAGCACCCCTCATTATCCTAGGAGTTTATGACCCATCCCCCCCATGGTCAGCAACTGACAGCTCAGAGTAATCGGGATATCTGTTGTGAAAGTTCATGATTAATTGAGGGTCCAGAATGTCCTGAGAGGGAACACAACATCCTTCTTCTGGAGCATAGCCTTCCCAGTGTACGAGATACTGTATCTTGCCACTAGCACAATGACAATCCAGTAGTCGCCAACCATTTTGCTGAACACCTACTAGAACCGTTTCACTGAGCACCTACGAGAACCTCCTGGCACTTATCCTTGTAAGTGGAACAAGTGCTACACCTGCCCTTACACTTCCTCCATTCACCACCATTCAGGGCCCCAGACAGTCCTTCCAGGTGAGGCGACACTTCACCTGTGAGTCGGCTGGTGTTGTATACTGTGTCCTGTGCTCCCGGTGTGGCCTTTTATATATTGGTGAGACACGACGCAGACTGGGAGACCATTTCGCTGGACACCTATGCTCAGTCCGCCAGAGAAAGCAGGATCTCCCAGTGGCCACACATTTTAATTCCACGTCCCATTCCCTTTCTGATATGTCTATCCATGGCCTCCTCTACTGTCACAATGAATCCAAGCTCAGGTTGGAGGAACAACATCTTATATACCGGCTGGGTAGACTCCAACCTGATGGCATGAACATTGACTTCTCTAACTTCCGTTAATGCCCCTCTCCTTCTTACCCCATCCGATATATTTAGTTTTTTTTCCTCTCTCTGCCCATCACTGTACCTGTTCTCCATCTCCCTCTGGTGCTCCCCTCCCCCTTTCTTTCTCCCGTGGCCTCCCGTCCCATGATCCTTTCCCTTCTCTAGCTCTGTATCCCTTTTGCCAATCACCTGTCTGGCTCACAGCTTCACCCCACCCCATCTGCTCTTTTCCTATCATTTCACATTTCCCCCTCCCCCCACTACTTTCAAATCTCTTACTCGGCCCAAAACGTCGACAGTGTTTCTCCCTATAGATGCTGCCTGGCCTGCTGTGTTCCACCAGCATTTTGTGTCTGTTGTTTGAAGTAACAGCATCTGCAGATTTCCACATGTTTGCAACACTTCACAGTTGTCTGCATTAAATTCCATCTGCCACCTTCAGTTCAATTTTCCAACTGGTCTAGGTCTTTCTGCAAGCCATGATAGTCTTTCTTGCTGTCACTACACCCCCAAACTTGGAGTCTCCTGCAAATTTGCTGATCTGGTTAACCACATTATCATACAAATCAATGATAAATGTGACAAACCCAACAGACCCAATATGATTCCCTCCAGCACTTTATTAGTCACAGGCTTCCAGTCAGAGAGGCAACCATCTACTACCACTCTCTTGCTTCTCCTACAAACCTAATGTCTAATCAAATTTAACTCCTCATCTTGAATGCCAAACTGCTGAACCTGCTTGACCATGTGGGACCATGTGCCTTGATAAAGTCTATGAAGGCAATATCTATGGGCTTGCTTTCATCAACTTTCCTGTTAACTTCCTGGAAAAACTCTGTATGATTGGTTAGATATGACTTATTACGCACAAAGGCATGCTGACTATCCCGAATCAGCCCACGTCTATCCAAATACTCATATATCTAGTACCTTCCAATAACTTTCCCACTACTGAGGCCGGGCACAATGACCTATACTAAAAACATCATAAAGAATGAAAAGATGGAATATGAAGGGAGGTGAGTGAATAATGTTAAAGAGGATACCAAAAGTTTCTTCAGCTATATAAAGATTAAATGAGAGATGAGAGTAGATATCAGACTGCTGAAAAGTGATGCTGGAGAGGTAGTAATGGGAGATAAGGAAATGGTGGATAACTGAATAAATATTTAGCATTATTCTTTTCTGTTGAAGATACTCGTAGTATGCCAGAAGTTCGAGAGCATCAGATGGCAGAAGTTTATTTAGACAATATTCTTCTCTTTCTCAGTCACTTCAGGAACATGTCCGTTATGTACAGAGTTTTCTTCAATGACTACTAAAGGACTAACTTCTTTTAAACATTGAAAAGAACAAATCTCACATCTCCAAGGTTTCTTTTCTGGGTTTGCTATTTCCAATAGGAAATACAAATGGTAAATTAGGACAGATCATGTGGGAGCTTACTTTTTGATGCCTTCTGTTGGCTTTGAAAAGTTTCCTAATCTTCTTACTTCCCACTAATTTTTGCTGTATTATTTCTTTCTCTTTGGCTTATGTTGGCTTTGACCTCTTTTCACCCACTGTTGTATCATCCTGTCTTTAGAATACTTCTTCTCTGGGATGTATCTATCCTATGCTTTCTGAATTGCTCCCAGAAACTTATTGCTGCTCTGCTGTCATCCTTGCTAGTTTCCCACTTCCACTCAATTTTTGCTCGCTCCTCTCTCATTCCTCTATAATTCCCTTTATTCCACTGTAATACTGTTACATCTGACTTCAGCTTCTCCTTCTCAAATTACACAGTGAATTATATCATGATCACTGTTCCCTTCATAGTTCCTTTATCTTAAGCTATCTAATCACTTTTGGTTCATTGCACAACACCCAATCCAGAATACTTGATCCCTTTGTGGGCTCAACCATGAGCCATCTTGTAGACATTCCACAAATGGTTTTCACCAGTGGAAACATCCTATCCACATCCATCTATTCTAGTCCTCATAATATTTGGTAGATTTCCATGAGATACCCACATATTCTTCTAAATTCCAGTGGGTACAGGCCCTATACTGCCAAATGCTCCTCTTATGCTAACCCCTTCATTTCCAGAATCATCGCTGTGAACCTCGTCTGGACTCTCTCCAATAATTATACACCCTTTCTAAGATAAGGAGCCCAAAACTGTTGACAATACTCCAAGTACGGATTGTTTAGTGTCTTATAAAGCTTCAGCATTACCTCCTTGTTTTTCTATTCTGTTCTCCTTGAAAATAATGCCAGCATTGCATTTGCCTTCTTTATCACAGATTCAACCTGTGAATTAATCATCTGGCATCCTTGCACAAGGACTCTGAACTCTCAAGTTTGCATTTTCTCCCCATTTAGATAATAGTCTTCACATCTGTTCCTTTTACCAAAATATATTATTATACATTAACCATATAACCATATAACAATTACAGCACAGAAAGAGGCCATCTCGGCCCTTCTAGTCCTTACCACACTTACTACGCTTACTCTCACCTAATCCCACTGACCTGCACTCGGCCCATAACCCTCCATTCCTTTCCTGTCCATATACCTATCCAATTTTGCTTTAAATGACAATACCGAACCTGCCTCTACCACTTCTACTGGAAGTTCATTCCACACAACTACCACTCTGAGTAAAGAAATTCCCCCTCATGTTACTCGTAAAATTTTGCCCAAGTCTCAACTCATGTCCTCTTGTTTGAATCTCCCCTACGCTCAATGGAAAAAGCCTATCCACGTCAACTCTATCTATCCCCTTCATAATTTTAAATACCTCTATCAAGTCCCCCCTCAACCTTCTATGCTCCAAAGAATAAAGACCTAACTTGTTCAATCTTTCCCTGTAACTTAGGTGCTGAAACCCAGGTAACATTCTAGTAAATCTTCTCTATACTCTCTCTATTTTGTTGACATCTTTCCTATAATTCAGTGACCAGAACTGTACACAATACTCCAAATTCGGCCTTACCAATGCCTTGTACAATTTTAACTTTGCATCCCAACTCCTAAACTCATGCTCTGATTTATAAAGGCCAGCATACCAAAAGCTTTCTTCACCACCCTATCCACATGAGATTCCACCTTCAGGGAACTATGCACCATTATTCCTAGATCACTCTGTTCTACTGCATTCTTCAATGTCCTACCATTTACCATGTATGTCCTATTTGGATTATTCCTACCAAAATGTAGCACCTCACACTATTCAGCAATAAACTCCATCTGCCATCTTTCAGCCCACTTTTCTAACTGGCCTAAATCTCTCTGCAAACTTTGAAAACCTACTTAATTATACATAACACCACCTACCTTAGTATCATCTGCATACTTACTAATCCAATTTGCCACCCCATCATCCAGATCATTAATGTAAATGACAAACAACATTGGACCTAGTACAGATCCCTGAGGCACACCACTAGTCACCGGCCACCAACCTGACAAGGAGTTATCCATCACTACTCTCTGGCATCTCCCATCCAGCCACTGTTGAATCCATTTTACTACTTCAATATTAATACCTAACAATTGAACCTTCCTAACTAACCTTCCATGTGGAACCTTGTCAAAGGCCTTACTGAAGTCCATATAGACAACATCCACTGCTTTACCCTCATCAACTTTCCTCATATCTTCTTCAAAAAATTCAATAAGATTTGTCAAACATAACCTTCCACGCACAAATCCATGTTGACTGTTCCTAATCAGACCCTGTCTATCCAGATTATTATATATACCATCTCTAAGAATACTCTCCATTAATTTACCCACCATTGACGTCAAACTGACAGGCCTATAATTGCTAGGTTTACTCTTGGAACGCTTTTTAAACAATGGAACCACATGAGCAATACGCCAATCCTCCGACACCATCCCCTTTTCTAATGACATTTGAAATATTGCTGTCGGAGCCCCTGCTATTTCTACACTAAACTTCCACAAGGTCCTAGGGAATATCCTGTCAGGATCTGGAGGTTTATCCACTTTTATATTCCTTAAAAGTGCCAGTACTTCCTCCTCTTTAATTGTCATAGTTTCCATAACTTCCCTACTTGTTTCCCTTACCTTACACTATTCAATATCCTTCTCCTTAGTGAATACTGAAGAAAAGAAATTGTTCAAAATCTCCCCCATCTCTTTCGGCTCCACACATAGCTGTCCACTCTGATTCTCTAAGTGACCAATTTTATCCCTCACTATCCTTTTGCTATTAATATAATTGTAGAAACCCTTTGGATTTATTTTCACCTTACTTGCCAAACCAACCTCGTATCTTCTTTTAGCTTTTCTAATTTCTTTCTTAAGTTTCTTCTTACATTCTTTATTTTCTTTATATTCCTTATTTACTCCATGCTGCCTATATTTATTGTAGATATCTCTTTTTTTCCTAACCAAGCTTCCAATATCCCTTGAAAACCATGGCTCTCTCAAACTTTTAACCTTTCCTTTCAACCTAACAGGAGCATAAAGATTCTGTACCCTCAATATTTCACCTTTAAATGACCTCCATTTCTCTAATACATCCTTCCCATAAAACAAATTGTCCCAATCCACTCCTTCTAAATCCTTTTGCATCTCCTCAAAGTTAGCCTTTCTCCAATCAAAAACCTCAACCCTGTGTCCAGTCCTATCCTTCTCCATAATTATATTGAAATTAATGGTATTGTGATCACTGGACCCGAAGTGCTCCCCAACACGTACTTCTGTCACCTGACCTATTTCATTCCCTAACAGAAGATCCAACACTGCCCCTTCTCTTGTTGGTTCCTCTATGTATTGCTGCAAAAAACTATCCTGCACACATTTTACAAACCCCAAACCATCCATCCCTTCTAAAGTATGGGCTTCCCAGTCTATGTGCGGAAAATTAAAATCTCTCACAATCACAACGCTATGCTTACATTTCCCAACATGTATTCCATTTGCCACTTTTTTGCCCATTCTTCCAATTTGTCTAAGTCTTGCTGCAATCACATTGCCTCCTCAGTATCCACCAATCTTTGTATCATCTGCAAAATTCACCACAAAGTGATCAGTTAGACTAACTAAATCATTGACAAACAATGTGAAAAGTAGCAGTCCCAATACATGTTCCTAATGTTGGGGGAGTCTTGAACCAGAGGACGCAGTTTAAGAATAAGGGGTAGGCGATTCAGAGCAGAGTTGAGGAAAAGCTTTTTCTCCCAGAAAGTTGTGGATCTATGGAATGCTCTGCCTCAGAAGGCAGTGGAGGCCAATTCTCTGGGTGCTTTCAAGAAAGATTTAGATAGAGCTCTTAAAGATAGTGGTGTCAAGGGATATGGGGAGAAGGTAGGAACGGGTTACTGATTGTGGATGATCAGCTATGATGACATTGAATGGCGGTGCTGGCTTAAAGGGCCGAATGGCCTACTCCTGCACCTATTGGCTATTGTCTATAATACTAACCTCTGAGGAACAACACAGGTCACAGACAGCCCACCAGAAAAGGCCCCCTTTATTCCCACTCGCTGCCTCCTGCCTGTCAACCATTCCTCTATCCATGGCAGTATATTTCCTGTAATACCATAAGACTTTATCTTGTAATGCAGTCTCATGTAGGGCATCTTATCAAATGCCTTTTGAAAATCTAAGTAAATGACATCCACTGCCTCTCCTTTCTCTGCCCTGTTTGTTACCTCCTCCACAAATTCTGACATACTTGTCAAGTAAGACTTCTCTTTACAGAAACCATGTTGACTTTGACTTAATTTATCATCCAAGTAACCCAAAACCTCATCCTTAATAATGGATCCCAACACTCTCCCAACCACTGAGGTTAGGTTAACTGGCCTATAATGTCCTCCCTTTGTAAAGAATGGAGTGACTTTTTCAATGTTTCAGTCCTCTGGGACCATAACAGAATCAAGCGATTCATGAAAGATTATGACCAATAAATACATCCATTATCTCTTCAACAACCTCTCTCAGGACACTGGGATGTAGTCTATCTGGCCCGTGTGACTTATCCACCTTAAGACCTTCCAGTTTACCTTGCACTTTTTCATTTATAATAGCAATAGTATCACTCCTACTCCCTGATACCACTGACCTCTGGCACACCACTAGAGTCTTCCACAGCAAACACTGAAGCAAAGTACTTATTCAGTTCATCACTCATTTCTTTGTCACCCATTACTACCTCACTAATATAATTTTCCAGTGATCCAATATCAACTACCCCCTTCCTTTTATTGTTATATAACTGAAAAAATCTTTTTGTATCCTGCTTTATATTATCAGCTAATTTGCCCTCATATTTCATCTTTTCCCTTCTTATAGCTTTTCTCATTGTATTTTGTTGGTTATTAAAAACTTACCAATCATCCAACTTCCCATTCATTTTTGCAAACTTATATGCCCTTTCCTTGGCTTTTATGCAGTCCTTAACTTCCCTTGTCAGCCACCATTGCTTAGCCCTGTTGTTTGAGAACTTCTTCTATGGGTCATATCTATCCTATTCCCAGAAACTTCAGCCACCTCTGTTCTGCCATCATCTCCACTAGTATCCTCCTTTAATCCACCTGGGCAAGCTCCTCTCATGCTTCTTTAATTCCCTTGATTCATTTGTAATACTGATACGTGAATTATGCTTCTCCCTTTCAAATTGCAGCATGAATTCAAGGGATGATGTGGAATGTGTGCCATCCAATTAGGGGGAGATTTTCTTGGTGAGGGACACTAAGGTTGGTCTTTGGTTTTTTTGTTTGAAGAGAAAAGATGCTGGGGAGAACCAGTCGTAGGATACAACCCAGTGGGAGACCCATTTGTTGCAGATGAATTGCAAGCAACGTTCGGAAGGCTGTGTGCAGACCGAAGGCCCAGTACATGAGTTACTGAGAATTTCAAGATGAGCTCCAACTTGTGCACATCTGACTGTTTAATTAAAATGGGCCCTTTTTTTGTTTTTCTTTACTAACCCTTTAGTTACGATTCAAATATAATTCCTTTAATTGTATTGTGTGGAGGGCTGTCAGAGGTGACAGAAGAACATTGATTGGATGCAAAACTGGACTGAGAAGTGGCAGATGGAGTTCAACCCAGATAAGTTGGAGGTGGCAGATAAGTTGGCAGATAAATAGAGAGAGTATGGAGAAGATTTACTAGAATGTTTTCTGGGTTTCAGCACCTAAGTTACAGGGAAAGGCTGAAAAAGTTAGGTCTTTATTCTTTGGAGAGTAGAAGGTTGAGGGGGGACTTGATAGAGGTATTTAAAATAATGAGGGGGATAGATAGAGTTGACGTGGATAGGCTTTTTCCTTTAAGAGTAGGGGAGATTTAAACAAGAGGACATGATTTGAGAGTTAGGGGGCAAAAGTTTAAGGGGCAATTTCTTTACTCAGAGAGTGGTAGCTGTGTGGAATGAGTTTCCAGTAGAAGTGGTAGAGGCAGGTTCGGTATTGTCATTTAAAGCAGAATTGGATAGGTATGTGGACAGGAAAGGAATGGAGGGTTATGGGCTGAGTGCTGGTCAGTGGGACTAGGTGAGAGTAAGCATTCATTACGGTCTAGAAGGGCCGAGATGGCCTGTTTCCGTGCTGTAATTGTTGTATGGTTATATAAGTGTGAAGTAGTTCATTTTGGTAGGTCAAATATGATGGCCGAATGTAGTATTAATGGTAAGACTCTTGACAATGTGGAGAATCAGAGGGATCTTGGGGTCCGAGTCCACAGGATGCTCAAAGCAGCTGCACAGGTTGACTGTGGTTAAGAAGGCGTACGGTGTATTGGCCTCCATCAATTGTGGAATTGAATTTAGGAGCCGAGAGGTAATGTTGCAGCTATATAGGACCCTGGTCAGACCCCAGATGGAGTACTGTACTCACTTTTGGTTGCTTCACTACAGGAAAGAAGTGGAAGCCATAGAAAGGTTGCAGAGGAGATTTACAAGGATGTTACCTGGATTGGGGAGCACTCCTTATCTAAATAGATTGAGTGAACTCGGCCATTTCTCCTTGGAACAATGGATGAGAGGTGACCTGATTGAGATGTATAAGATGCTGAGAGGCATTGATCGTGTAGATAGTCAGAGGCTTTTTCCCAGGGCTGAAATGGTTGCCACAAGAGGGCACAGGTTTAAAGTGCTGGGGAGTAGGTACAGAGGAGATGTCGGGTAAGTTTTTTACTCAGAGAGTGGTGAGTGCGTGGAATGGGCTGCCAGCAAAGGTGGTGGAGTATCCACACAAACAGGTTTGAGGTGGGGGAACCATCTCAATCTCACAAGTTTGGTGAGACTGTAAAGTGTTTTCCCTAGACTTAGGCAGCCAAGGAAACCAGGGGGTTTCATAGATATTACATCATCTACTTGTAAACCTGCTGGCTTATCCTCAGCTCTATCACACTGGTTCCCATCCCTTGCCATATTAGTTTAATCCACACCCAATAACTAGAAAACCTGGTTGCAAGGATGTTTGTCCCCCTCAGATTCAAGTACAATCCGTTCCTTTTGTATAGGTCACACCTGCCCCAGAAGAGGTCCCAATGATCCAGAAATCTGAAACCCTGCCCCCTGCTCCAATTCTTCAGCCACGTGTGATCTCTGGCTTCTCAATCTCCCCCTTGAGAATTTTCTGCAGACTTTCTGAGACACCCTGGACCCTAGCACCTGGGTAACAACACACCATCATTGCAGCTCTTTCTTGGCCACATAATCTCCTGACTGTCCCCTGAATTATCGGGTCTCTGCCTTCCCAGCTGAGCCATAGAGCCAACCACAGTGCCATTGGCATGGCTGCTGCTACTGTTCCCTGATAGTTTTACCCCCCGCCAGCAGTATTCAAAGGGATATACTTGTTGCTGATGAGAATGGCCACAGGGGAACCCTGCGCTGACTGTTTACTCCCCTTACCTCTCCTGGTGGTCACCAATTTACAAACTGAAGCCTCAGTAAATGTTTCATCTATGAAGTTTTCAGCCTCTCGGATGCTAGTACATCCAGCTCCTGCTCCAGTTCCTTGACCTTGTCAGTCAGGAGCTAAAGTTGGGTGCACCTACTACATTTGTAGTCACCATGGAGACTATTAGGTACCCTGAAATCCCACATCTATACGAGGAGCATTCCACTGCCTTTATCATCCTGCCTGCACCAAACTAAGAACTAAATATTTACAGACAATAAAAAAAGCTTACCTGTTCTTATCTGTGACTGCTCTCTGAAATCTTTGAATTTTGCACTCACCTTTGTCACCTTACTCAGGCTGTTCTTGCCAAGCTTGTTATACATTTGGTTCCAACTTTTCAAGCCCAATTTCCACAGTCAAAGCAAATGATAACAAACATCACACCACCCTTAGCCTCTGACTGTTCTTGCTGAAGTCTGTTGAGCCCAAGCCTGACCACTGTAACATTGACACACTCTTTTCAAATGGCTCCCTGCCCTGCTGTGATATCACTCTTTCACTTGCTAATTCAGAATGATTCACTCTAGATGAGAGTTATTCTTTTCAAATGGCTCCCACCCTGCACAATGTTGCTCTCTCACTCATAATTAAAAGGGTTAAGTTTAGATTATTTTCCAAATGTAGTAGGAGAGTCTAGGATCCAGAGGGCACAGCCTCAGAATAAAGGGATGTCCTTGAAAACTGAGGTGAAGGTTCCAGCGACTTCATCGTCCAGAAAGGCAGCTTAAGTCAATTGCTCCTCCAGAAAAACGCATATTTTGCCCCATTAATCAATCAAATATAAGATCTTTCGAAATTATCTGAATTGATAAGGGGGGCAAAAATGGAGAAAAAGAATGGAGATTAAAAAAAAGCATTACTGATGAGCATATGGACAAGAGGGGTGCAGCGAGTGGAAGCGATAAAAATTCTGGAAGTGATACGGGGATTCCGAAAAGCAATAAAGCAGCAACTAAATGATGTCAGAACAGAGCTCGCCAATGTCAATCAAAAAATAGCGGTGGCAGAGACACGAATTAAAAAGTTGGAAGATCGCATGCAAAACGTGGAATGGATACTAAGTAAAATGATAAAAATATTAAATCAACAAGGAAGTAAACTGCTTGACCAAGAGAGAAGATCACAGCAGAAAAATATCAGGATATACAATGTTCCCGAAGGAGCGGACTGTTTGCCTATGATTGAGTTTGTACTAAAGTCGCTGTGGGATGCGCTAGAGATTTCTTCGACTGTGGAGCTTGAAATTGAGAGGGCACATTGTGCACTTGCCCCGCGGCCTACTGGAGATAGAGAAGACAAGCCATGCTCAATAGTAATTAGATTCCTTTGATGCAATAAAAAGGAGCGGAGATTCTACGAAGGGCCTGGGGAAAGAAGAGGGTGTTTTTGGACAGGTAATTGGTTTTGATCAAGATTACCCCCCCCCCCCCCCCGGCGGTCCTGCAGAAATGTAAAGAATACTCTGAAGTAAAGCAAATATTAAACCAAGGAAGGATTAGATTCCAGACTCCATACCCTGCTAAACTGCGGGTGTTTTACGAAGATGGGATGCAACTATATCAGACAGTGCAAGAGGCAACTACAGACATGAAGGCCAACACAAAGTACACTGCAGATGCTGTGGTCAAAGCAACACGTACAAACAAGCTGGAGGAACTCAGCAGGTCAGGCAGCATCTGTGGAAACATTGACTGCTCATTTCCACAGAGACATGAAGGCCAGAGGGTTGCCCGTCAGGGTGATCAAACCGAGGGAAAGCCTGGCTGAGCAGTTATCCTGCTCTTCTTGGGAAATAGTGAGAGAATCAAGAAAGCAGGGGATGGGAGAAGGAAGAGAGAAGTATAAGAGACTGAGAGTTTTCCAAAGACAGCCTTCACCCCCTCCGGAAGAGCCATAAGGTTTGGCTAACTTCAAAAATGTTGATAAGCTAAATGGAAGCAAAAATAGATGGTGCTATACCTATCTTGAGAAATATTTATTATAATGTGGATTTTATATTACTCAATTATTCTTTTTTATTCATTCATTCACTCCTTTTGCCCCACCTAAATGAGACTATTTTATATATATATATATATATATATATATATATGTGTGTGTGTGTGTGTGTGTGTATATATATATATAGGAGGAATACACAGGGAAATCTTTTCTGTGTAATGGATATAGATTTGTTCACTTACTTTTATGGGTACTGCAATGGGGGCCCTCAACTCACAAGTAGGAGGGTCTATCCTCCACAGCTAGATGTTTCCTCTAGCTCAACCCAGGGTAATCGACTAGAGACCTCAGCCTTGGAAACACATCTTCATAGCCTTTTTTTAAAATTATTCACATTTCTGGGTTCTTATTTGTTCAGGGAGTAGATCCATTAAGTTTTATCCTGCTAATTTCAATGAGATATTGACAGATAAATACACATGGCTAAGGACAAAGTAAAATTAATTTCTTTTGTCAACGGGCTGATAAATCTAATGAAATGTAGTAGAATTCTATCCAAAATGAAAAAAGAACAAGCCCATTTAGTATATTTATAGGAAAGTGATAATGAGCATGGAAGACTAAAGAGAATCGGCTTCACTAATTTGTTTCTCTCATATAAATCAGCACATAGGAGAGGAGTTGCTATTCTTATCTCAAGTAAGCTAAATTTTGTAAAAGTATTTGAAATGGGAGATAAGGAGGGCAGATATATTCTGGTAAGGGGGAATATAAACAGAAATTCAGTTACTCTATTGAATATATATGCACTATCTTCATAGAAGAAAAAATAAGGAATAAAACATTAGAGTAATTACAAAATAGGCTGAAGGAACTAGGGAAAAAACACAAATTGACTTTGGCACAGGATACATTAGAAGAAATTTTAAAAACTAGGAATGAAATTAATAGTTTGGCTACGCAATAAATCAGGTAAAATTTAATGTTTGTGAAACAGGCATTATGAAACTGGATCTAAGTCTATGAAAATGCTTGCGTGGAAACTGAAAAAAAAGATAGCAGAAAATACAATTCATAGAATTAGGGATCCAAGAACAAAAATGATTAAAAAGAAAGCTAAGTGAAATTCAAGAAGCTTTTGAAGTGTTTTACAAAACTCTACATTCCAAAGTTCCAGTGGGAAGCATAACCCAAATTGACACCTTTTGAATTCTCTAGAGTTACCCACTTTAAGACAAGAACAAAATAGAATGACGACTGCTGACATAACTGAAGTTGAATTAAAAGCTACAATTAGTTGGCTTAAATTAAGCAAGTCACCAGGATCAGATGGGTATACGGCAGAGTGGTACAAAGAATTTAAAAATGAGTTAATTCCTGTCTTACTCCCCACACTGAATTCAGCTCTAAAAAAGGCACAAATACCACCCAGCTGGAAGGAAGCGATAACCTCAGCTATACCAAAAGAAGGCAAGGGTAAAATGGAATGTGGGTCATTTAGACCAATATCCGTTCTTAAAGTAGGTTATAGATTATTTATCTCCATTATGGCTAAACGATTAGAAGAGTTTCTACCCATACTGATACATAATGATCAGACAGGTTTTATACAATAATGCCAAACACAGGACTAGATACGAAGGACACTTCATATTATGAATCATATACAAAAAATAAATTCGAAGCAATAGCGATAAGCGTGGATGCTGATAAAGCATTTGATTTGGTTAATTGGAATTTTCTTTACAGAGCTTTACATAGATTTGGTTTCCACGGCACAATTATTAAAACTATACAGGCACTATATGACAACCCTACTGCTAGGATTAAAATCAATGGATACTTATCAAATAGTTTTACCCTAGAAAGGGGCACGAGACAGGGTTGTGCATGGTCACTGCTACTCTTCGCATTATATCTGAAACCATTAACTCAATACATCAGACAAATTGAAGATATCAGGGGAATTACTATTAAATTGACCTGTTACGCGGATTACATTTTGATCTATCTAGGACAACCAACATACTCTTTACCTAAATTGATGCAATCCTTTGAACAATATGGTCAATTATCAGGATGCAAGATCAACATACTTTCATATAACTATAGCCTACCAAGAGAAATTGAAAGTAGATATCCCTGGGCATGGCAAACAGAGTCTTTCAAATATTTGGACATCATTATGCCAAAAGATTTGGCAAAATTATCAGAATGCAATTATCAGCCTATATATAAAAAAATTAAGGAGGATGGGGCAAAATGGAACCTGATTCCTTTTTTTCAGTCTCAATTCAAGGATTGAGTTTATTAAAATGAATATACTGCCCAGACTGTTATATCTCTTTCAGACCCTATCAATAGAGATTAATAAAATCAATTCAATGAATGGAACAAGATGCTATCAAGGTATATTTGGCAGGGTAAAAGGCCTAGAGTTCATCTCAAAACTTTGCAATTAGCCAAGGAAAAGGGGGGGGGATGGGGTTTACCTTAGAGATAATCTTAGAGATTATCTAATAATCTTAGAGATTATTATTTTGCAGCACAGTTGAGAGCTGTGATATGTTGGTGCAACTCATCATATGACGCTCAGTGGAAAAACATTGAGAAAAATATACTTCCCATCCCCATACAGGCAATTTTGGCTGACAACAACCTACAAAGGTACATAAATACTACTGATAACCCATGGGTGAAATGGACTCTTAAAATATGGAAAACTATTATAAAAGAATATAAACTAGAGGGAGATACTGCAATTCTTAAATGCTGTGCATATGATTCGGATTTTACGCCGAATAAACTGGATGCTAGATTTAAGGACTGGATAGCTAAAGGAATAACAGCTCTTTGCAAGATAATGAAAGAAGGAACAACTGTTCAGTTTTGAAATGCTTAAAGAGCAACACATTAGAAAAACAAGACTTTTATTGGTATTTACAGATGCGATAATATGTTAATAGGATGGTTAAAAATGTAACCAAGGCAAGAACATCTTTGATCAAACTGTTTAGAAAATCTTATAATACAGATAACGGTAGTAGAATAGTTTCAAGCGTATATAAGGGTTTGTCAAATCTTAAAACACATTCGACTTCATACATTAAAACAAAATGGGAGAAGGAAGAAATCCCCTTATGATAGTAAGCTCCCTGTTTGCTGGAGAAATTGTGGAAATCAAAATGCAAACCATTAACGTATTTTCTGGGAATGCCCCGTTCTTAAAGACTATTGGAGTGAGATACACAATGCCTACAAGACTTCTTTAAATGTGAAATACCCTTAGAAAGTAAGACCATATATTTTGGGTATATACCTCAAGAATAGTTGAAAAGAGATAAATATTTAATGAATATACTGCTGGTGGCTGGTAAAAAGACTCTTACTAGGAAATGGTTATCACAGGAGAGCCCAACCTTAAATGCATGGATGGAAATTACAATGGACATTTACAAAATGGAGAAGATAACAGCATCTGTTAATCATAAGTTGGAACAATTTGATTCATACTGGGGAAAGTGGTTTAACTACATAACACCTCATAGGCCTGATTTTATCCTCTCAAATCAATGAATATTTTTTTTTAAATCACTCTACTTGTACATAGTTTTCTCCTTTCACTTGTTCTCATTCCTCTCTATTCTATACCTCAGATAAATATTATGTGGAGATTTGGGGCATATATGACTATATGATATATAAAAAATTAATTACAAAAATAAAGAAAACTGAGATGGGAAAATTTCTTCAGCCAGATGGTAGTGAATCTGCAATATTTCTTGCCACAGAGGACCATGTGTTCGGTTATATTCATGCAAGAGATTGATTGATTCTTGATTGGCAAAAGCGGTTAAGGGTTACAGAAAGAAGGCAGGAGAATGAGTTGAAAAAAATACATCAGCTATGATTCAATGGAACAATCTATTTCTTCTATAATTATGGCTTGATGGTTTTGTGTCCAAATCTTTATACCCAATGCCTCAGGTCACGAAGGTTCATGTACCACATGCCTTTTTCATTGCTGTATCAGTCTTCTTTTGCTACATTCAGGGAGCTATGAACTTGCATCACAAGGGCTGTATCAATGCTCCCAAGGTCCCTGCCATTTACTATATATGTCTCTTTTTACCAGAATTTGAGCTTCCAAAGTGTGTTATCTCATAACTCTTGACTAAATTGCATCTGCCACTGCTTTGTCCAACATTTCACCTGATCCATGTCCTACAGTATCATCAGGTAACCTTCATCAGCAGCTTCAACTCCATTAATTTCCATGTCCTAAATAGGCAAGCAATGAAAATTAATGATATAAATGTGGAATATAGCTTCAATGAAAGCAGCATTGGCTCTCAGCAGGGTTTGCTGGAAAGAAAGAACAGGGTGGGTGCAAAAGAAAAAAAATCTGATATGAGGAGGGAACATGTTTGAACTGAGGACCAAAAACATCATACTGCTACCACATTCTACCACTCTGAAACAGTCAGGAGAGATAGACATTAATTAGGCAAATAATTTAAGATTCAAAACAGTTTATTGTCATTTCCATGCACAAAAGTAATGAAGAATGAAATAATTGTTACTCTACATTTGATACAGCACAAAAAAACACAATAAGCTAAAGAATCCAATAATGAAAAAAATATTAATAAAAAGTTAGTTTATATGTATATATTGATTGGATGCCCATAATGCCCATAAGGCAGGGAACAAGAGAGTCTGCACATAAGGTGACTCTGACAGGAAATGATAAAATCGTGGTGCTTTACTACTTGGGGAAAGTAACTTTTTGTGTCTGGTGGTCATATGTAGCCTCTTCTCTAATAGGAGTGGGACAAACATAGTGGATGGGATCCTTCATGTTACTGGCCCTTTTCCAGCACCTTTCTGGGCAGACTGTTGCCAGTGAAGCATTGGGCAACTTTGACTACCCATGGTAGAGCCTTCCTGACCACCACAGTGCAGTTTCCATTGATACAATGTTAGGGTGCTCTCTACTGTGCATCTGTAGAAGGATGTGAGTATAAATGTGAATAGTCCAGCTCTCTTCAGCTTCTTTGGAAAGTAGTCATTGGTGAGTTTTCTTGATTGTGTAGGATGTGTTCTAGGACTATGACGGATTGTGCGAGATGTGCACTCACAGGAGTTTGAAAATGCTCACAGTTCCCACTGCTGTGCCACAAATGTGAAGAGGGGAGTAGGGATACAAGTTCCCTACTATGGTCGATAACCATCTCCTTTGTCCTGTTGATATTGGGGAAGAGGTTATTTACCTGACACCAGGCATCAAGCTCTCCATCCATAAAGTGAGGGTCTGTAAGGCCTTCGTTGTTGGTGATGAACCCCAGCACTGTTGTGTCATCAGAAAACTTGACAGTGTGATTACTCAAATGTTTGACTGTGGAGTCGTGTGTGAGCAGACTGTACAGCAATGGGCATATCACACAGCTCTGAGGAGCACGTGTGTTGAGAGTAATTGGGAGGGAGAAGCATTTATGTATCCTGACTGACTGTTGATTAGAAAGTACAACACCCAATTGCACAGTGGTGTATTCAAACTGAGAGTAGGATCTTGTTCACCAAGATCTGTGGACAATGTCGAACTGAAATTCAGAACTAGCTTTCTGACATAAATGTCTTTGTTTTCTACGTGTGTCAGAGTCAGCTACATTATAGATGATATGGCATCTGTCATAGAGCTGTTCCATCGGTAAGCATGTTGGTGAGTGTCAAGAAGGACGGGAATGGAATTCCTGGTACGCGCCATTACCAGCCATTCAAAACACCTCATTGGCATCAGTGGAACTGGACAGTAGCTGTTTAGTTCCGAAGGTGCAGAGTCCTTTGATACAGGGATGATGGTGGCTGATTTGAAGCACGTGGGAAGAGCAGCCTGGATGAGCGAAGTGTTGAAGATGTCAGCGTGCTGGTGTGCACTCCATGAGTACTCGGCCTGCGTATATACTATGATATGCCAGTATACTGTAATAAGCCGGTAATGGGAGAGGACCTCACTACATTTGATTAACTGCAATATAAACAATTATGCTTCCTAAGGTTGTCATAGCTGGGGTCATAGTGGGGATAAGCTCCCACTACCTATAATGTGCTCTAAATGGCATGTGACTCTAATAGCCTCTGACAACCAGGTCCAACACTTGGCCTTCACGCGTGGCTTAACTACTAGGCCCAGCGGAACTGTTTCTACTGACAAGAAAAGGGGCAAAGGTGGACCACTGATGCTTCAAAACCAGTTGCTTTGGGAAGTTGTACTATAATGTGTGTTCTCCTGTTGCATAGTTGAATGAGTCTGTTCGAAAGGGCGCTCTGTTCAAAAGTAGAGGTGCTGCCTGCTTTCTTCGTGATTGCACTTATGTGTTGGATCCAAGACAGGTCCTCGGAAATAGTAACATTTTTACTAATGCTCTCCACCTCTGATCTACCATTTTGGACTGGGTCATGGATCTCTGGTTTCCCCTTCCTGAAATCTATAATCAGTTCTTTGGTCTTGCTGTCATTGAGTGAGAGGTTGTTGTTGTGGCACCACTCAGCTGGAATTTCAGTCTCCCTCCTATATGCTGATTCATTACCACCTCTGATTCGACCTATGACAGTGGTGTCTTCAGCAAACTTGAATACTGCTTTGGAGCATAGCCACACAGTCATAGTAAATGTAAAGCGAGTAGAGTAGGTGACTAAGCACACAGCCCTGCGGTGCACCTGTGCTGATAGAGATCATGGAGGGGATATTAAACACAACACAAAGTACACTGCAGATGCTGTGATCAAATCAAGATGTACAAACTAGCTGGAGGAACTCAGCAGGTCGGGCAGCATCCATTGAAACGAGCAGTCAACATTTCGGGCCGAGACGTTTCATCAGGACTGAGGAAGGAGGGGGCAGGGGCCCTATAAAGAAGGTGGGGGAGAGTGGAAGGTGCCAGGTGAAAAACCAATCAGAGGAAAGATCAAGGGGTGGGGGAGGGGAAGCAGGGAGGGAATAGGCAGGAAAGGTGAAGAAGGAATGTAAGGGGAGTAGAAAGCGGCAGAATCATGAGAGAGGTGATAGGCAGCTAGAAGAGGAGACAAAGTGAAAGTGGGATGGGGGAAGGGAGAGGGAGGGAATTACCGGAAGTTGGAGATTTTGATGTTCATACCAAGGGGCTGGAGACTACCCAGACGGTATATGAGGTGTTGCTCCTCCAACCTGAGTTTGGCCTCATCATGGCAGTAGAGGAAGCCATGTATGGACATATCTGAATAGGAATGTGCAGCAGAGTTGAAGTGGGTGGCAACCGTGAGATCCTGTCTGTTGTGACGGACGGAGTGGAGGTGCTTGACGAAGCGGTCCCCAATTTGCGTCGGGTCTCACCGATGCAGAGGAGGCCACGCCGGGAGCACCAGATGCAAAACCGGACCCCAACAGACCCACAAGAGAAGTGTTGCCTCACCTGGAAGGACTTTTTGGGCCCTGAATGGTGGTAAAAGAGGAGGTGTAGGGACAGGTGTAGCACTTACACTTGCAGGGATAAGTGCCAGGTGGGAGATCTGTGGGGAGGGACATGCAGACCAGGCAGTCACAGAGGGAACGATCCCTGTGAAAAGTGGAGAGGTAGAGAGGGAAAGATGTGCTTAGTGGTGGGGTCCTGCTGAAGGTGGCGGAAGTTGCGGAGGATAATATGCTAGATCTGGAGGCTGGTGGGGTGGTTGGTGAGGACAAGGGGAACACTGTCCCCTGTTGTGGTGATGGGAGGATGGGGTTAGGGCCGAAGTACGGGAAATGGAGGAGATGCGGGTGAGGGCATCATTGATGACCGCAGAAGGGAAACCACGATTCTTAAAGAAAGAGGACATTTGAGATGTCCTGGAACGGAAAGCCTCATCCTGGGAGCAGATGCGGAGGAGATGGAGGAATTGGGAATAGGGGATAGCATTTTTACATTTGGCAGGGTGGAGAGAGGTAATTATGTGAGTCAGTGTGTTTATAGAAGATGTCTGAGTGTCTCTCCAGAGATGGAGACTGAGAGATCGAGAAAGGGGAGAGAAGTGTCCGAGATGGACCAAGTGTATTTGAGGGCTGGGTGAAAGTTAAAGGCAAAGTCGATGAAATTGATGAGCTCAGTATGACAATAGACAATAGGTGCAGAAGTAGACCATTTGGCCCTTCGAACGTAGGAAGCAGCACCAATGTATTTGTCAGTGTAGCGAAGGAGGAGATATTAATGCCAATCCAAATTGATTGAGGTCTGTAAGTATGGAAATCCAGCATCCAATTGCACAAGGAGGTACTGAGGCCAAGGTCTTGGAGTTTATTGGAAACATAGAAAACATACAGCACAATACAGGCCTTTTGGCCCACAAAGTTGTGTGAACATGTCCCTACCTTAGAAATTACTAGGCTTACCTATAGCCCTCTATTTTACTAAGCTCCATGTACCTATCTAAAAGCCTCTTAAAAGATCCTATCATATCCACCTCCATCACCATTGCTGGCAGCCCATTCCATCTACTCACCACTCTCTGAGTAAAAAACTTACCCCTTACATCTCTTCTGTACCTACTCCCCAGCACCTTAAACCTATGTCCTCTTGTGGCAACCATTTCAGCCCTGGGAAAAAGCCTCTGATTATCCACATGATCAATGCCTCTCATCATCTTGTACATCTCTATCAGGTCACCTCTCATCCTCTGTCGCTCCAAGGAGAAAAGGCCAAGTTCACTCAACCTTTTTTTATTGATTAGTTTTGAGGGGTTGATAGTATTGAATGCTGACTGTAGTTGATAAAGAGCATCCTGATGTATGTACCTTTGCTGTACAGATGTTCCAGGATTGAGTGAAGAGCCAATGAGATGCCATCTGCTGTGGACCTGTACGCATTTTGGAGTAGATCCAAGTCATCTCTCAGGCAAAACCTCTCAAACCACTTCATCACTATGGGCAATAGTCAATGAGGCAGGTCACCATTATAATTGAAGCCTGCTTGAAGCAAGTATGTACTAAACACTGGCATAGCAAAGGGTTAAAGATCTCAGTGAACACACTAACCAGGACTTCATTTGACTATTTGGTGTTCCAAGTTGGGGGAATATGAGTTTGATAGAACTGCCATGGCAGAGCACCAACAAGAGATTGAACAAAGTCCTTGAACAAAGTCCCATGAGGCAGACCGATAGAAGTAAAAATGCATGTAATGCAAGTAAAGTGCCAAAGTTTGTTAGGAGGGCAAATTATACCCTGGACTTTATCTCTGGGGATTTGGAAGTTTAGAAATAGAAAGGTATTGCTAAAATTGTAAGGGTCTTGGTGAGGTAACTCCTAAATTGTGGTCCCCTCACTTAAGAAATGGTAAAGTAGAATGGATGGTATCCAAAAGAGATGCTCTCAGCTAATCCCTGGGATGAGAGGATTGGCTACCATGAACATCAAAAGCTCAATTTCTATTTTTTGGAGTTTTGCAGAATAATCAGTGAACTTATTGATACCTACCAAATATTGAAAGAATGGACATGCAGAGGATGTTTCCAATAGTGGGAGTGTCCAGGGCTAGAGGGCACAGCTTCACAATACAAGGATATCCCTTTCGAGCAAAGATGAGGAGGAACTTTAGTCAGTGGGTGGTGAATCTGTGGAATTCATTGCCTCAGATGAATGTCTCCTCGCATCTTATAGAATCATAAAAATGTGCAGCACAGAAATAGACCTTTTTGCTCCACCACATCCATATGACCAAGATACCTATCCACACTAATCCCATTTGTCTGTAGGCCTGTATCCTTCGGTGCCTTTCCTATCTAAGTGGAAGGTATTTTTGCAGTACGAGTTGTATTATAGTCTTGGTCAGGATAACTCCAAGGAAATTCAAGCCAAGCTCGACTTCTTTTTCAGACAAAGGGTAATAAGATTTCTGGACCTTACTGCTTGAAAGGATAGTAGAGGCTATAATCACTAAAACAAGTGGAACTGTGATTAAACTAGAAAGCATATTTTTGGTCACAATGTATACGTAGGGATGACTGATGTATGACTGATTCCTGTGGTGTATATTTCTATAAAGATCTTACACTCATGGGGAGTTACTTACAGATTTATACCTCCCTAGGTCTTCATAATAATCTACTGCTAGAGTTCTCACTTGAGCTATAAAGCAATAAGTATGGGAGAAAACTGGTACAGCAACTGCTATAATAAAATCATTCAATGATCCATAGATGGCTTTTAATAGATCCTTGTTGATTAATTTTTTTCCATCGCTGTTGCAATCTGTTATTTCTCCATGCTCGCACAGGAGATTTGAAGCAGTCCGGGCAGAAGATGTTGAGGGCATAATGGACAACAAGGAAGGCTATCAAAGTTTATAGTGGGATCTCGACCAGCTGGAAAAAAGAGCTGAAAAATGGCAGATGAGATTTGTTTCAGACAAGTGTGAAGTGTTGCACTTTGGGAGGACAAACCAGGATAGGGCTTACACAGTGACACCGAAAAAGGGGGTACAACAGAGAGATCTGGGAATACAGATCCATAATTCCTTGAAAGTAGCAGGTAGATTGGATTGTAAATAGAGTTTTTGACACATTGGCCTTTATATATCAAGGTAAAGGAGATGGGATGTTCTGGTCGCCTATCTACAGGAATGATATCAATAAGATTAAAAGACTGCAGAGAAAATTGTTCCTTGATGTTATAGGCAAAGATTGAATAGGTTAAGACTTAATTCTCTAGAGTGTAGGAGAATACAAATACAAACACAAGTACTTCATTGTCACCAAAGAATTGATACTAGAGCGTACAATCATCACAGTGATATTTGTTTCTGCGCTTCGCGCTCCCTGGAATACAAATCAAATTAAATATAATAAAAATTTAAATTATAAATCATAATTAGAAAATAGAGAAGGGAAAGTACGGTAGTGCAAGTCAGGTCCAGATGTTTGGAAGGTACGGCCCAGATCCGGGTCAGGACCTGTTCAGCAGTCTTATCACAGTTGGAAAGAAGCTGTTTCCAAATCTGCCCGTATGTATCTTCAAGCTCCTGAACCTTCTCCCAGAGGGAAGTGGGACAAAAAGTGTGTTGGCTGGGAGGACTTATCCTTGATTATCCCAGCAGCATTGCTCCGACAGCGTGTGGTGTAAAGTGAGCCCAAGGATGGAAGATTGGTTTGTGTGATGTGCTGGGCTATGTTCACGATCTTCGGCAGCTTCTTCAGGTCTTGGACAGGACAACTTCCATACCAGGTTGTGATGCACCCTAGAAGAAAGGTGCACCTATAAAAATTAGTGAGGGTTTTAGGGGACAGGCCAAATTTCTTCAGCTTTCTCAGGAAGTAATGGTGCTGGTGGGCCTTCTTGGCAGTGGACTCTGCTTGGTTAGACCAAGTCAGGTCATTTGCATCATTCACCCCAAGGAACTTAAATCTTTTGACCTGTTCCACCTGCGCACCACCGATGTAGATGGGGTTGTGCGGTCCACTACTCCTTCTGAAGTCAACAACCAATTCCTTCATCTTGCTGACATTGAGGGATAGGTTATTGTCTTCGCACCATGCCACCAGGTTCTTAATTTCCTCTCTGTACGCAGACTCATCATTACCCAAGATGCAACCTACAATTGTGGTGTCATCAGCAAACTTATATATTGAGTTCGATGGAAACTTGGCTACACAATCATGGGTGTACAGTGAGTACAGCAGGGGGCTGAGTACACAGCCTTGTGGGGCACCGGTGCTCAGAGTGATTGTAGAGGAGAGCTTGTCCCCTATTTTTACAGCCTGGGCCCTGTCTGTGAGGAAGTTGAAGATCCAGCTGCAGATCTGAGTGCTAAGACCCTGGTTCCAGAGCTTAGGAATCAGTTTATTTGGAATGATGGTATTAAAGGCAGAGCTGTAGTCGATGAAAAGGAGCCTTACATATGCGTCTTTATTCTCCAGATGTTCTAAGGAAGAATGTAGTGCCAGAGAGATGGCATCTGTCATTGACCTGTTGCTCCGGTAGGCGAATTGCAAAGTGTTGAGGTTGACCAGTAGTTTTTGGTTGATGAGTGCCATAACCAATCACTCGAAGCACTTCATAGCAATTGATGTTAGAGCCACAGGTTGGTAGTTATTCTGGCATGCCACCTTGCTTTTCTTTGGCACCGGGATTATCATTGCCTTCTTAAAACATGAGTGGACCTTAGACTGAAGCAGGGAGCACTTAAAGATGTCAGCAAACATTCAGCTAGCTCGCTTGCACAGGCCTGGAGAACGTATCCCAAGACGCCATCTGGGCCCATCGCCTTCCTTGGATTTATCTTCATGAAGGCTATTCTAACGTCTTCCTTGGTGACGATGAATCTTGATGCCACCAGGTCCAGTTCATCCAGAGGGGGCGGGACGCTCCTCTTCGGTTCAAATCTTGCGTAGAATACGTTAAGTTCTTCAGGAAGAGGAGCGCTACAGTTATTGATATTCCCAGACTTTTCTTTGCGCCCAGTGATCTCATTTAGACCCTGCCATAGTCTACTGGCATCCCTCTGGTTAGCCTGGGCTTCCAACTTGGCTCGATATTGCCTCTTGGCACCCTTAATGGCTTTCCGGAGTTCACACCTGGATTCCATGTAGTGACTGGTATCTCTGGACCTAAAAGCCACAGCTCTAACCTTTAAAAGGGACTGGACCTCATAATTCATCTAAGGCTTCCGGTTAGGGAATACCTGGATTGTCTTGCGAGACACACAGTCCTCTGTGCATTTCCAGATAAAGTCCGTGACAGCTGAAGCATACTCATCGAGGTTAGCTGCCCAGTCCTTGAATACTAACCAGTCTACCGATTCAAAACAGTCACGGAGGACCTCATCCGTTTCCTCTGTCCAACGCGATACCACTTTTGACACCGTGACCTCCCGCTTCAGTTTCTGTTTGTAAGCCGGGAGGAGGAGTACAGCCTGATGGTCCGATTTTCCGAAGTGAGGTAGTTGGACGGAACAGTAGGCATTCTTGACTGCAGTGTAGCAGTGGTCAAGTATATTCGGGCCGCTAGTGGAGCAGGAGACATGTTGGTCTAACTTTGGCAGCACTGTTCTGTGGTTGGCCTGGTTAAAGTCCCCGGCTGTAATGAGCAAAGCCTCCGGATACCTGGTCTCAAGTTCACAGTGTATTCACAGCACACTCCACGTCCGCCTGGGGGGGAATGTAGACCGCTGTCAGTATTACCGAGGTGAATTCCCGTGGCAGATAATAAGGACAACACTTCACTGACAGATGTTCCAGGTCTGGAGTGTAGGAGCTTGTCATTGCCACTGTGTCTGAGCACCCTGCAGTGTTGATCAGTAGGCAGACTCCATCTTCCTTCATCTTGCCCGAAGACGCCGTGCTGTGATTGAAAATCCCCCTGGTCGGATGGCACAGTTGGGGGTGGCAGGGAAGAGCCAGGTCTCAGTGAAACAGAATACACAGAAGGTCTGCATCTCCTAATATCTTGTATACCTCTATCATGTCTCCTCTCATCCTAACTCCCTTAATCTCTGATCATTCTCCCCCAAGTTCCTCATAAATAATTCACCTTTCATCCTTAATCTATGACCCCTAGTTCTAATCTTCCCCAATCTCAGTGGAAAAACCTGCTTGCATTAACCCTAGTAACACACAAAAAATACTAGAGTAACTCAATAGGTCAGACTACATCTACGGAGAGAAATAAAGAGTCAATATTTCGGGCTGAGACCCCCTTCATCAGGACTGATACCTTTCATAATTTTGTATACCTTTATTAAATCTCTCCTTATTCCGACCATTATGGCCCATTCCGACCAGCACCTCTCTGAAGCAAATGAGCACACAGAAGTGATGTCGGAGACCTCAAGATACCCCAGACAGATGCTTCCCCAGAGCGACCACCGTAGAGCCTCGTTGGTGGCTATCCACAGCTGCCAGAAGTGAGGCCTCCACCACCAACCTCGGAAATTGAGTCCGCAACCGTGACTCAGTTCACGGACTAGTTTCAGCCGGCAGCCCGGCCCTCTGGGATTAAGTGTCAACTTTGGGGCCTGACTAGATTGACAGCCCGGGCCCCCAACAGTTGGAAGTGGCAGCGGAGCCTCCCCCATCACTCGGCCCGACCTGGAGCGCCCAAAGATGCAACCCGCCGATCGATCCCCACAGGACGCGTCCACCAACCTCAAAGAGCTGCCAACAACACACTGCATCGATGGAAATCTGGAAAGATGCACAAATTACCAAGGAAGCGTGGGAAAAGAGCTGGGCCGCTGGTCAGATTGAAGCAGAGGGCCTTTAGGGTCCCTCCGCCCACCATCCTACTAGCTAATGTCCAAGCCATAGGGAACAAGGTGGATGATCTTAAAGGGAGACTCACCTACTGCAGGGAGACTAAACAGGGAGACATGATAGAGGTATACAAGATATTAGGAAGAATAGATAGAGTGCCTCTTCCCATATTGAGCAGGGGATCACTGCTCAATACAAGAGGATATTTCTTTAAAGTAAGGGGTGGAAAGTTCAAGGGGGTTATTGGAGGAAGGTTTTTTACTCAGAGAGTGGTTGGTGTGTGGAATTCACTGCCTGAGTCAGTGGTGAAGGCAGATACAGTATGAAATTTAAGAGACTGCTAGACAGGTATATGGAGGAATTTAGGTTGGGGGGGGTTATATGGGAGGTAGGGTTTAAGGGTTGGCACAACATTGTGGGTCGAAGGGCCTGTACTGTGCTGTACTATCCTATGTTCTATGAGAATTTCTTCACACAAAGAGTGATACAAGTGTGGAGTGAGCTATCACCAGAGCTACCAGTGGATTACAGCAGTTAAGAGGAGTTTAGGTAAATACGTGGATATGAAAGCTATGAAGGGTCATGGTCCGGTTGTGGGTCAATAGGTCTGGGCAGGATAACAGTTTGGATTGGACTGGATGTAGTGCTGTAGTACACTATGTCGCCGTAGCTCTGTGACTATGGACATCAGTGAGGCATGTTAAGCTGTCCAGAAAGTTAAGGCAATGGGATCAAAGGCAGTCTGGCTTGGTTTTAGGAGGCAGAGAGTAGTGGTGGAAGGATGCATTAACTGATAGAAAGTCTGTGGCCAGTGATGAGACCGCTGGTATTGGCATTGTGACCTTTGCTATTTGTGATCTATATTCTGGATGTGAATGAAGGAGCTATGTTTCTAAATGACATACAGTAAAACTGGGGATATTCTGGGTAGCAAGGAAGACTGTTTATGGCAAAGGCAGAATATCATTTGGATAATCCAACAGTTTTGTTAGATGGAACTTAATAGCAATTGCATCAAAGATTCATTTTTCGGAAACCCCACCATCCAGACCGTGCTGTCTTCTCACGGCTGCCATCAAGAAAAAGGTTCAGGAGCCTTAGATCCCACACCACCAGGGTCAGGAACAGTTATTACTCATAGGTACAGAGAAAACGTCAGGGGTAGGTTTTGTTTACACAGAGAGTGGTGAGTGTGTGGAATGGGCTGCCAGCAATGGTGGTGAAGGGAGATACAAAAGAGTCTTTTAAGAGACTCCTGGATAGGTACATGGAACTTAGAAAATCAGAGAGCTATGGGTAACCCTAGCTAATTTCTAAATTAAGTACGTGTTAGGCACAGCATTGTGGGCCGAAGGGCTTGTATTATGCTGTAGGTTTTCTATGTTTCTATGTTTGACTCCTGAACCAGCATGGATTAATTCACTCACCTCAACACTGAACATATAGACAACATATGGACTCACATTCAAGGACTCTGCAACTCATGTTCTCATGTCTATGTTGTTTATTTATTTATTGTTTTCAATTTGTCTTCTTATATACATTGGTTGTTTATCAGTCTTTGTGTGTAGTTTTTTTACTGATTCTGTTGTATTTTTTGCTCTATTGTGAATCAAGTGACATAGGCAACAATAGGACTTACCTTCCAGATGAGCTCAATGCCTTGTTTGTTTGCTTTTACCATCAAAGCATGGAGGAACTGTCACAAGTTCCCTTAGCCTCCAGTGATCCTGTGATTTCAGCTCTGAGGCTGATGTGTGAGCAGCCTTCAGAATGTGAACCCACAAAAATCACACAACCCAGACAGGGTACCTGGCCAAGTATTAAAGACTTCTACTGATCAACTGGCTGGAGTGTTCACTGAGATAGAAACATAGAAAACCTACAGCACAATACAGGCCTTTCGGCCCACAAAATTGTGCCAAACATGTCCCTACCTTAGATCTTTAACCTTTTGCTTTGGCAGTGTAGGGTACCCACCGGCTTCAGTTATACCGGTGCCTAAGAAGAACATGGTAACCCACCTCATTGAATATCATCCAGTAGCACTTACATCCACAGTGATAAAGAGTTTTGAGAGGTTGGTGATAAAACATATCAACTCCTGCCTGAGTAATGATTTGGATCTGCTCCAATATGCCAAACAGAACAACAGGTCCACAGCAGATGTCATCTCTTTGGCTCTTCACTCAACCCTGGAACTCTGGACAACAAAGATGCATAAATCAGGATGCTTTTTATCGATTAAAGCTTGGAATTCAATACCATCATCCCTGCAAAACTAATCAATAAGCTTCAAGACATTGGCCTCAATATCTCCTTATGCAATTGGATCTTCAATTTCTTCACTTGTGGAACCCAGTCAATTCAGATTGGCAACATCTGCTCCACAATCTCCATCAACACAAGTTCACCACAAGGGTGTATGCTTAGTCCTCTGCTGTACTCACTTCACACATATGCCTATACACAGCTCCAATGGCATATTCAAGTTTGCTGATGACACCACTGTTGTAGGCTGAATCAAAGGTGGTTGAGGAATCAGCATATGAGGGAGATTGAAAATCTGGCTGAGCAGTGCCACAGCAACAACCTCGCACTCATTGTCAGTAAGACCAAAGAGATCAAGATTATTGGTGGGCTCCTCATGCAAACTGTGGGAGATCTGAGAGACTTAAAGTCTCTCTGTTCGCTAAATCTGCAAGAAGTGCATTCGGGTGAGAACTGTATCTGGGGAAACAGCGAGGTAGATCAGAGGATGGGGGAGTTGGTCTAATGGTAGATCCAGTCTGTAGAGAGACTGTGGGAAAGGAAGACAGTAGACAGGGCATAACTGCAAAAATTTGGATGGTTTGAAGTATGTGTATTTGAAAAAGGATCTTGTGCTATCCCAGCATATATGGTGTGTGAACACTTCTCAGCCTTCCATTTGGGTCCAGATATTGATTTTAGTTGGCATTTAAAATCAATACCTGGACCCAACTGGAAGCCCAAGGAGCTTGTGAGTATTTTACTGCAAGATGTATCAGCAAAAGGGTGATGAATGTAGAGCATGAGTCAGTACATGGAATATTGACATTATGACCATTACAGAGACTTGGCTGTCACAAGAGTTTGAATGACTGATGGATATTCAAAATGAAGAGGGAGGGAGAGAGTAGAATTGCTACTCAGGGAAAGTATCATAACAAGAAAAAGGGGGAGGTCATGGAGGAATTGTCTGCTGAGACAGTATAGGTGGAAGTCAGAAACAGGAAGGGAGTTCCTGTGTCTATAAAATACTCTATCTGGAGTATTTTATAGACACCCCAATAGCAAGAGACATGAGGAGCACATTGGGAGGCAAATTTTGGAAAAGTACAAAAATATTATGATTTTTGTCATGAATTACTACAACTTCCCTAATAGTGTAAAAGATTTAGATGAGGCAGAATTTGTTAGATGTGTCCAGGTAGGATTCTTGACAAAATATATGCTGACAGGCTGACTAGTGGAGAGGCTATGCTGCATTTGATACTATGAAATGAACCTGGTCAGGTGGCAGATCCCTCAGTGGATTTGCTTCTAAAGAGACTTGATGTCAGGTTGCTGGAGCAGGGATCCAATCACAGACCCAGTACTGTGCACACATGATATTAATTGAGTAACAAATCCCAAGGCACAAACAAAGTTGGCATCGAAGTTCAGGCAGAGATCAAAACATACAGAGAAATCCAAAAACCAGAATCAGGAAACAGGCAGAGTCGATATTCAGACAGACAGAGTACAGATACAAATGCTGGAAAGGCTCAGAACAACTAACTGGCACAATCTGGCAACAAACAGGTGAAAGCAGTGGACTGAAATACACAGGCAGATGTTAGGTAGAGCACAATGAGACAGAAGTGGCAACAAAACAGGTAATAATGAGAAACAGGTGAGAGGCAGAGTACTCAATAATACAGGGGCCGGAGTAGAGCAGGAGCGGAGACAGGAGCACATGAGGCATGAAAACAAACGAGCACATGGCAATACAAAACCACAGACTGATGGCTAAGGGGAAAACACACAAAAAGACAAAGTTCAACTGGAGGTACTGACACTTGACCACAACTCCCTGACCTTTTTCGTAGCCTTGGACAGTGATAGGAGGAGATTGTATAGGAAGTTATTAAATTGGGGAAAGGGGAATTATTATTCTTTTAGATCATAATACCACAAGATACAGGAGCAGAATTAGGCCACTCAGCCATCGGGTCTGCTCTGCCATTATTCCTCTCCATCCTATTGTCCTGCTTTCTCCTGTAACCTTTGATGCCATAAATAATCATGAACCTATCAACCATTTAAAATATACTAAATGACTTGGCCTCCAAACCCATCTGTGGCAAAATATTTCGTAGATTCACCACCCTCTGGCTAGAGAAATTCTTCCTCATCACTGTTTTAAATTAATGGCCCTCTGTTCTGAGGCTATGCCCACTGGTCCTACTCTCACCCACTATAGAAAACATTCTCTCAACATCCACTGTATCTAGGTATTTCAAAATTGGATAGATTTCAAGAAGATCCCCTTCATTCTTCTAAACTCCAACATTTGTAGGCCCAGAGTCATCAGATGTTAATTCTTTCATTCCTGGAATCAATTTTGTGAATCTCCTCTGGACCCTCTCCAATGCCAGCATATCTTTTCTTAGATAAGGGGCCCATAATTTCTCCCAAGACTCCCAAGTGCAGTGACCAATGGTTCATAAAGCCTCAAACTTATATCTTTGCTCTTATGTTCTAGTCTCCTGATATGAATGAGTTTGCCTTCCTTATCACTGACTCAACTGAAAGTTAACCTTTAGTGAACAAGGACACCCCTTTGTACTTCCTGATTATTGAATTTTCTCCCCATTTAGAAAATAGTCTACCAAAGTGCATGACCTTACATTTCCCTACACTGAATTCCATCTGCCACACCTTTGCCCAGTCTCCCAATTTGACTAATTCCTTCTGCAAACTCTAGGCTTCCTCAACACTACCTGCCTCTCCACCTACCTTTAAATCGTTCATAAACCTGACCACATACAACATGAAGGGTAGCAGTCCCAATACCGACTCCTGTGGAACACAACGAGCCACCAGCAGCCAACCAAAATAGGTCCCTTTACTCTCACTCTTTAGCTCCTACCAATCAGCCAATCTTCTCTCTATGCAAGTATTTTTCCTGTAATACCTTAGGCTCTTACCTTGTTAAGCAGGCTCATGAGCAGCATGAGCAGTCAAAGGCCTTCTGAAAATCCAAGTAAGTGATATCCACTATCTGTCTAACCTGCCTGTTTTTATCAAAGAATTCCAACAGATTTGTCAGGCAAGATAATATTACCCTTTTAGGAAATCACGCTGACTTTGGCCAACTTTATCATGTGACCCAAGTACTCCAAATCCTCATCCTTAATAATGAACAACATCTTCCCAACCACTGAAGACAGACTAACTGGTCTATAATTTCATTTGTTCTGTCTCCCTCACTTCTTAAAGAATGGAGTGACGTTTGAAACTATCACATCCCTGAAACAATTTCAGTATCTAGTGATTCTTGAATGATCATTACTAATACCACCACAACCTCTTCAGCTACATCTTTCGGAACCCTGGAGTGTAGTCCACCTGGACTTGCTAACTTATTTACCTTCAAACCTTTCAGCTTCCAGTGTACCTTCTCCTTAGTAATAGCATCTACACTCACTTCTGCTAGTGTTTTCCACAGTGACAACCCTTCTACAAGATTCCATAAGTATATCAAGAGCAAAAGGGGCAGAATAGCTCCCCTAAAGAATCAATATGGTCTCCTATGTGGCGAGGTACAATTCATGGGATGGGTGCAATCTTAAAATGATTATTCAAAATAGGGAAAGTGAAAGGTAAGGTTTTTTTCTTACACAGAGAGGGGTGGGTGCATGGTACACATTGCCAAGGGTTGTAGTAGAGACGGTTACATTAGGACATTTAATATACCCTCAGTTAAGACTCATGGATGAAAGAAAAATAGAGGGTTATGTGGCAGAAGACAGTTCGATTGATATTAAAGATTAAAAGTTTGGTACTAATGTGGACTGAAGGGTCTGTACTGTTCTATGTCCCTCAGTTCCTTAGCTTGCATGATCTTCTCCAATACTAAATTGTCTAAATCTTTTTTTTTCCTGGTTGGGGGAATCAAAAACAAGAAGGTATAGGTTAACTGTAAGAGGAAGAACATTTAAAGGGGATCTGATGAGTAAGTGTTTGAAATCTAAAACGTGCTGACAAATGTCAGTCTATTCCTAATGCTTATTTACTGCATTTAACACCTTACATTGTGCTGTTCTCATTCCAGATTCTTGCTAAAGAATTTCTGTCAAATGAATTACTATAGCTCAAGTGCCAGTGCTTCTATTTGAATTTTTTTTTTAGTCTGCAGTTTAGGGATGTTAGTAGATAAAACTGCATAAAAGGGATAGATTAATTATTCAGTAATGAAAGATTCCATGATTAGTCATCTTATTAGTCAGGGAGAATATTTTTGAATTGATTTGAAATGTAGAAATGATCTATCTCTTACAGTTTTGGGGGATTGCCTAGCTATAAAGCATTTGGGTTTATTAGAATTTCACTGATTTTTTTTATGTTGCCCAGTGCTAAACACCTGATAAAGAATCCTGAGGAAGGGTCTCAGCCCAAATTATCGACTTTTACTCTGTTTCATAGATGCTGCCTGGCCTGCTGAGCTCCTTCAGCGTTTTGGCTTTTCAGTATCTGCAGATTTTCTCTTGTTTGTGGTAAGTACCTGATGGGTTTCTATTGCCTCTAGCCAATTGCTTTTGTATTAATACATATGATACAGTTCAGCAAACATCTTGAGAATTCAATGAAATTTGTGAATACATCTAAAATATGCAGTTCATGTTATAAAGAATTGTACATAGCAGAAATGGCCTTTCAGACCAACTTGTCCATGCTAATCCTGATGCCTACTTATACCATTCCTATTTGCTTGCATTAGGACCATATCCCTATAACCCTTTCTTTGCTAAGCACCCATTCAGTACATTTTAAACATTTAATAGTAATTGTCTCCTTTATCAGCTCTACCTGCCATATACCCACCACACTATGTGGAAAACTTACCCTTAGATTTCCTTTATATTTCACCCTTATCACCTTAAATTTGTGTCCTGTAGCTTTACAGTCCCCTACCTTAAGAGAAAGCCTCTAGTTGTCTACCCAGTCTATTCCCCTGAATATTTATAATGTCATCCCTCAACCTTTTGAACAAACTCATCTATCCAATCTCTCATTGTAACTAAAGTCCTCCATTTTATGTTGAATCTCTTGGGCCATCTTTCTGATGTTAGCACCTTTTTTCTGTAGTGTGGTGAACAGATTGAATCGTGTAAGTAATTATATTTTATTGAAAACCTCATAGTATATAGGATTGTGATAATTTTGATAAGAATGGTGTTAAGGTCAATGCTAACAAATTAATGGATGGGCTTAAGGGGGGAAATGTTAAAATTAGAGGATGAAATTTCATGTGTTACTTATAATAAGCAGAGAAAGGGAAGGGAATGATCAGTAAAAGCCTCTCCTTTAGAAACATAGTAACATAGAAAACCTACAGCACAATACAGGCCCTTTGGCTCACAAAGCTGTGCCGAGTATGTCCTTACTTTAGAACTACCTAGGCTTACCTATAGCCCTCTATTTTTCTTAGCTCTATGTATCTATCCAGAAGTCTCTTAAAACCCTATCGTATCCGCTTCCACCACCATCGCCGGTAGCCCATTGCACGCACTCACCACTCTCTGTATAAAAAGTTACCTCTGCCATCTTCTCTGTACCAGCTTCCAAGCACCTTAAAACTATGCTCTCTCGTACCACCCACTTCAACACTGGGAAAAAGCCTCTGACTATCCACATGATCAAATCATCTTATACACCTCTATCAGGTCACCTCTCAGCCTCTGCCACTCCAAGGAAAAATGGCCTAATGATAAATTACCAACCTTCTCATGCTTCCATACCTGTGTAATTCCAAATATTACAATCTCTTCAAATAAGTCATACTTGTATCGCTGATACTAATATTCAGTAGTTCTCTTGTTTATTTCTAACTGTGCATCCTTGAAAAATGTTCAACACAATATAATAATGAATTTATTTTAAAATGGGAATTTGATGATCCAGTCATGAAAATTGTTTCTCACTTCTCTTGTAACTATCTCTCACTTTCCATAATTATATCATTCAATGCATAATTATCCATAAGACCATAAGACATATGAGCATAATTAGGCTATTCAGCCCATTGAGTCTGCTTCGCTGATTCCAGATCCCATTTAACCCCTATACACCTGCCCTCTCAACATATCTCTTGATGCCCCAACCAATCAAGAATCTATCAACTTCCACTTTGAATATACCCATGGACTTGGACTCCACACAGTCTGTGGCAGAGCATTCCACAGATTCACCATTCTTTGGCTATAAAAATCCTCCTTACCTCTGTTCTATAAGGTCTCCCCTCAAATTTACTATTATAGATTACCAGGTGGCTGTGGCCATCACTGAATCGTGCTGAAGGGTGGTTGTAGTTTGGAACTGCATGTCCAAGGTTACATATTGTATTCGAAGGCAGGCAGAAGGGGTGATGGTGTGTCTCTACTGGTAAAGGATGGCATCAAATCAGTAGAAAAAAGTGACATAGGATTGGAAGATGTTGAATCCTTGTGGGTTTAGTAAAGAAACTGTAAGGGTAAAAGGACCCTGATGGCAGTTAGCTGGGAGGTGGACTATAGGTTAATGTTATGATAGTCATAGGGGATTTTAACGTGCAGGTCAATTGGGAAAATCAGGTTGGTAATGTATTTCAGGAGAGTGAGTTTGTTCAGTGCCTAAGAGATGGTTTTTTAGAGCAATTTGTCATTGAGCCTTCTAGGGGCATCAGCTACACTGGATTGGGTGTTATGTAATAAACTGGAAGTGATTAGGGAGCTTAAGGTAAAAGAACCCTAAGGAACCAGTGATCACAATATGATTGAGATCAACTTGAAATTTGATAGGAAGAAAATAAAGTCTAATGTAGCAGTATTTCAGTGGAGTAAGGGACATTACAGTGGTATAAGAGAGGAGTTGGCTAAAGTACATTGGAAGAAGCTGCTGGCAAGGATGTCAGCTGAGCAGCAATAGCATGTGTTTCTGGGAAAAAGGAGGAAGGGGCAAGACATGAAGAAATACTCAAATGGCAAAATAGTCAGATTAGGAGAATGGGCAAGAAAGTGGCAAATAAAATATAATGTAGATGTAGTGTATATATGGATTTCAGCAAGGCATTGAGCATTAGCTGTAGTGTATATGGATTTCAGCAAGGCATTTGATAAGGTACCCCATCGAAGGGTTATTGAGAATATAACGAGGCATGGGATCCAAAGGAACATTGCTTTGTGGATACAGAACTGGCTTGCCCACAGAAAGCAAAGAGTGGTTGTAGACGGGTCGTATTCTGCATGGAGATCGGTGAGCATTTAGGGATCCTTAGGGATCTGTTCTGGGATTACTCTTCATGATTTTTATAAATGCCCTGGATGAGGAAGTGGAGGGATAGGTTAGTAACTTTGCTGATGATACAAAAGTTGGAGGTGTTGTGGATAGTGTGGAGGGCTGTCAGAGATTACAGCAGGACATTGATAGGATGCAAAACTAGACTGAGAAGTGTCAGATGGAGTTCAACCCAGGTAAGTGTGAAGTGGTTCATTTTGGTAGGTCAAATATGATGACAGAATATAGTACTAATGGTAAGACTCTTGGCAGTGTGGAGGATCAGAGGGATCTTGGGGTCCAAGTCCATAGGACAGTCAAAGCAGCTGCACAGGTTGACTCTGTGGTTAAGAAGGCGTATGGTGTATTGGCCTTCATTAATTGTGGAATTGAATTAGGAGCCAAGAGGTAATGTTGCAGCTACGTAGGACCCGGGTCAGACCCCACTTGGAGTACTGTGCTCAGTTCTGGTTGCCTGACTACAGGAAGGATGTGGAAGACATAGAAAGGGTGCAGAGGAGATTTAAAAGGATGTTGCCTGGATTGGGGAGCACGCCTTATCTAAGCAGATTGAGTGAACTTGTCCTTTTCTCCTTGGAGTGACAAAAGATGAGAGGTGACCTGATAGAGGTGTATAAGATGATGAGCGGCATTGATCATGTGGATAGTCAGAGGCTTTTCCCCAGGGCTGAAATGGCTGCCATGAATGCACAGGTTTAATGTGCTGGGGAGTAGGTACAGAGAAGATGTCAGGGGCAAGTTTTTTACACAGAGAGTGGTAAGTGTGTGGAATGGGCTGCCAGCGACAGTGGTGGAGTCTTTTAAGACAGTCTTTTAAGTCTTTTTATGACAGGGTCTTTTAAGAGACTTTTGGAGCTTAGAAAAATAGAGGGCTATAGGTAACCCTAGGTAATTTCTAAGGTAGGGACATGTTCGGCACAACATTGTAGGCTGATGGGCCTGTATTGTGCTGTAGGTTTTCTATGTTTCTATGTTGGAAAATGCATGATTATGCACTTTGGTAGTAGAAATAAATGTGCGGACTATTTTCTAAATGGGAAGAAGATCCATAAATCTGAGATGCAAAGGGATTTGAGAGTCCTTGTGCAGAACACCTAAAGATTTTAACTTGCAGGTGTTAGTGGTGAGGAAGGCAAATGCAATGTTAGGTTTCACCTTAGGAAGTCTAGAATACAAGAGCAGGGATGTGATGCTGGGGCTTTATAAGGCACTGGTGAGGCCTCATCTTGCATATTGTGAACAGTTTTGGGCTCCTCATCTTAGAAGTGATGTTCCGGAATTAGAGAGGGTCCAGAGAAAGTTCACAAGAATGATTCCAGGAATGAAAGGGGTATCATACAAGGAATGTTGGATGGCTCTGGGTCTGTTCCTGCTGGAATTTAGAAGGATAAGGAGGGATTTCATTTTAACCTTTCAAAAGCTGAAAGAGCTAAACAGATTAGATTTGGAAAGGATGTTTCCCATGGTGAGAGAGTCTAGGACAAAAGGGCACGGTCTCAGAATAGAGTGGCACCCTTTCAAAACAGAGATGTGGAGAAATTTCTTTAGCACTTTTGCACCTTTATTTCAATTGCCTCCCCATTTAGGTAATAGTCTGCCCGATGGATCATTTTACCAAAATAGAGTATCATACATTTTGCAACACTGTATTCCATCTGCTACTTCTTTGCCCATTTTTCTAATTTGTCTAAGTCATAATACAAGCTCCAGAATTCCTGCTCCATATCCCAGTAAATACCAGGACCCCTCCACCAATTATCACTGAACTTTCTAACTTATTTTAGCTCCCAGTTAATTAACAGCTTAATTTATTTAGAAATACAGCATGGTAACAGGTCCTTCTGATACACCTCCCTTTGTGACAATTTAACCTACTAACCCACATGTCTTTGAAATGTGGAAGGAAAGCACCCAGAGGAAACCCATGCAACCGCAGGGAGAACATACATACTTCTTACAGACACCGGTGGAATTGAACCAGGATTGCTGGTGCAGTAATACCATTAATGTGCCCAATTTTTAGTTTCAAATGCCTCTTCCTCATGTTTAGGTCTAACAATGACTCGTCCCTTTGCTAAATCTGTCATATACTCCTGTTTACTATATTCTTAAGAGACCTGTATATATCCAGTTCTGTATTCAGTGATATTTTCCACTTCTATCACTACCATTTTCTTTGCTGAAAGCTTCAGAATTCATTTTTCTTTCTATTTCTTCCTTATTTTCCTTAATCCTATACACAACAATCTTTCTGTATATTGTGGCGAGCATTTGGTCCATCATGACAGACAAGAAAGCTCTTTAACTCAACAACAGTTTAATTGTGATAAACACAAAACAGACCAGTCACCACTGGTCTGGAGAGTCAACCCAACCAATCGCACACAGATGAGGGAGGTGACCATCACACACCCCAGTTACAGTTAGGGTGACCCACAAATACACAAGCAAATAACTGTTATAACCCCAAGCTAAAATGTAGCAATAAATGAACTGGAACTTCCCACCATAATCCCACAAAAGCATTTTAACAGAAGAATGGTTAAACGGTACTAGTCATTAGAAATGCAGTGGCAGGCCGTCGACCACGCCCCCGCCCAGAATGTCACAATGTTTTTTTTCTTTCCCACAGTGCTTCTTTTTGTTCATTTATGTACCTTTCAAGTTATTTGGGAATGTGTTCCTTTATTAAAATGCTACATTAATAAAAACTTTTTTATAAATAAAACTTTTCATGTGACTTTTCATTAGTTAAATAGAACAGCCCATTTTCCAAGCCTTCCCTAGTAATGCTCCCCAACTCTACCCGTGCTACATTGATGCTGCTTCATGCGCCCATGCTAGGCTCATCAATTTCATCAACTTTGCCTTCAACTTGCATTTATATTGACTTGGTCTATTTCTGACATCTTTCAGAAATATGAAAGATTTCATATTTCCGTCTCTTTCACGGAGACAGAAGCAGAGCTAAGATGGTGCTAAACGGCGACTCCTTTGCTTTCATCTTTGGAAACAGCTCTATTTCTATCTTTGATATCTTTATTTTTCCCTGTCAGGGTTCTTTTGATGACCCTGACCTGGAGTTACGTGCTAATGTCGGTCCTTTGTGGGAATGGGACCCGCTCTCGGGGTTTCAGGACTGGCCGTTGTTCGGCGCACCAAGGGGTTGGCTTGAGGGATGGCCTAGTGTTTGGAAGCCTAAGATCTCGGGGCTCTGAAGACGGGCGGATTGAGGGTCAGTGTCACAGCAGGAGACTCATATGTCGTCGGGGAGGCCGGAAAATCTTTCACTGTGGGCCAGAGGACCTGAGATCTTTGCAATCTTCGGGCACAGAGCTCATAAAAAGTGACAAAACAGTCTTTTTAACATTGTAAACTAGCCGGTTGTTGTTATGTCTTCCGCTCACTGTGAAAATGGAGACACCTCCCTCTCTCTTATTAAGGAGAGAGAGAACCCATGGGTTGCTGAATGCCGGATGAATTGCGACAGTTTTTGGGGTAACTGCAAGGTCTGTGTCTTTGCTATCGCCTAGCACAGGCTTGTACTCAGTAGCAGGTACACTTTTTTTTGCTGGGGGGAGGGGAGATCATTGCTTGCTGCCGCTTACGTGGTGGGGGGGGAACTGGGGCAGGGACTTCGGGGTTCTCACTTTTAACTATCGTTCATTCTTTGGGGCACTTCTCTTTACATAGATGTTTTGCGAAGAAAAGGCATTTCAGGATGTATATTGTATTCATTTTCTGACATTAAATTGAACCTTTGAACCTTTCTTGTTCTCTCTGTCTCCATCTCTGAAGACAAGCTGTCTACCTACAGCTTTTGTACACCTACCAATTCCCACGACAAACTGGAGTATACCTCTTTCCAGCCTGTAAAAAATGCTATTCCTTTTTCTCAGTACCTTCATCTCCGCCACATCTGTTCCCAGCATGAGGCTTTCCTTTTCAGAACATCAGAGATGTCCTTCCTCCACTAATGGGGTTTCCTTTCCTCCAATTTTGATGCTGCCCTCACCTGCATCTCCTCTAGTTCCTGGACATCCATACTCACCCCATCTTCCAGCCACTGTAACAAAGAAGAGTTCTACTTGTCCACACCTACCACCCCATGTGCATCCACATCCAACATATCATTCTCCGCAACTTCTGCCATCTTCAGCAAATTCCTACCACCAAGCACATCTTCACACCCACTCCATTTTCTGCTTTTCTCCATGATACCCTTGTCCATTTGTCCCTTCCCACTAATCTCCCTCCTGGTTAACCTTGCAAGTGAAGAAATAAACCTGCCCATTCACCTCCACCCTTGCCTCCATTCAGCTCCTCCCAAATAGTCCTTACAGTTGAGGCAACACTTCATCTGTGAATCCATTGGGGTCGTCCCTTGTATCCAATGCTCCTGATGTAGCTTTCACTACATTGGTGAAACCTGATGTACATTGAGGTACCGTTGTCTTGAGCACTTCTGTTCATTCCACCGAAAGCGGAAGTTTCTAGTGGTCAACCATTTTAATTCCAATCCCCATTCCAGTTCCAACAGTCCATGGCCTCCTCTTCTACCACAAAGAGGCTACTCTCAGGTTGGAGGAACAACACCTCATATTTTGTCTATGTGGCCTTCAACCTGATAGCATAAACATTGATTTCACTTCTGGTCACATGGTGCGAGCAGAATCATCTGCAGCTTAATGTGAAAAAGTCTAAGGAGCTGGTGGTGGACCTGAGGAGGGCTAAGGCACCGGTGACGCCTGTTTCCATCCAAGGGGTCAGTGTGGACATGGTGGAGGATTACAAATACCTGGGGATACGAATTGACAATAAACTGGACTGGTCAAAGAACACTGAGGCTGTCTACAAGAAGGGTCAGAGCTGTCTCTATTTCCTGAGGAGACTGAGGTCCTTTAATCTGCCAGACAATGCTGAGGATGTTCAACGACTCTGTGGTGGCCAGTGCCATCATGTTTGCTGTTGTGTGCTGGGGCAGCAGGCTGAGAGTAGCAGACACTAACAGAATCAACAAACTCTTTTGTAAGGCCAGTGATGTTGTTGGGGTGGAACTGGACTCTCTGATGGTGGTGTCTGAAAAGAGGATGCTGTCCACGTTGCATGCCATCTTGGACAATGACTCCCATCCACTCCATAATGTACTGGTTAGGCACAGGACTTATTCCGCCGAGATGTAGCACTGAGCATCAAAGGAAGTCATTCCTGCCTGTGGCCATCAAACTTTACAACTTCTCCCTCTGAGTGTCAGACACCCTGAGCCAATAGGCTGGTCCTGGACTTACTTCCACTTGGCATGATTACCTTATTATTATTTAATTATTTATGGTTTATATTGCTATATTTCTACACTATTCTTGGTTGATGCGAGTGTAACGAAATCCAGTTTCCCTCGGGATCAATAAGGTATGTCTGTCTGTATTTTTTTCCTCCCCTTCTCTCTTCTTCTACTCCTCATTCTGGCCTCTTATCTCTCCTCCTCATCTGCCTATCATCTGTCCTAGTGCCTCTCCTTCTTCCCTTTTTCCCATGGTCAACTCTCCTCTCCTATCAGATTCCTTCTTCTCCAGCACTTTTCCTTGCACACCCACGGCTTCATCTATCACCTTCTAGCTAATCCTCCTTCCCCTCCACTACCTTTTTATTCTGGCATCTTCCCCCATCCTTTCCAGTTCTGAAGAGGGTCTTGGCCCAAAATGTTGACTGTTTATTCATTTCCATAGCTGTTCCTGACCTGAATTCCTCCAGCATTTTGTGTGAGTTGTTCTGAATTTCTAGTATCTCATGTGTTTGATATGACACTTTTCAGAGATTGATACCAGTGCCACCTTATCACTAAAAGATCTTCATTAGCTGAATCTGGAATGCTGTTTAAATGTAACAAATTACCCTTTAATTATTATTGAAGATTTTAACACATAACCCATTCTTTTTACATCTTTTTTGCTATGCATAATCTATCAGCATCCTTAAACTGCTGAAGAATAATAAAATTTAAATAGAAACATTGACTGTTGGCCACAGTAATTTATATTTTAGAAATTCAATAGCCTAGAAACTAGATTAATTAGCACCCTAACTCTGCAAAAATCAATGTTACCCAATAAACCCAGTATAAATTACACCCATCATGAAATTGGTCCAGACACCTCGGGTCACAATTCAGGCTGTGCAGTCAGGTGTGTCTGAAGTGATGTCACATCACCAAATCTTCACTTCTGACTCCCTTCTGTTTGAAATCCAAAGTCACAAAATCCACGATCTTTTAAAATCTCCAGTAAGATGCAAATTAAAGATTCTCCATTCTGAGTTTGATATTTTATCACATCATTTGTATTCACATCATTTGTATTCAATCTATCATATGAAATGATCCAACACTTTCCATGTTCCATCACTGTTTAGCAATCTTTTCATTTTTGCACTTCGATACCTTTTACTACAATATCTGCACAAGACTCTGCAAAGGAGGCCACGTACATTAAAGATCACATCACTTTCCTCCCTGACTTTTTCTTCATCTCCATTGTGGAGATTTCTGTAGCTGGGTAGCTGGGGTGTGCTGCTGCAGGAATGGCTCCCTTCCTGAATACTGCTCCATAAATCCACAATTCCATTGATTCTCTGTAGTTTCCATATAAGACCTTAAGACATAGGAGTAACATTCAACCCATCAAGTCTGCTCTGCTGTTTCATCAAGGGTGATCCATTTTTTCCTCTCTGCCCCAATATCCTGCCTTCTCACCATATCCCTTTATGCCCAGACCAATCAAGAATCTATCTACCTCTGACTTAAATATACATACAGACTTGGCTTCTGCAGCTGCTTTTGGCAACAAATTCCACAGATTCTCCACTCTCTGGCTAAGGAAAATCCTCCTCATCTCAGTTCTAACAGGATGCCCCTCTATTCTAAGGCTGTGTCATTTGGTCTTAGACTTTTCCACCATAGGAAATTTCCTCTCCACATCCTCTCTATCAAGGCCTTTCACCATTCAATAGGTTTCAATGAGGTCACTCCTCACTCTGGTGCAGGCATTGGAGAAGGTCCAGAGGAGCTTCCAGAAAAATACATGTATAATTCCAGAAAAATACATATTAACAGAGTTAACATAAAAGGAGTGTGTAATGCTCTGGCATGCACTCACTGGAGTTTAGAAGAAATAAGGGGGAATTTCATTGAAACCTGACACATATTGAAAAACCCAGATCGAATGGGTGTGGAGAGCATGCTTCCAATAGTAAGAGGGTTTAGGACTAGGGGGCACAGTCTCAGAATACAGGGGATCTCTTTAGAATAGAAATGAGAAAGAATTTTTTTACCCAGATGGTGAATCTGTGGAATTTATTTTCCTCAAACTGTTGGAGATGCCAAGTCATCAGATATATTTAAAGTGGAAGTTGACAGGTTCTTCAAGAGAGTCAAAAGTTATAAGGCAGGGGGAACAAAGTGATTCGGTTGGAGAATAAGGTTGAGAAAGATAATAAATTAGCTATGATCAAATGGCAGCACATAATTGATTGGCCAAATGGCCTAATTCTGCTCCTGTGTCTCATGGCCTAAAAGAATTGGTCAAGTCTTACAACATATCTCTTGGTGTAAGCCATCCTAGTCTTGGTCTTGAAATTGGTCTAATGCAGAGATCCCACCTCTCCTGGAAGTTCCGGGAGTCTCCCACATATTGATAGTGGCTCCCTGACTCCTGCAAATTATATACACTATCCTGGAAATCGATTTTTTTGAGAGAGGGAGAGGGAGAGGAAGAGGAAGAGCGAGAGCAACAGGGAGCATCCTGATTGGTCTCTCTTCATGCTAAGTAGACCTATCATTTTTTTCTGTGGGCGGGCTTTACAGTCGACCTCTCTCTCTCTCTTTCATTGTCCATCAGTTCAGTTTAGTATCCTGCAGCGCCATGGCAGAATGTTCCAAAAAAAAGAAAATATAAAACGTACTTCACCCCAGACTACACTGAAGTTTACTCCTGCCTTATAGGGTTCAAAAATAATGTTACTCACTGTACTGTTTGCAACAGGGACTTTTCTATTGCCCATGATGGGTTAAATTACAGTAAAAGACATGTTGAGGTGAGTTTAACAGGTGTCATTCATTCATTCATTAGCATAGCTAACGTTATTTAAACTAGTTGGCTAGCTGCTAAGAAGCTACTCTATTGATGTACTACTTAATGAGGCCAAACTCCCTGTAGACTTGCTTAAAGTTGTAATAGAATAAAAAATGATTATATAATAATAATAAAGTACATATTTTAATGTCACATGTTCTGCATATACTCAACTTGGTTTACAGATTAGACAAAATCACTAAACAAATTATTACATACACTCTTGGAGGTCGACGGAGAGGAGGGGGGGGAATGATATGGGGTTGCGGGAGGACGGGGGTGCTACCTCCCTGAAGTGAGATTTGCAGGTTGGGATGTCTGCTAATATATTTTAGCCAATTTCATGACTTCTTGTAGGTGACCTCAATTGGTGGTAGTACTAACTTCAATGAAGCTTCAGCCAAACAAATCAATTAATATACCAAAAATAGTAATATTGAATTATGACTGTTTTTAATCTTTCTAACTAACTCTCTAAATTCTTTGTTTAGGACCTTCTCTCTATTACTTCCTATGTCATTGGTACCAATATGTGCCAAGACATCTGGCTGCTCACCCTCCTCCTTTAAAATGTTGTAGACATGATCCAAGGCATCTGTGACCCTGGCGCCCGGAGGCAATATACTATCTGGGTCACTCTTTCGCATCCACAGATTCTATCTACTCCTCTAACTATGGAATTTCCTATCACCACTGCATTCCTCCTCAGCCCCTTCCCCTTCTGAGGTACAGCACCAGGCTCAGTACCAGAGACTTAATTGCTGTGGGCTCTCCCCAACAGTATCCAAAACAGTATACTTGGTATTGAGGGAAACAGCCACAGGGCTCTTCTGAACCAATGGCCTATTTCCTTTTCCTCTTCTAACAGTTACTCATTCATCTGCCTCCTGCAAACTAGGGGTGATGACCTCACTGTAGTTCCTGTCTATCATCTCCTCCTTGTTCCTTATGAGCTGAAGGTCATTGAGATGCAGCTCCAGTTCTTTAACAAGATTTCTGAGGAGTTACAGCTTGGTGCCTCCAGTGCAAACGTAATTATCTGGGAGGCAGGAGATCTCCCAGAATTCCCAGATCCCACACTAAGAACAAAACACCTCCCCTGGAGCCATTCTTACTGCCCTAACTATACACCTACAGATAAAGAATGTGGAAGAAAAAGCTTACCAGATACTTAGGCATCCATGCCTGTTATTGTCCCAGCCAGTTCAGCCAAAACCAAAAATCTCCCAATCTAACACGGTCCCACCCCAACAATGGTCTTTCCACTTGCCCAATCTTATTTTTATTTGACCTTGTGAATGAAACCCGAACTCTGATTGGCCACTGTTCCATCTCCAAAAAAACAGCTATGAATTGCTGATTTCTAAAGCTCTCTCCTTGACTGGTGAAGACACTGTTGCTTTTTGCCTTCAGGGTAACAACTTCTGGATTGCTGGCAGTGCCACACACAGGTGAGGACTAAAATAGGATGATTTGGCAGATTAATGTGTGGCTAAGGAACTGGTGCGGGGGAAAGGTTTCAGATTTATAGATCATTGAAAACTCTTCCAGGAAAGGTATGACCTGTACAAAAGGGATGGGCTACACCTGAACATGAGGGGGATCAATAACATTGTGGGCAGATTTGCTAGAGCTGTTGAGGAGGGTTTTAACTAATCTGGCAGGGGTATGGGATCTGGAGTGAAAGGGCTGAGGGTAGGGATGTTGTTTTACAAGCAGAGGTATTGTATAGTAAGACTGTCAGGCAGAACAGATAGGACAAAATGGCAGTCAGTAGGATGGCTTGCAGTATAAAAGGAGAACAAAATTGAAAAGGATGACAAATACAGGACTGAAGGTGTTATATTTGAATGCAATGCAGTACACAAAATAAGGTAGTGCAGTTAGAGATTGGCAGGTATGATATTGTTGGTATCATGGAGTCATGCTGAGGGACGTCTGCAATTGGAAGCTTAAGTCCAAGGGTACACAATCTATTGAAAGGATAGGCAGGTAGGAAGAAGAGTAGGAATAGCTCTGATGGCAAAAATTAAACCAGGCCTTCAGAAAGAGATGACATAGGATTGGAAGATCCTTGTGGGTAGAGTTAAAAAACTGCAAGAAAGTCCTGATGGCAGGTATTTACAGGCCAGGATGTGGTCTGCAAATTATTGTGGGAGATAGGAAAAGCATGTCAAAATGGTAATGTTATGTTAGTCATGGGAAATTTCAACATGCATATAGACAAGGAAAATCAAGTAGATGCTAAATCCCAAAAGAGAGAATTTGTGGAATGCCTCCAAGATTTTTTTTGAACAACTTATGCTTAAGGAAACAATCATTATAATATGATAGATTTCACCCTGAAATTTGAGAGAGAGAAGCTGAAGTTAGATGTATCAATATTACAGTGGAGTAAAGTGAATTACAGGGGCATGAGAGAGGAGATGGGCCAAAGTTTATCGGAAGAGTACACTAGCAGGGATGATGGCTGAACAGCAATAGTTGATGTTTCTGGGAGCAATTTGGAAGTCACAGGATGGATACATCCCAAAGAAGGACAAGTATTCTAAAGGTAGGATGATGCAACCATGGTTGATGAAGGATGTCAAAGCTAACATAAAAACAAAAGAGCAAATAAACAAAAGTTAGAAATAATAACATCGGGAATTTTTTAAAAACCAACAGAAGGCAACTAAAAAAACATAAGGGGGGGAAAGATGATAGCCAACACTATCAAAAATGACACCAAAAGTTTTTATCAGATATATAAAGAGTATAAAAGAGGCAAGAATAGGTATTGGGCCGCTGAAAAATAACAGTGGAGAGATAGTAACAGGGGTCAAGGAAATGGTGTGGAAGATACTGTGGAAGACACAAGCTGTATGCCAAAACTTCGAGACTGTCAAGGAACAGGAGTGAGTGCAGTTGCTATTAATATGGAGATGGTGCTTGGGAAACTGCATGGTCTGAAGGTAGATAAGTCAACTGGACCTTATAGACTATACACCCAGATTCTAAAAGAGATAGGAGCAATTAGTAAAGATCTTTAAAGAATCACTAGATTCTGGCATGGTTCCAGAGGACAGGAAAATTGCAAATGTCACTACTCTTCAAGAAGAGATGGAGGCAGAAAAAAGAAAAGTATAGGCCAGTTAGCCTGATCTCAGTGGTTGGAAAGATGTTGGAATCAATTGTTTATGTGGTTTTGGGGTACTTGTAGGCACATGTCAAAATATGCCAAAGTCAGCATGGTTTCTTTTAGGGGAAATTTTCCCTGACAAATCTGTAGGAATTATTTGAAGAAATAACAAGAACATAATAAGAACATAAGGAACAGGAGCAGGAGTAGGCCACCTGGACCATCGAGCCTGCTCTACCATTCAATAAGATCATGGCTGATCTGGCCATGGACTCATCTCCATCTACCTGGCTTTTCCCCATAACCCTTAATTCCCCTACTATGCAAAAATCTCTCCAACCTTGTCTTAAATATATTTACTGATGTAGCTGCGACTGCTTCGTTGGGCAGAGAATTCCACAGGTTCACCACTCTCTGGGAAAAGCAGTTCCTCCTCATTTCCATCCTAAATCTACTCACCCGAATCTTGAGGCTGTGTCCTCTAGTTCTAGTCCCACTTACCAGTGGAAACAAACTGCCTGCCTCAATCTTATAAAATTATGAAAGGGATAGATATGTTTCTATAAGATCTCCTCTCATTCTTCTGAATTCCAGCGAGTCCAGTCAGACAACTCAATCTCTCCTCAAATTCTAACCCTCTCATCTCTGGAATCAACCTGGTGAACCTCCTCTGCTCTGCCCCCAAAGCCAGTATATTTTTCCTCATGTAAGGAGACCTGAACTGCATACAGTACTCCAGATGCGGCCTCACCAGTACCCTGTACAGTTGCAACATAACCTCCCAGATCTTAAATTTAATCCCTCTAGCAATGAAGGCTTCCATTTGCCTTCTTGATAGCCTGCTGCACCTGCAAACCAACCTTTTGTCATTCATGCACAAGCATTCCCAAGTCCCTCTGCACAGAAGCATGCTGCAATTTTTTTAGCATTTAAATAATAATTTGCTCTTTCATTTTTCCTTTCAAAGTTGATGGCCTCCCATTTACCAACATTGTACTCCATTTTCCAGACCCTTGCCCACTCACTTAACCTATCCATATCTCTCTGTATCTTCTGTACAATTTACTTTTCCACTCAATTTATTATCATCAGCAAACTTAGGTACACTGCATTCAGTCCCTCTCCCAGTTTGTTAATGTATATTGTAAACAGTTGCTGGCCCAGCACCAACCCCTGCAGCACACTGCTCACTACTGAATTCCAACCAGAGTAACATCCATGTATCCCAACTCTCCACTTTCTATTAGTTAACCAATTTTCTATCCATGCTAATACATCACCCCCAACACTATGCATTCTTATTGATAAGTCTTTTATGTGACACCTTATTGAATGCCTCCTGTAAATCCAAGTAAATAACATCCATCTGTTCCCCTCTATCCATTACACTTGTTCTATCCTCAAAAATCTCCAGTAAGTTTGTCAAACAGGACCTGCCTTTGCTGAATCTATGCTGTGTATGCCTGATGGATCAATTTCTTTCCAGATGCCTCACTATTCTTCTTAAATGATAGTTTCAAGCACTTTTCCAACTACAGATGTTAAACTAACTGGCCTATGGTTACCTGCCTTTTGTCTACATCCTTTCTTGAACAGTGCCATGACATCCGCCATCTTCCTATCCACCGGTACCTGCCCAGAGTTCAGAGAAATTTGGTCAATCATCACAAAAGCTTCTACTATAACTTCTGCCATTTCTTTCAGTACCCTGGGATGCATTCCATCAGGACTAGGGTACTTGTCTTTCTTAAGGCCCACAATAGTGATAGCTATTGTATGGAGAACCTCACCTCCCATTGTACCCATAACATCTCTCTTTGGCATGTTAGATTTGTCCTCCACCATGAAGACTGTCACAAAATAGTCATTCAAAGTCTCAGCCATTTCCTCATTACCCAATACCCAATATCACTTCCCCTTTCTTGTTCTCCAAGGGATCTACATTCACTTTAGCCACCATTTTCTGCTTTATATAATTTTTAAAAAAATTACTATCCGATTTTATATTTTGTGCTAGTTTATTTTCATTATCTAGCTTCATTTTCTTTATTGCTCACTTAGTCGTACTTTGCTGCTTTTCAAAGTTTTCCCAATCTTCCAGTTTCCCACTACTCTTGGTGACTTTGTGTGCACAAGCTTTTAGTTTGAGGCCTTTTTTTATTTCTTTAGTAATCCAATGCTGGATCTCTCCACCCTTACTGTCCTTATTTTTACTGGAATATACTTTTGTTGAGCACCATTAAAAATCTCTTTGAAAGTCTTCCTGTGTTCCCAGTCTACACTAGCCAAATCCTCCCTCATCCCATTGTAGTCTCCATTGTTTAGGCTCCACTGTTATATTCACTGGTTTTCAATCAAATAATGCTCCCTCCCTTTGTATGAGAAATTCAGTCATACTGTGATCACTCTTTCCAAGAGGATCCCTAACTAAAGATCACTAATTTTACCTGTCTCATTGCACAGGACCTGATCTAATTTAGCATGTTTTCTTGTAGGTTCAGTAACATGCTGTTCACGAAAGCCATCATGGATGCATTCTATTAAGTTCACCTCAAGACTGCCTTGACCAACTTGATTCACCCAATCTATGTGCAAGTTAAAGTCCCCCATGATAACCTGCTGTTCCATTCTTACATGCCTCAGATATTTTTGTTTATTGCCTGTGCCACTGTAATGTTATTATTCAGTAGCCAATAGACAACTCCCAACAGTGATTTTGTTCATTTACTATTCCTAATTTCTACCCAGATAGATTCAACATTCTGATCCTTAGATTTTATATTGTCTCTCACTATTGCCCTGATCTCATCCTTAATGAAGAGTGCTACCTCACCTCCCTTATCTTCCTGCCTATCCTACTGTATTACCTAATATTCTTAGATATTTAATTCCCAATCCTCTCCACCCTGCAACCATATCTCTGTAATGGCCACTAAATCATACCCCTTTGTACTGATTTGTGCCACAACTTCACTGACCTTGTTTCTAATACTACAGGCATTTAAGTAAAGCGTCCTTACACTCATTGTGCTTTTAAAATCTTGTAATTTTTTACTCTTCTGCACTTGACTTTTCTTCACTCCACTCTTACTTTTGTCTTTATTACCTTTTGCTTTTTCTTTATCTCTATCCACACTTTTCTTTTTATACTTTAATTTATACTTCTCCAATCTGTTGAACCTACTCCCTCTACTATTTAGTTTAAAGCTCTATCCACAGCCCTAGTTATGTGATTTGCTAGGATCCAGGTCCCATCATGGTTCAGGTGGAGCCTGGCCCATTGGTACAGCTCCCTCCTTCCCCAATACTGGTGCCAATTTCCCATGAATTCAAATCCACTTCTCCCATACCAATCCTTGAGCCACACATTTAACTCTTTAATCTTCTTGACACTATGCCAATTTGCACATGGCTCAGGTAGTAATCTAGAGATTACTAATGTAACACGCAGTAATGTTTCGCTGCTAAGGTCATGGTTAGGAGAGGGGAATTCTCGCTCTTTTGCCAAGGAGTGATGAGGAGAGAAGACACAAATGGAGAAATTTGGTAGACTGCCGGAGGAAGTCGATGGTGGACGAATAGCCTTATCAGTGAGCTCCAACGTTGCACATAAGACTGTTTCATGAGAATGGGCCCTTTTCTTTTTTTTGTCTCTTTATTAACCATATAGTCAAATTAAGAATTATAAACCTCAATCATTTAATCACATATTGTGTATTGTTTGTTATTTTGTGGTACTGATTTGTAATAGGGGACTCATGACGCAGCAACCGCCCAAACAAGATTTCTTAAATTTGGCTGGGCAGAGGGCTATCATCTCCTATGTTAAGCAGCTAGCCAACACTAACTTTTTGGTTCTGCTTTTTTAATTTAGTCCCTAGCTGCTCAAATTCCCTCAGCAGAATCTCTTTCCTCATTCTACCCATGTCATTAGTACCCATATGGACCATGACAACTAGATCTTTGCCCTCCCACTGCAAATTCCTCTGCAGGACAGATAAACTGTCCCAAACCGGGCACCAGGCAGGTAGCACAGCCCTTGGGATGCTCTATCCTCGCGACAAAGAACTCTGTCTATCTCCCTGACTGTACTATCCCCAATTATCACTATATTTCTCTTCTCTCTCCCCTCTTGAATGGCTCCCTGAACTACGGTACCACAGCTAGGTTGCTCATCCTTTCTACAGCCTCCACTCTCATCCACACAGGGAGCAAGAATTTCAGACAAGCAGGATAGACAAAGGAGAACAATTCTTTTGCACTTCTGGTTAGAAGCTAATTAGATTTCATTGGTTTTGTATCTATACTCTGCACAATGACAATAAACTTTAATCTAATCTAATCTAAAGAATGTGTTGTCATTGGAGAAAGTCTCTAGAAGTTTCATGAAGATGATTCCGGGCAATGAAGGGGTTAACATATGAGGAGTGTTTGGCATCTTTAGGCCTGTACTTACTGGAATTTTGAAGAATGTGGGGAGATCTCATTGAAACCTTCTGAATGTTGAAAGGACAAGATAAGATGGATATGAAGAGGATGTTTCCTTTGGTGGGGCTGTCCAGAACTGGAGGGCACAGCCTCAAAATTGAGCTGGAACCCTTTGGAACAGAGGTAAAGAGGATTTTTTTTTTGCTGAAGAGTAGTGAGTCGGTGGAATGCTCTGCACTATTAAGTTCAGACCACTGTGGAGTCCAAGTCCATGGGTATATTTAAAGCAAAAATTGATAGTTTCCTGATTGGTCAGGGCATCAAAGGCTATGGCAAGAAAACAGGTGTGTGGGGTTGAGTGGGACTTGGGTTCAGCCATGCCGGAATGGCAGAGCAGACTTGATGGGCTGAATGGCCTAATTCTGCTCTTATGTCTTATGGTATAGACTAAAATATAAAGGCAAGGATGTAATGCTGAGGCTGTAAGGCACTGTTGAGTTTCACTTTGAGTATTGTGAATAGTTTTGGACTCCAAAGGATGTGCTGACATTAGAGAGGATCCAGGAGTTTGCGAGTATGGTTCTGGGAATGAAAGAGTTATCGTATGAGCAGTGAGTGAAGGCTCCGGGACCATTCTCTCTGGAATTTAGGAGAATAAGGGAGGTTTCTCTTTGAAACCTACCAAGTGTTGAAAGGCATGGATAGAGTGGATTTAAAGAGCACATTTCCTTTGGTAGGGGAGTCTATGACTGGACAGTACAGCCTCAAAAATCGAGACATTCATTTACAACAAAGAAGAAGAGGAATTTCTTTCACCAGGAGGTGGTCAACCTGTGAAATTCATTGCCACAGGAGGCTGCAGAGACCATGTCACTGGGTGCATTTAAGGCAGAGGTTGATAAGCTCTTGATTAGTTAGCATGGGTAGGCCATGAATCAGCCACGATGGAATGACAGAGCAGACCCGATGAGCCAAATGGTTTAATTCTGCACATGCCTTATGGTGATATGAATTTTTAAGCATTAGTTTTTTAGAGAAACACACTTCTGAAGTGATTTCAATGAGCAGTTGCTTTTTCAAGCTCTACCCCAAAGTCTTTTGCAGCTTCAGATACTAATTTAGTGAATGTAATGGTATCAAAAATAAGAATATTCTTAGATCCAGTGAGTGGATTAACAGCCTCAGGCAGACCAACAGTGATGGTCTGGTGAACGTATTGCTGATGCACCACCATGAGGATACCAGTGTGTTAAGAAATACATTTAAATAACTGCTGTCTGACATGATTAGTACTGGCTATATCTCTCAGTATTAAATAGCCTTCAAACAATTGAATATTTTTCATATTGTAATTATGAATTGTAACTAACTGCCTGATTGTGTCATTTGGAATAATTATTGCATACAAGTAAGTCAGCTTTGTCTGTTGTTAAAAAAATTCAGGGCATGCTCCATTGCATACAGTCCATTAGTGTTTCTAAGAATAATGGTTATTATACATTTGTGTGACTTGATATTTGCATTTTATTGTTTCATATTGTGGACTATGCAATAGGACAATATGTAATATGCAAAAATATATTAAGTAGAGGCAGTAATGTGTACCATTGTATTGTTAAATTGGCATTTCACACTAAATGTCTGAACATAAATCAGAATGTTTATAGGAAAATAAATATTAACAATAGCTACATTTTTCTCATTTCATTGACTTTGAGTTACTGATTTGAACAGTTTTGGTGTGAATTGCTTCTTTTATATTAGTTTCACTGTATAGACTGCAGATAATGAAACCTCAATGAGATCTTCCAGTAGATAATCTAATATTTAGTTATAGTTTGAAACATACTGTATATTTTGGTAGATTGTGTAGGCTTCAGGTTTTGGAAGCATGATTAAGAAGCATTTTATTACCACAAATAAGTGATGACATTCAGAAGTGTTAGCAGAAAGAGGAATTACTGATATCAACATTTGCTAGATAAATGCAGATCACATCAATGTTTTGGCCCATGTTGTGAATTTCCTAAATGCAAATCCACATCATCTGCACATACATCAAGAAAGTTGAGGTGTTTATGTTTATTTACTTCATTTCATATAAAATCAATGAGAGGATTCTACTCCATATCTCAAATTTTGGGTAATAATTAACAAATTCAGTGAGGGAAAATGTTTGTTACCTGAACGATCATAACATAGGATTGCCCTTAGTTGTTTTTAAGATAGGTGAGGTACTGTATGTGTTGACACCCGGAAAAGTTCATTTTGAAATGGAGTTTGAGCCCCCAAACATGTTTTGTGTGCTGATGCTATTCTTGAACTCATAAAAGGTACATGTTTTGAACAATAGAGAGCTGCTTTTTACTAAAATCAAGTGAAGCAAGTAATTACAATTAAGACTATCAGGTTTGAAATTTATCAATGTTAGCAACACACAAAGTGCTGGAGGAAACCAGCAGGTCATGACATGTATAAACAGAGTTATTGCTGCTCTGGATTGGTGGTGGAGTCAGTTATACCCTTGCTGTGAATTTCCAGAAACTTCTCTTGGTTTGACCAATTAGACAATAGACAACAGGTGCAGAAGTAGACCATTTGACCCCTCGAGCCTGCACCGCCATTTTGAGATCATGGCTGATCAATTACCATCAATACCCGGTTCCTGCCTCGTCCCCATATCCCTTGATTCCCCTATCCATAAGATACCTATCTAGCTCCTTCTTGAAAGCATCTAGAGAATTGGCCTCCACTACATTCCGAGGCAGTGCATTCCAGACCCCCACAACTCTCCGGGAGAAGAAGTTTTTCCTTAAGTCTGTCATAATGAACCTACCACTTATTCTCAAACCATGCCCTCTGGTCCTGGACTCTCCCAGCATCTGGAACATATTTCCTACCTCTATCTTGTCCAATCCCTTAATAATCTTATATGTTTCAATCAGATCCCCTCTCAATCTCCTTAATTCCAGCGTGTACAAGCCCAGTCTTAGATGGGAAGATCAGAGGGACAGCTTCTGCTGATGCTGGAAATCCAGAGCAACACACAAAATACTGGAGGAATTCAGCAGGTCAGGTGGCATCTATGAATAATTAATACACAGTTGACATTTTGGACCGATACCCTTCTTCATGACTGGAAAGCCTGGCGGAAGAGGATAAAATAAAAATGTGGGGGAGGGAAAGGAGGATTAGCTAGAAGATGATGGGTGAAGCTAAATGGATGGGCAAGGTAAAGTGATGAAGAAGAATCTTATAGGAGAGGAGATTAGACCATGGTAGAGAGGAAAGGAGGGGCATCAGGGGGAGGTGATAGGCAAGGGAGAAGAGGCAAGATGCTAGAGTGGGGAGTTGGATTGAAAGATGAAGAATTGCTTGTGGATCGACCAAGGAATTACAAGGGTAAAAAGATGCTAATGGGAGATGCAGACCCCCAAACAGAAGTAAAGATGTGATGTGCAAATTACAATGGGAGATAAAAAATGCATGTGAAAAGGAAAATGTTATGATAGTCATGGGGTACTTCAATATGCAGATAGATTGGGAAAATCTGAATGGTTCTGGATCCCAAGAGGGGGAGTTTCTAGAAAGCTTATGAAATGGGTTTTTGGGTGAGCCCACTAAGGGATCAGCTATTCTGGACTGGGTGCTGTGCAATGAACCAAAATTGATTGGAGTGCTTAAGGTAAAGGAACCCTTCGGGACAATGATTGTAGATTTTACCCTGAAATTTGAGAAGGAGAAGCTTGTCAGAAGTGTCAGTATTACAAACAAGAGAATATCTGCAGTCGCTGGAAATCTGAGCAACACAAAATGCTGGAGGAACTCAGCAGGCCAGGCAGCATCTGTGGGAAAAAAAAACACAGCTGATGTTTCGGGCCGAAACCCTTCAGCAGGACTGGAGAAAAGTGCTGAGGAGTATCAGTGGAGTAAAGGGAATTACAGAGGAGAGAGGAACTGTCCAAAATTGACTGGAAAGAAACACCAACAGGGATGACAGCAGAGCAGCAATAGGTGGAATTTCTGCAAACAATTCATAATGCGCAGGATATACACATCTCAAAGAAGATGTACATCTTCTAAAGAAAGAATGACACAACCATGGCTAACAAGACAGAGGGCATATAATAGAGCAAAATAGTGGGAAGCTTCTAAAAACCAACAGAAGGCTACTAAAAAAGTCATAAAGAAGGAAGAATAGTACCAAGGCAAGCTCACCAATAATATTAAAATATTAAAAATTTCTTCAGATATAAAGTGTAAAAGAGGTGAGAATAGATACTGGAATGCTGGAAAATGATGCTGGAGAGGTAGTTATTGGGGAAGGAAATGGCAGACAACCTGAATAAGTACTTTGCATCAGTCTTTACTGTGGAAGACTCAAGCTATATGTCAGAAATTGGAGTTGCAGGAGGCAGAAGTGTGTGAAGTTGCCATTGCTAGGGAGAATGTTCTTGGGAAAAACAAACATCTGAAGGTAGATTAGTCACCTGGACCTGATGGTATACATCCCAGTGTTCTGAAGAGATTGTAGGGGTATTAGTAATAACCTTCCAAGAATCAATTGATTATGTCATGACTTCAGAGGACTGGAAAATTGCCAGTGTAACTCCCCTATTCAAGAACGGGGAAAGTCAGAAGAAAAGAAACTATAGGCCAGTTAGTCTGACCTCAGTTGGGAAGATGCTGGAGTTGATGGTTAAGGATGTGGTTTCAGATGGTAGTCAGCATGGTTTCCTTGAGGGAAAATCTTGCCTAACAAATCTGTTGAAATTCTTTGAAGAAATTAATTCTAATGAATTAAGAATTAATTAAGAATTAATTCTAATGAATTAAGAATTAATTAAGAATTAATTCTAATTCTAAATAGCAAGCAGAATAGGCAAAGGAGAATTAGTGGATGTTATGTACTTGGACTTTCATCTTTGACACTGTTCACCCTTGTTATGAATGCCTAACAAGTTAAAAGCCCATGGTATTACAGGAAAGATACTTGCATGGATAGAGCATTGGCCAACTGGCAGGAGGCAAAGAGTGGAATTAAAGGGAGCCTGTTCTGGCTGGCTGCTGGTGACTAGTGGTGTTCCAGAACCTGGAACTTCCACCATACTGCTAGTGTTTTCCCCAGTAAAGACTAATGACTGATTAATCATGGTCTGTGTTGGTACTGAGGAAGGCAAATGCAGTTAGCATTAATTACAGGAGGACTAGTACATAAAAGCAAGGAAGTAATGTTGAGGCTTTATAAAGCACTGCTGAGACCTCACATAGAGTATTGTTAGCAGTTCTGGGCCCCATATCTAAGAAAGGATGTGCTGACATTGGACAGTGTTCAAAGGAAGTTCAGAAAAATGATTCTGGGATGAAAAGCTTGTCATAAGAAGAGCATTTGATGGCTCTGGGCCTTTATTCACTGGAATTCAGAAGAATGAGGGGTGGCCTCATTGAATGTTTAATGAATGTTTAATGGCTCTGGGCCTTTATTCACTGGAATTCAGAAGAATGAGGGGTGACCTCTTTGAATGTTTAATGAATGTTTAATGGCTCTGGGCCTTTATTCACTGGAATTCAGAAGAATGAGGGGTGACCTCATTGAATGTTTATAGGCCTCAAAAGAGTGGATTTGGAGAGTTGTTTCCTATGGTGAGGGAGTCTAAGACCAGAGGACATAGCCTCAGAATAGAGGGATGCCCTGTTAGAACATAGATGAAGAGGTATTCTTTGCCACAGGTAGCTATGGAGGCCAGGTCTTTATGTATATTTAAGGCAGAAGTTAATAGATTCCTGATTGGTCAAGGCATGAAGGGATAGGGGGAGAAAGCAGGATATTGGGGCTGAGGAAAACTTGTTCAGCCCTGATGACGTGGCAGAGCAGACTCGATGGGCTAAATAGCTCAATTCTGCTCATATAGTCTTATGAAGGGTTACAAGGAAAAGGAATAGATTCATATTGAGAAGGGAAAAAGATCAGCCATGATGAACTGGCAGAGCCTACTCAATGGGCTAAATGGCCTGATTCTTCTCCAATATTTTATGGCCTCATGACCTTATAGAAGAGGGAAGATGGAGGAGTCAAAGTTTACAGAAAAGAGAATCTGATGTTCCTGCTACCAAGTTGGAGATAATCTAGACTGAATATGAGGTTTTGCTTCTCTACCCTGAAAGTGGCCTCATGGTAACGAAAGAGGAGACCATGGATTGACAAGTTGGAATGGGAATAGGGATAGGAATTAAAATGATTGGGCAGCTAGAAATTCCGCCTTGAGGACAGAGCTCTATCACAAATACAAAACAGCATTTACACTGGGATCCTCTTGTCCTTTGGCTGCTACTTAAAGAGATATGATCAAAGCATAAGAATCAACATTTTTGGGATGTTTTCTTACAGTTGTATCTGAAAAAAGAGATAAAGTAGTATTGGAGTATGGATCATCAAGGGAAGCTCAAGTTCAAGTTTATCATTTACCCATACATGACTACCCAAGAATACAGCCAAACAAAATAGTGTTCATCCAGAGCCAAGGTGCAAAACACTTTACCAGCAGTCTTACACAAGGCACAAATAGCATATACAAGATAGCAACAGACATAGTCACATTAAAAAATATGCTACATATAGCCCAAGTATCTGAGTGACATGTCCTGCAAATTGATGGCGCTTGTGCGTTGTTGGCAAGAGCAAGCAGTTCTCAACAGTCTGCAGACAAATGCATGTACGAACAGCTGCAATCCAGTGTGTCTTCTGAACTAACACTGGAGGACGGCATTGAAGGGAGGTGCCAGCTCCCAGTCCAGCATGTACAACATGCCATTCTGCTTCCAAGATTTTGGTATCCTGCAACAGGAAAGCTGCAGCACAAGATCTACTCATTGCTACAATTGAAGCCTTTCACTTAACATCTACAAAACATAGAACCATAGAACATTACCACACAGAAACAGGTCTTTTGGCCCTTCTTGGCTGTACCAAACCATTTCTCTGCCTGGTCCCACTGACCCGCACCTGGACCATATCCCTCCATACACCTCTCATCCATGTACCCGTCCAGGTTTTTCTTAAATGTTAAAGTGAGCCCACATTTACCACTTCATCTGGCATCTCATTCCACACTCCCACCACTCTCTGTGTGAAGAAGTGCCCCCCCATTGTTCCCTTTAAACTTCCCCCCTTCACCCTTAACCCATGTCATCTTTTTTTTCTCCCCTAACCGCAGTGGAAAAAGCCTGCTTACATTCACTCTATCTATTACCCATCGTAATTTTATATACCTCTATCAAGTCTCCCCTCATTCTTTTACGCATCAGGGAATAAAGTCCTAACCTATTCAACCTTTCTCTGTAACTCAGTTTCTGAAGTCCCAGCAACATTCTTGTAAAGCTTCTCTGCACTCTTTCAACCTTATTAATATCCTTCCTGTAATTAGGTGACCAAAACTGCAGACAATACTCCGAATATGGTCTCACCAATGCCTTATACAACCTCACCATAACATTCCAACTCTTATACTCAATACTTTGATTTATAAAGGCCAATGTACCAAAAGCTCTCTTTTAGACCCTATCTACCTGTGACGCCACTATTAGAGAATTTTGTATCTGTATTCCCAGGTCCCTCTGTTCTACTGCACTCCTCAGTGTCCTACCATTTATCTTGTATGTTCTACCTTGGTTTGTCCTTCTAAAGTGCAATACCTCACACTTGTTTGCATTAAACTCCATCTGCCATTTTTCAGCCCATTTTTCCAACTGGTCCAAAACCTCTGCAAGCTTTGGAAACCTTCCTCACTGTCCACTACACCTCCAATCTTTGTATCATCAGCAAATTTGCTGATCCAATTTTTCCACTTTATCATCTAGATCATTGATATAGATGACAAATAACACTGGACCCAGCAGTGATCCCTGTGGCACACCACTAGTCACAGGCCTCCAGTCAGAATCATAGATTCTTTGTCAGCGGGACTGTCTTCACTATCCTCCAACAATGAGACCCTGGAAAACAAGAATACTTCCCACATTTTGCGAGCCAACTTTCAGTGAAAGGAGACATTGACGATGAAATTTACCAGAATTTGCTACAGCTAGAATAACTTGTATTCAGTTAAAGCAGAAATCTCATTGTCTACTAAACAGCAATTTTCTTGCCTTCTGAGACGTGGACAACATATGCAAAACCACAAGATATGGGAGCAAAATTAGGGTATTTGGCCAATTGAGTCTGCTTCACCAATTATTCATGGCTGACACGATTTCTCAAACCCATTCTCCAGCTTTATCCCAGTAAACCTTAACCCCCACCTTACCAATCAGAGACTTATTAATGGTTTGAATATTCAAGGTACATTTATTATCAAAATATGTATGCAGTATACAAACCTGAGATTCATCTTGCTCAGTGACAGCCATGAAACAAAAACCATTGAACTCGTTTAAAGAATAAACATCAACTCCACCAAATGCAAAAAAATAAATAAATCATGCAAATGGCAATAACAAAAAGCAGGAAAAACACAGAAAATAAAATACACGATCAAAAGAGTCCAGGCATATTCAGTTCAGCTTAGTGTTTGCTATCTGTAGGCTGCCCCAATTTAAAATCACCCAAAATACCAACAAAAAAAGTAGCAACTGGAAACACATTACATGACGATCTGCAGAATCCAATCCATAAACTGTGTCAATTAAACTGTCTACACGACACAGAACTCTGGCACTGTCCTCTAACAGCATCGATGGAGAGAAATCATCACATGCAGGCACCTTCTTCCAGAAGCAGAGAGAGAGGCTGGTAGAGAGCACTGAACAACTGCTCACCTTCTGCAATCGCCTCAATGATTTCAATCTATCTTGGCACTTTAATCAACAGGATTGCTGAGTAAGGGAGTCAACTCCAGGCTTCTTGGCCTGAAGACCACATAGTGTAGTGGTCCGTACAACACTTTATGGTACCGGCGACATAGGTTCAATTCCAGCCACTGCTGAATAGACTCCTGAAGCTCTTCTATCCCTGAGGTTGAATTATATGAGGGGGGAAGGGAACCAGAGTGTAGGAACAGATGTATGGGAATATTTTGGAAAATTTATAAAAATCTAGGTAAAATCATCATTTTCACAGCATGAATACAACCTATTAAAGAAAGAGTAGTGGATTCCATCTAGAAAATAGTTGTTTCATGGAGTCCATTAAAAGAACTATATTCACTTTATAGAGATCATTATATTTTTAGTAATTATAATACCTAAATATCTAAATGTATTAACAATTCTAAAAGGAATGTCATTATATATACTAACATGGATATTTAATGGAAACAATTCACTTTTATTCAAGTTAAGTTTATATCCTGAAAATTTTCCAAAATCTTTAAGTGTTTCCAGAAGATTAGGAATTGATTCCTCAAGATTTGAAATAAAAAACAAAAGATCATCTGCATAAAGAGAAATCTTATGCATGGTTCCATTCATAGAGATACCATGAATATTTTTAGCTTCACGTAGTGTTATAGCTAAAGGCTCCAATACAAGATTAAATAATAAAGGACTTAATGGACATCCCTGTCTAGTGCCACGAGAAAGTGAAAAAAAAGACCTGCAATTATTAGTAATAACTGTGGCAATAGGATTCTTATGAATCACTTGAAACCATCTATTGAAATTATTACCAAAACCAAATTTTTCAAATACTTTAAACAAACATGGCCACTCAACTCTAACAAATGCCTTTTCTGCATCAAGAGAGATAACACATTGAGGTTGCTTAGATAATGATGAATATATAATGTTGATCAATCTCCAACCATTAGAGAAAGAATAATGGCCTTTAATAAAGCCTGTTTGATCCATAGAAATGATCTTAGTTAAAATTATTTCCAAGCAATTAGCCATTATTTTAGAGAGAATTTTTGTGTCCACATTTAATAGTGAAATAGGTCTATATGATGAGCATTCAACAGGATCTTTATCTTTTTTAAGAATTAAGGAAATAGATGCTTCATAAAAAGGTAAATTACCCTTCTCAAAGTATTCATGAAATATTTCCAAAAGATACTGAGAAAGTAACCTTTCAAATTTTTTGTAAAATCCCTCTGAATAACCATCAAGTCCAGGAGCTTTACCTGATTACCTGGAACAATAAGAGACCAAGAATTAATAAGTATCAATTACAAAAATCTAAAAAAGATGGTGGACTTGCACTTCCTAATTTAAGACTGTATTATTGGGCTGTGAATATTAGACAATTATGTTTTTGGTTATATTGGCTTGATAAGAACCAAAACCCATTATGGGTTGATTTGGAATTAAAAGCTGTTAAACAATTTCATTTAACTTCAATTTTAGGAGCTCCATTACCTTTACAGCTCTCTAAAATTCCAAATTTAAATCTCTATCTGGTTATTAAACAATCCCTATGGATTTGGGTTCAGTTTCATAATTTTTAAAATTTTAAGCAATTTAAGTTATTTAGTTTTTTATTTTAAAACTTTTCATTTAAACCTTCAACAACTGACCCCATTTTTCTTCTATGGAAAAATAAAGGAATTCATTCTTTTACAGATCTATTTTGTGATGGTCGATTGATGACTTCTCAGGAGTTAATTAACAAATATTCTCTCGCTCATACACATTTTTTGCAATATTTTCAGGTTAGACATTTTTACAACAATATTTACCTAAGTTTCCATATTTACAAGAATCTGATTTGTTGGATACTATTTTGAAATTGAATCCCTTAGTGAAAGGTTCCATTAGTAGAATTCATAATTTATTTTTGTTACAAAAAGAGAACCTATCACTAAAGATTAAACAAGATTGGAGAGAGAACTTAATATGACCTTTGTTAATCAAGATTGGCTTTGAGTTTTGAAAAACATAAATTCTTCTTCTGTATGTGCCAACCATTGTTTAATTCAATTTAAAATTGTACGCTGTTATTACTTAACAAAGGAGAGACTATCTAAAGTATTTCCTAGTATAGATAACTATTGCAATAGATGTAAAACTGAAATAGCTACTTATCACATATGTTCTGGTCATGTGCTTCATTAAAATCATTCTAGAAATCTTTATTTTCTACAACCTTTAAAGATTTGAAAATTAATTTACAACCTAATAGATTGACTGTTCTAATTGGAATAGTTCTGCATCATATTCAGGGTATTTCATTTTCAGATCAACATGTAATCGCATTTGTTACACTACTGGCAAGAAGGGCTATCTAATTAAAATGGAAAGATATTTCTTGCCCTACATTAATTGAATGGTTTTCTCAAGTGATGTTATGTCTTAGTTTGGAAAAAATTAGAAGTAGAACTTTTGATCCTCGATTTGATTTTGAGGGAAGATGGGGTTCTTTTGCCAAATATTATCATTTAATTTGAATCAAGTTATATGGCATCCTTCCAATTTTATGTTTTTTCTAAATACGAAATGGCGGTTGATGATTTTTAAAAATATATTTAGATGATGGTCAAATGTTTTGCTCCATGGGGTTGATTCCCAATGGTTTTTTGTAGTTAGTGTTTTTTTCTTCTTCTACATACATGACCCCACAGTTTCCTGCAATATATTCTTTCTGCCACTTCTTTACTATTCTCCCATCCCATCTAAGTCCTTCTGCATACTTATGTGACATGGCCAGACCCTCCACCTATTTTGTATCTGCAAACTTGGTCACAATGCTGTCAGTTACTTCATCAAAATCATTAATGTATAAAGTGAAAAAATGGTCTCAATACTGACCTCTGAGGGACTCCACTAATCACCGGCAGCCGTCCTGAAAAGGACCCCTTTATCCCCATTCTCTGCCTTCAGCCAGTCATCCAAACTTCTGTCAAGGCTAATAGTGTTATGGTAAAGACAGACGTACAATGTTCAGGGAACCCTGGCAGATAAGATATATCAAAACTATAGTCTGGAAAGAAAAGGAATTGCCCATCATGTTTCGGTAGCTGGGTGTGAACAAATTTCTCAATTAATATATAAGATTAGGCTAAAAAAGGAAATCCCCAGAGAAGAAATGTATGCATGAGGTAGATTTGGCAAAATCTAGATTAAAGAGTTAATTAGAGAGTTAAAGGTAATCCCAAAAGGTTCTTCAGTTATCAACAATGAAAAATGTAACTATAATACATTTTTATATGTATTTTCATATTTATATGTAACTATAAAACCTAACACTGATTACTCTTAAAGTTCATACCAGCACCTCTTGTAGCATTCTTGATCCCCAGACTTGAATGCCTCAAAAGCCATCTTAGTGCGGAGTCACGGGAAATGGCTGAAATTTTTAGAACACAAACATAGAACAGTCACACAGGAACAGGCCCTTTGGTTCACAATATATTGCTGAACCAATTAAATTAGTAATCAAATAGCTATCCAAACTAATCTCCTCTGCCTACAAAATGTCAATATCCTTCAATTTCCTTCACATTCATGTTGCCTATCTAAACATCTCTTAAAAGTCCCCAGGTTCCTCAGCATACACATCACCGAGGACCTCACTACTGGCTGTGTGGTGAAAAAGGCACAACAGCGCTGCTTTCACCTCAGACGGTCAAAGAAAGTCCTGGATCCTAAGAACTTTCTACAGTGGCACAATTGATACTGGCTGTATCACTGCCTGGTATGGAAACTGTACTTCTGCAGAGCGTGGTGCGGACAGCCCAGTACATCTGTGGAATTGATTTTTCCACTATTCAGGACATCAGTGACAGGTGCATAAAAACAGCCTGAAGGATCATCGGGGACCTGAGTCACCCCAATCACAAACTGTTCTAGCTGCTACCATCCAGGAAATGGTACCGCAGCATAAACCAGGACCAACAGGCTCTGGGACAGCTTCTTCCATCAGGCCATCAGACTGATTAATTCATGCTGAAACAATTGTATTTCTATGTTACACTGATTGGCCTGTTGTATATCTTACTGTACATACTATTTATGACAAATGGCTACAATTTGCACATTGCGCATTCAAATGGAGATACAACGTAAAGACTTTCTCCATTTGTATGTGAAGGATGCAAGAAATAAATTCAATAATGTTTCTGCCTCTACCTCCACATACCAGACACGCATCACTCTAAAAACCTTGCCCCACACATTTCCTTTGAACTTTCTCCCTCTCACACACTCTCTCATTGGGACTTCAATGTACTAATTAAGGAAACTTTCCTGAACACATTTGACAAACTTTATTCTATCTAGACCTTTTACAGTATGGGAGTCCCAGTCAATATGTGAATAGTTAAAATTGGCTACTATAACAACCTTATGTTTTTTGCAGCAGTCTGCAACCTCTCTGCAAATTTGCTCCTCTAAACCCCATGGACTTTTGAGTAGTCTGTGATATAGTCCCATTAACATGGTCATAACTTTCTTAGTCCTTATTTCCAACCATAACACCTCGCTCAGAGAGTTCTCCAGTCTGTCCTGACTGAGCACTGCTGTGACATTTTGTTTGAAGTGTAATGCCACCACTCCCACTCTGTCATGCCTAAAACAATGGAACCCAGAATACTGAGCTGCCAGTCCTGCCCCTGCTGAAACCAAGTCTCACTAAAGACTGCAATATCATAATTCCCGGTGTGATTGATGCTCGGAGCTCGATCCGCCTTTCCTACATTACTTCTTGCATTGAAAGATAGGCAGCTCAGGACATTAGTCATCCTTTTGATTCCTGACTTTGTCTGAGGTCTCAGCAACATCTTTCTCCACCACCTCTCTACTATCTTTTCTGGCACTCTGGTTCCCATCCCCCTGTAACTCCAGTTTAAACCCACCATGTAACATGAACAAACCTTCCTTCTGGGATCTTAGTCCCCTTCCAGTTCAGGTGCAAACTCTCTGTACAGGTCCCATCTTCCCTGGAAGAAATCCCAATGACCCAAAACTCTGAAAACTGTCCTCCTACACCAACTCCTTAGCTTTGTTTTAAACTGTATAAACTTTCTAATTTTGGCCTCCCCAGCACAAGGTGTCAGGAAAAATCCTGAAATCTCAACCCTGGAGGTCTCGTCTTTTAACTGAGCACCTAACTCCCTGAACTCCCTGAAGCACCATCAATAACTCACTCTGAGACGTAAAGGCAAGATATCGGCTTTTATTGACTGGAAGAAGGAACAAGCAGTGAGTGACCACCATACTACATCCTGGAGACTGAGGGGCCGGGCTCAGGCCTCAATCGCCTTTATACAGGGGTCTGTGGGAGGAGCCACAGGAGCAGTCAGCGGGGGGGCGTGTCCAGACAGGTATATGTAGTTCACCACAAGTAGTATCTGGCGATGGTAGATAGTCGCTCTGTTGTCCATGTGCCCTAATCAAAAGTTGTATATTCAAACTTAAATTAGAAAATTAAAGTAATACCAGGTCTGAAAGGCCACTGCTGCCATGCCGCGCCGCCTCATAGGAACTTGTCAGCGACTTGTCCAAGATTTCCTTCACTGGGATCCAAGTACTTTCTTCTGGGCCATACTCTTCCCAGTCCACAAGGTACTAGACCTTGCTACGTACCCAGTGAGATGCCAGGAGGCGCCGCACAGTATAGACAAGGGAACCACCTACCAGGCGGAGAGGAGGGGGAGGTGGGGTAACTGGGACTGGGGGAGAGTTAGTAACTGGCTTGAGCTGGGTGGATCTTCAGTGATACAGGTAAACTCATTCTGTACGACACCTTGTTGACAACCTTTTCCACTACAAATGGTCCCATGTAGCGTGGTGCCAATTTCCAGTTCTCAAATTTCAAGGGAAGATCCCTTGATGCCAACCAGCCCTCCTCTCCTGGCTTGAATGGCCTTGTGTGTCGAGGGAGCTGAATCCAAGGTTGTGACACAAAAACTTACAATCCTCTATCAAATCTCCTCTCAGCATTCAACTCTACCAGAGTAACCATCCCCCGTTTCTCCAACCTACATCCAGGCAACATCCTGGAAAACATTTTGTGCACCTTCCCCAAAGGCTGAAAACCCCAGAATTTTTAATGCCTATTTTTTCCATTTTACGGAGAATATCATAGATAGCAAAGAAATGAGGGTAATAATGAGTGAAATCTTACATTATATGCATAAAGCCATAAGACCATAAGATTTAGGATCAGAATTAGACCAGTCAGCCCATCAAGTCTGCTCTGCCATTCCATCATGGCTGATCCCAGAACCCACTCAACCCCATACACCTGCCTTCTGGTCATATCCTTTAATAATCTGACCGAACAAAAAACCATCAACTTCTGCCTTATATATATGCATGAACATGGCCTCTACTATAGTCTGTGGTGGAACATTCAGAGATTTACTACTCTTTGGCTAAAAATATTCCTCCTTACCTCTGTTCTATAGGGTCACCCCTCAGTTTTGAGGTTGTGCCCTTTAGTTCTGGATACACCCACCGTAGGAAACATCCTCTCCACATCCACCCTATCTAGTCCTTTCAACATTCGGTAGGTTTCAATGAGATCCTTCCCCCACCCCCGCACACTTCTGAAATCCAGGGAGAACAAGTCTAAAGCTGCAAAATGCTCCTCATATGTTAACCCCTTCATTCCCGTAATTATCGTTGTGAGCCTCCTCTGGACTCTCTCCAATGACAACACATCTTTTCTGAGATATGGGGCCCAGAACTGTTGACAATACTCCAAGACTAGTGTCTTACAAATGCAGAACATCATCTCCTTGTTTTTATTTTCTATTCCCCTTCAAATAAATGCTGTCATTGCTTTTGTATTCTTTATTACAGACTTGTAAGTTAGCCTAGGAGTCTTGCACGTGGACTTCTAAGTCCCTCTGCACCTCTGATGTTTGAAACTTCTCCCCATTTAGATAACAGTCCAAACTATTGTTCCTTTTGCCAAAATCCATTAAAATACATTTCCAGTACTGTATTCCATCTGCCAATTTTTTCCCCATTCTTCCAATTTAAGTCCTGCAGAAATCACATGGCTTCCTCAGCACTACCTACCACTCCACCTAATTATGTATCATCTGCAAACTTTGCCACAAAGCCATCAATTCTATGATCTAAATTATTGACAAACAAAGTGAAAAGTAGTGGTCCCAATACTGACCCCTGAGGAACAGATACAGACCCACAGGTCACAGATAGCCCACCAGTGCCCCTTTATTCCCACCAGCCGCCAAGCAGAAAAAGCCCCTTTATTCCCACAGGCCTCCTGCCTGTCAGTCATTCCACTATCCATGCCAGTATATTTCTTATAATGCCATAGGATTTTATTCTGTTAAACAGCCTCGTGTGGCACCTCAGCAAATGCCTTCTGAAAATCCAAGTTAATGACATCCACTGCCTCTCCTTTCACGACCCTGCTTGATACTTCCTCAAAGAACTCTTAACTATGCTGATTAACTAATTCTAACATTAGTGTCCAAGCACCTCAAAACCTCATTCTTAATACTTGACTCCCAACACTTTCGTAACCACTCAGGTTGGGTTAACTGTCCTATAGTTTCCTTTCTTTTGCCTTCCTCCCTTCTTAAAGAGTGGAGTGAGATTTGCAATCTTCCAGTCCTCCAGGACTATGCCAGAATGAAGTGATTCTTTTTTTAAAATATTTTTAATTCAACTTTTAAGATAATTACATAGAATGAATTAATAAATTAATAAATTAGAAAATTAAATTAAAGTAATACCAGGTCTGAAAGGCCACTGCTGCCGCGCTGTACCAGAATAATAATAGAATGAATAGAGTGATATAATAATATGATATCAGCCCTCCTCCCTCCCCTTAACCCTTCCCCCCTTAACATCCCTATCTAAAAAAAAGAAAAAAAAGAAAGAAGGAAAAAAAGAAGAAAGAAAGACTGCCTGGATATTGGAAGATCCCCACATGCTCCATGGAATTCAAAATAGCTTTAATATATATATTTATTTCTTTCCCTAGATGACCAATAACTTTATCTTTGGAGCACCTATATATTTAATCCTATATTTTGTAAGTGATTCTTGAAAGATCATAAGCAATGTATCCATTATCTCTTTAGCAACCTCGTTCAAGACTCTGGGATGTAGTCCATCTGGCCCAGGTGACTTATCCACCTTAAGACCTTTCAACTTGCCTAGCACTTTTTCCTTTGTAATAGCAATGGCACTCACTCCTGCTCTCCTGACACTCACGAACCATTGGCACGCTGCTAGTGTCCTTCACAGAGAAGACTGATACAAAGTACCTAATAAGTTCAGCTGCCATTTCTTTGTCCCCGTTACTACCTCACCAACATCATTATTTTCAGTGGTCCAATATCAACTCTCACCTCCTTTTTACTCTTTATATAACTGGTATCCTGCTTTATATTAGTGGCTTGGTTGTCCTTATATTTCATCATTTCCCTTCTTATAGCTTTTTTAGTTGCTTTCTGTTGGATTTTAAAAGCTTCCCAATCATCCAACTTCCAAATCAGTTTTGCTACATTTCCTTGGCATTTTCCATTATCAGCCATGGTCAGCTACCCTGCCGTTTGAGAACTTCTTCCTCTGTGGGACATATCTATCCGGTGCCTTGTAAACTATTCCCAGACACTTTAGAATCTCTGATCTGCTGTCATCCTCTCCAATCCACCTGGGCAAGCTCCTTTCTCATGCCTCTGTAACTTCCTGTATTCCATTGCAATACTGACACATGTGACTTCTCCTTCTCAAATTGCAGTATGAATTCAATCAGATTATGATCACTGTCCCCTAAGGGTTCCTTTATGTTAAGCTCCCTAATAAGATCTGGGTTATTACACAACACCCAATCTGAGATGGCCTTTCCCTGAGAAGGCTCAAAAACAAGCTGCTCTAAAAAGCCGTCTCGTAGGCATTCAACAAATTCCCTCTCTTGTGATCCAAGACCAACCTGATTTTCCCAATCCCCTTGCATATTGAAGACTCTATTTCAATTGTGTCATTACCCTTATTACATGCCTTTTCCAACTCCCTTTGCAATCTTAATCCACATTTTGGCTACTATTTGGAGGCCTATAGATGATTCTCATTATGCTTCTCTCTTACCCTTGTAATTCTTAACTCTACCCACAAAGATTCAAGATTCTCTGACCCTATGTCACTTCTTTCTAAAGATGCAATTCCATCTCTTACTAACAGAATCACACCACCCCCTATGCCTTTCTGCCTATCCTTTCAATAAAAAATTCTTTTAAAGAGATAACTAAAAGGATAGATGGAGGTAGGGCTCTGAAAGTTGTCTGTGTTGATTTATTGAAATGTTTGACCAAGTCCCATATGGTAGGTGATCTGGAAGGTTCAGTTACATGGGATTCAGGGGGAATTAGAAGGGTGTATTCAGAACCAGTTCAATCAAATGAAGTAGAGGGTGATGGTTGAAGGAAGTGCCTGAGGGGCCATTTTTTCATTATTTTTGACAATGAATGGGATATGAATGTTCCTGGTGCAATTGGTTGATGACAGCGAATTAGGAATCTTGTTGATAGTAAAATAGGTAACAACGAATTTTGAAGAAATCTTCATCAGTTAGGGCAATGGGTTGAGGAATGACAAATCAATTTCAACTTAGATAAGTGTGAGGTGATCTATTCTGGATATTCAAAATAGGGAATGGCCGGGATTGATGAGAGTTGTGGAACAGAGGGACCTGGAGTACAAGTGCACAGTTCACTGAAAACAACCTTGTAAGTAGACAGGGTGGTGAAGAAAGCATTTAGTATGTCAACTTTCATCAGTTGTGGCATCAAGTTTAGAAGTAGGACTGTTATATAAGATAATGTTGAGGCTGTACTTGGAGAATTGTGTACACTTTTGATCACATTGACATTGTCAAGTTGGCAAGACTGCAGAAGAGGTTTGCCGTGCTGTTCCCCACCAGGAAGGCAGCTAAGCACTCTGTTTTCTCTCTCGACACCAGACACAACCATCTCACCTCCACCAACACCAACACTCTCCTCCACCTAGTCCTCTCTCTAAGTAATTTCTCCTTTCACTTCCTTCAAATAAAAGGGGTAGTCATGGGCACTTGCATGGGTCTCAGCTATACCTGCCAGTTTGTTAGCTACATGCAACAGTCTATGTTCCATGCCTACACTGGTGACCGTACTGCACTCTTCCTACGCTACATCGATGACTGCTTTGGTGCTGTTTCCTGCACCCATGCTGAACTTGTTGATTTCATTCACTTTCCCTCCAACTTCCACCGTGCCCTCAAATTTACCTGGTTCATTTCTGACACCCCCTGTCCCTTTCTCGATCTCTCTTATCCAACAATGTCTATTATAAATTCACAGACTTTCACAGCCACCTAGACCATTGCTTGTCACACCCTGTTACTTGTAAAAATGCTAACCCCTTCTCTTACTTCCTCCATCTCCACTGCATCTGCTCACAAGATCAGGTTTTTCATTCTAGAATGAAGAGACGTACTCCTTTTTCAAAGAAATGGGCTTCCCTTCTTCCACCATCAACATTGTCCTCAACTGCATCTCTTCTGTTTCACACACATTTGCTCTTACCCCATCCTCCCGCCACCCTAACAGGGATAGGGTTCCTCTTGTCTTCACCTACCAACCCACCAGTCTCCACGTCCAGCACTCTGAAACTTCCACCCGTTCCAATAGAATCTCACTACCAAGCACATCTTTCCCTCCACCCCACTTTCTGCTTTACATAGGGATCGCTCCGTATGTCCCTTGTCCATTCGTCCCTCCCCACTGATCTCCATCCTGGCAGTTATCCTTGCAAGCAGAATAAGTGCTACACCTGCCCCTACACTTCCTCCCTCACGAGCATTCAGGGCCCTAAACAGTCCTTCCAGGTGAGGTGACACTTCACCTGTGAGTCTGTTGGGGTCATTTACTGTGTTTGGTGCTCTCAGTGTGGCCTCCTGTATATTGGTGAGACCTGACATGGATTGAGAGATAACTTTGCCGAGCACCTATGCTTCATCTGCCAGAACAAGCAGATCTCCGATATGTCCATCCATGGTCTACACCACTGTCATGATGAGGCCACACTTATGTTGGAGGAACAACACCTTATATTTCATTTGGGTAGCCTCCAACCTGAAGGCATGAACATCTATTTCTTAATCTCACATCTCCTTCATGATTTCCCATCCCCTTATTCCTCTCTCACCTCATCTCCTTGCCCATCCATCACTCCTCACCCTTTTTTTTTTCATCCATATCCTTCTGCCTCTTTCACCAATTAACTCCTCTGCTCTTTACTTCATCCTTCCCCTCCTGGTTTCACCTCTCATCTTGTGTTAATCTCTCCCTTACCCCCACCTTTTAAATCTACTCCTCAGCATTTTTCTCCAGTCCTGCCAAAAAATTTCGGCCTGAGCCGTTGACTGTACTCTTTTCCTGGACGCTGCCTGGCCTGCTGAGTTCCTCCAGAATTTTGGTGGAACGCAGCAGGCCAGGTAGCATCTATAGGAAGAAACACTGTCAACGTTTCAGGCTGAGACCCTTCGTCAGGACTAACCGAAAGAAAAATCGACAGTGCTTCTTCCTATAGATGCTGCCTGGCCTGCCGTGTTCCACCAGCATTCTGTGTGTGTTGCTTGAATTTCCAGCATCTGCAGATTTCCTCGTGTTTGCGTCCTCCACAATTTTGTGTGTTTTGCTCAAATTTCTGGCATCTGCAGCTTTTCTTTTGATTGGCATGCTGTATGTTTATTCCCAGGAGTGCAGGAGAATGAGAGGTGACCTCACAGAAGAATATAAAGTCATGGATCAGGTGAATGGTCATAGCCTTTTCACCAAGGTTGGCAAGTCCAAAACTAGAGGACAAGATAAGAGGGGAGAGAATTAAAAGATACCTGATGGGTAACTTCTTTACACTGAGGGTAGTGTGTAACTGGAATGAGCTGCTAGAGGATATGGACAACTGGAATATTTAAAAGGCATTTGGATAGATACATGGAGTTGAAGAGCATGGAGGGTTATGGGCCTAATGTGTATGGGTGGTGAATGCTCCGGTCAGCATGGACCAGCTGGACTGAAGGGCATGTTTTTGTGCTTTATTAATCTATGACTGTCTGCAACTGCACCAATATTGGTGCCGTCCCCAAACTTGCTGATCCACCCATCTACATTTGATATACTGTATTTCACAAGCAACAGAGGTTCTAGAACAGATTCCTGATGAATACCACTGGTCATGGACTTACAACCATAATAACAATCTTCAAACCTATTACCTGTCTTCTGAATTCAAGGTTGCAATTCACTTTAGATCCCATGCATTATTATCTTCTGAATCAACCTGTAATTAGAGACCTTATCAAATGTCATAATAAAATCTATGCAGATAACATCTACTGCTTTACCCTCATCATGCACCTTTGTCACTTCCTTGAAATACTCATTCAAGTTTGTAAGGCATGACCTCCCTTGCACAAAGCCATGCTGTCTTTCCCGAAGCCAAGCCTTTCCAAATGCACATAAACCATTTCTAATAGCTTTCTCATCACTGAGACAAGACTCACTGCCCTATAATTATCTGGATTATCTCTTTTCCCTTCTTAAACAAAGGCACAACTTTTGCTATTCTCCAGCCTGCCAGAACCTTTCCAGTTGCTTGTGAGGACACACAGATCTTTGTCAATGCCTCAGCAATCTCTTCACCTGTCCCTTTCAATATTTAGGAATATATATGCCACAAAGCTCTTAATGCTTTTCAGAGCACCCATCTTACTATCTTTATCTCAAAATGTCCCAACACATTAGCATAGCCAGTTTGTTCACAAACCTCCAATTCCTTCTGCTTGGTAAATACCAATGCAGAGTCCTCATGCGGTACCTCAGGCACTTGCTCTAATGATAAGAATTAATTCCCTTCTTTATCCTTGAATGCACCTACTCTTTACTTAGTTATCCTATTTTTCTTAATGTAAGTATACAAAATACTTTGGATTTACCCTTGACCCTAGTCACTAAGGACATTTCATGGCCCCCTATGGCTTTCCTAATTGCCTGCTTGAGCTATTTCTTTCTTTCTTTCATTTCCACAAGGGCCTGGTTTGATTTTAGTTTCCTAAACCTTATGCTTTCTGGATTAGACAGCATGTCTTATGAGGATTGGTTGACTGAGCTTGGGCTTTTACTTTGCAATGAAGGACGATGAGAGACCACTTGATAAGATGAGAAGTGGCATATATAGATTGAACAGGCAGTACCTTTTTCCCAAGAGGGCATTGGCTAATACTAAGGGCATACTTTGATTAGAGGAAAGTATAGGCTGATATTAGAAACAAGAAAAAAGCTGCAGATGCTGGAAATCCAAGCAACACACACAAAATGCTGGAGGAGCTCAGCAGGCCAGCCAGCATCTATGGAAATGAATCCAGTTGATGTTCCGGGCTGAGACCCTTCAGCAGGACTGGAGAAAAAACGATGAAGGATAGAGTTAAAGTGTGGGGGGAGGGGTGAGAGAAACACAAGGTGGTCAGTGAAACTGGGAGAGGGAGGGCTGAAGTAAAGAGGTGGGAAGTTGGTTGGTGAAAGAGATAGAGGACTGGAGTAGGGTGAGTCTGATAGGAGAGGACAGAAGGTCTTGGAAGAAAGAAAAGGGGGGAGCAGCTCCCAAGGGCAGGCAAGGAGATAAGGTGAGAGAGGGAACAGGGGAAGGAGATATTCTAATATTCTACATTTTTGAAAAATGGGGCTGCCCTTCCTCCACCATCAATGCTTCCCTTTCACTCACGTCTGATTTTACTTATCTCCCTGCCACATTACCAGGGATAGGGTTCCTCTTGTCCTCACCTACCAACCCACCAGTCTCCGCATCCAGCAGATAATTCTCCAGAACTTCTGCCAGCTCCAATGGGATCCCACCACCAAGCACTTCCTTCCCTCTCCCCTCCCCGCACTTTCTGCTTTCCACAGGGATCACTCCCTACGTGACTCCCGTGTCCATTTGTTCCTCCCCACTGATCTCCCCCTGGCACATCCTTGCAAGCGGAACAAGTGCTATAGCTGCCCCTACACCTCCTCCCTCACTACCATTCAGGGCCCCAGACAGTCCTTGTAGCATAGAGCACAGAGCAGTGCAACACAGGTCGAGGCCTGTCAGATCCCAATATCCAGTCACACTCATTAAACTAAGCTAGATCAGCTTACCAATGTGGTCTGCTCTGCAGCTCCTGCCTGAAGACCTCATTTTAATAAGCCTCAGACTTTCCAGCCTGAGACATCTGTAAACAGATCAGAATGAGAGCAGCGGGCATGCAGTGGGAGTAATTTCAGAAGAGATGTTTTTTTACACAGAGGGTGATGGGTGTCTGGATTTCACTGCCAGGTTGTCAGGAGAGGCAGAAACATTAGTGACCTTTAAGGGACATTTAGACAGAAAGATGAATGTGAGGTTAATGGAAGGATATGAACATTGGGTAGGCAAAAGAAATTAGTTAGCCTTTTGATATTAATTTAATTGGCTTGCCACAAACATTGTGGGATGAAAGGCCTGTTCCTGTGCTGTACTGTTCTATGTTCTAATATGATGGAATAAATATCATGAGTCTCAAAATTTATTGTGAACATTGAATGAAATTATTCCAAATTCAACTTGATAAAAGGGTAATTTAAAGTTCCAAGTAAATTTATTATCAAAGTATGTATAGACTATAAGACCATAAGACATAGGAGCAGAATGAGGCCATCTGGCCTATCGAGCCTGCACTGCCATTCAATTATGGCTGATCCTTTGCTCTTCTTCTCCTCCACCACAGTTCCTGATCTTTTCCCCATAACCTTTGATACCATGTCCAATCAAGAACCTATCTAGAATCAAGAATATATGTCACCATGTAGAATCCTGAGATTTTTTTTCTTGCGGGCACATGTAACCCAGGTTAATTAAACCCAAAGATGTAATGTTAGAAAGGTCCATCTGTGGAGGGATGGAAATGAAGTTTACTGATTTATAAAAAAAGAGAATTTGAAAAGAATATGCTATGTGAGAGGAGTAGTGCTGACTCAGGTGCAGTCAATGAGAGAAACACAGCAATGATTAGAAGCTGAAGATGTGAACTATTAAGAGTGGAATTAGTAGTAACTATCTTTACTAACTTGTAAAGATAATAACCTTACTAGCTTGAAAGGTAAGGAGGAGAGAGATTAGTGATAAAAGATGTATTGAAGGCTATAACATGCAGCAGCTACAACAAGACAGTATTGGCAGAGATGAGTGTCCAAGATCACTCCTGTCTAGTCAGGAATTAGTTCTGTAAATTCATACCAAAGGATTTGGCCACCCAAGCTGAAGAACCAGCAGGGGAACGGAATGTGTAATGACACCAAGGATTTAAAACAGTTTGATGTATAAGTTTAGTTTCATTTGAAGAAATTGAATTTGATTTTCTGCAAGGGGAAAAGGGGTCACAACTTTGTGGGTGAAAGGGTCTGTGTTGCGCTGTAGGTTTTCTATGATTTTTTATGAAATTGTTAAAAAATATATAAAAAAACAACTACCATTTAAGTGAATAACAAATTATGTATTTAAATGAAATACAGAAAAAAATAGAACACTAGTAGTGCTATTAAACTACATTAGTTCCCAAAATTTAATGACACAGAGGTATTTATCCAGGGTATGCTGCTGTGTTGTTTTGATTTAATATAAATGAACAAAACCAGCACAGATAGCTGGAGCAGATAATCGATCCATTATTTTCTTTGAACCTGATAGTGTTGTGTGTTTGTAGCCAAGAAAATTGTTTGGTGTGTTTGTTTCATCAGCATTGTAGAATGCTGATCTGCACAAAACTTTTGTAGCAAGTTGGGGAGTTCTGTAGGTTTCCATGTTTCTGTACTTAAAGCACTTGCACAATCTTTCTCACCATGTTCTTCCTTGGATTTAGTAGGGAGCCAACATTTCCATTAAAACAAACAACCATCTGCTGCTTTAAAATCTTTCTGAGCAGCTTTGTAAGCCAGTTCCTCTGACTTGATTTTGTTTGGTCCACTGAAAAGCACAGCCCATCCAGTTACAATAGCACTAATGAATGAGGTCCTCTTCAATATCTGTATCCTTACCTTTACACTTTGGTTTTTGAGATGTTCCCTGCTATCTCTTGCAAAGTGTGCATTCTTCTTGTAGTTTATCTTGCTGATACTTCAATTCCCTGGGTAGCTGAAGTATAATTCTTCAATTCCCTGGGTAGCTATGAAACCCAAATCCCATCTCCTTGCATACAAAATAAAAACCGAACAGAAACGGATCAGGCGTATCAACTTCCAAATCTACCTCCACACACAAAAGACCTAGATGATCAAGCAAAAAAAAAATTTGAATACAAAAACGACAAAACAACGGTGTTGCTAGGAATAGCTCAAATACCATCTATAAATTTGCTAATGATACAACCGTTGTTGTATCTCAGATGGAAACAAGAGGGCATAAAGGAGCGAGATCTGCCAACTAGTGGAGTGATGTCACAGCAACAAACTTGCACTCAATGTCAGTAAGACAAAAGAGCTGATTGTGGACTTCAGGAAGGTTAAGATGAAGGAACACATACCAATCCTCAGAGGGATCAGAAGTGGAGAGAGTGAGCAATTTCAAGTTCCTGGGTGTCAAGATCTCTGAGGACCTAACCTGGTCCCAACATATCGATCATATCGATGCAGTTGTATCGAAGGCAAGACAGCGAATATACTTCATTAGGAGTTAAGAGATTTGATATATCAACAAATACACTGTAAGACTCCTGTATATATACCATGAGAGCATTCTGACAGGCTGCATCACTGTCTAGTATGGGGGGGGGGGGTGCGGCTACTGCACAGGATCGAAAGAAGCTGCAGAGGTTTGTAAATTTAGTCGGCTCCATCTTGGATATTAGTCTACAAAGTATCCAGGACATCTTCAAGGAGTGGCGTCTCAAAAAGACAGCATCCATTATTAAGGACATCCATCACCCAGGGCATGTCCTTTTTCTCACTGTTACCATCTGGTAGGAGATACAGGAGTCTGAAGGCACACACTCAGCGATCCAGGAACAGCTTCTTCCCCTCTGCCATCCGATTCCTAAATAGACATTGAACCCTTGGACACTACCTCACTTTTTACATATTGCTTCTGATACACAGGAACATAAGAAATAGGAGCAGGAGTCAGCCATCCGGCCCATCGTGCCTGTCCCACCATTCAATAAGATTATGGCTGATCTGTCCGTAAACTCAGCTCCATCTACCTGCCTTTTTCTAAAAATTTGTCTAACTGTATCTTAAATATATTTAGTGAAGAAACCTCAACTGGTTCTCTGGGCAGAGAATTCCACAGATTTACCACTCTCTGGGAAAAACAGTTTCTCCTCATCTCCATCTTAAATCTTCTCCCCTGAATCTTGAAGCAATGTCATCTAGTTCTAGTCTCACCTACTAATGGAAACAACTTTCCTACTTCTATGTTATATATCCCTTTCAAAATTTTGTATGATTCTATAAGATCACCTCTCATTCCTTTGAATTCCAGAGAATATAGCCCCAGGCATCTCAATCTGTCCTCATCGATTCACCTCTTCATCCCTGGAATCAACCTGGTGAACCTCCTCTGCACTGCCTCCAAAAACGGTATATCCTTCCTGAAGAATGGAGACCAGAACTGCACACAGTACTCCAGGTGCAGCCTCATCAGAACCCTGTATAGTTGCAGCATAATCTCCCTGCTCTTGAATTCAATCACTCAAAAATCCGTTTGCTGCACTATTTTTAGTTTATTCAATATACGCATGTTGTAATTGATTTACTTATTTATGATTATATTTTTTCTTCTATCTTCGTCATCGTGGTTATCCCTCAAGGTAGAGGATAATGGTCTTTGTTCCATTGACACAGAGCGAAGACGCCTGTGTGTGTATTTGTTTAACGTGTACTTTATGTTGCACTCCAAGAAGCACATGATACTTCACAAATCAACCAAATGATTCCAATGGCATGGAAACCATGATGATTGGAGCAGATGGATTTGTTACAGCCTTCATCCGCCTTCACAGCCGTTGATTTTGAAGCAACTTAATTTGCCTTTTCCACCACTGAGGTCGTGGGGAGGGGGTGGGAGAGGGATTTGAGTCTTCAGGTAAGCTGATGCCATTGATCATCCTGTTGTCCTCCAAAATCCTTTGGAAGTCATCGACTGTGATCACAACAAAGGGGACTGTTCTTCTGTGGTGGAATACTTGTTTGCAGCGAAACCATAATACCATCTCCAAGCAGTCTTTGCCTCTCTCTTTCTCTCTCAATAACAAGGTGTCCAGGGTTGAATAACAACACTCTCTTTTCAAAAACACAGTTCATAGGGGTAATTCAGGACCCTGTCACAGTATCATCTGCATACTTACTAATCCAATTTACCACACCATCATCCAGATCATTAATGTACCTGACAAACAACATTGGACCCAGTACAGATCCCTGAGGCCCACCACTAGTCACCGGCCTCCAACCTGACAAACAGTTATCCACCACTACTCCCTGGCATCTCCCATCCAGCCACTGTTGAATCCATTTTAATACTTCAATATTAATACCTAATGAATGAACCTTCCTAACTAACCTTCCATGTGGAACCTTGTCAAAGGCCTTACTGAAGTCCATATAGACAACATCCACTGCTTTACCCTCATCAACTTTCCTAGTAACCTCTTCAAAAAATTCAATAAGATTTGTCAAACATGACCTTCCACACACAAATCAATGTTGACTGTTCCTAATCAGACCCTGTCTATCCAGATAATTATATATACCATCTCTAAGAATCCTTTCCATTAATTTACCCACCACTGACGTTAAACTTACAAGTCTATAATTGCTAGGTTTATTCTTAGAACCCCTTTTAAACAATGGAACCATATGAGCAATACCATCCCCGTTTCTAATGACATTTAAAATATTTCTGTCAGAGCTCCTATTTCTACATTAACTTCCCTCACATTCCTAGGGAACATCCTGACGGACCCGGAGACTTATCAACTTCTATATTCTTTAAAAGCACCTGTACTTCCTCTTCTTTAATCATCATGGTTTCCATAACTACCCTACTTGTTTCCCTTACCTTACACAGTTCAATATCCTTCTCCTTAGTGAATACCAAAGAAAAGAAATTGTTCAAAACTCTCCCCCATCTCTTTTGGCTCCACACATAGCTGTTCATTCTGATTCTCTAAGGGACCAATTTTATCCCTCACTATCCTTTTGCTATTAATACAACTGTAGAAGCCCTTTTGATTTATTTTCATCTTACTTGCCAAAGCAACCTCATATCTTCTTTTCACTTTTCTAATTTCTTTCTTAAGATTCTTCTTACATTCTTTATATTCCTCAAGCACCTCATTTACTCCATGCTGCCTATTTTTATTTTAGATATCTCTCTTTTTCCAAACCAAGTTTCCAATATCCCTTGAAAATCATGGCTCTCTCAAACTTTTAACCTTTCCTTTCAAACTAACAGGAACATAAAGATTCTATACCCTCAAAATTTCACCTTTAAATGACCTCCATATATCTATTACATCCTTCCCATAAAACAAATTGTACCAATCCACTCATAACTCTTTTCGCATTACCTCAGTTAGCCTTTCTCCAATCAAAAATCTCAACCCTGGGTCCAGTCCTATCCTTCTCCATAATTATATTGAAACTAATGGTATTGTGATAACTGGACCCAAAATGCTCCCCAACACATACCTCCGTCACCTGACCTATCTCATTCTCTAACAGAAGATCCAACACTGCCCCTTCTCTAGTCGGTACCTCTATGTATTGCTGCAAAAAACTATCCTGCACACATTTTACAAACTCCAAACCATCCAGCCCTTTTACAGAATGAGCATCCCAGTCTATGCGTGGAAAATTAATATCTCCCACAATCACAACCTTGTGCTTACTACAAATATCTGCTATCTCCTTACAAATTTGCTCCTCCAATTCTTGCTACCCATTAGGTGGTCTATAATACACCCCTATAGGTGTTACTACACCTTTCCCATTCCTCAATTCCACCCAAATATTCTCCCTGGACGAGCCCTCTAATCTATCCTACCAGAGCATTGCTGTAATATTTTCTCTGACAAGCAATGCAACACCCCTCCCTCTTGTCCCTCCGATTCTATCACACCTGAAGCAATGAAATCCAGGAATATTTAGTTGCCAATCACACCCCTCCTGCAACCATGTTTCACTAATAGCTCAATATTATATTTCCAGGTATCAATCCATGCTCTAAGCTCATCCACATTTCTTACAATGCTCCTAGCATTAAAATAGATGCATTTACCAAATTCTCCACCTCTTACTCTGTTTATCCGTAATGGTGCAAACAACTTTATTATCGTTTTCTTCCTTCTCCCCTACATCTTCACTCTGAGTGCTCCCCTTCTCTATCAGCTGCCTATCCTCCCTCACACACTTGTCTACAAGCTTTCTCCATTTGTGAACTAACCTCCTCTCTTCTGGTCTCTCCAATTTTATTCCCACTCCACAACCATTCTAGTTTAAATCTCCCCAGTAGCATTAGCATATCTCCCCACCAGCTTATTGGTCCCCCTAGGATTCAAGTGCAACCCGTCCTTTCTGTACAGGTCATACCTGCCCCAAAAGAGATCCCAATGATCCAGAAACTTGAATCCCTGCCCCCTGCTCCAATCCCTCAGCCACACATTTATCCTCCACCTCATTCCATTCCTACTCTCACTGTCACGTGGCACAGGCAGTAATCCCGAGATTACTACCTTTGCGGTCCTTCTTCTCCACTCCCTTCCTAACTCCCTGAATTCTCCTTTCAGGACCTCTTCCCTTTTCCTACCTATGTCATTGGTACCTATATGTACCACGACCTCTGGCTCTTCACCCTCCCACTTCAGGATATCTTGGACACGATCAGAAATATCCTGGACCCTGGCATCAGGTAGGCAAACTACCATCCGGGTCTCCAGACTGCATCCACAGAATTGCCCGTCTCTCCCCCTAACTATCGAGTCCCCTATTACTACAGCCTTCCTCTTCCTTTCCCTACCCTTCTGAGCTATAGGGCCAGACTCTGAGCCAGAGGCACGGCCACTGTTGCTTCCCCCAGGTAAGCTGTCCCCCCCCAACAGTACTCAAACAGGAGTACTTATTGTCAAGGGGTACAGCCACTGGGGTACTCTCTAGTACCTGACTCTTCCCCTTCCCTCTCCTAACCGTGATCCATTTGTCTTCCTCCTGTGGCCCTGGTGTGACCACCTGCCTGTAACTTCTCTCTATCAGCTCCTCACTCTTCCTGACCAGATGGAGGTCATTGAGCTGCAGCCCCAGTTCCCCAACACAGTCCCTTAGGAGCTGCAGCTTGGTGCACCTGGTGCAGATGTGGACATCCGGGACGCTCCAGGACCTCCCACGTCCAACACCGAGAACAACAAGCTGCCCTCACACTCATACTTCCCCTTTCCTCAAATAAAAGGAAAAACTGAAAACTGACTCTACCTTGCCTCGCCCATTTCCACCTAAGCCCGTTGAAGCCAAAGTCCTTAAGCCTTCACTCTCTTTCCGGCTCACTCCCTGCCCGCAGTACAAGGCTGTGTTCCTTTTAAATCTTCCGTGCTTCACTGCCTGACATCACATGCTTGTGCAGTCCTGCCTCTCTTAATTTCGATGAGAAGAAGAAAAAAAAATCAAAATGGCTCCCACCACACTCCCGCTCTGATTCCTTCTTCAAATTGCAGTGGCTTTAGATTTCGCACTCCCTTCACACTGGCTTAGATTCTTCAATCAGCATTGCCACTTTAGTTGGTGAACAATGAGAAGTTTAATCAGTGAAATGAAGCCGAACATCAGCTCAGTCCCATCCTGCCCATCATGAGGTTCATGCACGCCATCTCTCATCAGCTCAGTCCCATCCTGCCCATCATGAGGTTCATGCACGCCATCTCTCATCAGCTCAGTCCCATCCCGCCCATCATGAGGTTCATGCACGCCATCTCTCATCAGCTCAGTCCCATCCTGCCCATCATGAGGTTCATGCACGCCATCTCTGCCTCTTGGAATCTTCAGAGACTGCAGAGTGCTGAAACGCACCCAATCGCAGACCAGATACTGTGTGCACTCTGATGTTTACTGAACAGCAAATCCAGAAAGGCAATAAAGTTTAGGCAGAGATTGAAAGTTCCAGAGAAACCCAAACTCCAGAATCAGGGAACAGGCAGATGGACAGAGAACAGATACAAATGCTGGAAAGGCTCAGGAAAACTCACTGACACAATCTGTCAACAAACAGATGAAAACACAGGACTGAAATACTCCGAGAATAAACAGAGAGGCAGATGATAGGTGGAACATAATAAGACACAGGTGGCAGCAATACCAGTAATAATGAGAGACAGAGTACTCAGTAATACAGGGGCCAGAATAGAGTAGAGCAGATCGGGGACAGGAGCACGAAAACAAACAGGAGCACATAGCAAAACATAAACCACAGACTGATGGCTAGGGGAAAAGCACAGTACCCCCCCCCCCCCACTCTACAGATGCCTCCTGGCGTCACGGCAGGTAGAGCTGGGTGCTGGTGATGAAAGTCCCTGATGGGTCCAGAATGTTACGGGCAGGGTCCTCTCCTCAGGAACATAGTCCTCCCAGTTCACAAGGTACTGGAGGCCACGACCTCAGCAACAAACGTCCAGCTGCTGATGCTGAAGGCCTCTGACCCATTGATGAGTTTTGGGAAGGGGGGATGAGGGGTTTGGGGACGGGACACATGGAAGGTGGGATTAATGCAATGGACAGTGGAGGGGAGCTTGAGATGGACGGCAGCAGGGCTGATGACTTTACCAATGGGAAAGGGGCCACTGAAGCGGGAGCAAGATTGCGGGAATCCACTTTGAGGGGCAGATCTCCGGTTGAAAGCCACACACGCTGTCCCTGATGGTAACGTTGGGCCTTGGAGCAATGGTGGTCAGCTTGACGCTTGATCCTAGCAGAGGCACAGAGAAGGGCAGAGTGAGTGTGCCTCCACATCCGCTGACAATGGCAGATGAATGCCTCAGCAGATGCAATCCTCTTCCTCCAACTTCCTCTTCCTGTGTAGTAAATAGTAGTAGGCCAAGGCAACACATGAAAGGGGACAGACCAGTGGATGAGCACGGATGAGAGCTTCTGGCGTACTTGGCCCAGGGTTGATGCTGACTCCACGCAGAGGGGTTCTGGGAGACCAGACACTGCAATACGGTCTCCAGCTGTTGGTTGGCCCGCTCGGTCTGGCCATTGGTCTGTGGGTGGAATCCTGAAGACAGACTCACGGAGGCACCGAAGATTACAGAATGCTCTCCAGAAGTTGGATGTGAATTGAGAGATCCTATCTCACACATCCATCGGTAAACCATGTCATTTAGAAACATGCAGTACCAGTAATTTTAAATCTGCAAACATGAAGAAATCTGCAGATGCTGGAAATTGAAGCAACACACACAAAATGCTGGTGGAACACAGCAGGCCAGGCAGCATCTATAGGGAGAAGCACTGTCGACGTTTCGGGTTGATACCCTTCGTCAGGACCAATGGAAAGAAGAGATAGTAAGAGATTTGAAAGTGGGAGGGGGAAATCTGAAACAAAAGGACAAGACTGGAGGGGGTGGGATGAAGCTAAAAGCTGGAAAGTTGATTGGCAAAAGGGATACACAGCTGGAGAAGGGATAGGATCATGGGATGGGAGGCCTATTGAGAAAGAAAGGGGGAGGGGAGCACCAGAGGAAGATGGAGAACAGGCAAGGAGTGATTGTGAGAGGGACAGAGAGAGAAGAGAGAGAGAAAAGAAAAAAGGAATGAATAGATAGATAGATAGATAGATAGATAAGCCTACGGACTCTCACAACTACCTGGACTATTCCTCCTTCCACCCTGTCTCTTGCAAAAATGCCATCCCTTTCTTGCAATTCCTCCGTCTCTGCTGATCTTGCTCTCAGGATGTGGTTTTTCATTCCAGGACGAAGGAGATGTCTTCCCTTTTTTTAAAGGAAGGGGCTTCGCTTCCTCCACCACCAACTCTGCTCTCAAATGCATCTCTGCCGCTTCACACACATCTGCTCTCACCCCATCTGCCCGCCACCCCACTTGTGATAGCGTTCCCCTTGTCCTCACCTACCACCCCACCAGCCTCCAGGTCCAACAAATAATTCTCCGTAACTTCCGCCACCTCCAACGGGATCCCACCACCAAGCACATCTTTCCCTGCCCCCGTTTCTGCTTTTCACAGGGATTGCTCCCTACGCAACTTCCTTGTCCATTCATTCCCCCCCCATCCCTTCCCACTGATGTCCCTCCTGACATTTATCCTTGTAAGTGGAACAAGTGCTACACCTGCCCTTACACTTCCTCCCTCACCACCATTCAGGGCCCCAGACAGTCCTTCCAGGTGAGGCGACACTGTGAGTCGGCTGGTGTGATATACTGCGTCCCGTGCTCCCGGTGCAGCCTTCTATATATTGGTGAGACCCGACGCGGACTGGGAGACCGTTTCGCTGAACACCTACGCTCGGTCCGCCAGAGAAACCAGGATCTTCCAGTGGCCACATATTTTAATTCCACATCCCATTCCCATTCTGATATGTCTATGCATGGCCTTCTCTCCTGTCAAGATGAAGCCACACTCAGGTTGGAGGAACAACACCTTATATTCCGTCTGGGTAGCCTACAACCTGATGGCGTGAACATTAATTTTTCTAGCTTCCGTTAATGCCCCCCTCCTCTTCTTACCCACCCCTTATTTATTTATCTATTTATCTATCTATCCATCTATCTATCTATCTATCTATCTATCTATCTATCTATCTATTTATTGTTTTTCCCTTTTTTCCTTCCTCTCTCTGTCCCTCCCATAATCACTTCTTGCCTGCTCTCCATCTCCCTCTGGTGCTCCCCTCCCCTTTTCTTCTCCCTAGGCCTCCTGACCCATGATCCTCTCCCTTCTCCAGCTGTGTATCCTTTTTGCCAATCCACTTTGCAGCTCTTAGCTTCATCCCTCCCCCTCCCCCTCCTGTCTTCTACTATCATTTCAGATCTCCCCCTCCCCCTCCCACTTTCAAATTTCTCACCATCTCTTCTTTCAGTTAGTCCTGGCGAAGGGTCTTGGCCCGAAACGTATCTTCCTATAGATGCTGCCTGGCCTGCTGCGTTCCACCAGCATTTTATGTGAGTACTAGTAATTTGGCTGTTTCTTTGGCAGAAGGGACTTTAGGTGAAGGAATGAAGTGTACAGACTTGGAAAAACAATCAACTGCTGTGAGAATGGTGGTGTTACCATCTGATGGGGGGGAAGTCCGGTGACAGAATCCAGGGCAATGTGGGACCAGTGTCTCTTAGGGATAGACAGGGATTGTAACAGACCAGTGGGTGACCAGTTAGAGTTCTTGCCTTGTGCACAGGCTGAGACGAAGTTGTGGATGTCATCTCCCATGGAGGGCCACCAGAACCGCCAATTGATGAAGGCCTGAGTACGCTTGGTTCCAGGGTGACAGGATAACCGGGAAGAATGACCCCACTGCAATACCTGTGAGCTGGGAACATGAACACGGTTAGTGGGGTTTGACTAGGGCCTGCCTCGCTCTGTTGAGCAGCTTGAACCATGGATTCAATGTCCCATTGTGCTGCACCCATGAGACCGTGAGCAGGGAGGATGACATTGGGCACCTCAGGGGTCTAAAAGGAAGGAAATCTTCGGGAGAGGGCATCAGGTTTTCCATTCTGGGAACAGGGTGGAAGGACAGAGTTAAATTGAATCTTGAGAAAAACAGGGACCAATGAGCTTGATGGAAGTTGAGACGTTTGGCCGTAAGGGTATATTCCAGATTCTTGTGATCAGTTCCAGACCAAGAATGGCACCTTTACTCCCTTCAACCAATGCCTCCACTCCTCCAGAGCTAGTTTCATAGCCAGCAGTTCCCGGTTTCCAACATCGTAACTCTGCTCCGTGGGAGTGAGGCGGTGAGAGAAGGCGGCGCAGGGGTCCTTGGCCAAGCGCTAACAGCTCCTACACCAATGTCAGACATATCCACCTCCACAATGAACTTCCGGTCGGTGTTGGGTTGAATCAGGATGGGGGCAAAGGTGAAACATTCCTTCAGGTCAGAGAATGCTTTTTCAGCAGCAGGGGAACAGGAGAATCTGACAGCCGATGAGTTAAGAACAGTGAGTGGTACAGCCAATATACTGTAATTTCTGATGAAGCAGCGATAGAAGTTAACGAAGCCCAAGAAGCATTGCAACTCCCGACGAGTCGAGGGTTCGGGCCATTCGACCACGGCCTTGACCTTCTGTTGATCCATCTGAATGGAACCGCCTGAAATTACATACCCCAGGAAGAGACTGGATTGTGATGAAACTCATTTCTCAGCCTTCACAAAGAGCTGGTTCTCCAGAAGATGCTGGAGAACTCTGCAGACATGACCTGTCTGTTCAGCAAGGGACTTAGAAATAAAATCAAAATGTCATCAAGATACACAAAAACAAATTGATTCACCATGTCTCTGAGAACCTCACTTAACAGGGCTTGGAAGTCAGCAGGGGCATTGGTGAAACCGAATGGCATGACCAGATACTCGTAATGGACTGAGGTGGTGTTGAAGGCTGTCTTCCACTCGTCTCCTTGTCTGGATGTGTGCAAGATTGTAAGTGTTACGGAGATCAAACTTGGTGAAAACTGAGGCTCCTTGTAGTTGTTCAAAATCCAAAGTCATGAAAAGAGGGTAACAGTTTTTAATGGTGACTTCATTCAGACCCGGTAATCAATGCATGGACGTAAGGAGCTGTCCTTCTTTCCAACAAAGAAAAAACCGGCACCAGCATGGGAGGAAGACGTCCGGATGATGCCTGAAGCCAGAGACTCTTGAATGTACTTACTCATGGCTTCTGTTTCAGGTACAGACAGCGAATACAGGGAATACTTGGGGGAGATGTGCCAGGCAAGAGGTTAGTGGAGCAATCATATGGACGATGAGGTGACAGGGAAGTGGCCCAGGACTTGCTGAACACAGCCTTGAGGTCCATGTATTCAGGAGGGATGGCACTAAGGTCCAGAAATTCCTTGGGGGGATCTGGGCTTGGATACAAGGGGATATGAGCAACGCAGAGGCAGTGGGAGTGACAGAATGGCTTCTACAATCTTGCAACTTAGTCAGCCAATATAGGGGTTGTGTCTTACTAGCCAGAGATGGCCCAGGATAATGGGAGCTTGAGGAGAAACAATAACATAAAGGGTTAACTGTTCATGATGGTTGCCGGATAAACTGAGACTCACCAGGGCTGTGACATGGGTGATGTTAGCCAGTCTCTGACTGTTCAAGGCGTTGGCTACCAATGTTGACTGGAGACCAGACGTGGGTAACCCCCACTGGGCAGCCAAGCTGGAATCGATAAAACACCCCTCTGCACCAAGGCAAGACAGAGACTGTTTGCCATTGGATGCTCCATTCCAGGGAAGCAGGTATGAGAGTGAGTCGCATTGAAGAGGGCCGGACAGTGGTGAAAAAGATGTATCAAATGTACATTTGTAGATTTCAGCACCCCAATTATCTCTGCCAGCTGACGATGAGTGATGTTAGATGGATGGCTTCTCATTTGGTCTACTCGGGGAACTGTTTGGCTTGTATCAAATATTTTCATGGCATTTTGGCAAGGGTCTGAAAATGTTTCAAGTAAAAATAAGAAACAAAATTATCAAAACTCACTGCTCTTTGAATCAGCATCGATCAGCCCAAACAGATCACATAACACAAGCATAGCCATCTGAGCAACACACACAAAATGCTGGAGGAACTCAGCAGGCCAGCCAGCAGCTATGGAAAATAGCACAGTCAATGTTTCAGGCTGAAACCCTTTGGCAGGACTGGGGGAGAAAGCTGAGGAGTCAATTTGAAAGGTGGTGGGAGGGGAGAGGGAAATGTCAGGTGATAGGTGAAACCTGAATGGAAGGAATGAAGCAAAGAGCTAGGAAGTTGATTGATGAAAGAGAAGGCCATGGGGAAAAGAAAAATGTGGGGGGAGGAGGAGCTCCAGAGGGAGGTGATGGCCAGGCAAGGAGATAAAATAAGAGAGGTACAAGCAGATGGGAAATGGCAAAGGAGTGGGAGAGGCATTACTGGATGTTTGAGAAATGGATGTTCATGCCATCAAGTTGGAGGCTACCCAAATGGAATATAAGGTGTTACTCCTCCAACCTAACTGTGGCCTCATCATGACAGTGGAGGAGACCATGGATGGACATATTGGAATGGGAATGGGAAGTGGAATTAAAATGGGTGGCCACTGGGAGATCCTCCTTGTTCTGGTAGATGGAGTGTAGCTGCTTGACGAAGAGGTCTCACAATTTATGTCGGTCTCACCGATATACAAAAGGCCACCCCAGGATCACTAAAAACAGCATATGACCCCAACAGACTCACAGATGAAGTATCTAGAAGGATTGTTTAGGGCCCTGAATGGTCATGAGGGAGGAGGTGTAGGGACAGGTGTAGCACTTGTTCTGCTTGCAAAGATAAGTTGCAGGAGGGAGATCAATGGGGATGGACAAATGAACAAGGTTGTCACATAGGGAACGTTCCCTGCAAAATGTGGTAGGGAGGGAAGGATGTGCTTGGTGGTTGAAGTTTCAGAGAATTATGTGCTGGATGTGGAGGCTGGCAGAAGCTGCTCCTGTCCCAATTAAACAACATGATTTCCAAAATAAACAAATGGAATCCTAGCTATTTTCTCAATTAGATTTTTTCTTTAAGAGTTATCCCAAATAAGTGGTTACCCCAACTAAATGATGGGCCAATTAATCATAGTCCACTGTATTTAATGACAATGGTCCCAACACTAATCCTTGTGGTACTCACTTATCATAAGTTTCCAATCACAAAAACACTTGCCTCTTATTCATGCAATCCTTCTTGAGTCAAGGTACCAAATTTGTATATTCCAGTTGTCAGGCGCTCGCTCACATGTGGCCTGGGAAGATTTAACCATCTCCCAGGGTTCCAGCAATCCTGCTCTCACCTCCAATGCAGACCAGAATATAATTAATCAGACCACAGGGACTTACCTTCTTTAAGTCTACTAAAATAGCCGATACCTCCTTTTTAATAGTTACTTCCAGATATTCGTTGTTTCTCTCTAAATTTTCTATTTGGTATGTTCTCTGCCTTAGGGACCATCTTACAGTAATTTTAAACCTCGCCTACCTCATGTAGTTTCATTTATTCATATCCTTTTTTTTCTCTTTTGCTTCCAAAACAAGAGTAACTAACTCATGAAAGATACACATCTTCACTACAGTGAGCTCATTTGCCTTTTTTGAGATCACCAACTGGGTTTAATGCCTCAACTGAACAACAATTCCTCTGTTGGTACATTATTTAAATTATGTACTGGAGAATTAAATTATCCAGTCAAGTCACTTCAGAGAACACAGATCTACATCCTTCTAATTTTAAGGGGTATCAATGCTACTACTAAAATCTAATGATTCAGTATAGGAAGTTTCCTTTGAAGTAATTTATTTATGAACTCCCAAAGCAGTGTGAAGACCAACCCTGATCAATGTTTCTTTCATCATACACTGACTGGACATATGACATTGTTGCAGGGATAAAGTATACAACCTCTCAAGCCAGCTCTAACGTTCAACAAGATCGTGATTTAATACTTGGCTTGAGTTCAGGTTTCCAGCTCAATCTTCAAATCTCTTTATTGCGCTGCAGTTCAAATAATTATTTATCTCAGCAAGGAATGGATATAATGACTTAGCATCTAATGTTCTCTGGAGTAAAATATTCAGATTATTCACAAACTTCTGACAAAAGAACTATTTCCTGACCTTAGTTTCAAGTAGCTGAGAAAATGCCCTTGGTTTTCATAAAGAAATAGGGTCATAGAAAGAGGCCCTTCAGAACACTGAGTTCAGGTCAACCATTAAATAGCCAAACACACACAAATCCTTTTATTTTCTTTGTGTTCCTATTACACATCTGCCTCCTAAATGTTATCACTCACCAACATATCTTCCCAACCTTCATGCACATTTGATACATGACCCGTGTTTGATCAGGTTTGAACAACAAGTTCAAAAGATTTTGAACTAAGGTCACTATTGTGAAAAATTCATTCTGTTTCATAAACATAGAACTTAAAGATGGGAATCTACAGCATATTACAAGCCCTTTGGCTACACTGTTGTGCTGACCATGTAACCCACTCAAACTCATGTTTCCTTCTCCACAGATATTTCCTAACCTGCCAAATGATTCTAGCATTCTGCATTTTTATTTTATGAGGGGTTATTCCAATATCTATGATATATAGAAAGTATTAAAATAGACAGAAGGATGGTTGAAAGCATTGTTACACAGGACATTTTCAGACCCGAACAGAGAATCATGAAATTGTTTAAAATCAGGAGGAGGCCATTTGGCCTATTGACTCTGTGCAGGCTCATCATGCAGCAGTTCAGTGATACAATTTCCTCATGTTGTTCGTTTGTTCTGTAAGTTATTCTTTCGTATCGCTATACAGCACAGTACAGTGCTAAATAAAACTCTTGCCTTTGAGGGACTAATTGATTCTGTCCCTATCAGCCTGAAAGGCAGTGTGTTCTAGACCATTGACATTATTTGGGTAAAATGTTTTATGGTGTGTGCCAACACCTCAACCAGTTCTGGGCCCACAATGCTGTGGAGCTCCTATTCCAGTCCTGTGTCTCCATGCCTATGACAAGGAATCCTTATGACCCTCAGATGACCCATTCTCATATCTCCAAAACTCCTCTTCCTCTTGAACATCCCCTCCCTCCCTCCCTCCCTCCATCAGCTTTTCATCTCCAGCTGATGAGATGACAAATTCTTCACTTCTCTGGCCAGCTCCAGCATCACCGCTTCTGAACTCACAGCTCTCCATTAACTGAGTACTAATCTCAACTGAGTCATCAAACCTGCGCAATGAGATTGAGGTCTGGCAGATGGACCTTTACATTGCAGAGGCCAGACAGCAGCTCTGAGACAGTTCTGCTAGACCAGGCCATCAACTCCCTCACTGTCACAGATCCCAATACCTCAGGAGATTCCCCCCCCCCCCACTCTATGGCCTCCGATCTGAGAGAAACCCAAACTGCCACAAAGGCCCTTCAGCCCAACTGGTAGCTCATACCACGTAGATACACCCACCCCTCATGTGGGGCTGGGAGATCTTTGGGCTCTTCTCACTGTGCCTCAGATCCTTTCGGCAGACCCTGAGCTCAGTGTGTCACAGTCAGGTCAGTGAAGTCTGCATTCCAGTTCACGGTCCGGTCCGTGGATTCCGTATTCCGGTTGTTTCTCTTTTCCCATGTTCTATTGAGGCAGCTGATCCTCATTTCAGGCTTGCAACAGAAATAGCTCAGGGGTCCAGTTATTCCTTTGCTGGACCGTCCCTGTCAGAAACCCACACCAAGAAGCTGGGCATCTGAAACTCATACTAAGAAGGGTCCCGGCCCTCTATCCAAGAAGGGTCCTGGCTCTGTGTCCTGTGTCCAAGAAGAGTCCCAGCTCTGTGCACTGTGTCCACGGTTGAGTCCAGGCTCTGTGTCCAAGAAGGGTCCAAGTCTAGTCAAGTTTGAGTCTGAGCTTAAGCCTGAGTTCCCGGTCAAGCAAAGCCCAAGTTCTAAGCCAAGAGCCAAGTCAAGACCCAGGTACCTAGTCGCTGTCAGAGAGTGGTAGTGGAGGATTGCTTCTCTAAGTGGGGGCCTGTGACTAGTGGTGTGCCACAGGGATCACTGCTGGGTTCATTGTTATTTGACATCTATATCAATGATCTAGATGATAATGTGGTAAATTGGATCAGCAAATTTGCTGATGATACAAAGATTGGAGGTGCAGTGGACAGTGAGGAAGGTTTTCAAGGCTTTCAGAGGGAAATTGGACCAGCTGGAAAAAATAGGCTGAAAAAGGGCAGATGGAGTTTTGGAAGGACAAACCAAGGTAGAACATACAAGGTAAATGCAGGAGTGCAGTAGACCAGAGGGATCTGGGAATACAGATACAAAATTCCCTAAAAGTGGCGTCACAGGTAGATAGGGTCGTAAAGAGAGCTTTTGGTACATTGACCTTTATAAATCAAAGTACTGAGTATAAGAGATGGAATTTTATGGTGAGGTTGTATAAGGCATTGGTGAGGCCGAATTTGGAGTATTGTGTGCAGTTTTGGTCACTGAATTACAGGAAGGATATTAATAAGGTTGAAAGCGTGCAGAGAAGGTTTACAAGGATGTTACCAGGACTTGAGAAACTGAGTTACAGAGAAAGGTTGAATAGGTTAGGACTTTATTCCCTGGAGCGTAGAAGAATGAGGGGTGATTTGATAGAGGTATATAAAATGATGATGGGTATAGATAGAGTGAATACAAGCAGGCTTTTTCCACTGAGGTTAGGGAAGAAAAAAAACCAGAGGACATGGGTTAAGGGTGAAGGGGGAAAAGATTAAAGGGAATATTAGGGGGGACTTCTTCACACAGAGAGTGGTAGGAGTGTGGAATGAGCTGCCAGATAAAGTGGTAAATGTGGGTTCACTTTTAACATTTAAGAAAAACTTGGACAGGTACATGGATGAGAGGTGTATGGAGGGATATGGTCCAGGTGCAGGTCAGTGGGACTAGGCAGAAAAATGGTTCAGCACAGCCAAGAAGGGCCAAAAGGCCTGTTTCTGTGCTGTAATGTTCTATGGTTCTACTGCTAGTGTCTTCAACAGTGAAGACAGATGCCAAATACTTATTCAGTCCATTCACCATTTTGTTGTCCCCCTTTAAATACTACTTCTCCAGCATCATTTTCCAGCCAGCTGATATCCACTCTTATCTTTCTTTTATATTTTACGTATCTGAAGGAACTTTTAGAGTCTTCTTTAATATTGATGGCTAACTTACTTTTGTATTCCATCTTTATCTTCTTTTTGACTTTTTAGTTGTCTTCTGTTGGTTTTTAAAAAGCTTCTCAATCTTCAAACTACCCATTAACTTTTTTCTATTATATACCCTCTCTTTGGTTTCCAGCCTGCCCCCCAGAAACCAGCACCAACCTGATTTTCCAAATTTCCCTGCATATTGATGTCCCCGTGACTATTGTAACATCGCTCTTTTGACATGCATTTTCTTATCTCCCATTGGTAATGATGTAGGAACTGTGGTAGAATTTCTTCTTGTTGGAGGTGGTGAATCTCTGGAATTATTTGCCTTGGATGACTATGGAGACTAGTTTGATGGAGGTATTAAAAAGGAGATAGATACATTTTTGAAGGTTCAGGGTAATGAAGGCTGTGGGAAAGTGGGAATGAAGAAGATTTGAGCCCTGGAACAGATGAGTCGTCATCATATTGAATTGTTGGACAAGCTTCAGGGGTCAGATGGCTGACTTTAGCTACTTTTTATGTTATTGTGTGTTTTGGAAGGATATAATTGGCAGGATAGATAAAGGGTTTGCAGTGTCTGGACTGAATTACAATTTCCAAAAAGTATTGATAAATCTCCAGATGAAAGCAGATCATCATTAGTAAATGAGATAAAGACAGATGAGGCTGACTGTAATATCAGTCTGGATAGCAGATTGATTAACAGACAGAAATGAATGGATAGGAATGAACAGATTAATTTCAGGTTGAGTGCCTCAACAATCAGTGGCCTTAAGTTTTTAAAATCTATTAATGTCTTAGATGTAGGTACTGACTCTAATATAACAAAGTTTGCTGATGATAAAAAGTAATAAAGGCTCTGATGAAGTATCAGAAGAGGAATAAAGACAGGTTACATAAGTGGCCAAATATAGTTGATAGGGCATAGTGATGAGTAACGAGAAGCTTTCTGCTTTTGCAGAAAGAATAGAAAAGCAGAGTTTTACTTGAATAGTGTAGGAAATTACTTGCAACACATGTAATTTTCTGATTCGGGAGATCAAGGTGCCTAATGATAGATGATGGAAAGATTCTGAAGAGACCTGACTGGGTTGATGCCATAAGGTTGTGTCATTTGGTGAAGAGTCCAGACATTTTAACACAACGAGAAAACTGCTGCCTTACAGCTACTCATTTCTGATGTCCATGTGGAGCTTGTGTGTCCTGTCTATTAAACGACGGTTTCCACACAATACTCCAAATTCCTCAGAGATCCAAAGGCAGTTTGAGTTGGCACTGTAAATTGTCCCTAATTTGTCAGTGACTGGGAGAATCTGGAAAGGATTAGTTGATGGGAATGTGAGAAGCACTAGATGAGATTAGAAACATAGAAACATAGAAAACCTACAGCACAATACAGGCCCTTCGGCCCACGAGGTTGTGCCAAAAATGTCCCTACCTTAGAAGTTACTAGGCTTACCCATAGCCCTCTATTTTTCTAAGCTCCAAGTACCTATCCAAAAGTCTCTTAAAAGACCCTATCGTATCCGCCTCCACCACCATTGCCGGCAGCTCATTCCACACACTCACCACACTCAGCGTAAAAAACTTACCCCTGACATCTCCTGTGTACCTACTGCCAAGCACCTTAAACTTGTGCCCTCTTGTGGCAGCCATTTCAGCCCTGGGAAAAATCCTCTGACTATCCACACGATCAATGCCTCTCATCATCTTGTACATCTCTATCAGGTCACCTCTCATCCTCCTTCACTCTAAGGAGAAAAGGCTGAGTTCACTCAACCTGTTTTCGTAAGGCATGCTTCCCAATCCAGGCAACATCCTTGTAAATCTCCTCTGCATACTTTCTATGGCTTCCACATCCTTCCTGTAGTGAGGCGGCCAGAACTGAGCACAGTACTCCAAGTGGGGTCTGACAAAGGTCCAATATAGTTGCAACATTACCTCTCGGCTCCTAATATTAATTCCATGATTGATGAAGGCCAAAACACCGTATGCCTTCTTAACCACAGAGTCAACCTGCACAGCTGCTTTGAGCGTCCTATGGACTCGGACCACAAAATCCCTCTGATCCTCCACACTGCCAAGGATCTTACCATTAATACTATATTCATCATATTTGACCAAGCAAAATGAACCACTTCAAACTATTCTGGGTTGAACTCCATTTGCCATTTCTCAGCTCAGTTTTGCATCCTATCAATGTCCTACTGTAACCTCTGACAGCCCTCCACACTATCCGCAACATCCCCAACCTTTGTGTCATCAGCAAACTTACTAACCCATCCCTCCACTTCCTCATCCAGGTCATTTATAAAAATCACAAAGAGTAAGGGTCCCAGAACAGATCCTGAGGCACACCACTGGTCACCGACCTCCATGCAGAATATGATCTGTCTACAACCACTCTTAGCCTTCTGTGGGCAAGCCAATTCTGGATCCACAAAGTAATGTCCCTTTGGATCCCATGCCTCCTTACTTTCTCAGTAAGCCTTGCATGGTGTACCTTATCAAATGCCTTGCTGAAATCCATATGCACTACACCTTCTGCTCTTCCTTCATCAATGTGTCAAGTCACATCCTCAAAAAATTCACTCAGGCTCGTAAGGCACGACCTGCCCTCGACAAAGTCATGCTGCCTATTCCTAAACATATTATACCTCTCCGAATGTTCATAAATCCTGCCTCTTAGGATCTTCTCCATCAGCTTACCAACCACTGAAGTAAGACTCATTGCTCTATAATTTCCTGAGCTATCTCTATTTCCTTTCTTGAATAAGGGAACAACATCCACAACCCTCCAACCCGCGGGACCCTCTCTCGTCCCCATTGATGATACAAAGATCAGCGCCAGAGGCTGAACAATCTCCTCCCTCGTCTCCCACAGTAGCCTGGGGTACATCTTAGCCGGTCTCAGTGACTTATCCAACTTGATGCTTTCCAAAAGCTCCAGTACATCCTCTTTCTTAATATCTACATGCTCAAGCTTTTCAGTCTGCTGCAAGTGATCACTACAAACACCAAGTTCCTCTTCCATAGTGAATACTGAAGTAAAGTATTCATTAAGTACCTCTGCTATTTCCAGTTCCATACACACTATCCCACTATCACATTTGATGGGTCCTATTCTTTCACATCTTATCCTTTTGCTCTTCACGTACTTGTAGAATGCCTTGGGGTTTTCTTTAATCCTGTCTGTCAAGGCCCTCTCATGGTTCTTTCTGGCTCTCCTAATTTCCTTCTTAAGCTCCTTCCTGTTAACCTTATAATCTTCTAGATCTCTAACATTACCTATCTCTCTGAACCTTTTGTTAGCTTTTCTTTTCTTCTTGACTAGATTTATTACAGCCTTTGTACACTACGGTTCCTGTACCCTACCATAACTTCACTGTCACATTGGAATGTATCTATGCAGAACTCCACACAAATATCCCCTGAAAATTTGCCACCTTTTCCTGAGAACATCTGTTTCCAATTTAAGCTTCCAATTTTCTGCCTGATAGCCTCATAATTCCCCTTATTGCAATTAAACTCTTTTCTAACTTGTCTGTTCCTATCTCTCTCTGATGCTATTGGAAAGGAGATAGAATTATGATCACTATCTCCAAAATGCTCTCCCACTGAGAGACCTGGCACCTGACCAGGTTCATTTCCCAATACCAAATCAAGTACAGTCTCTCCTCTTGTAGGCTTATCTATATATTGTGTCAAGAAATCTTCTTGAACACACCTAACAAACTCCACCCCATCTAAACCCCTTGCTCTAGGAAGATGCCAATCAATATTTGGGAAATTAAAATCTCCCATCACGACAACTCTGTTGTCATTTCCAGGATCTGTTTCCCTATCTGCTCTTCAATTTCGCTGTTACTATTGGGTGGCCTATAAAAAACACCCAGTACAGTTATTGACCGCTTCCTGTTCCTAATCTCCACCCACAGAGACTGCGAAGACAATCCCTCCATGATGTTCACCTTTTCTGCAGCTGTCTCTGATCAACAGTGCCACATCCCCACCTCTTTTGTTTCCTGTCCTGTCCTTTCTGAAAAATCTAAAACCTGGCACTTGAAGTAACCAGTTGTATTCCTGAGCCATCCAAGTCTCTGTACTGATCCACACTCTAAGCTCATCCACTTTGTTCTCAATATTCCTTGTGTTAAAATAGACACATCTCTAACCGTCGATCTGAGTGCATCCCTTCTTTTTCACCTGCCTATCCTCCGTCACACAGATTAGTGTCAGGTTAGTGAAAGGGTTGGTGCAGCAACACTGGCAGAGTTACCTATTTCCATGCTGCAGGTCTCTGTGTAATATCTGTATGGCCGGAACAGAGGAGGCAGCAATGGAATGAATGTGGGTGATTGCTTCATAGAGCCAGCATGAACATGATATCTGAATGGTTTCCTTTAATATTATGTGACCAATCTACCATTCTTGTAGGTCCAACAGGTCAAACATTTTGCTGAAAAGATACAAAATAGATCAGAGGATAAACAAACAACTTGTTGGAGAAACTCAAGGTATGAGCAGAATTTGTGAGAGGAGTGGAATTGTTGACAGGTTGCATCAAAATCCTCCATCAGAACTAAGAGGGGAGAGGCAGGATGGCCAGCACAGAGAACAACAGGACAGTCAGAAGGAAGTATTCTGAGGAGACTGGTGGACAAGCACCTATAAAACATGGATTTCAGGGTAGCCAACAGTCGCCCTGATAACTACATCTGCAGGAAATGCATCCAACTGCAGCTCCTGACTGACAAGATCAAGGGACTGGAGTTGGATCTGGACCATCCAGAAGGCTTAAAGCCTCATCGATGAGACATTTACTGAGGTAGTCACACCAGGAATGCAGGCTTCAAATAGTAAATGGGTGACCAGAAGGAGAAGTATGTGGAAAAAGCAGTCAGTACAGTTTCCCTGCAGCCCTTCTCTTCAGCAAGGAGTATTCCACTTTGGATATTGCTGGGTGGGACAGGGATAGCCTATCAGAGCACAGCAGCAACCAGGCCAGCGGCACTGTGGCCAGCACCAAGGCTTACCAGAGAAGGGTAAAGTCAGGTGGGAGAGATAGCGATAGGAGATTCGATAGTTGGCAGGAGACAATGTGGCTATGAAAGAGATGCCAGGATGGGGAATTGCTGGATTTCAGGATGTCTCAGAGTTGGTGCAAAACATTTTCAAGAGGAAGGGTGAGCAGCCACAGAGATTGTGGTTCACACTGACAGCAATAACATAGGTAGAAATAGGGAAGAGGTCCTGTACTGTGAGTATAGGGAGTTAGGGAAGAAGCAGAAGAGGAGGACCTCCAAGGATAATCTCTGGATTATTTCCAGTGGCAGTCAGGGCAGCAATCAGGTGGTAGTACGGATGAATGAGGAGCTGAGGAAGTGTAGAGAGCAAAGTTTCAGATTTCCGGATCATTGGGATCTCTTCTGGAGAAGGTATGCCTGTACAAAAAAGGACAGATTGCATCTGAACTAGAGGGTAACTATATCTTTGTGGGCAGGATTTAAACTAATTTGCCTGTGGGATTGGAACTGGAGTGATAGGGCTGAGGATGGGGCAGTTGGTGTACAAGTAGATGCTTTGTGAACTGAGACTGTGATGAAGGCCAGAGAGATGATAGGGCAAAATTGGGATGAATTAAGGTGTTGAAAAGTCAAAAAGGGTGATGAATACATGAATGAAGGTGTTATATTTGAATGCACACAGTATACAGAGTAAAGTAGCTGATCTTGTAGCATTGTTTGAGAGATGGTCAGATATGACATTGTGGGTGATTGAAAAATGATCATAGTTAGGAAGGATACATATCGTATCAAAAGGACAAGCAGGTAGGCAGAGGAAGTGTGGTGGCCCTGTTGGTAAAAATAAAATCAATCCTTAGAAAGAGGTGACATCGGAGAACATTGTGGGTAGAGTTAAGAAACTGCAACTGTGAGAAGATCCTGCTATGAGTTACAGAACAGCAGCCAGAATGAGGGATATAAATTGCAATGGGAGATAGAAAAGGCATGTTAGGGTGATGTTACAATAGTTATGAAGGATTTCAATATACAGGTAAATTGGGAAAAGCAGTGTGGTTACGGATCACAAGGGAGGGAGTTTACAGGATGTGTACAAGATGACTTTTTAGTACAGCTTGTGGCTGAGCCCACTAAGGGAAAGGCAATTCCTGATTGGACATTGTGTAATAAACCAGATTTGATTAGGGAATTTAAGGTAAAAGGGCCCGTAGGAGGCGGTGATCATAATATGACAGAATTTACCCTGCAGATTGAGAGCAAGAAGATGAAATCAGATATATCAGTATCAGTAAAGGGAATTACAGAGGCATGAGACAGGAGCTGGCCAAAGTTGATTGGAAGGGGACACTGTCAGGGATGACAGTCAGTGAGTAACATCATTTTAATGTGATTAAAAATTTATTGCTACTTAAAATTAATGGAACTCGAACAGTGGTTGCTGGCACGGTTCCCCTTTATGACAATGCAATGCGCTGGTTTAAAAGTTTGTCATGGGAAGTGTGGCTTTCAACTCCCTATACCGACCATCTTGCTGGCAAACATACAGTGAATAAAATCATAGCTATCAGATCTAGAGCCCATTATCAAAGGGACATTAAAATCTGCTGCTTTTTTGTATCACGGAATCGTGATAATCAGCTATACAGCTTGTAGGGTTCACAGTACACCGCTACGATAGGACTGCTGAGTATTTCAAAAGCAGTGCTTCATGATCAACTCCTCATGGTGGTTCAGTCACAGACCTGGCACTCCTTGCGATCAAGTGTTGTCCATTGTATCTGACAGACAGACAGACAATAGGTGCAGAAGAAGACCATTTGGCCCCTCCAGTCTGCACCGCCATTCTGAGATCATGGCTGATCATTCACTATCAATACCCAGTCCCTGCCTTGTCCCCATATCCCTTGATTCCCCTATCCATCAGATATCTATCTAGCTCCTTCTTGAAAGCATCCAGAGAATTGGCCTCCACCGTCTTCCGAGGCAGTGCATTCCACACCTCCACAACTCTCTGGGAGAAGAAGCTCTTCCTCAACTCTGTTTTAAATAACTGACCTCTTATTCTCAATCCATGCCCTCTGGTACTGGACTCTCCCAACATCTGGAACATATTTCCTGCCTCAATCCTATCAAATCCTTTAATTATCTTAAACGTTTCAATCAGATCCCCTCTCAATCTCCTCAATTCCAGTGTGTACAAGCCCAATCTCTCCAATCTCTCTGCGTAAGACAGACCTGCCATCCCAGGAATCAACCTAGTGAATCTACGCTGCACTTCCTCAATTGCCAGAATGTCCTTCCTTAAACCTGGAGACTAAAACTGTACACAATATTCCAGGTGTGGTCTCACCAGGGCCCTGTACAAATGCAAAAGGACATCCTTGCTCTTGTACTCAATTCCCCTTGTAACAAACCCAACATTCCATTTGCCCTCTTCACTGCCTGTTGCACTTGCTCATTCACCTTCATTGACTGGTGAACTAGGACTCCTAGGTCTCTTTGCATTTCTCCCTTACCTAACTCTACACCGTTCAGACAATATTCTGCCCTCTTGTTCCTGCTTCCAAAGTGGATAACTTCACATTTATTCACATTGAATGACATCTGCCAAGTATCTGCCCAGTCACTCAGCCTATCCAAGTCTCCCTGTATTCTCCTAACGTCCTCTTCGCATGTCACACTGCCACCCAGTTTAGTATCGTCAGCAAACTTGCTGATATAGTTTTCAATGCCCTCATCTAAATCGTTGACGTAAATCGTAAAGAGCTGTGGTCCCAATACAGAGCCCTGTGGTACCCCACTAGTCACCTCCAGCCAGTCCGAGAAACACCCATTCACTGCTACCCTTTGCTTTCTATCTGCCAACCAGTTTTCTATCCATGTTGAAACCCTGCCCCCAATGCCATGGGCTCTGATTTTACTCACCAATCTCCTATGTGGCACCTTATCGAATGCCTTCTGAAAATCTAGGTACACAACATCCACTGGCTTACCCTCGTCTAACATCCTTGTTACACCCTCAAAAAACTCCAACAGATTAGTCAAGCATGATTTGCCCTTGGTAAATCCATGCTGGCTTGGCCTAATCCTATTTCTGCCATCTAGATGTGCCACTATTTCGTCCTTAATAATGGACTCAAGCATCTTCCCCAAGACTGACGTTAGGCTAACGATAGTTCTCCGTTTTCTCCTTCCCTCCCTTCTTGAAAAGTGGGATAACATTAGCCACTCTCCAATCTTCAGGAACTGATCCTGAATCTAAGGAACATTGGAAAATGATTACCAATGCATCCGCAATTTCCTGAGCCACCTCTTTTAGAACCCTCGGATGCAGACCATCTGGACCCGGGGATTTATTAGCCTTCAGTCCTACCAGTCTACTCATCACAGTTTCTTTCCTAATGTCAATCTGTCTCAATTCCTCTGATATCTTATGACCCTGGCCCATCCATACATCTGGGAGATTGCTTGTGTCCTCCCTGGTGAAGACAGATCTAAAGTACGCATTAAATTCTGTTGCCATTTCCCTGTTTCCCATAACAATTTCTCCCAATTCATTCTTCAAGGGGCCAACATTGTTCTTAACTATCTTCTTTCTCTTCACATAGCTAAAAAAGCTTTTGCTATCCTCTTTTATATTCCTGGCTAGACTGAGCTCATACCTGATTTTTTCTCTCCGTATTGCTTTTTTAATTAAGATCTGCTGTTCCTTAAAACTTTCCCAATCATCTGTATTCCCACTCATCTTAGCCCAGTCATACTTCTTTTTCTTTAATGCTATACAATCTCTGACTTCCTTTGTCAACCACTGTGGCCCCTTCCCCCTCTTTGAATCCTTCCTTCTCATCGGAATGAACTGCTTTTGCATCTTTTGTATTATCCCCAAGAATATCTGCCATTGCTGATCCACTGTCTTTCCTGCCAGGGCATCCGCCCATTTAACTTTGGCCAGCTCTTCCATCATGGCTCCGTAGTCTCCTTTATTTAATTGCAACACTGACAACTCTGATCTGCCCTTATCCCTCTCAAATTGTAGATAAAAACTTATCATGTTATGATCACTACTTCCTAATGGCTCCTTTACTTCAAGATCACTTATCGATTCCTGTTCATTACACATCACCAAGTCCAAAATAGCCTCGTTCCTGGTTGGCTCAAGCACAAGCTGTTCCTAAAATACATCCCTTAGACACTCCACAAACTCCCTATCCTGGGGTCCAGCACCTACCTGATTCTCCCAGTTCACCTGCATGTTGAAATCTCCCATAACGACTGCATTACCTTTAGCACATGCCAATGTTAACTCCCTAATCAACTTGTACCCAATATCCACGCTACTGTTTGGGGGCCTGTACACAACACCCATTAGGGCCTTTTTACCCTTACTGTTCCTCAGCTCAATCCACACAGACTCTACTTCCCCTGTTCCTAAGTCACCCCTTGCTAAGGACTGAATCTCATTCCTCACCAACAGGGCCACCCCACCCCCTCTTCCCATATTTCTGTCTCTACAATAGCACGTATACCCTGGTACACTCAATTCCCAGGCCTGATCCCCTTGCAGCCATGTCTCCGTTATCCCAACAATATCGTAGTTCCCCATTTTCATCTGAGCTTCAAGCTCATCTGTCTTATTTCTGACACTACGTGCATTCAAGTATAGAATTCTTAGCCCATTCCTCCTCTGTTTGCTTAAATCACTGTCTATTGTACCTAACCCAGCTCCTTGAACTTCCATCGGGCTAATTGCACCTTGAATTTTGATGACCTTCTCAAGATCACCCAAACCTTGTACACATTTAACCCCATGCTCCTTCTGACCAACCCTCTGTACATGTAACTTTTCCAACACATGTTCTGTTTCACCTTTCTCCTTTACACAATTAATATTTGGGAAACGTGTATTCCCCACCTGTCCCTTATTCTTCATCATATCATCTTCTCTCGTATTCTGGATCCCTGCCCCTGCACATCTAGTTTAGACCCCCCCCCCCCCCCCGAGCAGCACTGGCAAACATTCCTGCAAGAATGTTAGTACCCCTCCAGTTTAGATGTAGACCGTCCCTTCGAAACAGATCCCAACGTCCCTGGAACAAAGACCAATTAACCAAAAACCTGAACCCTTCCTTCCTGCACCATGCTCTCAGCCTCGTATTAATGTGCATAATCATTTCATTCTTCACCTCACTCGCACGTGGCACAAGTAGCAGTCCCAAGATTGTCTCCCTGGAGGTCCTGCCTTTCAGCTTTACTCCTAACTCCCTGAACTCTCTAAGCAGGACCCCCTCACTCACCTTACCTACATCGTTGGTCCCTACATGGACCACTACATCTGGGTTCATGTCCTCGTTCTCAAGAATAGCCTGCACCCGATCTGAGATGTCCCGGACCCTGGCACCAGGGAGGCAACATACCATCCGAGACTCCCGATCTGCCCCACAAAATCTCCTATCTGCCCCCATGACTATAGAGTCCCCTAAAACTATCACTCTCTTCTCTTCCCTCCTCCCCTTCCTAGTTGAGGGTTCAACCTCTGTGCCAGAGGCAGGACCACTACAACTCATTCCTGGTAGGTCATCCCCATCAACAGTGCCCAGTACGGTATACTTATTGTTAATGGGAATGGCCGCAGGGGTGCTCTGCTCTCTCTGCCTGCTCCCCCTGCCTCTCTGGACCGTCACCCATCTGTCTACTTCTTGGATTTTTGATGTGACTACCTCCTGATAACTCCTATCTATCTCTGCCTCTGCCTCCCGAATGATCCGTAGTTCATCCAGCTCCTGCTCCAACTCCCTAACTCGGGCTGATAGGAGCTGCAGCTGGACGCACCTTTTGCAGGTGTGGTCATCAGGGACAACTGTGTTGACCCTGACTTCCCACATACTGCATATGGAGCACACCACTGCTCTGACTGTCTCCCCCATACCTGAACTGGATTGATAGAATAAGTCTAAAAAGCACCTAGCGACCTTACCTTCTTCCCCTCAGTGAGGCTTACCGAAGTCCCCTTATGCCAAAGCCCAGGACTCTGCTTCCACGGACTCCCCCTTAGCCAAAGCCCAGGACTCTGCTTCCACGGACTCCGCTGCCCGCTCTGAAAAGTAGTCCTGCCTTTTAAAGCGCGCGCTCGACGCTGACGTCACTCGCGCCTGCGCAATTCCCCCTCCTCCACAGGTATTGACCAGGTAGGCTTAAATCCTACCTATAACGGTCGAATTCTCTGAGATCCCAGCTGAATCACAAGCTGTAACTTCCTCCCGATTCTGCTACTAGAGACTTCAGCCATTATCTGGTAGTGGCATACATCCCACTGAAGGCCAGTGTAAAACAGGCTCTAGACGAACTGAGCGGAAATAATCAAGATGCATGAAGCAGCACATCCTGATGCCCTTCCTATTATGTTCGGGGATTTTTAACCATGCTAACTTGAAAGTTTCTAAATAACTATTACTAACAAATCCAGAGGAACCAACACACTGTATCACCACCATCAAGGGAAACTGTGCTACCCCTTACCCATACTCAGGAGGTCTGATCACCTGGCTGTACTTCTACTCCCTGAGTACAAGCAGAGACTGAAGACTGCAGCACCAGTAGTGAGGACAAGAAGGTATGGACAAGGGAAGCACAGGAGTGAGGGAGAAAGTGTGAACAAGGGAGAAGAAGGAGCAATTACAGGGCTGCATTGAGTCAGTGAACTGGACATTATTCAGGGATTATCTTCAAGTCTGAATGAATACGCCACAGTCGTCAGTGACTTCATTAAAACCTGTGCGGATGAGTATGCATCTACAAAAATATACTGAACATACCCGAATCAAAAGCCAAGGATGAGCCTGGAGATTCGAAGTCTGCTGAGAGCTAGATCTGTGGCATTCAAGTCTGGTAATCCACGACCATACAAGAATGCCGGGTATGACTTATGGAAAGCTATCTCAAGCAAAAGAGCAATTCTAATTGAGGGTAGAGACAGAATCAGCATGTCAACTTTGGCAAGGTTTGCAGGAAGCAAAACCCAACATCATGAATGGCAGTGATGCTTCATTCCAAGTGAGCTCAATGTCTTTTATGCTCACTTTGAAAGGGACAATAAAACTACAACTATGAGGATCACTATAGCACCTGGTTGGGCTGTCAGACTGTCTTTCAGGAGTGTGAACCCTTGCAAGGCATCAGGCCCTGACAGAATACCTGGTAGAGCTCTGAAAACCTGTTCTAACCAATTGGCAGGGGTTTTCAAAGTCATTTTGAATCACTCATTGCTAAAGTCAGAAATTCCAATTGCTTCAAAAGGGCATAATTATACCAGTGCTCAAGAAGAACAGGGTGAGCTGCCTTAATGACTTTCATCCAGTAGCACTCATGGACTGATGTACAGCGATGAAGCGCTTTGAGAGGTTGGTTATGGTTAGAATGAACTCCTGTCCCAGCAAGGACCTGGACTCATTGCCATTTGCCTTTCACCACAATAGGTCTACGGCATCTGGCGAAGGGTTTAGTCAATTGGACTTTTTTCCATAGATGCTGCCTGGCCTGCTGAGCTCCTCCAGCATTTTCTGTGTGTTGCTCAAATTTCCAGCATCTGCAGATTTTCTCTTGATTGTGACAAGCATATTCTTCAGGATACGATTATTGACTACAGCTATACATTTCCTGATGATACAACCATCATTGGCAGAATTTCAGATGGTGACAAGAGGGCGTACAGGAGTGAGATATACTAGCTAGCTGAGTGCTGTCACAGCAACAATCTTTCACTCAATGTCGTTTTCCTCAGAGAAACTGCTGGTTTGAGTTGCTGCCTCAGGTATAACCATATAACGATTACAGCACGGAAACAGGCCATCTCAGCCATTCTAGTCCGTGCCAAACACTTACTCTCACCTAGTCCCACCTACCTGCTCTCAGCCCATAACCCTCCATTCCTTTCCTGTCCATATACCGATCCAATTTTTTAAAAATCACAATATCGAACCTGCCTCTACCACTTCTACTGGAAGCTCGTTCCACACAGCCACCACTCTGAGTAAAGAAGTTCCCCTTCATGTTACCCCTAAACTCTTGTCCCCTAACTCTCAACTCATGTCCTCTTGTTTGAATCTCCCCTGCTCTCAATGGAAAAAGCCTATCCACGTCAACTCTATCTATTCCCCCTCATAATTTTAAATACCTCTATCAAGTCCCCCCTCAACCTTCTATGCTCCAAAGAATAAAGACCTAACCTTTCACTAGAACTTAGGTGCTGAAACCCAGGTAACATTCTAGTAAATCTCCTCTGTACTCTCTCTATTTTGTTGACATCTTTTCTATAATTCGATGACCAGAACTGTACACAGTACTCCAAATTTGGCCTCACCAATGCCTTGTACAATTTTAACATTACATCCCAACTCCTATATTCAATGCTCTGATTTATAAAGGCCAGGAAGGAGTATCATGAACAAAACAGATGAGCTTAGAGTGTGGATCTGTACTTGGAGCTACATTGTTGTGGCCATTACAGAGACTTGGATGGCTCAGGGGCAGGCTGTATTTGATCTGGTATTGGAAAATGAACCTGCTCAGGTGTCAGGTCTCAGTAGGAGAGCATTTTGGAGACGGTGATCACAATTTTATCTCCTTTACCATAGCACACCATAGATGGGACGCTGGTTCGAATCACTGCCTCAGATGGGCTGCTGGTTCAGTTCGCTGCTCTCAGGTTCGAGTCCCTGCCGTTGGAAGGGCCACTGACTTGAGTCGTTGCTGTCAGAGGGGCCACTGGTTCGAGATGTTGCCCTTAAAAGGGCTTCTGGCTTGATTTGCTGCCGTCGGAAAGGCCGCTGGCTCAAGTCGCTGCTTTCTGAGGGGCCGCTGGTTCGAGTTGCTGCTCTCCGAGGGGCTGCTGGGCCCCATTGTTCTCAGAGATATTATCAAAATTATGAGCTTTGTGGACTGGACTGTAGTTCATATTGGTCTCTTTCAGTTTTATGGGTTTTCTTTGTCTTCTCCCATTCTTTCCTGTTTCTGATTGGTGGGCTGGGGGCTTGGGAGATTTGTTACTTGTGTGTGAGCAAAGAGTTGGGGTGTTTGGGATGTGCAAATTTTTGTTTCTCTTTCTTTTAATATGGGGGAGGGTGGATTGATGTCTTTCTTTCAACTACTTGTATAATTTTCAGTATTCTATGCCTATCTGGAGAAGAGACAAATTATAGGGTTGCACTCTGCATCAGAATCAGAATTAGAATCCGGTGTAGCAATGTACTACATACAGAGCTAGAGATGACACGCAGTCAGTAAGCCTTTTTGAGACTAGTTTATTCAAACTTCGTGGCACTGGCATTTAATCCCTAGCATTTAATCTGGCATTTCTCCGAGCTGAAATAATGTCAGAGGTGCATTACCAAAGTCTCTCCCTGCGCGCTGGTTATTTGTGAGCCGGTTCACCCGAGCAGAAAGTGGGTTGCCACATAACACCCCCCCCCCCCAAGAACTGGCGATACATCCCCCAATGTCCACAGTCTGGATCAGCCCCTGTTTGGGAGGTCTGCCTTTGTGCCACGGTGCCTGAACCTCGACTGGCTGCACCAAATTCACATGGGCTGGTTTGAGTCGGTCCACCGTGAAAACCTCCTCTTTCCCCCCAATGTCCAGAACATACATGGACCCGTTGTTGTTGATCACCTTGAACGGCCCCTTGTACAGCCGCTGAAGCGGTGCCCGGTGTCTGCCCCTTCGTATGAACACAAACTTATAGTTCTGCGGGTCTTTGAGTACATGGGTCTGTATGTGCTGTGAAGTCAGTACAGGGGCCAGGTTGCCGAGTCTTTCGCATAGCCTGTCCAGGACTGCTGTGGGTTCTTCCTCTTGCCCCCTTGGGACTGGTATGAACTCTCCTGGGATGGCCAGGGGTGCGCCGTACACCAAGTCAGCCGATGAGGCATGCAGATCCTCTTTGGGCGCTGTACGAATTCCAAGCAGGACCCAGGGAAGCTCGTCCACCCAGTTAGGACCTCTCAGGCAGGCCATGGGAGCCGACTTCAAGTGACGGTGGAAGTGTTCCACTAGCCCGTTCGACTGTGGGTCGTAGGCAGTAGTGTGGTGTAGCTGCGTTCCCAACAGGCTGGAGGTGAACTGGGCACCTCTGTTGGAGGTAATGTGGGCCGATACCCCGAAACGTGCTACCCCAGTAGCAATCAGTGCTCGGGCGTAGGAATTGGCAGATGTGTCAGTGAGCGGGACGGCCTCTGGCCACCTCGTGAACCGGTCTACCATAGTTAGGAGGTACCGCGCTCCTCGGGACACTGGTAGGGGGCCCACGACATCCACATGAATGTGGTCGAACCTCCGGTGGGTGGGTTCGAACTGCTGCAGCAGGGCTTTAGTGTGCCACTGCACCTTGGCTGTTTGGCACTGTGCACACGTTCTAGCCCATTCACTGACCTGCTTGCGAAGTTCGTGCCACGTGAACTTGCTGGAGACCAGCCTGACAGTTGTCCTGATAGATGGGTGCGCCAAACCGTGTATGGAGTTGAAAACTCGCTGCCTCCAGGCTGCCGGGTTGATGGGGCGAGGATGGCCGGTAGCCACATCTCACAGGAGGGTCCTCTCACTTGGGCCTACGAGAAAGTCCTGCAGCTGCAAACCCGAGACTGCGGTCCTGTAGCTGGGCATCTAATCATCTGCCTGCTGCGCCTCCGCCGATGCTGCATAGTCCACCCCCAGTGACAGAGCCTGGATAGCTGGTCTGGAGGGTGCGTCCATCATGATGTTGTCCTTTCCTGAGTCATGCTGGATGTCCGTTGTGTATTCGGAGATGTAGGACAGATGTCACTGCTGGCAAGCTGACCAGGGATCGGACACCTTCGTGAACATGAAGGTCAATGGTTTGTGGTCTGTGAACGCGGTGAACGGCCTGCCTTCTAAGAAGTACCTGAAATGCCGGATTGCCAGATACAGTGCAAACAGCTCCCGTTCAAAAGCACTGTACTTGAGTTTGGGTGGTCGTAGGTGCTTGCTGAAGAATGCCAGGGGTTGCCAGCACCCCTTGAAGAGCTGCTCCAGCACTCCACCGACTGCTGTGTCGGATGTGTCCACCGTGAGGGCGGTCAGAACGTCCGTTCTGGGGTGCACCAGCATCGCGGCATCTGTCAAGGCTTCCTTGGCCTCCTCATCCCAAGTAATGTCCTTGCCTTTACCCGCTATCAGGGTGTACAAAGGGCTCATGATACGGGCTGCTGAGGGGAGGAAACGGTGGCAGAAGTTCACCATACCAACGAACTCCTGCAGGCCTTTGACCATGTTGGGCCGAGCAAAGAGGCGGATCGCGTCTACATTGGCGGGCAGAGGTGTCGCCCCGTCTTTGGTAATCCTGTGGCCCAGGAAGTCGATGGTATTGAGACCGAACTGGCATTTGGTCGGGTTGATCATGAGGCCAAAATCAGTCAGGTGGGAGTAGAGCTGGCAGAGGTGGGACAGATGCTCCTGGCGACTACTGCTGGCTATAAGGATGTCATCCAAATAGATGAACGCAAAGTCCAGGTCATGTCCCATCGCATCCATTAGCCACTGGAACATATGTGCGGCATTCTTCAGGCTGAACGGCATTCGGAGAAACTCGAACAGGCCGAACAGGGTGAAGAGTGCTGTTTTGGGGGTGTCTTCAGGGTGCACCGGGATTTGATGGTATCCCCGGACGAGGTCTACTTTGTAAAAGATTCTTGCCCCGTGCAGGTTTGCTGCAAAGTCCTGTAAGTGTGGCATGGGGTAGCGGTCTGGAGTTGTAGCCTCATTCAGTCTGCGGTAGTCACCACATGGTCTCCAACCCTCGGCTGCTTTGGGCACCATGTGCAGCGGGGAGGCCCATGGGCTGTTGGACCTCTGTACGATCCCCAATTCCTCCATCCTCTTGAACTCCTCCTTCACCAGTCAGAGCTTTTCTGGGGGGAGACTTCGTGCGCGGGCATGGAGGGGTGGTCCCTGTGTCGGGATGTGGTGCTGTACCCCATGTCTGGGCATGGCTGCCGTGAACTGTGGTGCCAGAATCGATGGAAAGTCTGCCAGGATTCTGGTGAATTTGTTGTCTGACAGCGTGATGGAGTCCAGGTGCGGGGCTGGCAACTTGGCTTCACCCAGGGAGAACGTCTGGAAAGTCTCGGCATGTACCAGTCTTTTCCCTTGCAAGTCGACCAGCAGGCTGTGAGCTCGCAAGATGTCCACCCCCAGGAGTGGTTGGGCCACGGCGGCCAGTGTGAAGTCCCACATGAACCGGCTGGCGCTGAACTGCAGCTGCTCTGTGGGGGTTCCGTAGGTCCGTATTGTGCTGCCATTTGTGGCCCTCAGGGTGGGTCCTTGCTTCCTGTTGCGGGTGTTATACCCCGTTGGGGGCAAGACACTGATTTCCGCTCTGGTGTCGACCAAGAAGCGGCGTCCCGACTGTTTGTCCCAGACGTACAAGAGGCTGTCCTGGTGGCCAGCGGCCATAGTCATTAGCGGCAGCTGGCCCTGGCCCTTGCAGGGTAGGCGTCAATGGCGGGCTTCAGTGCCCCACCGCTGGTGGTAGAAACACCACTGTTCACTGTCCTCCTCACTCCTGCCTCTGTGTTGTGTGCGCCCCCCTGCCGGGCCCGGTCTGGTCTGCTGTTGGGTCCGTGGCCTGGTAATCTGACCGACAGACGCCAGGCTCCCCCCTTGGCTTTCCACAACAAGTCTGCCCGGGCCGCCACCTTCCGGGGGTCACTGAAATCTGCATCGGCCAGCAGCAGTTTATGTTCTCTAGCAGTTGCTCTAGGAACGCTTGCTCGAACATGGGGCAGGGCTTGTGTCCGTCAGGCAGGGCCAGCATCTCGTTCATCAATGCTGATGGCAGCCTGTCTCCCAAACCATCCAGGTGAAGCAGGCGGGCACCCCGCTCACGCCAGGAGAGGCCAAAGGTCCCAATGAGCAGCGCTTTGAATGATTGATATTTGCCTTCTTCCGGGGGCGACTGTATGAAATCCTCAACCTAGGCGGCTGTCTCCTGGTCAAGGGCGCTCACCATGTGGTAGTAACGCATGGAATCAGAGGATATCTGCCGAATCTGGAACTGGGCTTCTGCTTGGCTAGACCACACGAGTGGTTGCAGCGTCCAGAAAGTCAGCAGTTTTAACGAAACTGCGTGAACAGATGAAGAGTCAGTCATCTTTGGTCCAAATCCCGTTTGGACTGTTGGGGTCACCAATGTAGTGTTGTACTACATACAGAGCTAGAGACAACACGCAGTAAGCCATTGGTAAGCCATTTCGAGACTAGTTTATTCAAACTTTGTGGCGTTGGCACTTAATCCCTAGTGCCCACCCTCTCCAGGTGGAAATGACATCAGAAGTGCATTACCAAGGTCTCTCCCCCACGTGCTGGCTATTTGTGAGCCGGTTCGCCTGTGCAGAAAGTGGGTCACCACACTGGTTTATTATCACATGCATGTGACATGAAATTTGTTAACTTAGCAACAGCAGTTCACTGCAATACAATAGACAATAGACAATAGGTGCAGAAGTAGACCATTCGGCCCCTCCAGTCTGCACCGCCATTCTGAGATCATGGCTGATCATTCACTATCAACACCCAGTCCCTGCCTTGTCCCCATATCCCTTGATTCCCCTATCCATCAGATATCTATCCAGCTCCTTCTTGAAAGCATCCAGAGAATTGGCCTCCACCGTCTTCCGAGGCAGTGCATTCCACACCTCCACAACTCTCTGGGAGAAGAAGCTCTTCCTCAAATCTGTTTTAAATAACCGACCTCTTATTCTCAATCCATGCCCTCTGGTACTGGACTCTCCCAACATCTGGAACATATTTCCTGCCTCAATCCTATCAAATCCTTTAATTATCTTAAACGTTTCAATCAGATCCCCTCTCAATCTCCTCAATTCCAGCGTGTACAAGCCCAATCTCTCCAATCTCTCTGCGTAAGACAGCCCTGCCATCCCAGGAATCAACCTAGTGAATCTACGCTGCACTTCCTGAATTGCCAGAATGTCCTTCCTTAAACCTGGAGACCAAAACTGTACACAATATTCCAGGTGTGGTCTCACCAGGGCCCTGTACAAATGCAAAAGAACATCCTTGCTCTTGTACTCAATTCCCCTTGTAACAAAGGCCAACATTCCATTTGCCCTCTTTACTGCCTGTTGCACTTGCTCATTCACCTTCATTGACTGGTGAACTAGGACTCCTAGGTCTCTTTGCATTTCTCCCTTACCTAACTCGACACCGTTCAGACAATACTCTGCCCTCTTGTTCCTGCATCCAAAGTGGATAACTTCACATTTATTCACATTGAATGACATCTGCCAAGTATCTGCCCACTCACTCAGCCTATCCAAGTCTCCCTGTATTCTCCTAACGTCCTCTTCGCATGTCACAATGCCACCCAGTTTAGTATCGTCAGCAAACTTGCTGATATAGTTTTCAATGCTCTCATCTAAATCATTGACATAAATCGTAAAGAGCTGTGGTCCCAATACAGAGCCCTGTGGTACCCCACTAGTCACCTCCAGCCAGTCCGAGAAACACCCATTCACTGCTACCCTTTGCTTTCTATCTGCCAACCAGTTTTCTATCCATGTTGAAACCCTGCCCCCAATGCCATGAGCTCTGATTTTACTCACCAATCTCCTATGTGGCACCTTATCGAATGCCTTCTGAAAATCTAGGTACACAACATCCACTGGCTTACCCTCGTCTAACATCCTTGTTACACCCTCAAAAAACTCCAACAGATTAGTCAAGCATGATTTGCCCTTGGTAAATCCATGCTGGCTTGGCCTAATCCTATTTCTGCCATCTAGATGTGCCACTATTTCGTCCTTAATAATGGACTCAAGCATCTTCCCCACGACTGACGTTAGGCTAACAGGGCGATAGTTCTCCGTTTTCTCCTTCCCTCCCTTCTTGAAAAGTGGGACAACATTAGCCACTCTCCAATCTTCAGGAACTGATCCTGAATCTAAGGAACATTGGAAAATGATTACCAATGCATCCGCAATTTCCTGAGCCACCTCTTTTAGAACCCTCGGATGCAGACCATCTGGACCCGGGGATTTATTAGCCTTCAGTCCTACCAGTCTACTCATCACAGTTTCTTTCCTAATGTCAATCTGTCTCAATTCCTCTGATATCTTATGACCCTGACCCATCCACACATCTGGGAGATTGCTTGTGTCCTCCCTGGTGAAGACAGATCTAAAGTACGCATTAAATTCTGTTGCCATTTCCCTGTTTCCCATAACAATTTCTCCCAATTCATTCTTCAAGGGGCCAACATTGTTCTTAACTATCTTCTTTCTCTTCACATAGCTAAAAAAGCTTTTGCTATCCCCTTTTATATTCCTGGCTAGACTGAGCTCATACCTGATTTTTTCTCTCCGTATTGCTTTTTTAGTTAAGATCTGCTGTTCCTTAAAACTTTCCCAATCATCTGTATTCCCACTCATCTTAGCCCAGTCATACTTCTTTTTCTTTAATGCTATACAATCTCTGACTTCCTTTGTCAACCACTGTGGCCCCTTCCCCCTCATTGAATCCTTCCTTCTCATTGGAATGAACTGCATTTGCATCTTTTGTATTATGCCCAAGAATATCTGCCACTGCTGATCCACTGTCTTTCTTGCCAGGGCATCCGCCCATTTAACTTTGGCCAGCTCTTCCCTCATGGCTCCGTAGTCTCCTTTATTTAATTGCAACACTGACACCTCTGATCTGCCCCTATCCCTCTCAAATTGTAGATAAAAACTTATCATGTTATGATCACTACTTGCTAATGGCTCCTTTACTTCAAGATCACTTATCAATTCCTGTTCATTACACATCACCAAGTCCAAAATAGCCTCGTTCCTGGTTGGCTCAAGCACAAGCTGTTCCAAAAATACATCCCTTAGATGCTCCACAAACTCCCTATCCTGGGGTCCAGCACCTACCTGATTCTCCCAGTTCACCTGCATGTTGAAATCTCCCATAATGACTGCATTGCCTTTAGCACATGCCAATGTTAACTCCCTAATCAACTTGTACCCAATATCCACGCTACTGTTTGGGGGCCTGTACACAACACCCATTAGGGCCTTTTTACCCTTACTGTTCCTCAGCTCAATCCACACAGACTCTACTTCCCCTGTTCCTAAGTCACCCCTTGCTAAGGACTGAATCTCATTCCTCACCAACAGGGCCATATTCCCATATTTCTGTCTCTACAATAGCACGTATACCCTGGTACACTCAATTCCCAGGCCTGATCCCCTTGCAGCCATGTCTCCGTTATCCCAACAATATCGTAGTTCCCCATTTTCATCTGAGCTTCAAGCTCATCTGTCTTATTTCTGACACTACGCGCATTCAAGTATAGAATTCTTAGCCCATTCCTCCTCTCTTTGCTTAAGACACTGTCTACTGTACCTAACCCAGCTCCTTGAACTTCCATCGGGCAAATTGCACCCTGAATTTTGATGACCTTCTCAAGATCACCCAAACCTTGTACACATTTAACCCCATGCACCTTCTGACCAACCCTCTGGATCTGGATCCCTGCCCCCTGCACATCTAGTTTAAACCCCCCCCGAGCAGCACTGGCAAATACTCCTGCAAGAATGTTAGTACCCCTCCGGTTCAGATGTAGACCATCCCTTCGAAACAGATCCCAATGTCCCTGGAACAAAGACCAATTATCCAAAAACCTGAACCCTTCCTTCCTGCACCATGCTCTCAGCCTCGTATTAATGTGCATAATCATTCTATTCTTCACCTCACTCGCACGTGGCACAGGTAGCAATCCCGAGATTGTCACCCTGGAGGTCCTGCCTTTCAGCTTCACTCCTAACTCCCTGAACTCTCTAAGCAGGACCCCCTCACTCACCTTACCTACATCATTTGTCCCTACATGGACCACTACATCTGGGTTCATGCCCTCACTCTCAAGAATAGCCTGCACCCGATCTGAGATGTCCCGGACCCTGGCACCAGGGAGGCAACATACCATCCGAGACTCCCGATCTGCCCCACAAAATCTCCTATCTGCCCCCCTAACTATAGAGTCCCCTAAAACTATCGCTCTCTTCTCTTCCCTCCTCCCCTTTCTAGTTGAGGGTTCAACCTCTGTGCCAGAGGCAGGACCACTACAACTCATTCCTGGTAGGTCATCCCCATCAACAGTATCTAGTACGGTATACTTATTGTTAATGGGAATGGCCGCAGGGGTGTTCTGCTCTCTCTGCCTGCTCTCCCTGCCCCTCTGGACCGTCACCCATCTGCCTACTTCTTGGTTTTTTGGTGTGACTACCTCCTGATAACTCCTATCTATCTCTGCCTCTGCCTCCCGAATGATCCGTAGTTCATCCAGCTCCTGCTCCAACTCCCTAACACGGGCTGATAGGAGCTGCAGCTGAACGCACCTTTTGCAGGTGTGGTCATCAGGGACAACTGTGTTGACCCTGACTTCCCACATACTGCATACGGAGCACACCACTGCTCTGACTGTCTCCCCCATACCTGAACTGGATTAATAGAATGTCTAAAAAGCACCTAGCGACCTTACCTTCTTCCCCTCAGCGAGCAATCACACAGGCTTACCGAAGTCCCGTTACGCCGAAGCCCACTTAACCAAAGCCCAGGACTCTGCTTCCACGGACTCCGCTGCCTGCTCGACGCTCGCATACTATAGAAGAAAAAAACAGAATATTAGTAATAATAAATAAATGTAAATCAATTACATTATGCATATATTGACCAGATTAAAAATTGTGCAAAAATAGAATATATATTAAAAAAAGTGAGGTAATGTCCAAGGATTCAATGGCCATTTAAGAATCAGATGGCAGAGGGGAAGAAGCTGTTCCTGAATTGCTAGGTGTGTGCCTTCAGGCTTCTGTACCTCTTACCTGATGGTAACAGTGAGAAAAGGGCACATCCTGTGTGCTGGAAGTCCTTAGTAATGGACACTGCCTTTCTGAGACACCGCTCCTTGAAGATGTCCTGGGTACTTTGTAGGCTAGTACCCAAGATGGAGCCAACTAAATTTACAACCAGTATAATCAGAGACACCACACACCTCGGCCACTCCCTGTTTGATCCACTGCCGTCCAGCAAAAGGTTCAGGACACTAAAAGCCAGAACAAATAGACTGAGGAACAGCTTCTACCCCAGAGCTGTGGCCTCCATCACACCACTCCCTCAGAACAATGAGTGGAACTGTGAGCACACACATGCACACACGAAGACTCAAATACTTGCACTAATGGCACTTTGTGCACTACTGTGATATTCTGGTGCTGCTGCAACTTATTTTCTGCTACTTATCTATTTAATATTGTTTTTCTATTACTGTCTTGCTTTTATCTACTGCTTTGTTTGATTGTCTGAGAGGAAGCCAAACAGAGTTATACCTATGTATAAAGACAATAAAGATCATTCAACTTAATTTATCCTGACGGTGTATATATACTTGTACAATAAATGTACCTTTGAACCTTTTCTGAGAACTAGAATAGCTGGAGTTTCTGGGGGTATTTCAGAAGGTGCAGGATAGATATGTCCCATATTTGAAGTATTCCAAAAGGAGGATGAGGCAGCAGTGGCTGACTAGGGAAGTCAAAGACAGCATTAAAGCAAAAAAGAGGGCATAAAAATAGCAAAAATTTGTGGGAAGTTAGAAGATTTGTAAGATTTTAAAAACCAGTAGAAGGCATCTATAAAAACAAAATAAATTTATATATCATATGTCATCCTCTGTGTGGCGCATGGCCAAGTGGTTAAGGCGTTGGACTAGCAATCGGAAGGTCATGAGTTCGAGCCCCAACTGATGCAGTGTTGTGTCATTGAGCAAGGCACTTAACCACACATTGCTCCAGTCCACCCAGCTGAAAATAGGTACCGGCAAAATGCTGGGGGTTGACCTCGCAATAGACTGGTGTCATATCCATGTGGGGAGACTCGTACTTTCAGTCGCTTCACGCCATGGAAACCGACATAAGCACCAGACTGATTAGCCTATGTGGCTTGGGACAGACTTTAATTTTTAACTTTAAAATCATCCTGTGATTCATTTTCTTGTGAGTAAATATGAAGAAACACAATAGAATTAGTGAAAACCTATGTAACAAATACGGGCAAACAAACAATGTGCAGAAAGCAGCAACCATTGTGCAAATTCAAAAATGATAGAAGAAAGGAATAATAATATTGATAATTATTATGGAGGAAATATAATGCACACACACAACTGAAGAAATGCAAATACCTGATACAAGATGGCAAGGTAAAATACAATGGATATGCTCAAAGAGGTTATAAAAATACCCACAATTGGAAGCATACTGGCAGTGATAATATTCATAATTATCGATATAATTTTACCGAATCAGATGAAAATTAGGTATCAAATCAGAAACAACAAAATGAGTTATACCTTGACACACATGGATGTTATGAAATTATATGCTCCTTCATCAGTAGAGTTAAAGCAATTAATTCAAATAGCAGAACTATTTAATAAAGATATAAACATGAATTTTGGACTGGATAATTGCAGATCATTAAACATAAAGAAAGTTGCAATTGAACAAATAGAATACAAAATGGAGCAGCAGGATACAATACAACCGATGGATGAATATGAAACATATTAGTATCTGGGATATCAATGAGCAAAGAAAATAGATCATAGTGTGATAAAAGAAGAACTTTAGAAAGAATTTATTTCAAGGCTTAAAATAACATGCCAAACAGAACTCAATAGTAAAAACATAACAAAGGCAATCAACCCTCCCACTATACCCATATTGATGTATGCTTTTGTCATCGTATTTTGGTCTGAAACCAATCTACAAAATTTACAAAGAAAAGTAAGAACTGAAGTGACAAATTTCAGAAAACATTTATACACTCAAGTGCACATGGATTAAAACTACCTAAGACAGAAAACTTCTAAGGATAGACTGTGTATTGGCCTTCAACAATTGTGGAATTGAGCTTAGGAGTTGAGAGGTAATGTTGCAGCTGTATAGGACCCTGGTCAGACCCCACTTGGAGAACTGTGCTCAGTTCTGGTCGCATCAATATAGGAAAGATGTGGAAACCATAGAAAGGGTGAAGAGGAGATTTGCAAGGATGTTGCCTGGATTATGAGAATAGGTTGAGTGAACTCGGCCTTTTCTCCTTGGAGCAACGGAGGATGAGAGGTGACCTGATAGAGGTGTATAAGATGATGAGAGGCATTGTTCGTGTGGATAGTCAGAGGCTTTTTCCCAGGGGTGAAATGGTTGCCACAAGATGACACAGGTTTAAGGTGCTGGGGAGTAGGTACAGTGGAGATGGCAAGGTAAGTTTTTTATGCAGAGAGTGGTGAGTGCGTGGAATGGGTTGATGGCAATGGTGGTGGAGGCGGATACGATAGGGTCTTTTAAGAGACTTTTGGATAGGTAATTGGAGCTTAGAACAATAGAGGGCTATGGGTAAGCCTAATAATTTTTAAAGTAGGGACGTTCAGCACAAATTTGTGGGCCGAAGGGCCTGTATTGTGCTTTAGGTTTTCTATGTTTCTATGATATATTTTCATCAAAGAAAACAGGATTCAGTACTCCACGTGGTCATATAATTACACACCACTGAAGTTAAATGAAAGGAAGAAATTATCACTATAGAAGACAAAGTTAACAACTGGAAGCGGATGGCCCTCCTTGGAAGATATCCCTATGATCTGAGCAGACTAGATGCTGACAAAGAAGTATCGAATGCCTGGCTCAGGAATGGAGACCTCTCCCCAGAAGCAGAATTTTTGAGACAATACAGGCCAAGGTCATTAATATAAAAAAATATCAAAAATACATAATAAAAGACAACAAATAATAAATGTAGAAAATGCCAAGAAAAAAACAGAAACAATCCAACACATGACAGATCCTGTAGCAGTTTAACTCAATCTGATTACTTACACAGGCACGATCAAGTAGCAAACATCATTCACCAAAATCTTGCTTTAAAATTCCAACTCATAAAAGAAATCACACCTTACTATAAATACTTGATCCAGTTTTACAATCAGAATACCACAAATTATATTATGACTGATCCGTTATTACAGATAGGACAATCCGTAATAATCGTCTAGATATAATAACACAGGATAAACAAACAAGAACAGCTTACTTAATAGTTATAGCTATTCGAAACACACATAACTTACAGAAATCAATATGTGAAAAACACCAGAAATATGCTGAATTAAAAGAGGAAAGTGAAAGAGTTTGGAACATAAACAGGGTAGACATAGTCCTGATAGTAATATCTATAGCTGGGATCATCCCAAAGGCACTACACAACAGCTTTAAACAATTAGGGCTACACAGTAATATTATGTAAATCTTCAACACCATTAGAATATTCTGAAAGTTCCTACCAATTGAGAAAAGAATGTGCTTGGCTATGTCTGTATCTCAGGTTTGACCAGCTTGAGCTGAGAAAAATAATAATAATAATTAAATAAACAATAAGTATTGATAACATGAGCTTAGAATCCTTCAAAGTGAGTCCATAGGTTTTGAAATCAGTTCAGTGTTGAGGTAAATGTCATCATCCCCTCTGGTTCAAGAAACATAGCGATTGCATCTCATACTCTGGCCCTAACCAAGATATATATACTAATTTACTTTAGGTTTTTATTGAGTTTATATATAAAATTTTAATGGATTAATTTATTCATTGGAATTCAAAATATCCTATACAACATTCCTTTCAGTTTTTTTTGTAAGGTAAAAGTTAATCAGCTTATTTCACATATTAAATAATTTTCTTCCTGATTTACAAAATAGTTATTATTATTTTCTACCCTGTTGATATTTTTTCATGACTTTGTCAAGCTATCTATACTGATCCTGTTTATAAGCATTTGGTGCAGAGCCTGTTATGTCTTGCTGATTCAAGTGCTTGGGCAAATGCTTCAAATATCTTATGAGAGGATTCTACTCTTGATAAATGCACCTCTGCTTTTGCTGTCAGTATTGTGGGAAAAGGGTACACTTAACATACACAAAAGAAAGATATTTTTGTAGCCTTTCCCTGTTGTGCAATACTGCTCTCTAACAATAAATGTTTTTTGAAAGACTGGAAAACAGGAACCACTATCATATCTCAGAAGCCATTTCTTAGAGAATAGAAACATAGAAACATAGAAAATCGTTGCAGGAGTAGGCCATTCGGCCCTTCAAGCCTGCACCGCCATTCTGTATGATCATGGCTGATCATCCAACTCAGAACCCTGTACCTGCTTTCTCTCCATACCCCCGATCCCTTTAGCCACAAGGGCCATATCTAACTTCCTCTGAAGTATAGCCAATGAACTGACTTCAACTGTTTCCTGTGACAGAGAATTCCACAGATTCACCACTCTCTGTGTGAAGAAGTTTTTCCTCATCTCGGTCCTAAAAGGCTTCCCCTTTATCCTTAAACTGTGACCCTTCATTCTGGACTTCCCCAGCATCACAAACAATCTTCCTGCATCTAGCCTGTCCAATCCCTTTAGAATTTTATACATTTCAAAAAGATCCCCCCTCAAACTTCTAAATTCCAGTGAGTATAAGCCTAGTCAATCCAGTCTTTCTTCATATGAAAGTCCTGCCATCCCAGGAATCAATCTGGTGAACCTTCTCTGTACTCCCTCTATGGCAAGAATGTCTTTCCTCAGATTAGGGGACCAAAACTGCACACAATATTTGAGGTGCGGTCTCACCAAGGCCTTGTACAACTGCAGTAGAACCTCCCTGCTCCTGTACTCAAATCCTTTTGCTATGAATGCCAACATACCATTTGCCTTTTTCACCGCCTGCTGTACCTGCATGCCCACCTTCAATGACTGGTGTACAATGACACCCAGGTCTCGTTGCATCTCCCCATTTCCTAATCGGCCACCATTCAGATAATAATCTGTTTTCCTGTTCCTGCAACCAAATGGATAACCTCACATTTATCCACATTAAATTACATCTGCCATGAATTTGCCCACTCACCTAACCTATCCAAGTCACCCTTCATCCTCTTAGCATCCTCTTCCCAGCTAACACCACTGCCCAGCTTCATGTCATCCACAAACTTGGACATGCTGCATTGAATTCCCTCGTCTAAATCATTAATATATATTTTAAACAACTGGGGTCCCAGCACTGAGCCTTGCGGTACCCCACTAGTCACTGTCTGCCATACTGAAAAGGTCCCGTTTACTCCCTCTCTTTGCTTCCTGTCTGCCAACCAATTCTCTATCCACATCAATACCATACCCCCAATACCGTGTGCTTTAGGTCTGCACACTAATCTCCTGTATGGGACCTTGTCAAAAGCTTTTTGAAAATCTAAATATACCACACCCACTGGCTCTCCCTTATCTACTCTATTAGTTACATCTTCAAAAAATTCTATAAGATTCGTTAGACATGATTTTCCTTTCACAAATCCATGCTGATTTTGTCTGATAATTTCACCTCTTTCCAAATGTGCTGTTATCTTTGATAACCAACTCTAGCATTTTCCCCACCACTGATGTCAGACTAACCGGTCCATAATTCCCCGGTTTCTCTCCCTCCTATTTTAAAAAGTGGGGTTACATTAGCCACCCTCCAATCCTCAGGAACTAATCCAGAATCTAAGGAATTTTGAAAAATTATCACTACTGCATCCATTATTTCTTGGGCTACTTCCTTATGCACTCTGGGATGCAGACCATATGGCCCTGGGGATTTATCTGCCTTTAATCCCTTCAATTTACCTAACACCACTTCCCTACTAACATGCATTTCCCTCAGTTCCTCCATCTCACTAGACCCTTGGTCCCTTACTATTTCCGGAAGATTATTTATGTCCTCCTTAGTGAAGACAGAATGAAAGCAGTTATTCAATTGGTTTGCCATGTCTTTGTTCCCTATGATCAATTCACCTGTTTCTGACTGTAAAGGACCTACATCGGTCTTGACCAATCTTTTTCTTTTCATGTATCTATCCAAGCTTTGACAGTCAGTTTTTATGTTCCCTGCCAGCTTTCTCTCATAATCTTTTTTCCCTTTCCTAATTAAGCCCTTTGTCCTCCTCTGCTGGTCTCTGAATTTCTCCCAGTCCTCGGGTGTGCCACTTTTTTTTGCTAATTTATATGTTTCTTCTTTGGATTTGATACTATTCCTAATTTCCCTTGTCAGGCACGGGTGCACTACCTTCCCTGGTTTATTCTTTTGCCAAACTGGAATGAACAATTGTTGTAGTTCATCCATGTGATCTTTAAATGCTTGCCATTGCATATCCACCATCAACCCTTTGAGTATCATTTGCCAGTCTATCTTAGCTAATTCACATCTCATACCTTCAAAGTTACCGTTCTTTAAGTTCAGAACCTTTGTTTCTGAATTAACTGTGCCACTCTCCATCTTAATGAAGAATTCCACCATATTATGGTCACTCTTACCCAAGGGGCCTCGCACGACAAGATTGATAACTAACCCTTCCTCATTGCTCAATACCCAATCTAGAATGGCCTGCTCTCTAGTTGGTTCCTCAGCATGTTGGTTTAGAAAACCATCCCACATACATTCCAAGAAATTCTCTTCCTCAGCACCCTTACCAATTTGGTTCACCCAATCTATATGTAGATTGAAGTCACCCATTATAACTACTGTTCCTTTATTGCATGCATTTCTAATTTCCTGTTTAATGCCATCCCCAACCTCACTACTACTGCTAGGTGGCCTGTACACAACTCCCACCAGTGTTTTCTGCCCCTTAGTGTTATGAAGCTCTACTCATATCTATTTCACATCCTCCAGGCTAATGTCCTTCCTTTCTATTGCATTAATCTCCTCTCTAACCAGCAATGCTACCCCACCTCCTTTTCTTTCCTGTCTATCCCTCCCGAATATTGAATATCCCTGGATGCTGAGCTCCCATCCTTGGTCACCCTGGAGCCATGTCTCTGTGATCCCAACTATATCATATTCATTAATAACTATCTGCACATTGAATTCATCCACCTTGTTACGAATGCTCCTCGCATTGACACACAAAGCCTTCAGGCTTGTTTTTACAACACTCTTAGCCCTGATACAATTATGTTGAAAAGTGGCTCTTTTTGCTTTTTGCCCTGGATTTGCCTGCCTGCCACTTTTACTTTTCACCTTACTACTTTTTGCTTCTACCCTCATTTTACACCCCTCTGTCTCTCTGCATTTGTTCCCATCCCCCTGCCACATTAGTTTAAAGCCTCCTGAACAGCAGTAGCAAACGCTCCCCCTAGGACATTGGTTCCAGTCCAGCCCAGGTGCAGACTGTCCTGTTTATACCGGTCCCACCTCCCCCAGAACTGGTTCCAATGCCCCAGAAATCTGAATCCCTCCCCCTTGCACCATTTTTAAGCCACATATTCATCTGAAATATCCTCCTATTTCTACTCTGACTAGCACGTGGCACTGGTAGTAATCCAGAGATTATTACCTTTGTGCTCCTACTTTTTAGTTTATCTCCTAACTCCCTAAATTCACCTTGTAGGACCTCATCCCATTTTTTACCTATATTGTTGGTACCTATGTGCACCACTACCACTGGCTGTTCACCCTCCCCTTCCAGAATGTCCTGCAGCTGCTCAGAGACATCCTTGACCCTTGCACCAGGGAGGCAACATACTATCCTGGAGTCTTGTTTGTGGCCGCAGAAACGCCTATCTATTCCCCTTACAATCAAATCCCCCATCACTATAGCTCTCCCACTCCTTTTCCTTCCCTCCTGTGCCACAGAGCCACCCATGGTGCAATGAACTCGGCTGCTGCTGCCTTTCCCTGATGAGACACCTCCCCCAACAGTATCCAAAACAGTATATCTGTTTAGGAGGGAGATGACCTCAGGGGACTCCTGCACTTCCTGCCTATTGCTACGCTGTCTAGTGGCCACCCCTTCCCTTTCCAGCTGTGTAGCCTTTACCTGCGGTGTGGCCAACTCACTAAATGTGCTATTCATGACTTTCTCAGCATTGCGGATGCTCCAGTATGAATCCAATCACAGCTCCAGACGCTCAATGCAGTCTGCCAGAAGCTGGACACACTTCCTGCACACATAGTCGTCAGGGACACTGGAAGTATCCCTGATTTCCCACATGCTGCAGGATGAACAAACCACGGGGCCGATCTCAGCTGCCATGACCTACCCAATACTTGCCTCAACTTTTGAAACTTTCTCCTTTGAAAGGAACTTACCCGGCCTTACCTCACTTGGAGTGAAGCTCATCCTCAGCCTCTTCTCGTTGAAGCCTTTCAAGTCAAAGCCTCAAATCTCCACTCCTTCACTGGCCCGCTCACTCACTGGCTGCTCCGCTTGAGGTAACCCTCTATTTATATGTTTGAGCTTTTCAAACTGCTTGGTCACCTGACTTTGATTGCCCAATCAGCTGCTTTCTGCTGAGTCTGAGCTATTCAAATCTTGATTGACTTGATTGCACAGTCCAACTGCCAAAACTGCCAGAATCTCTTGTCAAAGCCTCAAATTTCCACTCATTCACAGGCTGCTTTCCAGACATTTCATTATTAATGCAGACATTAGTAATGAAGTTTATCATTGCCTCAATGCACAAGCACAGCCTTTGGCCAACTGAGGAAGTGAATATTTGAAGGTCAGGACCCTAGGACTGACATTACTCATGGTCCACTGGGCAGCAGTGATCTCTGCTCTTCCAGCATTTTCTTGGGCTACCTGAAGCAGGCACCTACTATCAATGGAAGGATAACAATGTGTTTCTGCAAGTCCACCAAATGTTCTGCAAAACAATATCGGCATCCTCTCTCAGGCCAGAATTGTCAGCATTGAGGACATAATCACGATCCATTGTGTTTGGTGGCAGGACACAATGTTTAATTACCTTAACAACAGGCTCCAAAACAGTTCTGAACTTTGACACTGGACGCTATTACCTGGAGTGACAGAGGAAAAGATACAAAAACTTTCATAGAAACTTCTTGAAAAATATGCAATACCTCATGTCTGCTCAAAATCAAGACATCTGGCACATTGAAGCCCAGAGCATAAGACAGAAGGAGCAAACTACCTCAGAAACTACCCAGCGACCAGGCCAGATAGGCTCTTTCTGTCTCCCTGGGGAACAGTTTTTGTTCCACGATGACCTCATCAGTCACTGAGAACCCAGTGAACTGGAAGAAAGGCACTTTAATCTTTGAGCTCAAGGAAAAAGCAAAGAAAAAGCAAATGTCTGTTAAGTATACAAATATACTGTATGTGCTGCATGGAAGATTTTCTCACCCTTTTCTGAATTTAGTTTCTGCATTGATACCTTTTCATTTACTATATGCAATATATTGGCGTGCATATTTTTACTAGGGCAATGAAAACCTATTAAACCATAGAACATGACAGCACAGAAACAGGCCTTTTGGCCCTTCTTGGCTGTGCCGAACCATTTTTCTGCCTATTCCCACTGACCTGCACCTGGCCCATATCCCTCCATACACCTCTCATCCATATACCTGTCCAAGTTTTCCTGAAATGTTAAAAGTGACCCTGCATTCACTACTTCATTTGATATCTCATTCCACACTCCCACCACTCTCTGTGTGAAGAAGCGCCCCACATGTTCCCTTTAAACTTTTCCCCCTTCACCCTTAACCCATGTCCTCTGGTTTTTTTTCTCCCCTAGTCTCAGTGGAAAAAGCCTGCTTGCATTCACTCTATCTATACCATTATAATTTTATATACCTCTATCAAGTCGCCCCTCATTCTTCTACGCTCCATGGAATAAAGAATAAAGTAAAAAGAGAGAACATTAATCATCAATGTAGCTTGAAATTCCATTTAAACTGAGACTTGGCTTTCTAAATTCTGATTTTTTTCATTATTGTCATTCTGAATAGTTAAAAAAAAAGAAAATGATTCTTGTAAAGTCAATAAACATTCACAACTTTTTATACTTCTCTAAAGTAACTAGAATATAGGATAGTGAAAAAGTGTAGAAATTGCTTTTCAATACATTGGGGTCCCTCAAAAAAAATCAAATTTATATTTCAAGTCATTGGCATAAATAATATATACTTAAAATTATCTTCTGATTTTAGATTTTATTTTTATTGATTAAATAACATCTTCACATTTGTCATTAAGTGTAACTAACTAACTTAGAATGCTTCAGGGAAATTCTGAACGTTAATCCTAATTTTTCAATACCAATAAATGCACAAATACTTAAGGAATTCATCTCATTAAGGAAGAGAGCTATTTTCATGAGCATAAAGAAAGGAAAAATATTATTAAACATTGGTTTTATTGAATTAAATTAATAAGTGGATCAAGGTCATCTAAATCTGTTAGCTTCTATAATAGTTGCAAGAGGTGTTACAATGCAGAAATATCTAAATTATTGCTAAAGCATTGATATCAACAAAATCGAGAGAGTACAGAGAAGATTTAGTAGAATGTTACCTGGGTTTCAGCACTTAAGTTACAGGGAAAGTTAGGTCTTTATTCTTTGGAGCATAGAAGATTGAGGGGGGGCTTGAGAGAGGTATTTACAATTATGAGAGGGATAGATAGAGTTGACATGGATAGGCTTTTTCCATTGAGAGTAGGGGAGATTCAAACAAGAGGACATGAGTTGAGAATTAAGGGGCAAAAGTTTAGGGGTAACACAAGGAGGAACTTCTTTACTCAGAGAGTGGTAGCTGTGTGGAACGAGCTTCCAGTAGAAGTGGCAGAGGCAGGTTCGATATTGTCATTTGAAATAAAATTGGATAGGAATATGGACAGGAAAGGAATGGAGGGTTATGAACTGAGTGAGGGCCAGTGGGACTAGGTGAGTGTAAGTGTTGGCATGGACTAGAAGGGCCGAGATGGCCTGTTTCCTTGCTGTAGTTGTTATATGGTTATATGGTTATAAATCCAAGGCTATGCTCAAAGAAAGAATTGTGCATCTTATTTCTACAGACAATAAATAAAATAGAGATGGACTGGGTAAGTACAAATGGATATGGTAGTTGTCTCAAAAAAAGATAAATTGATTGAATGGATAGATTATTAGATTTATCAGACTCAAGAGTATGATTAATAGATTTCTCAGACTCAATTACAATGAATAGATCTCTCAGAGTCAAGAATACAGTTAATAAATCTCTCAGGTTCAAGAATACAATTAATAGATCTCTCTAGAGTCAAGACTACCATCACTAGGTTCTTGGGGACATCACAAATGTGTACCAAGTCCCATTCAACAGTCAGCAACATTGTTTGTGCTACTGCCTCACAGCTTGCCTCTTTACGGACCATTAGCTTGTCGTGGTGAGGGGGCTTGTGTATCTCAGTGATGCTATGAGCTATACCATGTACAGCTACTCAAGATGGACAGGTCATGGCAGAGAGTTCAGACTAAATATAGTCCACTGAGAAGGAAATGCCAACCCACTCCAGTAGTTTGCCAAGAAAACCTTATGGAAAAAAGTAACCAGATATATACGAGAATGACACCAGAAGATGAGCTCTGCAGATTTGAAGGTGCCCAACATGCTAATGCGGAAGAATGAAGGACAAGTATGAGTCCTACCAGAGCTAATGACATGGTTGGGTTAAAGCCAAAAAGACGTCCAATTGCTGATGTGTCTGGAAATGAAAAGGTCTGATATTGTAAAGATTGATACACCTGGAATGTAAGATCCATGTATCATGGGAAACTAGATGTGGTCATAAAACGAGATGGTAAGACTAAACATTGACATATTGGGAATTAGTGAACTAAAGTGGACTGAAATGGGTCACTTTACATCAGACAGTTACCAGGTTTTCTACCATGGGCAGGAAACCTGCAGAAAGAATGGAGTGGTTTTAATTGTCAAAAAAAAAATCAAAATCAGTGATTAGATACAATCCCAAAAATGATAGAATATTCGCAATATGACTTCAAGGCAAGCCATTCAACATCACAGTGATCCAAGTTTATGCTCCAACCACAGATGCCAAAGAGGATGAAATTATCCAGTTTTATGAAGAGCTGCAGCTCCTCTTGGATATGACTGCAAAAAGGACGTTACATGTATCATTGGAGACTGGAATGCCAAAGTTGGAAATCACAAAACACCTGGAGAAATGGACAACTTTGGCCTTGGAGTATGGGATGAAGCAGGATATTGACTGGAAGAATTTTGCCAAATTAATTCTCTGGTTATAGCAAATTCCCTCTTCCAACTGCCTAAGGGGCAGCTCTATACATGGACATCACCAGACAGTCAACACTGAAACCAAATTGACCATATACTTCGCAATCAGAGATGGAAGAGCTCTATACAATCAGCTAAAACAAGACCTGGAGAAGATTGTGGCTCAGACCATGAGTTGCTTATTGCAATACTCAGATTGAAACTGAAGGAGCATCAGGAAAACCAACAAACCAGCAAAGTTTGATGTAGATAGCATCCCTCAAGAATATGCTGTGGAGGTGAAGAACAGATTCAATGGATTAAACCAGGTAGAGAGAAAGCCAGAACTATGGATAGAAGTAAGGAACATTATAGAAGAGGAGGCAACAAAAAATATTGCAAATGAAAACAATATCAGGAAAGCAAAATGGTTTTCTGTGGAAGTCTACAACTGGCTGAGCAGCTAAGAGAAGTGAAGGCCAACAGAAGTTGGAACAAATACCTTCAACTGAATGCAAAGTTCAGGAAAATAGTGAGGAAAGGTAAGGAAACTTACTTAAAGGAGTGATGCAAAGCAGCTGAAGAAGCCAAAAGAATTGGAAAATCAAGAGATCTATTCAAGAAACACACACAAAATGCTTGTGGAATGCAGCAGGCCAGGCAGCATCTATAGGAAGAAGTATTGTGGACGTTTCGGGCCAAGACCCTTTGTCAGGACTAACTTGAAAGAAAAGACAGTAAGAGATTTGAAAGTGGGGGGGGGGGTAAATCCAAAATGACAGGAGAAGACAAGAGGGGGTGGGGTGAAGCTAAGAGCTGGAAAGGCAATTGGCAACAGGGATACAGAGCTGGAGAAAGGAAAGGGTCATAGGACGGGAGGCCTAGGGAGAAAGAAAGGGGGAGGGGAGAACCAGAGAGAGATGGAGAACAGGCAAAGAGTGATGGGCAGAGAGAGAAAAAAAGGGGGGGAATAAATAAATCAGGGATGGGGTAGGAAGGGCATTAACGGAAGTTAGAGAAATCAATGTTCATGCCATCAGGTTAGAGGCTACCAGACGGAATACAAGGTGTTGTTCCTCCAACCTGAGTGTGGCTTCATCTTGACCTATGAGATCTATTCAAGAAGATTAGAGAAATCAAAGGAACATTTCATGCAAAAGTGAGTATAGTGAAAGACAAAGAAAGAAAGGACCTTACAGAAGCAGAAGACATTAAAAGCAGATGGGAGGAATACACTGAAGAATTGTACAGGAAAGATCCCAACAGCGAAGACACCAGCAATGACTCCCTCATCGATCTAGAGCCAGACATTCTGGAAAGTGAAGTCATATGGGCGATAGAAAACATTGTCAATAATAAGGCTGCAGGATGTGACTGGATTCTAGTTGAATTATTTAAAACTTTAAAAGGCAATGCTGTAAAAGTGTTGCATGCAATTTGCCAGCAGGTCTGGAAAATCCAACAATGGCCTTTAGACTGGAAAAGATCAGCTTATAACCCAATTCCCAAGAAGGGAAATGTAAAGGAATGTTCAAATTACTGTACAATTTGACTAATTTCACATCCTAGCAAGGTAATGCTAAAGATCATACAGGTAAGACTTCAGCAATATATGTAATGAGAACTACCAGATGAACAAGCTGGTTTAGAACAGGCAGAGGCACCAGACACCAAATTGCTAACCTACGCTGGATAATGGAGAAATAAAGGGAATTCCAGGAAAGTATTTATCTGTGTTTTATTGACTACTCTAAAGCCTTCGACAGTGGCTTTATAATAAGCTATAGCAAGAAATAGGGATACCCAGACATCTAATCTGCCTTATGAGAAACTTGTACGAAGGTCAAGAAGCAACATTTAGAACTGAACACGGAACAACAAACTGGTTCAAGATTGGGAAGGAGTATGACAAGGCTGCATACTGTCACCCTACTTATTTAATCTATATGCTGAACACACTCTGAAGAATGCTGGTCAAGAGGACTCAAACGTTGAAATCAAAATTGCTGGTTGAAATAGTAACAACCTCAGGTATGCAGATGATACAACTCTAATCACCGAAAGTGAGGAGGATCTGAGGAAGATTCTAATCAAAGTGAAAGAAGAAAGTGCAAAAGTTGGTCAATGTTAAGAAAACCAAGATTATAATGCTCAGCCCTATTAACTCCATGATGATAAATGGAAAGGAAGTCGAAACAGTGACGGATTTTATCTTCCTCGGTTCAAAGATTTCTACAGATGGTAACTGCAGCCACAAAATTAAACAGCACTAACTTCTGGGGAGGACAGCAATGGCAAAATGAGATAAAATACTGAAGAGAAAAGACATAACATTGTCTATAAAGCTCCGTATAGTCAAGTCTATGGTATTTCCAGATGTGATGTATGGCTGTGAGAGCTGGGCTATTAGTAAGACTGAATACAGAAGAATCAACGCCTTTGAACTTAGATGTTGGAGGAAAGTGTTAAGAGCTTGTTGGAGAGCAAGAAGATCCAACAAGTCAATACTTGATGATATACAGCCAGGCTGCTCACTAGGAGGTGTGATTATGAGATAAAAGCTCAAATAGAAGACAGGATTCCTTGGAGAAGACTCTCAAGTTAGGTAAAAGAAGGAGAGGATGACAGAAGCTACGATGGATAGATAATATTACTCAGACAATGCGTATGACCTTGGGGGATCTTATAGAGACAGTTACCAACAAGAAGGCTTGGTGTACAGAAGTCTATGAAGTCATGACGAGTCGGACTCGACTCAGGGCTTGAAGGATCTATATTTGATTCTGATCTCAGGTGCTGCCTGCATGGAATCCATATATTCTTTGTCTGACTCCACAGAAAACCAGCAGGTGCTCTGGTTTCCTCCCATATTTGAAAGATAGGTTTTATTGTATTAAGGTACTGTAAATTATGCCTTAATGACAGAGACAAAGTATTCAAAGGACAATTGATGGATCGCTCCTTTCCTGATTCACTTGTTCATTTGTCCCTCCCCACTAATTTCTTTCCTGACATCATCTCTGCAAGTGGCAGAAATGCCACACCTGCCTGTTCACCTGCTCCCTCACCTCTATTCAGGGTCCCTAATGTTCCTTCCAGGTGAGGAAACACCTCACCTGTGAATCCTTTGGGGTCGTTTATTGTATCTGGTGCTCCCAATGGGCCTCCTTTGTTTTAGTGAGATCCAACGTAGATTTACAAGCAATTCAGCTCTATCTGCAAAAAGAGAAATTTTCCAGTGGCCAACCATTTCAATTCCAGTCTCCATTCCCATTCCGACATGTCAGACCATGGCCTCTTCTTCTGCCATGATGAGGCCATTCTCAGGTTGGAAGAGAAACACCTCATATTCCAGTGTTTTCCCATGTGTATGAAAAATAAACTCTTCATGGCCTCCAGCTGGGTACAGGTATCTATTTTAGCTGGTGCTTTTTTTTAAATTAATGACAAATTGTGCCTTCTTTATCATGGATGATGCCTAGTCATGTCTAGTCTGGTGGTATATATAGCCTCAACGGTCATCCCTCCTGATTGGTTAGCCTTCATCTAATCAGGTTTCTGCTGTACCACCTTGTTTTCTTTTTTTTGTTATTTTTTTTATTGAAGTTCATCAAACAAACATTTCAATAAGATGTATTTCAGACATTATACATATACATCATATAATCATATATCTCACAAAATCTCCACAAAGTATTTATCTGGGATATACACTTACGGAAAAGAGTGGAAAGAAAAAAACAACAGATTTTACAACAGATTCATTGATTTGTGAGAATAAAATCAGGCCTATGAGGCATTAAGTAGTTAAACCATTTTTCCCAGTATGAATCAAATTGTTCCAACTTATGATTAACAGATGCTGTTATCTTCTCCATTTTGTAAATGTCCATTGTAATTTCCATCCATGTGTACAATGTCCTGGGTATGTTACTCAAAATGGCCTCTTTGGTTTGTTACAAGTACGAATGTTTCTTTGTCGGATAAGTGTTTCTCTAGCCGTTGTTTCACTTTAGAATGGCTGATATGGTAATTGTATTCATTTGTTAATCAATGGGGAATGTCATTGTGTCTTGTGATGCTGGGAACTTGGGGGAGGGGTTTTCGCGGGTTTTTTGGGAGAGGCCGAGGAAGACACTGAAGAAGGTGGACATGTGCTGGACTGCTCGTAAGACCACCGGGGTGGTCCCAGGTGCGACGGCCGGATGGGTCGATTGGTTCGTTGATTGAGCTCCAACGAGTGCACTAAACAGACTGAACTTTGATAAGTGGCGCCTTTTGTTTTTTTTCCTTGTGTATATATATTGTATTGCTTACTACTCTTTCTAATTTTAGTAAACTCTTTAAAGTGTATTTCATAACGGTATTTGTTGTGGATTTGATACTGTTGGCGGGCTCGAGGCGTAAACTCGATTCTCACAGCACCTGCGTGTACGGGAGGTGGGTTGGTGAGTGGCTGGATCCCTTTTTCCCCTAGACATATACCAGCCTGTTGGGTAAGTGTTACACATGTATTTAAATCAAATTTCAGTTCTCACTCATTTTCTCTAGTTTTATTTCAAAAGCTTCCTGCGCTGGGTGGTCCCAAAGTGTTTATACAGAGCAGAGTATATCGACCTGATGGAAACCTGCATCAAGGAGCAGGTGTATCTGTTTGGGTTACCGGGGAAGAATTGGCCATGGGATTGACTTCGATGACACAGAACTACTGTACCATGCCAATAGCTTTTTGGACTGCCTGGTAAAGGAAGCCATTGAAGTAAAATTAGAAAAAAATTTAACAAAGACCAAGTTCTCGTTCTAAGTAAGAACTGTAATTTGATTGTAAACAAGGTGGGACAGCAGAAACATGATTGGATGAGGACTAACCAATCAGGAGGGATGGATGATGGGGGTATAAATACTATCAGACTAGACATGCCCAGGCAGCATCCCATATGAAGTTGGCAAAGCTTGAATTCGAAACATTGGTTAAAATTGATACCTGTTCCCAGCTGGAAGCCCAAGAAGAGTTTATACACCTCATATTCTGTCTAGATAACCTCAACCTGTTGGCATGAACAGTGGTATCTCCAATTTATGGTATTTTTTGTTTCATTTTCCGTTTCTAATCTCTTACCTCTTCTCCTTACCTGCCTGTCACCTCTCCCTGGTTTCCCACCTCCTCCTTCCCTTTCTCCCACTATCCACTCTGTTCTCCAATCAAGTACTTTCTTTCCCAGCCCTTTGCTTTTTCCACTTATCACCTCCTACCTTCTTACTTCATCCCGTCTCTCCCCCACCCAGTGTAGTGGGTCCAGTGTGGGTGGTAGCAAGCTGTAGACGTAATCCTTGACCAGCCACTCAAAGCATTTGCTTTATATTGAGGTGAGTGTGACTGGGCGCCAGTTGTTCAGGCATTTTACCTTGGTCTTTTTTGGTACAGGGATAATGGTGGATAATTTAAAGCAGGAGGGCACTCTACACTGGGAGAGGGAGAGATTAAAAACATCTGTCAACACAGTTGTGCTGCGCACATCTTGAGTACTCACCCTGGGACGCTGTCTGGTCCCACAGCCTTGTGACTGTCCACTGTTATGAACCCCATAACCGGGTGACTTACCAGCAAAGATGGAGACGTCCGTTGAAGTCTGATGATACTATTTTTAACAGTATTTATTAGTAAAAATACACAAAAATAATATCAATGCAAATATACAGATAATATACATCATCAATACTAAATCTAAAAGTGCGGGTATAATAATAATCAATAAGAAATAAGCTATCGTTGTCTAGGGGATAATGTATTGTCCGATGGAAATATAAAGTTCACTGCAGTTCCAGAAGCTGCCGTCTTTTGGTTGTAGCTGTGTTGGGGGGGGGGGGGAGGAGAGAGAGAGAGAGAGGAAACATTTACCGATACGGATTTTTCCAACCTTCCTTTATGATTTCGATCCATCATGTGTCTCATTGTCATGGCCGTTCAATTGTGACCTCTCCTTTAGCTAAACCATTCTTCTGTGGTGAGCTTGCCACCCAGGCAAGGGTGCCCCCACTGGCTTTTGCTATAAAATGCTGTCACGGGATTTCTAGTGTTTCTCCTGGTGCGTCTAAAGGGGTTGTTTCCCCAAACCCCTCTTTTATCCTTACTCACGGGGTCTCAGATATCAATCAGGTTGGGATGATGCAATCCCTCAACCAGACCACTCTGGTTGTCTCCTGAGGGGTTTCAATGAATAGTACAGTACTCAATACACAATTCCGTCTCCAAGAGTCAATAGCGGTTATCAGTGGTTCCGTTCCGCTGATGTCAGGACACATTCCAAACCTTGTGTATTCTGGATGTCTCTCTCTCATTTCCTGAATGACCCGAAATAATAGCGATCTTGCGATTCTCAAAAAGGAGGGGGGCGACTTTGTACCCTTCACAGAGTTGCTTCACATTCGTAACACCACTGGTTAGAAACATCTGCATACCTCAGACTCAGAGATGATCAGGTTGCAGGTTGTAGCGGTGGCTTTCCTCAGAAGCTCAGAGTTAGCGACATTGAACTGAGCATAAAAGTGATTCAGCTCATCTAGGAGAGAGGGCACAATGTTGGCGGCACCACAACGTTTGGCTTTGAAGTCTGCAATGGTATGCAGCCCTCACCACGAGTCACGTGTGCTATTTCTTGTGAACCTTGACTCAATCTTCTCCCTATATTGTTGTTTTGCAGCCTTGATAGCTTTGCGCAGATCATAGCTGGTTCTCTTGAGTTGCTGCTGATTGCCGGCAATGTAAGCTCTATGTCGCACAGTAAGTGCTGTTTGCATGCAACTATTGATCCAGGGCTTCTGGTTCAGGAAGACCCTGACTGACTTCTGGGGGACAACATTGTCGATGCACTTCCGGATGAAGCACATGGCTCCACTTGTGAACTCGGAGACATCCTCATCATGGAAGACATTCCATTTGATGTCATCCAAGCATCCTGTGGCATGGAGGCCAATTGGTCGGACCAACAGTAGACAATTTTAACTATGGCCTCCTCTTGTTTCTGCTTCTGCCTGTACCTTGACAGCAGCAAGATGGAGGATCCAATTTTCCAAATGGTGGATGAAGGAGTGCTTTGTAAGCATTGTGGAAGGCAGAGTAGCAGTGGTCGACTATGGTGTCTCCTCGTGTGCTCACCTGGATGTGTTTGCAATACTTTGAAGAGACTTTCATCAGTGACGCTCTATTAAAGTCACCAGTGACAATGAACTGGAACTTGAATTTTTAATCACATTCAAGCAATAAATAAAATGAAATTAGATTCTTGCTGCAAGTGAATCTTCCTGTGTTATGCTTTTTGTTTGATATGTTAGTGATAAATGTATGCTTTAATATTTTTTGTTTAAGAAAAACAAAAATTGACAGTACAGTAATGAAATGTTAACAGTTTGATGAGAACAGCCGTGAACTCCCTAGGAAGCCAAAAGGTTCTGTGCAGCAGCATCAGGTACTCCAAGTCTAGGGAACAAAAGGATCTAAGTGCATGCACGTTCTGGGAGTCGCACCAAGCGTTGTTGACCATGAAGTATACCCCTCCTCCTTTACTCTACCCAAAGAGGTTTCTTGACCTGTCCACCTGGAACAGAGAGAATCCAATGGGTCTAATAGCATAGTCTGGTAACTCCAGTGTCAGCCAGGTCTCCGCGAAGCACCAAACATTACATTCCTTTGTTTCCCTCTGGTAAAGATTCTTGCTCTCAGTTGCAAAGCTTGCTGACCAGGGGCTGAACATTAACCAGGAGTACACTAGGGAGTGGTGGCTGATTCGCACGCCATCTCAGCTTCACCAAAACACCGGCCCTTCTCCCTTGCCTCCTGCGCTTCTTCCGAGGTAGTGGAGGTGTAAGAGATAAGTCTCGCCTGGGCCACGCATGCAGGGGTTCCCAGTTTAGGAAAGGTGGCACATAGTGGGTAAATGCTGTCTTTCCGATGTTCAAAGGCGTCAGTCTATTGTACCTGATGTGACTATCAGCTACTTGAACAGGAAATACTAAGAAAGTTGTTGAAATTTGTAGTATACTGTAGATTCTTACCTTCTTATTTCCCCCTTCCTTTCCAGTCCTCATGAAGAGTCTCAGCCCAAAACATCAACAACTTAATCATTTCCATAGATACCTGTTGAGTTCATCCAGCATTTTGATTGTGTGCTGAACTGAAGGACAATAATAGTTTGGTCATGTGGAATCCAAGTATAACCCAATGCACAATTGGCTTGATGGCAGGAAGCACATGGTGACGGTGGAAAGATGTCCCTTTTGGATGGAGGTCCATGTCCAGTGACATTCCCCAGAGGTCATTGCTGTTTGTTATTCATATTAATGATATAGATAAGAACATACAAGGTCTGGCTGGCAAGTTTGCTGATACCACTAAACTAGATGCTGTCAATGACTGAAAATAGTTATCAGGATTTACAGAGGAAGCTTGATCAGCTGAGTGTGGGCTGAGGGATGGAAAATAGAGTTTAATTTGGATAAGTTTAAGGTGTTGCACATTGAGGAGACAGGTGGGAATAGGGTATTCACATTCAGTGGTAGTGCCTTAGAATAAGTTGTCAAACAGAAGAAACAAGGAGTAAAGGACATGGTTCCCTAAGATGGTGAAGAAAGCTTTTGGCATACTGAGTATAGAAGCTGGGAATTGTACAAAATTTTGGTTTGGCTGCATTTGGATTACTGTGTTCAGTTTTGGTCTCCCTGCAGTTGCAAAGCTGGCATTAAGCTGGAAAAAGTCAGAGGGGTTGCAAGGATGCTGCTGGAACTTGATGGATTGAGTTGTGGAGGAAGGGTGGCCAGTGTGGAACATTTTTCATCGGATCATGGGGAAATGAAGGGTTATCTTACAGAAGTAAACATGGGATTAGTGCATAGGTAGGAGTATGAGAAGCATAGATAGGGGAAAGGGAACTGTCTTTTTTCCAGGGTTGAGGAATGATGAACTGGAGGGAATTGGTTAAGGCAAGAGATTAGGGAGTTAATAGGGACCTCACTGGCAACTTTTTCTCCCAGAAGATGATTAATATATAAAATAAGCTACCAGAGGAAATGCTCGTAAGCCAGTACATGGGCAACATTTAAAAGACACTGGACAGACACATGGGTAGGAAAGATTCAGAGGGACACGGGTAAATAAAACTAGCTTTGGTGATTGGCATGAAGTTTGAGTGCATGCTATATGACTCTTCAAACTATGTCATTAATTTTTACAATTGGAGGGAAAAAAAGAGGGAAAATGAGATTGTTATACTCTGAGCTGGCATTAAATCTAAATGACCTCCTGTATTATGTCGTCATGCATCCGTCCTGTACACATTGGCTTCTGCTGCAATACCATTTACATTTCAAAAAGGTTCACCCTTCTGTTCAAATCCTTACCAACTTCATCATTCTCTAACTCTTAACACAAAACTCTGGTGTAAAGTCAACAAACTGCTGGAAGAACTAAATTGGGTAGAGCAGCACCTTGGGAGAAGTGGGGCAAGGAGATAACATTATTCAAGTTCGAGAATCTTTTGTCTGATCTCTTCATGTTCTCTTCCAATTCATAGATCATAGAATATAGAACATTATAGTACAGTACAGGCCCTTCAGCCCACAATGTTGTGTTGACCTTTTTACCTACTCTAAGATCAATCTCACCCTTCCCTCTCATATAACCGACCATTTTTCTATTATCCATGTGCCTATCAAAGAATCTCTTAAATGTCAAAGGCCACTCAGGTCCTGATATCATCAACTCCTTGGTCCAAATATGGACCAAAGAGTAAACACCAGAAGTGAGCTGAGAGTGATAGCCCTCAACATCAAGGCAGTATTTGACTGAGTATGGCATCGAGGTGCTCTAGCTAAAATGGAGTCGATGAGAATCAGGGGGGAAACCCTTCACGGATTGGAAACATACCTGACACAAAGGAAGATGTTTGTGGTGGCTGGAGGTCAATCATCTCATCCTCAGGACATCACTGCAGTTCCTCAGGAAAGTGTCCTAGGACTAACCATCTTCAGCTGCTTCATCAATGACCTTCCTTCCATCTTAAGGTCAGAAGTGGGGATGTTCGCAGGCGACTGCACAATGTTCTGCACCATTCGTGACTCCTCAGATAGTGAGGCAGTTCATACAGTACAGGAGGACTTGGACAATATCTAGGCTCGGGCTGACGTGGCAATTAACATTCGAGTCATGCAAGTGCTAGGCAATGGACATCTTCAACAAGAAAGGCTCTAACCATCGTCCCTTGACATTCAGTAGCATCACCATCACTTATCAACATCCTGGGGGTTACCATTGACAGGAAACTGAACCGGTCTAGCCATATAAACAGCATGGCTACCAGAGCAGGTCAAAGGCTATTAGGAATCCTTTGGCATGTAACTCACCTCCTGACTCACCAACGCCTGTCCACCATCTACAGGGCTCAGGTCAGGTGTGTACTATCTACAAGATGCACTGCAACAACACACTGAAGTTCCTAAGGCAGCACCTTCCAGACCAACAAGCACTACCATCTAGAAAGACGAGGATAGCAGATTCTTGGGAACACCACCACTTGGAAATCCCCCTCCAAGTCACTCACCATCCTGACTTGGAAGCTTGTCACCTTTCCTTCATTGTCACTGGGTCAAAAATCATGGAATTTCCTCTCTAAGAGTGCTGTGGGTGTACCTGCATCTCAGGGGCAGCTGCAGTTCAAGAAGGCAGCTCGTCACCACCTCCTCAAGGACAACGAGGGATGGGCAATAAATGCCGGCTTAGCTGGTGATGCCCACATCCCATCAATGAATAAATAAAAAAATGTCCTTAATGTACTTGCCTCTACCAACATCCTTATACTTTCCTCCAAACTCCTTAAAATTAAGTCCCTTCACATTAGCTATTTATGCTCTCACTGCTCATTCGATCCATGCTTCTTATCATCTTGTACACCTCTATCAAGTCACACCTCATCCTCTTTCACTTCAAAGGGAACAGCCCGAACTCGCTCATCCTATTCTCATAAGTCATGCTCTTCACACCAGGCAACATCCTGGTAATTATCCTCTGTCAGTGAAGTATGGCATTTAATCTTGTCCAAGCTAGGATATTATCCAGTGGTTACTTGAAAAGGCTTTTGTAAGTGGGAAGATGAGCGAGTTCACTCTCTGCATAAAAAAAACTTACCCCTGACATCTCCTCTGTACCTACTTCCAAGCACCTTAAAAATATGCCCTCTTGTGTTAGCCATTTCAGCCCTGGGAAAATGACTATCCACATGATCAATGCCTCTCATTATCTCGTACACCTCTATCTGGTCACCTCTCATCCTCTTTCGCTCCAAGGAGAAAAGGTCATTCACTCAACCTATTCTCATAAGGCATGCTCCCCAATCCAGGCAACATCTTTGTAACCTGGTACATTCATTCAAAAGTGAGTTTAATAGATTCACAATTGCTTCATTATCTGCTCGTATTGAAGGATAATGAACTTATATTACTATTATATTAATATTACTTATAGTAATATTACTATTATATTAATATTACTTATAGTAATATTACTATTATATTAATATTACTTACATCTATTGGAAGTTTCATCCACAGCAGAGGTTATCAGCAGAATTGAAGCACACACATAAAAGGGACGTTGAAAGCATGGAAATAAAGTTAGCCAAGTAACAGATAACCAGGAGTCATAACGGGGAAAAATAAATATTGATGTTTCCTTAGATAAGAATCAGCGCATTGTTATTTTTGGTCTATATGAATAATGTTGACTTACGGTACAAATCATCATTAATAAATTTGTGGATGACACAAATATTTATAATATTGCAAAGACAGTAGTGATAAATTCGAGCAAGATATTAACAGACTGCAGATTGGGATGATGCAAGACAGATGAAGTTTAATGTGGAGAAAAATGAGGTGATGCATTTTAACAAAGAATGAGGAAAGGCAAAATAGAATAAAGACCTCAAACATGAGGAAATCTGCAGATGCTGGAAATTCAAGCAACACACACAAAATGCTGATGGAATGCAGCAGGCCAGGCAGCTTCTTCCTTAAGATGCTGCCTGGCCTGCTGCTTTCCACCAGCATTTTATGCAGAAGAAACACCTACTGTGTAAACATAGTGCAGGGAACTAGGAACCTGGGATATGTAATCTCTATAAGTCAGGTGCATATTCAGGAGGCAGTTTAAAAAGTACACCATCCTGGGCGTTATCAACAGAGGCACAATTATAAAACCAGGAAAGTCATACTAAACCTTTATCATACACAAATCTTACTTCAACTTGAATGCTGCATTCAATTCTGGTTGTCTCGTTGTAAGAAGAATGAGAAGGCATTAGAGTATGTGGAAATTATTTATGTTTATTTTTTATTGATTGATACAGTACAGTAATAGACCCTGCTCACCCAATGAGCCCGCTCCACCCAAGTACACCCATGTGACAATTAACATACCAATTTATACATAATTGAATTCGGGAGCAAACACCTACAGAGGAAACACACAGGGTCACAGGGAGAACATACAAACTCCTTACAGACAGCAGTGGAACTTGATCCAAGTCACTGACATTGTATTAGCATTACACTAACTGTTCTGGTACCGTGGCACTCCAAACAAAAATGTTTCTATATTTATAGCATTTTACAAGAATGTTTCTGGGATGAGTAAGTTGGAAAGGCTTGCATAATTTTCTTTGGAAACAGCTGACGGGAAATTTGGTACAGGTATTTAAAATGACAATCAGAATCAGGTTTATTATCACTGACATGTGACATGAAATTTGTTAACTTAGCAGCAGCAGTTCAATGCAATACATAATCTAGCAGAGAGAGAAAAATAATAATAAATAAAGTAAAACAATAATAAATAAACAAGTAAATCAATTACATATATTGAATAGATTTAAAAGAATGGGCAAAAACAGAAATACTGTATATTAAAAAAGTGAGATAGTATCCAAAGCTTCAAAGTCCATTTAGGAATCAGATGGCAGAGGGGAAGCTGTTCCTGAGTCACTGACTGTGTGCCTTCAGGCTTCTGTATCTCCTGCCTGATGGTAACAGTGAGAAAAGGGCATGCCCTGGGTGCTGGAGGTCTTTAATAATGGACGCTGCCCTTCTCAGACACTGCTCCCTAAAGATGTCCTGGGTACTTTGTAGGCTAGTATCCAAAATGAAGCTGACTAGATTTATAACCTTCTGAAGCTTCTTTCAGTCTTGTGCAGCAGCCCCTTCATACCAGACAGTGATGCAACTTGTCAGAATGCTCTCCACGGTACAACTATAGAAGTCTTTGAGTGTATTTGCTGATATGCCAAATCTCTTCAAACTCCTAATAAAGTATAGCAGCTGTCTTGCCTTCTTTATAACTACATCGATATGTTGGGGCCAGGTTAGATCCTCAGAGATCTTGACACCCAGGAACTTGTGGCTGCTCACTCTCTCCACTTCTGATCCCTCTATGAGGATTGGTATGTGTTCCTTCATCTTACCCTTCCTGAAGTCCACAATCAGCATTTTCGTCTTACTGATGTTGAGTGCCAGGTTGTTGCTGTGGCACTATTCCACTAGTTGGCATATCTCACTTCTGTACGCCCTTTTGTCACCACCTGAGATTCTACCAACAATGGTTGTATCTTCGGCAAATTGATGGATAGTATTTGAGCTATGCCTAGTCGCACAGTCATGTGTATACAGAGATTAGTGAAGTGTTGATTGTTAGCGAGGAGGATATGTTATCACCAATCCAGTTAGGAAGCCAGGAAGTTATTGTTGTTGGAGAGTTCAAAGACTGGAGGTCGCAAGTATAAAACTATAGAATGAGGAAAAGCGTTTTTACAGAAAATTTGTGTATCTGAAATATACTTCCTACCAGTAAGATAAAGTAGGTTCCATTGAGTTTTTCAAAAAGGTATTTGGTAACTATATCTAAGTGACACATTGATAGAATTAGTACCTAGCTGTCTTACCGCTCCAGTAACCTGGATTTGGTCTTGATCTCGGGTGCTCCAATTGCGTAATTTGGTGGTTTTCTTGAAGGCAACCTATGGGAATTCCATTTTCACCCCACATTGCAAAGATGTGCAATATGGTTAATTAGTGCAGATGACTAGTAGAATATAAAGGTGCTGATAGGCACTGCCTTGGCTGGGGCTCAAACTCATGACCTTCAGATCGCTAGTCCAACGCCTTTACCACTTGGCCAGGCTCCACACTTCATAAGGAGACATGTGAGAAAAAACATGAAGGAACCTGTCAGTATGAAAGAAGTCCATGAGGCCATCAGGAGCCTGAAAAGCAAGAAAGCCACTAGTGCTGATGGGACAACAGCGGAGATCCTCAAGGAAGCTAGACCTGCACTCTTGCACCACAAATAAGCTCTACACTTATCAAAGCCTTTCACCATTTGATAGTTTTCAATGAGGTCACCCTTCATTCTTCTGAATTACAGTGAATTCAGGCCTAAAGCCATCAAATGCTCTTCATATGACAAGCCATTCAATCCTGGAATCATTTTTGTGAACCTCCTTGGAACCCTCTCCAGTTTCAGCACAGCCTTTCTAAGATAATGGACCCAAACCAGCTCACGTTACTCCAAGTGAAGCCTCACCATGTCCTTAGAAAGTCTCAATGTAACATCCTTGCTTTTATATTCTAGTCTTCTTGAAATGAATGCTAACATTGTATTTGCCTTCCTCACTGCAGACTCAACCTGCAAATTAACCTTTAGGGAATCCTGCACAAGGACTCCCAAGTCTCTTTGCACCTCGGTTTTTTAGTATGTTCTCTCCATTTAGAAAATAGTCAACTCTTTCATTCCTTCTACCAAAATGCATGACCATACACTTCTTGACACTGTATTCCACCTGCCATTTCTTTGCCCATTCTCCTAATCTACTTCCTCACAACTACCTGCTCTTCCAACTATCTTCATATCACCAGAAAACTTTGCAATAAAGTCATCAATTCCATCACCCAAATCATTGATATACAACATAAAAAGAATTGGTCTCAACAGACAACCCTGTGGAAAACCACTAGTTCTGGCAGCCAGCCAGAAAAAGCTCCCTTTATTCCATCACTTGGTTTCCAGGCAATCAGCCACTGCTTTATCCATGCTAGAAGTTTTTAGACCATAAGACCGCAAGATATAGGAGTAGAAGTAGGCCATTTGGCCCATCGAATCTGCTCCACCATTCTATCATGGGCTGATCCAATTCTTCCAGTCATCCCCATTCCTCTGCTTTGACCCCATACCCTTTGATGCCCTGGCTAATCAAGAACCTATCTATCTCTGACTTAAATACACCCAATGACTTGGCCTCTGCAGCCATTCATGGCATATTCCACAGAATTAGCACCCTCTGAATAATTTCTCCACATCTCAGTTCTAAAAGGACGTCCTTCAATCCTGAAGTCGTGCCCTCCTGTCCTAGAATCACCTCCCATATGAAATAACTTTGCCATATCTAATCTGTTCTGGCTTTTTAACATTCAAAATGTTTCTATGAGATCCCCCCTCTTTCTCCTGAACTCCAGGGAATACAGCCCAAGAGCTGCCAGATGTTCCTCATATGGTAACCCTTTCATTCCTGGAATCATTCTCGTGAATCTTCTCTTAACCCTCTCCAATGCCAGTGTATCCTTTCTAAAATAAGGAGCCCAAAACTGCACACAATACTCCAAGTGTGGTCTCATGAGTGCCTTGTAGAGCCTCAACATCACATCTCCGCTCTTATATTCTGTATCTCTGGAAATGAATGCCAACATTGCATTCACCTCCTTCACAACTGACTCATCCTAGTGGTTAACCTTTGGGTATCCTGCACAAGGATTCTCAAGTCTCTTTGCATCTCTGCATTTTGAATTCTCTCCCCATCTAAATAATAGTCTGCCCGTTTATTTCTTCTTCCAAAGTGCATGACCATACACTTTCCAACATTGTATTTCATTTGCCACTTCTCTGCCCATTCCCCTCAATGATCTAAGTCTCTCTGCAGCCTCACTGTTTCCTCAACACTACCTGCTCCTCCACCTATCTTTCTATCATCAGCAAATTTAGCCATAAATCCCTTGACATGCATCATAAAAAGCAGCAGTCCCAAATTGACCCCTGTGGAACTCCACTGGTAACTGGCAACCAGCCAGAATAGGATCCCTTTATTCCCACTCTCTGTTTTCTGCCAACCAGCCAATGCTCCACACACACTAGTAACTTCCCTGTAATTCCATGGGCTCTTATGTTGCTAAGCAGCCTCACGCGCAGCACCTTGTCAAAGGGCTTCTGAAAATCCAAATACACCACGTCTACTGCATCTCCTTTGTCTACCCAGCTTGTAACTTCCTCAAAGAATTGTAGTAGATTTGTCAGGCAGGATTTTCTTTTCAGGAAACCATGCTGGCTTTGGCCTAACTTGTCATGTGCCTCCAGGTACTCCGTAATCTCATCCCTAATAATCGATTCCAACAACTTCCCAACAATTGATGTCAGGCAAATTTAGAGGAACAAATTTGTAGAGATAGCAGACTGTTTTGAGATGTATAAGATTGAGATAGTAGGTGATTTTAACTTTCCACATATTGACTGGACATCCCTAACTGTAAAAGGACTACAAACGTTTGTAGATGGGATAGAGTTTGTCAAATGTGTTCAGGAAAGTTTCATTAATAAGTACATAGCAGTCCCATAGAGAGAATGTGCAATACTTGATCTCCTACTGGGGAATGAGACCGGACGTGAGAGAATAGGGCCAATCTAGTGTGACAGTGGAAAAGTGTGTATGGAACCGGAGGGGATAGCAAAGGCACTTAATGAATACTTTGCTTCAGCATTCAGTGTGGAAAAGGACCTTGGTGATTATAGTGATGACTTGCAGGGGACTGAAAAACTTGAGCATATAGATACTAAGGAAGAGGCTGTGCTGGAGCTTTTGGAAAGCATCAAATTGGATAAGTCACCAGGACCGGACAAGATGCACCCCAGCCTCCTGTGGGAGGCAAGGGAGGAGATTGCTGAGCCTCTGGCGATGATCTTTGCATCATCAATGGAGACGGGAGGATTGGAGAGTTGTGAATGTTGTTCAAGAATGGGAGTAGAGATTGCCCAGGAAAATATAGAGCAGTGAGTCTTACTTCAGTGGTTGGTAAGTTGATGGAGAAGATCCTGAGAGGCAGGAGTTATGAACTTTTGGAGAGACATTGTATGATTAGGAATAGTCAGCATTGCTTTGTCAAAGGCAGGTCCTGCCTTACGAGCCTGATTGAAGTTTTTGAGGATGTGACTTGACACATTGATGAAGGAAGAGTATTAGGTGTAGTGCATATGGATTTCAGCAAGGCATTTGATAAGGTACCCCATGCAAGGCTTATTGAGAAAGTAAAGAGGCATGAGATCCAAGGGGACATTGCTTTGTGGATCCAGAACAGGCTTGCCAACAGAAGGCAGAGACTGGTTGTAGACGAGTCATATCCTGCATGGAGTTTGGTGACTAGTGGTGTGCCTGAGGGATCTGTTCTGGGATCCCTACTCTTCGTGATTTTTATAAATGACCTGCATGAGGAAGTGGAGGGATGGGTTGGTAAATTTGCTGATGACACAAAGGTTGGAGGTGTTGTGGATGGTGTGGAGGGCTGTCAGAGGTTACAGCAGGACATTGATAGGATGCAAAACTGGGCTGAGAAATGGCAGATGGTGTTCAACCCAGATAAGTGTGAAGTGGTTCATTTTGGTAGGTCAAATATGATGGCAGAATATAGTATTCATGGTAAGACTCCTGTCAATATGTCCCTGCTCCAATCCATCAGTAACACATTTATCCTTCAGTCCATCCTATTCCTACTCTCACTGTCGCGTGGCCCAGACGGTAATCCCGAGATTACTACCTTTGCAGTCCTGCTTCTCAACTTCCTTCCTAACTCCCTGTAGTCTTTTTTCAGGACTTCTTCCTTTTTCCTACCTATGTCATTGGTAATAATATGCACCACAACCTCTGGCTGTTCTCCTTCCCACTGCAGGATATCTTGGACGCAATCAGAAACATTCTGGACCCTGGCACCTGGGAGGCAAACTACCATCCGAGTTTCTTTCCTGCGTCCACAGAATCATCTGTCTGACCCCCTGACTATAGAGTCCCCTATCACTGCTGCCTTCCTCTTCTGTTCCCTACCCTTCTGAGCCACAGGGCCAGAATCTGTGCCAAGGCACGGCCACTGTTGCTTCCCCCAGGTAGGCTGTCCCCCTCAACAGTACTCAAACAAGAGTACTTATTGTCAAGGGATACAGCCACCGGGGTACTCTCCCATACTGGACTCTTCCCCTTCTCCCTCCTGACTGTGATCCACTTGTCTGTCTCCCGTGACCCTGGTGTGGCCACCTGCCTATAACTCCTCTCTGTCACCTCATTGCTCTCCCTGACCAGGCGAAGATCATCAAGCTGCATCCCTAGTTCCCTAACTCTGTCCCTTAGGAGCTGCAGCTTGATACACCAGGTGCAGATATGGCCGTCCGGGAGCTGGGAGACTCTAGGACCTCCCACATCTACAATGAGCACAGAAAACTAGCCTCACACACATACTACCTCCTTTGTGCAAATAATTCTGGTAAACCTACCTCACCTCATCCTGTTGCAGCCTAAGCCCATTGAGCTCTGCTGCCCAGTCCGAACTCTGCCCTCTAGATATGGCAGTCTTCTTTTTAAATGTTCCATGCTGTACTGGCTGACATCATGTGCCTGTGCAGTCTTGCCTGTCTTTTACCCCGAGTAGTAAAACACCTTCGCTCCAGAAAACTGCCGTTCACTCGCAGCCTTCTTGCTCTGAAGAACACTAGCAGGAAGAACAGCAGAGCAGCAGTGACTGGTTTCTGAGAAAAATGAGGGAAGTGCAAGACTTTTTGTTCAAAATAAGAAGAAATTTTCAGAGGGGAGAAGTACACCATTGTGACTGACAAGAGAAGTCAGAGCCAAAGTAAAAGCAAAAGAGAGGGCATACAAGGAAGCTAGAACTAATGGGAAGATAGAGGATTGGGGAGCTTTTAAAAACTTGCAGAAGGAAACTAAGAAGGTTATTCAGAAGGAAAAGATGAATTCTGAGAGAAGACTGGTGACTAATATCAAATAAGATACTAAAAGCTTTTTTAAGTATATAAAGGGTAAAAGAGAGTCAAAGTTAGATATAGGACCAATACAATATGACGCTGGAGATATTGCAATGAGAGATGCAGCAATGGCAGAGGAACTGAATGCGTATTTTGCATCAGTCTACAGAGCGGAAGATGTCCGCAGTATACCGATCATTCAATAGTGTCAGGGAAGTGAAGTTTGTGCAGTGAAAATTACAGCTGAGAAGGTGCTCAGGAAGCTCTCCTGATCCTGATGGAATGCACCCTTAGGCTTTGAAGGAAGTTGCTGGAGAGATTGTGGAGGTATTAAAGATGATCTTTCAAGAATCAGCAGAATCAAGCGTTGAACTGGATGACTGGAAAATTGCAAATGTTACTCAGCTATTTAAGAAGGTTGGGAAAAAGCCTCTGACTATCCACATGATCAATACCTCTCATCATCTTATACACCTCTATCAGGTCACCTCTCATTCTCCATTGCTCCAAGGAGATAAGGCCAAGTTCACACAACCTATTCTCAAAATGCATGTTCCCCAATCCAGGCAACATCCTTGTAAATCTCCTTTGCACCCCTTCTATGGTTTCCACATCCTTCCTGTCGTGAGGAAACCAGAACTGAGCACAGTACTCCAAGTGGGGTCTGACCAAGGTCCTCTAGAGCTGCAACATTACCTCTCGGCTCCTAAATTCAATTCCACGATTGATGAAGTCCAACACACCATACACCTTCTTAACCACAGAGTCAACCTGTGCAGCTGCTTTAAGCCACTTATGGACTTGGACCCTAAGATCCCTCTGATCCTCCACACTGCCAAGAGTCTTACCATTAATATTATATTCTGCCAACATATTTGACCTACCAAAATGAACCACTTCACACTTATCTGGGTTGAACTCCATCTGCCACTTCTCAGCCCAGTTTTGCATCCTATCAATGTCCTGTTGTAACTACTGACACTATCCACAACACCCCCAACCTTAGTGTCATCAGCAAATTTACTAACCCATCCCTCCACTTCCTCATGCAGGTCATTTATAAAAATCACGAAGAGTAGGGGTCCCAGAACAAATCCCTGAGGCACCCCACTGGTGACCGAGCTCCATTCAGAATATGACCCGCTTACACCTATTCTTTTCCTTCTGTGGGAAAGCCAGTTCTGGGTCCACCAAGCAATGCCCCTTGGATCCATGACTTTCCCAATAAACCTTGCATGAGGTACCTTATCAAATGCTTTGCTAAGATCCATATACACTACATCTAATGCTCTTCCTTCATGACTATGTATATTCACATCCTCAAAAAAACTTAATCAGTATTGTAAGGCATGACCTGCCTTTGACAAAGACATGCTGACTATTCCTAATCATATTATACCTCTCCAAATGTTCATAAATCTTTGCCTCTCAGGATCTTTTCCATCAACTTACCAACCACTGAAGTAAGACTCATTGGTCTATATTTTCCTGGGCAATCTCTACTCCCTTTCTTAAATAAAGGATCAACATCCGCAACCCTCCAATCCTCTGGTATTCACCAAGGAGAAGAGTATTGAATTGTGTAAAGCAAGGAAGCAAGTAGGGTATTTATGGAAACTATGACAATTAAAGAGGAGGAAGTATTGACGCTTTTAAGAAATATAAAAGTGGATAAATCTCCAGATCCTGACAGGATATTCCCTAGGACCTTGAGGGACTCTGACAGAAATATTTCAAATGTCACTAGAAATGGTGCCGGAGGATTGGCATATTGCTCATGTTGTTGCATTGTTTATAAAGGGCTCTAAGAGTAAACCTAGCAGTTATAGGCCTGTATGTTTGGCCTCAGTAGTGGGTAAATTAATGGAAAGTATCCTTAGAGATGGTATATATAATTATCTGGATAGACAGGGCCTGATTAGGAAAAGTCAACATGGATTTGTGCATGGAAGGTCATGTTTGACAAATCTGATTGAACTTTTTGAAGAGGTTACTAGGAAAGTTGATGAGGATAAAGCAGTGGATGTTGTCTATATGGACTTCAGTAAGGCCTTTGACAAGGATCTGCACGAAAAGTTAGTTAGGAAGGTTCAATCTTTAGGCGTTCATATTGAAGTAGTAAAATGAATTCAACAGTGGCTGGATTGGAGATGCCAGAGAGTAGTGGTTGTCAGGTTGGAGGCCGGTGACTAGTGGTGTACTAGTCAGGGATCTGTACTAGGTCCAATGTTGATTGTCATATACATTAATGATCTAGATGGTGGGGTGGTAAATTGGATTAGTAAGTATGTAGATGATACTAGGATAGATGGCACTGTGGATAATGAAGTAGGTTTTCAAAGCTTGCAGAGAGATTTAGGCCAGTTAGAAGAGTGGGCTGAAAGATGGCAGATGGAGTTTAATGCTGATAAGTGTGAGGTGCTAGATTTTGGTAGGAATAATCAAAATAGGACATACATGGTAAATGATAGGGCATTGAAGAAGGCAGTAGAACAGAGTGATCTAGGGATAATGGTGCATAGTTCCCTAAAGGTGGAATCTCATGTGGATAGGGTGGTGAAGAAAGCTTTTGGTATGCTGTCCTTTATAAATCAGAGCATTGAGTATAGGAGTTGGGATGTAATGTTAAAATTGTACAAGGCATTGGTAAGGCCGAATTTGGAGTATTGTGTACAGTTCTGGTCACCGAATTATACGAAAGATGTAAACAAAATAGATGCCAGAGAAGATTTACTAGAATGTTACCTGGGTTTCAGCACCTAAGTTACAGAGAAAGGCTGAACAAGTTAGGTTTTTATTCTTTGGAGCATAGAAGGTCGGGGTGACTTGATAGAGGTATTTAAAATTATGAGGGGGATAGATAGAGTTGATGTGGATAGGCTTGAGAGTCGGGGAGATTCAAACACGAGGACATGAGTTGAGAGTTAAGGGGAAAAAGTTTAGGGGTAACATGAGGGGGGATTTCTTTATTCAGAGAGTGGTAGCTGTGTGGAATGAGCTTCTAGTAGAAGTGGTGGAGGCAGGGTCGATTTTGTCATTTAAAAAAAAATTGGATAGATATATGGACAGGAAAGGAATGGAGGGTTATGGGTTGAGTGGAGGTAGGTGGGACCAGGTGAGAGTAAGCATTCGACACAGACTAGAAAGGCCAAGATGGCCTGTTTCTGTACTGTAATTGTTATATGGTTATATATTATATGGCTTTTTTGACACTGATCAACAGAAAGACTTCTGTGTCTAAGTGAAAACAGATCTCTAGGAAGTGATCTAAATTAGTTACAAATATAAAACAGAAAATAATTGATTGCATAATTACTCACTCCCTTTAAGTCAGTATTTAGTCGATGAACCTTTGGTAGCAATTACAACCCTGAGTCTGTGTGGAAAGGCCTCTATCAGTTTTGCACATCTGGACACTGCAAATTTTTCCTCATACTTTTTTACAAAACGATTCAAGCTGCAATAGATTGCAAGGGTATTGAGTGAATAGCTCCTTTCAAGTCCAGCCACAAATTCTCAATTGGATTGAGGTCTGCACTTTGACTTGGCCATTCCAGGATATTAATTTTATTGATTTTAAGCCATTTCTATGTAGCTTTGGCTTTATGCTTGGGGTCATTGTCTTGATGAAAATAAAATCTTCTGCCATGTCACAGTTCTCTAGCAGTCTGCATCAGATTTTCCTCTAGGATTTCCCTGTATTTTGCTGCATTCGTGTTACTCCTCTGACCTTCACAAGCCTTCCAGGGCCTGCTGCAGTGAAGCATCTGACAGCATGACCAGCCTCCACCATGCTTCATGGTAGGGTTGGTGTGTTTTTGATGCTGTGCAGTATTTGGCTTATACCGAACATAGAGTTTAGTTTAATGGCCAAAAAGCTCAGTTTTGGTTTCATCAGACCATTCCTTCTTCCAGCTGATTCCAAAGTCTCCCACATGCCTTCTGGCAAACTTTAGCTGAGGTTTTTAGTGTGTTTTTTTCAACAAGAGCTTTCTCTTTGCCACTCCCTCATAGAGTCTTGACCGGTCAAGTACCCAGATTGCATATGCAGTCTCTCCACTCTCAGCTACTGAAGCTTGTAACTCCTCCTGTACAAACAAGCTGGATGAACTCAGCAGGTTGGGCAACATCCGTTGACTGCATATTTCAAAGGATGCTGCCTGACCTGCTGAGTTCATCCAGCTTGTTTGTATGTGTTGATCTGACCACAGCATCTGCAGTGTACCTTTTGTTAACTCCTCCTGAGTTGTCATAGGTCTCTTAGTGGCATCCCTCACTAGTCCTGTTCTTGCACAATTACTTGTTTCTGAGGAAAGCCTGCTCCAGGCAGATTTACAGCTGCGCCATATTGTTTTCATTTCTTTCTGATTGACTTAACTATATTCTGAGGGATATTCAGTGACTTGGAAATTTTCTTGTATCCATACCCTGCTTTTCAATAACCTGTTTGTAGAGCTGTTTGGAGTGTTCTTTCATTTTTATGATTTAGTTTTTGTCAGGATACTGACTGAGCTGCAGTTGAACCTTCTAAATACATGTGTTAAAATCAATTGAAACACTTTGACTGCAGACAGGTCTCCAAAAACAGACCTGCATTTAACTATATGTGACTTCTAAACTCAATTAGCTGCACCAGTGATGATTTGATGTGTCATATTAAGTGGGATGAATACTTATGCAATCAATTATTTTGTATTTTTTATTAGTAATTAATTTAGCTCACTGTGTAAAGATTTGTTTTCACTTTCACATGAAAGTCTTCTTCTGTTGATCAGTGTCAAAAAAGCCAAATTAAATCCACTGTGATTCGATGTTGTAAAACAGTGAAACATGGAAACTTCTGGGGGGGTGGGGTGTAAAGTTCAAATAGGTTAGGATTTCATTCCCTAGAATATAGAGGACTGAGGGGAAATTTAATAGTGGTACTTTATACAAAATAATGAGGAGTATAGATGGGGTTAATGCAAGTAGGCTTTTATCACTGAGGTTGGGTGAGACTACAATGAAGTTTAAGAGGAACATGAAGGCAAACTTCATCATTCAGAAGGTGGTGAGAGTATGGAACAAGTTACCAGTGGTTCAATTTCAAGATCTAAGAGAAATCTGGATAGGTACATGATAGCAAGAGGTATAGAGGGCAATGGTTGGAGTGCAGGTCAATGGGACTAGGCAGATTAATCATTTGGCACAATCTATGCCAATTGACCTGTTTCTGTGCTGTATTATTCTATGAGTCTATTACTCTCTAAGACAGAGATAGTAAAACTGATTCTGATTCTGACCTGTGTTGCAGGAGTCAATAAAACATAGAACAGCAGAGCAGTGTGCAGGCCCTTTGGCTGATGATGTCCCAAGCTTTTAACCTACTCAAAGACCACTCTAACCCCACATAGCTCACAATTTTTCTTTCATCTATTTGCTAAATCAATCAAATTTACAATTAATTGATGATTACTTTAAGTACTGTTGGGCACAATGTTCTGGAATGACATTCCTATTTAGATTAATAATGTTGCCTCGGGCCTTAACCTTCAAAATGGCAGAGTGACAAATTGAAAGGCACTTCATGATCAGTCCACTGCTTGTCTGTGGTGTGTGATAGCTTTGCACACACTAATGCTTTCACCATGGCATCCAGCATGACCTGCAGCAGAAAGATTTGTGTGTGTACTGGAAATCATTGTAGACTGAGTTCAGCTTCTATGATAACAAAAAATTGTACACCATTTAACTGGACTTCCTAGCCAAGTTTTTTTTTAAATCCCCTTAAAATATCCTCAGCCTGTTCCAAATCATAATCACAATTCCACATCCAGTTCATTTGTAAGGAATCTTAAAATCTTAATGGAGTTATGTTTCTTGCAGTGGTCTATTTTCTAAGCAGTGAGAAAAGACAGGGTTAATTACCCAGTCCAGAATTTCCAGATCGTTCAAATCCTTGAATTGATTCTGAAAATCCTTCTTCAGTGACTGCAGGTGTAAGCAGTATTTTTTTGCAAATCACTATCTGTGAAAAAGAATGCCATACTTTCTATGCAGGGAAACAATGAGAACATTCTTCTCCCAATGTTTTGCTGATATATTTCCAATTATCTTATAAAAGTGGACACTTCACTTTTTGCCATGATGAAATTGAAATTTTCACCCTCCGATTTCATATTTAAAATTTTATTTTGTCATACAGATTAGCTAGGTATGCCAAATCTCCACGTAGAAGTTCAAAAGTTCGATCATGTTTCCCAAGCTCTTGTCACTTTTGAGGTAAAATGTAACCACAGTGTCAAAAAGTTCAGAGATGTTTTAAGTAGCAGCCTTTCGACAGCCAGTGCACTTCAGGAAAGAAGCAAGCGTTCATTGTTATCTAGTGAAATTTGCTATTTTCTTCTGCTATTTAATGGATGAGCTTTAATTCAAAGGTTCAAAGGTACAATTAATGTCAGAGAAATGTACAGAATATACATCTTGAAATGCTTTTTCTTCGCAACCATCCACAGAAACAGAGGAGAGCCCCAAAGAATGAATGACAGTTAAACGTTAGAATCCCAAAGCCCTCACCCCTCAGCTCCCCTCACTCCTGCCCATAGGCAGCAGCGAGCAACAATTCCCCTCCCCCCACCGGCAAAAATAAAGCGTACCCAGCACCCGCTACCAGCACTCAAGCGTGAGCAAAGCAATAGCAAAGACACAGACTTGCAGTTACCCCAAAGACTACATTGTTCATCCCATAATTCGACATGCTGCAGTCTCTCTTTCTCTCCTAATTAGAGAGAAACAGGTGACTCCATTTTCCAGTGAGTGGGGAGCGATAACAAACAACTCATTGGTTTATAACAATTACAGCATGGAAACTGGCCATCTCGGCCCTTCTAGTCCGTGCCAAACGCTTACTCTCACCTAGTCCCACTGACCTGCACTCAGCCCATAACCCTTCATTTCTTTCCTTTCCATATACCTATCCATTTTTTTTTAAAATGGCAATATCGAACCTGCCTCTACCACTTCTACTGGAAGCTCGTTCCACACAGCTACGACTCTCTGAGTAAAGAAGTTCCCCCGCGTATTACTCCTAAACTTTTGCCCCCTAACTCTCAACTCATGTCCTCCCATTTGAATTTCCCCTACACTCAAAGGAAAAAAGCCTATCCATGTCAACTCTATATACCTCCCTCATAATTTTAAATACCTTTATCAAATCCCCCCCCACCTACCTTCAACACGCCAAAGAATAAAGACCTAACTTGTTCAACCTTTCTCTGTAACATAAGTGCTGAAACCCAGGTAACATTCTAGTAAATCTCCTCTGTATTCTCTCTATTTTGTTGACATCTTTCCTATAATTCAGTGACCAGAACTGTACACAATACTCCAAATTTGGCCTCACCAATGCCTTGTACAATTTTGACATTATATTCCAACTCCTATACTCAATGCTCTGATTTATAATGGCCAGCATACCAATAGCTTTCTTCACCACCCTATCTACATGAGATTTCACCTTCAGGGAACTATGCACCATTATTCCTAGATCACTCTGTTCTACTGCATTCCTCAATGCCCTACCATTTACCATGTATGTCCTATTTTGATTATCCCTACCAAAATGTAGCACCTCACACTTATCGGCATTAAACTGCATCTGCCATCTTGCAGCCCACTCTTCTAACTGGCCTAAATCTCTCTGCAAGCTTTGAAAACCTATTTCATTATCCACAATGCCACCTATCTTATTATCATCTGCATACTTACTAATCCAATTTACTACCCCATCATACAGATCATTAATGTACATGACAAACAGCAGCGGACCCAGTACAGATCCCTGAGGCACACTGCTAGTCACCGGCCTCCAACCTGACAGTTATCCACCACTACTCTCTGGCATCTCCCATCCAGACACTGTTGAATCCATTTTACTACTTCAATATGAATACCTAATGATTGAACCTTTCTAGCTAACTTCCATGCAGAACCTTGTCAAGGGCCTTGCTGAAGTCCATATAAACAACATCCACTGCTTTACCTTTCTCAACTTTCCTAGTAACCTCTTCAAAAATTCAATAAGATTTGTCAAACATAACCTTCCACGCACAAATCCAGATAATCATATATCCATATAATTATATATACCATCTCTAAGAATACTTTCCATTAACTTACCCACCACTGACGTCAAACTTACACGCTGATAATTGCTATGTTTACTCTTAGAACCCTTTTTAAACAATGGAACCACGTGAGCAATACGCCAATCCTCCGGCACCATCCCCATTTCTAATGACATTTGGAATATTTCTGTCAGAGCCCCTGCTATTTCTACACCAACTTCCCTCAAATTCCTAGGGAACATCCTGTCAGGACCTGGAGACTTATCCACTTTTATATTCTTTAAAAGCACCAGTACTTCCTCTTCTTTAATCATCACAGTTTCCATAACTACCCTACTTGTTTCCCTTACCTTACACAAATCAATATCCTTCTCCTTAGTGAATACCAAAGAAAAGAAATTGTTCAAAATCTCCCCCATCTCTTTTGGTTCCACACATAGCTGTCCACTCTGATTTTCTAAGGGACCAATTTTATTCCTCACAATCCTTTTGCTATTAATATAACTGGAGAAACCCTTTGGATTTATTTTCACCTTACTTGCCAAAAAACCTCATATCTTCTTTTAGCTTTTCTGATTTCTTTCTTAAGATTCTTTTTACATTCTTTATATTCCTTGAGCACCTCATTTACTGCATGCTGCCTATGTTTATTGTAGATCTGCCTCTTCTTCTGAACCAAGTTTCCAACAGCTGTTGAAAACCATGGTGCTCTCAAACTTTTAACCTTTCCTTTCACCTAACAGGAACATAAAGATTCTGTACCCTAAAAATTTCACCTTTAAATGACCTCCATTTCTCTAGTATATCCTTCCCATAAAACAAATTGTCCCAATCCACTCCTTCTAAATCATTTCATATTTCCTCAAAGTTAGCCTTTCTCCAATCAAAAATCTGAACCCTGGGTCCAGTCCTATCCTTCTCTATAATTATATTGAAACTAAGGGCATTGTGATCACTGGACCCGAAGTGCTCCCCAACACATACCTGATGTTACAAGTCCATTACATCACTTTTTTCCTGCTTTGTGCTAAAAGATCGCGAAGATCTTGGGTCCCCAGGTACACAGCAAATGTTCCGACTCCCCCAACGACACATGGGTCTCCTGTGGCAACACTGACCCTTGATCCGCCGATCACCAGTTCCTCAAGATCCCAGGCTACTGAATCCATGCTGAAATCATAGGCCGAGATTTTGGCATGCTGAATAGCGGCTGCTTGTGGAACCCTGAGAGCATGTCCCATTCCTGCAAAGAACCGTAGTCAGCATGTAACTTCAGGTCAGTGTCTTCAAAGAACCCTGAAAGGGAAAAATAGAGATATTAAAGTTGGAAATAGAACTGTTTTCGAAGATGCAAGCAAGGGAGTCACCATTGCATGCCATAACTACTTGGCTCCACCTCCTAATGATAACATAATACTTGCTTGAAACTCATGCTTGAAAAAGTCCTGGTTGAGGTTTTTGTCTGCAAGATGTTGATGATGAATTACACAATGGGTTACAAACAAACTTGTAATTTCTTTTATCATAAATGGTACTAAACCAGCATGGGAACCTGTCATATATGGTGTTCCAACTGCTACACAAGAAGTCATGTTCCTAATCAGAATACTTTTATCTTCTATATATTTTGAGCTCATCATAGATTGGTTCTCTATTAATATTTGTTTGTTTTTACAAAAGAGAATTTCTTCATAAACATTTCCATTTTTGATAAACCGTACATATGCCATTAGCAATGCCTCGTTGGCTCGCACCATTGACTCATCCAGTTGTATGTCAAATTCTGGTTCTTGTAGCTCTGTGCAAAGTTGATACTGAATGTCTTCACTCATTTCATCAATATGATGAGCTACAGAGTTACTACTCAGAGGAACTGATTTCAAAATACTGGGATCAATTCTGAGAACAGTCTGATACAGCAGGCATTGTTAATCTTTCACCAGTTGTATAAGATTTTCCACACTTTGCTATCATTTTGGGAATGTTATAACAAGCAATGAGACCATATCCAGGTTATTTTTAACTTTCTTGGCATATGAGTCAAGTATACAACACATTTCAAATGATTATTTCATCTTCTGGAACAGAGTAATACCATAAGTAGCCTTTTCAGAATGTCTCTTACGGAAGTATTCCTGCAATGTTGATGGTTTCATGGCTTCATTAGACAGTACAGTATTGCAAATAAGACACATGGGGCAGGGCTGATCTGACAGGAACAGAATAAATCCTTACTCCAAGTAGGTACCATTGTTTTGATGCACTTTCTATGATTTCTGTTTCCTAACTAGATTGGATTTCAAGCTTTCATGGCCTTCAGACTCATAGAGATTGTGCCAAATGTATTTCTCTATCATTAGCGGGGCTAGATTAAAATAAAAAAATTAACTCAAACTGGGAATGCCTTTCAGATGCTGACGATGGCAGTGAGTTAGACTATAAGACCATACAATATAGGAGCAGAATTAGGCTATTCGAGTCTGCTCTGCTATACTATCATGGCTGATCCCGGATCACACTCAAAACTATATACCAGCCTTCTCACCATATACTTTGATGCCCTGACCAATCAGGACACTGTCAACTTCCGCCTTAAATACATGCACAGACTTGGTCTCCACTACAGTCTGAGGCAGAGCATTCCACAGATCCACTACTCTCTGGCTAAACAAATTCCTCATTACCTCTGTTCCTCCTTCACCCTCAATTCTGAGACAGTGCCCTCTAGTTCTGGATACCCCCACCATAGGAAAAATACTCTCCACATCCAACCTGTCTAGTCCTTTCAACATTTGGTAGGTTTCAATGAGATTCCCATGCATTCTTCTAAATTACAGTGAGTACAGGGCCAAAGCTACCCAGCATTTCTCATATGTTAACCCCTTCATTCCTAGAATCTTCCTTGTGAACCTCCTCAGGACTCTCCAATGACAACACATGCTTTCTGAGATATGGGGCTTTAAACTGTTGACAATATTCCAAGTGCAGCCTGACTAGTGTCTTATAAAGGCTTAGCATTATCTCCTTGCTTTTATATTCTATTCCCCTTGAGACAAATGCCATCATTGCATTTGCCTTCTTTACCACAGACTCAACCTGTAAATTAACCTTCTGGGTTAATTTCCTTCAGCATAGCTTTGGAAAGAGATAAAATAGCTTCAGCAAGGGGAAAGCACAGAAGTAATGAGGGAAAAGTTTAGGGACCACTTGAGCTAGGTTCAGGATAGGTTTGTCCCACTGAGGCAAGGAAAAAAATGGTAGGAAAAGGGAACAGTGGCTGATAAAACATGTGAGGCAACTCGTCAAGAGGAAAAAGGAAGCATATGTTAGGTATAAGAAGCAGAAAGTAGGAGGGGCTTATGAGAAATATAGGGTAGCCAGAAAGGAGCTAAAGAAAGGACTTAGGAGAGCTTGAAGGGGGCATAAGAAGGCTTTGGCATGTAGAATTAAGGAGAACCCTAAGGCATTCTATGCATATGTGAAGAATAGGAGATGACGAGAATGATGGTGGGACTGCTAAAGGATAAAGAGGTCTACATGTGCCTGGAGGCAGAGGCGGTTGGGGAGGTCCTAAATGAATACTTTGCTTCAGTATTCACAAGTGAAAAGGATCTTGATCAGGATGAGGTCGAAGTAGAGCAGGCCTGTGTTCTGGACAATGTGGAGATTAAGGAAGAAGAAGAGCTGGATCTTCTTAAAAACATTAAGATTGATAAATCCTCAGGGCCGGATATGATACACCCCAAGCCATTGTGGGAATTGAGAGAAGAGATCGCAGGAGCATTAGCTATGATCTTTGAATTCACTTCATACGGCACTGCACCACCTCACAGCACACATAACTATACACTCATAATACATATTATACATTCCTATTATATAGTTGTACACTCATATTACATACTATACACTCATATTACATAGTTGTGCACTGATATTACAAAGCTATACATTCCTGTGCATACTATACACTCATATTACATAGTTTTACACTGATATTACATACTTGTTACATACCCCATGGGTATCTTGTGACTGTCTTATGACCATGATGTAATTGAGTATCTGGTGAACATGATGTAATGGTCTTGTGATGGTGGGGTGATGTAATTTCCTGCGAGGTCACATGATGTAATTTTCCTGCCAGTGAGAGGTCATGTGATGGCCTGTTCCAATAGGTATAAAATGGGAAAACCTTGCTGTGATACAGGTCAGTTCATTGTTTAGTTCATCAGTTACTCTGTTACGCTGCACATTCGTCTCATGACACAGTTTTGCATTAAAGTGGCTTTTTACTTCTGGTCTTAAGTTTCGCCACAGTGCATCCAATTATAGTTCAGTTAGTGAGTGAAGAATTTATCGAAGTACGGAGATTTGAAGGATTGAGTAAAGTTGGTGTTGTTGGTGGTAATACAGGATCGACCTTATTGAATCCTCATTCAGAAGGTAGTGACCTGCTTCTGAGATAACCCATGCTTTGTGAGAGCAGAAAGGGTTTGCAGTGCTCATTCGCCAAGGAAAAGGTCAGTTTCTTTAAGCTGTTTTTATTTCCTTCATCGTAAATCCTTTGGGCAAAGCGTATTTCGGCTGGGATCAGCAGTAATGTGACATCGTTGGGGAATTTATTACTTCAGGAAAGTCTCTCCTAATTGACTGTATAAATCACTTGGACTTTTGCATTTATCGCTTTAAGACTGTGTTCGCATTTATCGTTTTAAGAACTGTTCAAGTTGCCATATAGCATTTAACTTCCGGTTAAGTTAGTCATTTGTTTACTTTCTATTTGTTGTTGAGCTGAGTTTAAATAAATGGTTAATTGTTTATAAAAAACCTGTCATGATTCTACATTCATTGTCGTAGTGTTGAAACGATTGGGGGCTCTCGGGATATGTTCTGTTTTTGTGCTTAAGTGCGTGTTTAATTATCGATCTGTTTTGGGAAAGGGGAATACCCGATTCTTTTGTTTGATTGGTTTGTGGGTGTTATTCGACAACAATGAATATTGACAACTTTCTGGCATCGCCAGACCCAGAGTTATTTGTGAAGGTGAATCAGAGTGATGTATCTGAGATTGCTAGCAGGTTGGAACTTAAAGGTATTTCAAAGGCTACAACAAAGCCTGTAATTCAGAGGAAAATCACGGAACACTATATAGATTCGGGTGTTTTTGCTGAAACAATGTTAAATAGGTTCCCTGTAAGTAAAGCAGTGTTCCAGTTACACCTGGAAAAGGTAGCATTAGAAAAGCTTAGAATATAATGAGTTAAAACAGAAACAATTGGAAGCTAACTTGGAAATAAGACTCTTACTATCTTTCCTTTCGGTTAGTCCTGACGAAGGGTCTCAGCTCGAAACGTTGACAGGGCTTCTCCCTATTGACGCTGCCTGGCCTGCTGTGTTCTACCAGCATTTTGTGTGTGTTGTTATTGGAACTAAGTCAGTTAAAAGCTGAAAATAAAAAGAGGGAATTTGAACTTGCGATGGCAGAATTAAGATCTGGTAATCAGTCCTCTGGTTCTAGAAAAATGTTTATTGTTAGTCAGGAAATTAAATTGGTTCCTCTATTTATTGAAATGGAAGTGGATAAATATTTTCAACCTTTTGAAACTGTTGCTCTGATTTCAGAGTAGCTGAAAGAGAAATGGCCAGAGTTGTTACAGAGTGTAATTAAAGGTAAAGCACAACAAGTTTATACAGCTTTAATGGCTGAGCAAGCACTTGATTATGATATTGTAAAGCAGCATCTACTGAAAGTGTATGAATTGGTTCCAGAAGCATATAAAGAAAGATTCAGAAATTTGAAAAAATCTGTGGAAAAAAACTTACGTGGAATTTGCTTACGATAAAGCTGTGTGTTTTGTGAAATGGGTTTCCTCTAAAAATATAAATCGGGACTATAATAAATTGAGAGTTGATTTTAAGAGAGGAATTTAAAAGGAGCATCCCTGTTGAAGTAAGGACATACTTAAATGAGAGGCACACTGCTACATTGCATGAGTCTGCTAAATTAGCTGATGACTATGCTTTAATCCACAAGAATAAATTTCCTCAGGGCAGAACTTTTAAAAGGAAAAATAGCACAGAGAGTCAAGGTAAACCAGAAATTAAATCAGAAGTTAGTGAGAAAGGTAAGGATGGAGGAAAACATGTGAAGGAAAGACAGTTTGGTCCCATTTGTAATTATTGTAAGAAACCTGGTCACATAATAGATAACTTTCCGATTAAGGAAGAAGGAGAAGGAAGCAATCCCAGATGTTTGTGTGCAACATATTGAAACAATTGTAAATCCACAGGGTTCAATGAATACAAATGTAGCCTTGGTTAGAATCTGAACTAGCTAAGAAGGATATGATCATTTTATAACTGAAGGATTTGTATCCTTGAAAGAGGGATCTGCTCCGGTGCCAATAAAAATCCTTAGGGATACTGGAACTTCTCAATCACTGATGTTAGACAGTGTGTTAAAGTTTAGTGATGAGTCTGACACTGGTGAGATAAACTATATATGAGGTGTTTGGAGTGCCCTTATGCCTGTACATTTGCATAGAGTAAATTTAAGGTCAGGGTTAGTTACAGGACTTATTAAAGTAGGACGACAACCTAGATTACCCGTGAATGATGTTTCTTTATTTTTAGGAAATGAGTTGGCAGATGGACAAGTTTTTCCTGAAGTGCATTTGACAATAAAGTCAGAGGAACCACGGATGAATTCTAACACAGATTCCTCTTGTGTTGTAACTCGAGCTATGGCTAAAAAGCTTGATGTGCAGAGAAAGGTTGTCACTCATGACTGTTCAACTTGGGATTCGAGTTTTGAGGATGTGTCAGAAACTTTCTTACCTTCATTGTTTGAACAAGATTCTTGGAATAAGTCTGACCATGAAGATTTGTCTCTGTCTCAGAAGGAGATGATAGCAGAGCAGAGTAGAGACCCTGAGATGATTAAATTAAAGGAACAAGCTCTTCTAGATAGTGAAATTGATAAGGTGGCAGTAGGATATTATTTTGAGAAAGGAGTATTAATGAGGAAGTGGAGATCACCTACAATTCCTGCAAGTGATGAATGGAAGGATGTTCACCAGGTAGTTGTTCCTAAAGTTTATTGAAATGAGGTTTTAACTTTAGTCCATAGTGTTCCCTTGGGTGGACATCAAGGGGTGAAGAAAACTGTGGACAAGGTTTTTAAACATTTCCATTGGCCTGGTTTGAGAAAAGATGTGACGACATTTTGCAGAACATGTCATACTTGCCAAATTGTGGGTAAACTTAATCAAGTTACTCCAGTGGCCCCCATGCAACCTATTCCCACATTCGGTGAACCATTTTCCAAAAATATTATAGATTGTGTAGGCTCATTACCAAAAACAAAAACTGGCCATCACTATTTGGCGACCATCATGTGCATCTAGGTTTCCAGAGGCAGTATCACTTAGGAATATAACAACTAAAACTGTAACAAAGGCGCTTATAAAATTCTTTACTTATTTTGGTTTGCCCAAGGAAATACAATCTGGTCAAGGTAGTAAGTTTATGTTTGGAGTGCCTCAACAGATAGTTTATAAACTAGGAGCTAAGCAGATTACCTCGTCTGCATACCATCCAGAATCGCAAGGAGCCTTGGAGAGGTTTCATTCTACCCTCAGGACTATGATTAGGATGTATTATGTGGAAAACGAAAATGACTGGGATGAGGGTATATATTTATTTCTATTTGCAGTATGTGAGTCAATACAGGAATCTTGAGGTTTTAGTCCATTTGAACTTGTATTTAGGCATAGAGTTAGAGGACCTTTGGCCTTATTAAAAGAACAATAAAGAGGTACACACTAATTTGCTGGATTATATTTTAAAATTTAAGGACAGATTATGTACAGCTTGTAGCTTAGCCAGGGAAAAATTCAAATTGGCTCAGGAGAAAATGAAAACCTGGTACGATAAGGAAGCTAGGATGAGGTCATTTAAGCCTGGAGATAAGGTGCTGGTTCTTTTCCTGGTGCAAACAAATCCTTTACAAGCTAAATTTCCTGGTCCTTATGAAATTACATCTCAAGTTAATGATGTGTATCATGGGATAAAAGCTCCAGATCGAGGAAGGCCAACACAACTTTGCCATATAAATATATAAAACCATATTATGAGAAACAGTCTGCTACTGTGACTGTTGTGGTCAATAATAATGAGTCTGATCTGACTAGGAATGTAACGGATGATTCATCTGAAACTCATTCTAAACCCAACATTGTTTCTGCCAGATTACCAAACTCAACCATTCTGGAAAATATTGATGAGAAGTTAGCTCATTTATAGCCAGGGCAGAAGCAGCAGATGAAGTAATTAATTTTTAACTATAGGGATTTATTTCTAGACGTTCCTAGAAGAACCTGAGTAGCTTCACATGATGTAGATGTTGGCGATGCCAAACCCATAAAACAACATCCATACAGGATGAACATGGAAAAATGTGAGCTTGCTGAGAAAGAAATTAAATATATGTTACAGAATTATATTGTTGAACCTTCGAATTCAAATTGGAGTTCACCTTGTATTATAGTGCCTAAGTCAGAAGGTAGTATTCAGTTTTGTATGGACTACAGGAAGGTGAATGCTGTGACAAAAACAGATTTGTATCCAATTCCTAGAGGGGATGATTGTGTAGATAAAGTTGGAAAAGCAAAGTTCCTTACAAAGATTGATTTATTGAAAGGGTATTGGTGTGTTCCATTAACCGATAGAGGTAGGGAGATTTCTGCATCTGTAATCCCTTATGGGTTATATGAATATAATGTTCTTCCATTTGGGATGAAGAATGCCCCAGGTACTTTCCAGTGGATGATTAATTCTGTGATTCATGGGTTGAAAGATACAGATGCCTATATTGATGACTTAGTTACAGGAAATGATACTTGGGAAGCACATATTGCTGCAGTGGATAAACTATTTGAAAGGCTTTCAGAAGCTAATATAACTATTAACCTAGCTAAAAGTGAATTTGGACATGCCACTGTGACTTACCGTGGTTATGTTGTGGGTCAAGGTAAGGTAGCTCCTGTTCAGACAAAAGTTCAGGCAATTTTAGAGATCCCCGTGCCAACTGGGAAAAAAACTCTCAGAAGATTCCTGGGAATGGTAGGATATTACCGAAAATTTTGTAAGAATTTTGCTAATATTGCCCTTCCATTAACCAACCTCTTGAAGAAAAATGAAAAGATTGTGTGGACAGTGCTTTGTCAGGAAGCATTTGAGAAATTGAAAATTATGATATGTCATCAACCTGTGCTCAGGCCACCTGACATTGAAACACCATTTTCATTAGCTGTAGATGCTAGTGATGAGGCTGCAGGAGCAGTATGACTGCAAAGGAATGAGGGTGATGACGTTGATCATCTAGCAGCCTATTTTTCTAAGAAATTTAATGAGTATCAAACAAATGAATCAACTATAGAAAAGGAATTATTGTCCCTTGTTTTGGCTTTACAACATTTTGATGTGTATGTTGGTACAACTCACAGGCCACTCATAGTTTACACCGATTATAATCGGTTAGTGTTTCTGAGTAAGATGAAAAATAAAAATAGAAGGTTATTAAATTGGAGCTGGATGTTACAGGAGTACAATATTTTGATAATCATTAAAGGCAAAGATAATGAGATTGCTGATTGTCTATATAGATGTTGAATGTACAATGTAATTTTTTATGGAGTGGTATTTTATCATTTGTAACGCTCCTAGTGTATAGTAATTTGTAAGGTGCTGTATAATAATATTATGTATATTGTTTATGTCGTAAATTTTATACATTTGTTTTTTCTTTTGCAAATAGTTAATTGTTAAAATTTTGCTCATGACAGACCAACATTTTTAGGAGGGAGGTGTTAAATACCCCATGGGTATCTTGTTACTGTCTTATGACCATGACATAATTAAATACCTGGTGAGCATGATGTAATGGTCTTGTGATGGTGGGGTGATGTAATTTCCCGCCAGTGTGAGGTCACATGATGTAGTTTTCCTGCCAGTGAGAGGTTATGTGATGGCCTGTTCCAATAGGTATAAAACAGGAAAGTCTTGCTGTGATACAGCTCAGTTCATTGTTTAATTCATCAGTTACTCCGTTATGCTGTGCATTTGTCTCATGATGCAGTTTTGTTTTTGTTTTTAAGTGGAGTTTTACTTCCTGTCTTAAGTTTTGCCACAATGCATCCAATTATAGTCCAGTTGGTGAGTGAAGAATTTATCGAAGTATGTAGACTCGAAAGATTGAGTAAAGCTGGTGTCGTTGGTGGTAATACAGGATCGACCTTATTGAATCCTCATTCAGAAGGTAGTGACCTGCATCTGAGATAACCCATGCTTTGTGAGAGCAGAAAGGGTTTACAGTGCTCATTTGCCAAGGAAAAGGTCAGTTCTTTTAAGCCATTTTTATTTCCTTCATTGTAAATCCTTCAGGCAAGGCATATTTCGGCTGGGATCAGCAGTAACGTGAGGTCGTCGAGGAATTTGTTACTTCAAGAAGGTCTCTCCTAATTGACTGCATAAATCACTTGGACTTTTGCATTTATCACTTTAAGACTGTGTTCGCATTTATCACTTTAAGAACTGTTCAAGTTTCTGTATAGCAGTTAACTTCTGGTTAAATTAGTCGTTTGTTTGCTTTTCATTTGTTGTTGAACTGTGTTTAAATAAATGGTTATTTGTTTAGAAAAACCTGTCTCGATTCTACATTCATTGTTACAGTATTGTAACATACTATACAGACAAGTTAGAAAGCATTTAATTCAAGTAAGGGGAATTATAAGGTTAGCAGGCAGGAATAGTAAAATAGGTTCAACAGTGGCTGGATGGGAGATGCCAGAGAGTAGTGGTGGATAACTGTTTGTCAGGTTGGAGGCTGGTGACTAGTGGTGTGCCTCAGCGATCTGTACTGGGTCCAATGTTGTTTGTCATATACATTAATGATCTGGATGATGGGGTGGTAAATTGGATTAGTAAGTATGCAGATGATACTAAGATAGGTGGTGTTGTGGATAATGAAGTAGGTTTTCAAAGCTTGCAGAGAGATTTAGGCCAGTTAGAAGAGTGGGCTGAAAGATGGCAGATGGAGGTTAATGCTGATAAGTGTGAGGTGCTACATTTTGGTAGGAATAATCAAAATAGGACATACATGGTAAATGATAGGGCATTGAAGAATGCAGTAGAACAGAGTGATCTAGGAATAATGGTGCAAAGTTCCCTGAAGGTGGAATCTCATGTGGATAGGGTGGTGAAGAAAACTTTTGGTATGCTGTCCTTTATAAATCAGAGCATTGAGTATAGGAGTTGGGATGTAATGTTAAAATTGTACAAGGCATTGGTGAGGCCAAATTTGGAGTATTGTGTACAGTTCTGGTCACCAAATTATAGGAAAGATGTCAACAAAATAGAGAGAGTACAGAGAAGATTTACTAGAATTTTACCTGGGTTTTAGCACCTAAGTTACGGAGAAAGGTTGAACAAGTTAAGTTTTTATTCTTTGGAGCGTAGAAGGTTGAGGAGGGACTTGATAGAGGTATTTAAAATTATAAGAGGGATAGATAGAGTTGACATGGATAGACTTTTTCCATTGAGACTAGGGGAGATTCAAACAAGCGAGCATGAGTTGAGAATTAGGGGGCAAAAGTTCAGGGGCAACACGAGGGGGAACTTCTTTACTCAGAGAGTGGTAGCTGTGTGGAACGAGCTTCCAGTCGAAGTGGTAGAGACAGGTTCGCTATTGTCATTTAAAGTAAAATTGGATAGGTATATGGACAGGAAAGGAATGGAGGGTTATGGGCTGAGTGCGGGCCAGTAGGACAAGGTGAGAGTAAGTGTTCAGCACAGACTAGAAGGGCTGAGACAACTTGTTTCTGGGCTGTAATTGTTATATGGTTATGGAAATTGATAGCTTAAAATGTAAACAGATGTTTTTAAGGAAAAGTACAGAAGAAATGTGGCAAATGTTCAGGGAATATTTGTGTGAAGTTCTGCATAGGTATGGTGTAATGAGACAGGGATGTTATGGTAGGGCGCAGGAACTGTGGTGTACAAAGGCTGTAATAGATCTGGTCAAAAAGAAAAGAAAAGCTTACAAAAGGTTCAGAGAGCTAGGTAATATTAGAGATCCAGAAGATTATAAGGCTAACAGGAAGGAACTTAAGAAAGAAATTAGGAGAAGCAGAAGGGGCCATGAGAAGGCCTTGGCAGACAGGATTAAGGAAAACCACAAGACATTCTACAAGTATGTGAAGAGCAAGAGGATAAGACGTGACAGAATAGGACCTATCAAATGTGACAGTAGGAAAGAGTGTCTGGAACCAGAGGGAATAGCAGAAGTACTTAATGAATACTTCAGTATTCACCATGGAAAAGCATCTTGTTGATAATAGTGACGACTTGCAGCAGATTGAAAAGGTTGAGCATATAGATATTATATCACAGGACAATTTAAAATGAACAACTAATCTTCCTGCTGGTACTTCTCTGAAAACTGTGGGAAGAAATCGGAGGACCTGGAGGGAACCCATGATTCCATTGTGAGGACAATTAGACTCCTTACAGATGATGTTGGAATTGAACTTTGAACTCTAGCTCCTCAAGCTGGAATAGTGTTGCACTAGCCACTATGCTACCGTGGGGGCCTACGTTACCCTATACTGCTTTGCGATTCATCCTTGCAGATGTCTACAGAAAATTAAAGAAATATAATATAACGTGTGAAAAATTATAGATAAAAAAGACTGCCACACAACCAATCTGGAAAAGAAGATAAATTGTGCAAATAAAAAAAAATAATACTGAGGTCATGAGTTGTAAAGTCAGTCACCAAAATGAGTAACCAATTTGATACCAATCTGCCAAATGACTTGTTAAAAAAATCTCCTGTGTGGAGTGCTCATGGGTAATGTTTAAATGGTTCTCACCCATCAATGTATGACAAGGTCTACTTTGCATCCAAAGTCTCCTGGTCCTGATGGAATGCATCCCAGGGTACTGAAAGAAATGGTATAAATTATAGTAGAGGCTTTGGAGATAATTTACCCAAATTCTCTGGACTCTGGGCCGGTCCTGGTGGATTAAGAGACAGCGAATGTCACACCACTTTGAAAAAAGGATGTAGGCAAAAGGCAGGTAACTATAGACCAGTTAGTTTAACATCTGTAGTTGGGAAAATGCTTTGAAGCTATCATTAAGGAAAAAATAGTGAGGCATCTGGAAGTAAATGGATCCATCAGGCAGATGCACCATGGATTCAGTAAAGGCAAGTCCTGTTGGACAAACTTGCTGGAGTTCTTTGAGGATACAACAAGCGCAGTGGATTGAGGGGAACAGATGGACATTACTTATTTGGATTTCCTGAAGGTGCTTGATAAGGCGCCACATAAAAGTCTTATTCATAAGATAAGGATGCATAGAGTTGGGAGTGATGTATTAGCATGGATAGAGGATTGGTTAACTAATAGAAAGCAGAGAGTTGGGATACATGGGTGTTACTCTGGTTAGCAATCAGTGGTGAGCGGTGTGCCACAGAGGTCGGTGCTGGGCCAGCAACTGCTCATGGCATATATTAAAGATCTGGAATAGGGGACCAAGTGTAGAGTATCTAAGTTTGTTAATGATGCGAAATTGAGTGGGGAAAGAAATTGTGCTGAAGATATGGAGAGTCTGCAGAGAGATCTAGATAGGCTAATCGAGTGAGCAGTGGTCCGGCAAATGGAGTACAGTGTTGGTAAATGCAAGGTCATACACTTTGAAAGGAAAAAAGGAAGAGCAGAGTATTATTTAAATGGTAAAAGATTGCAGCGTGCTGCTGTGCAGAGGGACTTCGGAGTGCTTGTTCTTGAATCATAAAAGTTTGGATTGCGGGTACAGCAGGCTGTCAAGAAGGCAAATGGATTGTTGGCCTTTGGGATTGAATTTAAGAGCGGGGAGGTTATGCTGCAACTTTACAGAGTTCCTGGAGTACTACATGCAGTTCTGCTCCTAGTTCTTATACTCTTATATAATCAACTGATGATGTCTAATTATTGTTCCTCTACTCTTTGCTGTTTTGCACTTGAAAAGGGAAAGGCATAAAAGGAGAATAAACAAATAGGGATGTCTTCTTACACCAGGACAGCTTCTGAATGAGATAAAAATATCTGAAAAGACAGAGAGAGAAAGAGAGAGAGAATGGGGTATGAGGTCATGTGATCAAGGCAAGAGGTATGAGGGTAGTATGAGGAGGGTAATGAAGGAATGATTCCGCATTTCCTGGTTTCAGCCCCCTTGCTGGCATTAGTTTCAGCAACAGCCTTTCTAATATCCAAAATATCCTAATAACAGGCCTGATGTTTCAAAACCTGTGAATTCTTCATAGGGTTTGGAACATACAGGGCCTGTTGCCTTGGTCATTTGTGCAGACCAGCTGTAATCAGTTGTCTGATATGTTTGAAAAATAGGCTGGCAAGATGTCTTGTGTGAGAGTTGCAGATGTCCTCTGTGGGAGAGTGAAGTGGATGTTCCCTGTGACCACTGATTGATGTAGATCATTATTAAGAGAGTAATGGGGATGTGGTACATTGAATAGTGGTTAAAGATGTATTGACTGACCATGACCTTGATCATTAGCTTTTATTACATTGCATCTTAGGCTCTCCCATTAACATTGACCACAATTGCTATTTGCTCATTGCCTCTTGAATATGTATTTGAAGAGCCTTCCGGCCACTACAGATACAAAAAACTGAAAGACCTAAATAACAGAAAGCAAAAATTGTAGACTGAAAATGGAACTATAAAAAGGCATATAAATAATTGATTCTGATCTCTAATGCAAAGGACGATGTGTGACATCTTCAAGAAATGTCAATACCTTGAGATGATGGAAGAACTTCAGCACATGTGGGATTAGAAGATATTTATGGATGCTTTTATCTAGATTAAAGTTACACCTCAGAGGAAATCATGGGTGCTTCAAGAAAGAATGTCAATGCCTATCAGAGGAACCTAGAAAAATTGCAGGAACAGATCTTTGAAAATTTACAACATAGAAAAAATGATGCAATTTGGTCCATTGTGACTAAACAGATAAATAGAGGTGAACTCACGCTAGACTCTGCTTCCAACACTAAGTCTGGGGCTTTGCAGGTTATAACTCTTTCAGTAAATATCCAAGCTTATAAAATGTGGTTTGCATTTCTGTTCTTTTTTAGACAGTAAATAGCACACTTCTTTGAAGCTGTGACAGATACCAATGTGTAATTTACTGTTTTGGGGTAAAAGGATAGTCTCCTTGGCAGTAATCAGGTTTCTAACTGTGGTACAATGGGGCAGAAGGCAATCCAAGAGAAGAGGGGGCATACAGAGGTGTTGTATTCCCAGTAGTCTCAGGTAACTATACAGATAGAATACTTCCTCTATAACTTGACTCACACTTAGGATTATTTACCTGATGAATGGATAACAGGTATTCAGGAGTATCTTGAGGAAGGAGTAGAAAGATTAATTTGTTTTGGATCTTTATGGGCCTAAAGACTCAGACTCACAGATGTTAAGGGCCAAACCTAAAAGAAGGGTTGTGGTCCTGTATTTTTTATCTGCACTGTAATTGTACCAGGAGACCAGAGCGTAAGCAGGAGTGTGAATTGAAGACTGTGTTATGGGGCTGAGAAGTGAGGAAAGATGAAGTGGGCAAAGGCTCTTCCTGAATTCACAGATAGCATATACATTTGATAGAATAAGTGCACATTTAGTGGCTAACATTTACAGATAAAAATATAGAAAAACTACAGCACAATATAGACCCTTCAGCCCACAAAGCTGTGCTGAATGTCTACTTACCTTAGAAATTACCTAGGGTTACCCACAGCTCTCTATTGCTCGAAGCTCCATGTTTCAGGAAAAAATCAGGCCGAAATCCTTCTGATGGGTTTCACTCCTGATGAAGGGTTTTGGCCTGAAACGTCGTCACTACCTCCTCCCATAGATGCTGTCTGGCCTGCTGAGTTCTGCCAGCATTTTGTGTTTTTACTTATTTCCAGCATCTGCAGATTCACTCATGTTGCCTTTGAACATCCTTGTAAATCTCCTCTGCAACCTTTCCATGGTTTTCACATCCTTCCTGTAGTGAGGCGACCAGAACTGAGCACAGTACTCCAAGTGGGGTCTGACCAGGGTCCTAGATAGCTGCAACATTCACTCCTTCTTGGCACCTAAATACAACTCCACAATTGATGAAGGTCAATACACCGTATGCCTTCTTAACCACAGAGTCAACCTGCGCAGCAGCTTTGAGGGTCCTATGGACTCAGACCCCAAGATCCCTCTGATCCTCCACACTGCCAAGAGTCTTACCGTTAATACTATATTCTGCCATCATATTTGACCTACCAAACTGAACCACTTCACACTTATCTGGGTTGAACTCCATCTGCCACTTCTCAGCCCAGTTTTGCATCCTAAAATTAGGAATGAATTTAATAGTTTGGCTACACAAGCAATCAGGAAAAATTTAATGTTTCTGAAACAGAAACATTATGAAAGTGGATCAAAGTCTATGAAAATACTGGTGTGGAAACTAAAAAAAAGATAGCAGAAAATACAATTCATAGAATTAAGGACCCAAGAACGAAAATGATAAAAAAAAATAAGCTAAGTGAAATTCAAGAAGCTTTTGAAGTGTTTTACAAAACTCTATATTCCAAAGTTCCAGTGGGAAGCATAACCCAAACTGACACCTTCTTGAATTCTCTAAAGTTACCTACTTTAAGCGAAGAACAAAATAGAAGTTGAATTAAAAGCTACAATTAGTAGGCTTAAATTAAGCAAGTCACCAGGATCAGATGGGTATATGGCAGAGTGGTACAAAGAATTTAAAAATAAGTTAATTCCTATTTTACTCCCCAGACTGAACTGGGCTCAAAAAAAAGGCACAAATGCCATCCAGTTGGAAGGAAGCGATAATCTCAGCTCTTCCGAAAGAAGGCAAGAATAAAATGGAATGCGGGTCACTTAGACCAATATCCGTTCTCAATTCGAGTCTTTGCCACCGCTATTTTTTGATTGACGTTGGCGAGTTCTGACTTAATATCATGTAGCTGCTGTTTTATATCTTTCTGGAACTCCCTTACCTCTTTCAAAATTTCTATCATATTTGCTGCTTCGCCTGAACGAGGCCCAGCAGCCACCTCGCTAGCACGCGGTCGGGTAGGAGAGCCGTTCGCTGCACTCTTCTCAGCCGCAGGCTCCGCAGTGTCGCTTTCTTATTTCCATTCTTTTTTCCCATTCTTGCCCCTCTTATCAACTCAAATACTTTCAAAAAATACTATATTTGATGGGTTAACGGGGCTTAATACACGTTTTTCCAGAGAAGTTAGTGACTTAAGCTGCCATTCTCGACGATGATGTCACCAGAACCCCATACTGACTACTCCTAATCATATTATACCTCTCCAAATGTTCATAAACCCTGTCTCTCAGGAACTTCTCCATCAACTTACCAACCACTGAAGTAAGACTTACAGGTCTATAATTTCCTGGGCTATCCTTACTCCCTTTCTTGAATAAGGAAACAACATCCGCAACCCTCCAAACCTCCGGAACCTCTCCCATTCCCTTTGATGATGCAAAGATCACCGCCAGAGGCTCAGCAATCTCCTCCCTTGCCTCCCATAGTAGCCTGGGGTACATCTCATCCGGTCCTGGTGACCTATCCAACTTGATTTTTTCCAAAAGCCTCAGCACATCCTCTTTCTTAGTGTCTGCATGCTCAAGCTTTTCAGTCTGCTGTAAGTCATCCCTGCAATCACCAAGATCATCTTCCATAGCGAATACTGAAGCAAAGTATTCAATAAGTACCTTATTAAGCACATTAAGATGCACAGACTTTTGTGTGAGCATCGTCTCCAGCCATCTTCCCCTTGCTACTATTCATGACTTCCTCTGCGAAGCCTTTTTTGGATCTGGTTTGCAATAGCTAACCCACATTGAAAGAATCTGCATGCAAAATGAAGTTAAGGCTCTGGAATATGAGGATCATTAAGGTCAAAGTGACTAAGTCAGTTCATTTACACTGTCAGGGACTGGCAACTCAGTTATTTTATCAAATGTGTCTCTTCTCCAACAGCATCTCACCAAGAACCCATAAATGTTCTGTCTACAGGAGCTGCAAAGTGTTGAATGCCCATGGGATGCCCCGCAGTCAGCTATAATTCTACCAACAAGAACCACGAAAGAGACACAAGAGACAGCAGATGCTGTCTGTCATCTGAAACAAATGAGGAATTCGATTAACCACGTTGCACCTGTGGATGCAGAGGGATGGTCAATGTTTTCAGTGGAGAATCTGCATTAGCACTAGGATGGGTTTGACAAGGGTAACATGCAGATGGATGATTTAGTTCCCTGAAAGTGTAATGTTTTACTACATTGGAAGCTGCAGAATTCCGGATGCGAAAGAAACTAATCTGCAGGTGCCTGAAGGCAGAGGCCCAGCAGGAAGCCTGTGATGAAAAGAACCTTCTAACATGTGTACTGTTGAAAGTATCTTGTCTACTGCATTATGCTCTGATACAGAGGGGCCGCTGCACAGCATCTGAAAAAGCTGCAGTAAGTTGAAACTCATGGGCATTGGCCTCCCGTGCATCGAGTACACCTTCAAAAGGCGATGCCTCAGTAAAGGAACTCAGGACCCCCATTACCCAGGACATGTCCTCTTTCATTGCTTTCATCAAGGAGACTGTACAGGAGCCTGAACACACACTTAATGTTTTAGATACAGCCTCTTCCTCTCTTCAATCTGATTTCTGAGCAGACAACAAGCCATGTACTCTACATTAGTATTTTGGTTTTATTTTTCTCTTTTTGCATTACTTAGTTAATTTAGTTTAACTTCTTATTGTAATTTATAGTTTTTTATTATTAGGTATCGCAATGTGGTGGTTGTCTGTCATGTCAAATGATGACAGCAAACCTGTTTTTAAAGTGGAAAAGCTGTTGTATTGGGGCAGTTCCATGCTCTTGACCTCAGAAGTCTGAGTCCAGTGGCATGAACAAGTGTCACAAACTGGGAGCTTTTGGTTGCAGTGGACGACAATGTGTTCACTCTCCGTGAAGTTTTGCAGTAACACCTTCCTGGCTGTTGGATCTTACTGTACCAAGTCCACCGAAGCTGACTTTGCATGCTGGAACAGGCATGTCCTAACTCACCAGGCTATGAGACCGCCGGCTACCCTTGTCTGGTTTAACCCGACTGCCCATTAGACCATAAGAACTAGGAACAGATTTGGCAATTCAGCTGATCGAGTCTGCTCTGCCATTCCATCATGGCTGATTCCAGATCCCACTCAACCCCATACCCTGCCTTCTCGTCATGTACTTTGATGCCCAGACCGATCGGGAAAATATCAACTTCTGTTTTAAATATATGCATGGACTTGACCTCCACTGCAGTCTGTGGTGGAGCATTCCACAGATTTATTACTCTTTGGCTAAAAAAAATACCTCTGTTCTAAAACAACGTCCTTCAGTCCTGAAGTTGTGCCCTCTTGTCCTAGAATCACCTACCAAGGGAAATAACTTGGTCATATCTAAACTGTTCAGCACTTTTAACATTCAAAATGTTTCTATGAGATCCCCCCTCATTCTCCTAAACTCCAGGGAATACAGCCCAAGAGCTGCCAAAAGTTTCTCATACAGTAACCCTTTCATTCCTGGAATCATTCTTGTGAATCTTCTCCAATGTCAGTATTTCCTTTCTAAACTAAGGAGACCAAAACTGCATACAATACTCCAAGTGTGGTCTCATGAGTGCCTTATAGAGCCTCAACAACACATCCCTGCTCTTATATTCTATACCTCTAGAAATGAATGCCAACATTGCATTCGCCTTCTTCACAACCAACTCAACCTAGATGTTAACCTTTTGGGCATCTTGCACAAAGACTCCCAAGTCCCTTTGCATCTCTGCATTTTGAATTCTCTCTCCATCTAAATAATAGTCTGCCCATTTATTTCTTCCACCAAAGTGCATGACGATACACTTTCCATTATTGTATTTCATTTGCCACTTCTTTGCCCATTCCCCTAAACTATCTAAGTCTCTCTGCAGGCTCTCTGTATCCTCAACACTACCCGCTCCTCCGTCTATCTTTGTATCATCAGCAAATTTAGCCACAAATCCATTTATACTGTAGTTCAAATCATTGACATACATTGTAAAAAGCATCGGTACCAACACTGACCCCTGTGGAACTCCACCGGTAACTGACAGCCAGCCAGAATAGGATCCCTTTATTCCCACTCGCTGTTTTCTGCCAATCAGCCAATGCACTAGCAACTCTGCTGTAATTCCATGGGCTCTTATCTTGCTAAGCAGCCTCACGTGCAGCATCTTGTCAAAGGGCTTCTGAAAATCCAAGTACACCACGTCTACTGCATCTGCTTTCTCTACTTTCTTGTAATTTCCTCAAAGAATTGCAGCAGGTTTCTCAAACAGGGTTTTCTTTTCAGGAAACCATGCAAGTTTTGGCCTATCTTGTCATCTGCCTCCAGACTCTCCGTAATCTCATTCCTAGCAATCGATTCCAACAACTTCCCAACCATGATGTCAGGCTAACAGGTCTACCATTTCCTTTCTACTGCCTCCAACCCTTCTTAAATAGTATAGTAACATTTACAATTTTCCAGTCTTCTGGTACAATGCCTGAATCTATCGATTCTTGAAAGATCATTGTTCATTCCACTGCAATCTCTTCCTTCAGAACCCAAGGGTGCATTCCATCAGGGTCCAGGAGATTTATCCACCTTCAGACCATTAAGCTTACTGAACACCTTCTGCGTTGTAACGTTCACTGCACAAACTTCTCTTCCCAGACACTCTTGAATGTCCAGTATACTGCAGACATCTTCCATTGTGAAGACTGATGCAAAATATGCATTCAGTTCTCCGCAACTCTCATTACAATATCTCTTTTATCCTTTACAGTATATACTTAAAAAAGCTTTTAGTATCTTTTTGGTATTTGTCACCAGTTTCCTCTAATAATTCATCTTTTCCTTCTGAATGACCTTAGTTTCCTTCTGCAAGTTTTTAAAATCTCCCCAATGCTCTATCTTCCCACTAGCTCTGACTTCCTTGTATGCCCTCTCTTTTGCTTTTACTTTGGCTCTGACTTCACTTGTCAGCCACAGTTGTGTCCTTCTTCCCTCTGAAAATTTCTTCTTATTTGGAATATATCTGTTTTGCACTTCCCTTATTTTTTGCAGAAACTTCAGCCATTGCTTCTCTGCTGACTTTCCTGCTAGTGTCCCTTTCCAGTTAACTTTGGCCAGTTCCCTTCTCATGCCATTGTAATTTCCTTTATTCCGCTGAAATACCAACACATTGTTATTGGTACAACAATAAGTATGAGGTGCTACATTTTAGTAGGACTAATCCAAATAGGACATACATGGTAAATGGTAGGGCATTGAGGAAGCATTAGAACAGAGTGATCTAGGAATAATGGAGCATAGTTCCCTGAAGGAGGAATCTCATGTGGATAGGGTGGTGAAGAAAGCTTTTGGTATGCTGTCCTTTATAAATCAGAGCATTGAGTATAGGAGTTGGGATGTAATGTTAAAATTGTACAAGGCTTTGGTAAGGCCGAATTTGGAGTACTGTGTACAGTTCTGGTCACCGAATTATAGGAAAGATGTCAACAAAATAGAGAGAGTACAGAGGAGATTTACTAGAATGTTACCTGGGTTTCAGCACCTAAGTTACAGAGAAAGGTTGAGCAAGTTAGGTCTTTATTCTTTGGAGTGCAAAAGGTAGAGGGGGGACTTGATAGAGGTATTTAAAATTATGAGGGGGATAGAGTTGACGTGGATAAGCTTTTTCCATTGAGAGCAGGGAAGATTCAAACAAGAGGACATGAGTTGAGAGTTAAGGGGCAAAAGTTTAGGGGTAACACGAGAGGGAACTTCTTTACTCAGAGAGTGTTAGCTGTGTGGAACGAGCTTCCTGTAGAAGTGGTGGAGGCAGGTTCAATATTGTCATTTAAAGTAAAATTGGATAGGTATATGGACAGGAAAGGAATGGAGGGTTATGGGCTGAGTGCAGGTCAGTGGGATTAGGTGAGGGTAAACATTCAGCACGGACTAGAAGGGCCAAGATGGCCTGTTTCCGTGCTGTAATTGTTATATGGTTATATGGATTTTATTTTTTCCCTCTCAAATTTCAATGTGAACTCGATCATATTGTGATCACTGTTCCCTAAGGGTTTCTTAAACTTAAGCTCTCTTATCACCTCCGGATCATTGCACAGCACCCAATCCAACACAGCCAATCCCCTAGTGGGCTCAACAACAAGCTGTTCTATAAAGTCATCCCTTTGACATTATACAAATTCTCTCTCTTGAGGTCCAGTACTGGCCTGGATTGTCATAAATGCCAACATTGCATTTGCCTTCTTTATCACATACTCAACCTGTAAATTAACCTCCTGGCAGTCTTGCACTAGGCCTCCAATATCTCTCTGCACCTCTGATGTTTGAATCTGGGTGAAGGGGGTGACCTTTAGATAACAGTTGGCACTATTGTTCCTTTTACCACAATGCATTGTCATACATGTCAAAGTGTGGCCGCTGTCACATGCAGACAGACAATTGGAGCCTACGGGTGAGAACTGAGTATCTGATGGGAACCAAAGGTGAGTGAGCTGCCTCAGAATAGACATGACAAGCCTCTTCACCAGAGGCCTATCCCTCCCTGGACACTCCATACTGCCACACACAACAAAGTTCATGACATATGCCAGTGATATTAAACGTGATTCTGATTCTGATTCTGGTCTTGTATGGAAATTTGAATGCACAGGAGTATAGGAAGCTGTAGAGCAGACAGCTCCAGTAGGCGGACTGCGCCGACCCATTGGCACTTACGTGAACACACCTGCCATAACATGTAAATGAAGCGCACGCTGCTCTAATTTATATTAACCTCATCCCACACCGTACATTGACCTACGCCCCCGTAGAGTGCGACCAATTCCAGAATTGACCCAGTTCTTTGAGAAGAATGGCTTGGGTGTGAGCAGACACAAGGGCTTGGTAATCAGGCTTGCCGCTGTTAACCCAGCAGTCTTGGCATTTCATTGCATTATTCACAAATCAGTGTTGTGCGCTGAACCATGTGGGGAAATGAAAGGGGCGATGGATACTGTGACGAGATTGTAAATTTTGTTCGTGAGTGTTCTAGTCTGCGACATCATCTTTTCAGAGCATTGCTGGAGGAAATGTCAGCGGAACACAAAGATCTTTTGCTGCAAAATGATGTTCGCTGGCTGAGCAAAGGCCATGTCTTGGAGAGGGTGTGTGACCTGCGCGATATGAGTTTGTGTCATTTTTATCCAGCCTGCAGAGTCAAAAAGCCCAAGGATTTAAGAGGTTTTTAAGTGAAAACATGTACTTTTTTTGTGTGACATCATATCTCATCTAAATCAACTTAATCTGGAATTACAAGGCAACGACCACACTGTTGCAGACATGGACGAGGTGATTGAAACTTTTTGGTCAAAGCTAAACATTTGGAGAGATACATTCACAGGAGAAAGTTGCACTTTCCATGTCTGTGGGAGCATTGCGAGAATGATGAAATGCGGGAGGATCCAGTGATGAAGGATTTCGTGATGAGCCTGGCAGAAAACTTCAGGGGACGATTTGAAACTCTCAGGTGACATTCCTCCTCTTCCTGAACCAGCCGTTCTCCGTTTCGGCTGACGGCCAGTGGACTGCAGGGGCCAAAAGGCTGGTGCCTTCCATAGATGAGGCAACTCTTCAGATGGAGGAAATGGGGACATCTGATTTGCTCAAAGCACAACACAAGGACGTTGGAGTGAGTGACTTTTGGATCAACATGGTTCCCCAAGCTCAATTCAAAATCATGAGAGCTATTGCAATGCTCCTACTCACACTGTTCCCCTCCACATGCATATGTGAGTTATCATTTCTTCAATGAACTCTTATCAAGAGCCAGGACAGAAACAGACTTTCCAATGCACATCTTGGCCAGTGCTTCAGGATTGCCACAACAGAGTACAGGCCCAACATCAGAAGGATTGCCTCATCCCATCACTGTCACTTCTCTCACTGATTTATTTTTGTCTATTTGTCAATCTCATTGTGGTATAATAATATTACAACAATAATAATACTGATAATTTCATTTATAGCAACACTTCATACTTCAAATGCTACATAGCTTAATTAAAAAGAACAAATAGATTAAATGAGAGAACAGAAACAGTGGAAAAGGCAGTACTGCTAAAACTCTGTGTGTGGAAAAGTGCTGAAGACTACCATGGTGTGTGTGTGTGTGCGTGTGTGTGTGTGTGTGTGTGTGTGTGTGTGTGTGTGTGTGTGTGTGTGTGTGTGTGTGTGTGTGTGCGTGCGCGTGCATGTGTGCGTGTGTGTGCGTGTGTGCGTGCGCGCGCGCGCGTGTGTGTGTGTGTGTGTGTGTGTGTGTGTGTGTGTGTGTGTGTTTTAAGTCCCAGATGAGTTCTGAATGTGACAGCTGACAGTTGTGATAGCTAGAGTCATAATTAAATAGTTGGTTTTGGACTTATTTTGTTTCAAGAGTGCATTTTTTTTCTTGTGTGGCCCACAACACAGGCTTTGAGAATCCCAGGCCTAAATTACTACTACTAGTACTACTACTACTAATAATAATAATAATGGTAATAGCAGCAACAACAACATCTGCCCATAAAACAACTTACTGACGCAATAAAAAACAACCCTGGACGTTTTGGCCCTTGGCTTGGCATGCTTGACATAATTTGGCCCTTGTGAAAAACTGATTGGGGAACCCTGCTGTAGAGGATAATGGACCCTGCTTGGTACATCACAGGCATATCCTTCCCCACCATCAGTAATATCTATAGGAGGTGCTGCCTCAAGAAGGCAGCATCTATCATTAAAAATCCCACCTTCCAGGCCAGGCCTTCAGCTCAGAGCAACCATCACGCAGGAAGCTCCGTAGACACAAGTCCCACACGAACAATCAATCACAGCTTCTTCCCTTTTCCATGTTCACTTTGCGTGGTTATACACCTTGTTTTTTTCCAATTGTGTTCTTTTTTGTATAATTTTGTATAATATATGTTTTTTTGTGTATCATATATCTGATGCTATATGTCTGTGATGCTGTTGCAAGTCAGATTTTTATTGCACCCATTCGTGGCTAGACTTGCAGGTCAGTCAGGAAATCAGCACCTGCTGGAAGGACATACTGAAGACCTCCTCAATCAAGACTCTGACTTGTGAGTGCCCATGACTCCAATCTTGTCATCATTCCTGACTGATGGGAAGTCAAAAAGGCCATGTCTCAACTCAAAAATAAAAAACACCCTTGAGAGTAGATGACAGCTGTGTAGTTGAAAGCTTTGATCACACATCTATTATTTGCATGAAGGTAAAAGAGGATATTCCAGGGCACTTCAGAGGTATTCCAGGGCAATCATGATGACATTCATGAAAGGAGACTTTTGATTGAGGTAAATTTTGTGGTGAAGATTTCTTTGATACAGTGTGCAGATAATCTTCCCCATCCAGCAGCCTTTACATGAACTTAGAACTTTGAACCTTTGGAGAAATGTAGGGAGCATAACCCACAACTCCAGCCCATTGTTGTACAGTCTATTCACATATGACTGCACAGCCAAACACCCAAGAAATCACGTTATCAAGTTCGCCAACGGCACAAGAGCATTGTTGATCTCCTGACCAACAATGCTGGGACACCTATAGAGCGCAGGTGGAAGAGCTCAAGTTCTGGTGCCAGGACTTACTCAATGTCACACGTACAACAAGCTGGAGGATCTCAGCAGGTCAGGCAGCATCTGTGGAAGCAAGCAGTCAACGTTTCGAGCCGAGACCCTTTGTCAGGACTGAAGAGGGAGAGGGCAGGGGCCCTATAAAGAAGGTGGGGGGAGGATGGGAAGGAGAAGGCTGGGAGGTGCCAGGTGAAAAACCAATTAGAGGAAAGATCAAGGGGTGGGGGAGGGGAAGCAGGGAGGGGATAGGCAGGAAAGGTGAAGAAGCAATGTAAGGGGCTGTAAGTGTTGCTTTGACCCCAGCATCTGCAGTGTACTTTGTGCTTACGTAATGTCATCCAGACAAAGAGATGGTTATCGACTTCAGGAGAACTTGGCCACTCACATTCCTCTTTACAATGGCAGCACAGCAGGGGAAACTGCAAGCTGTTCCAAACTCCTGAATGTGTGTGCACATTTCACATGGTCTGAGAACTCATCCTACGCAATCAGGGAAGGTCACCAATGCCTCTGTCATCTGAGGAGGCTGAAGAAGGCTGGCCTTCTATACTCACATTCTTCGACAGAACATCCTAACATGTTGCATCACTGCATGGGACGGAAACTGCATTGCAGCAGGCAGGAAGTTTCTACAACCTGTAGTCAAGACAGCCCAACGCAGAATCAAGACCAGCCTATACACCATCACGGACATAAATATATCAAAAGGTGATGGAAAAAGGCCAGTAACATCACCCACCCTGTAAGTCTCACTCCCATCAAGGAGGAATTGAATTGAATTGACTTTATTACTTACATCCTTTATATACATGAGGAGTAAAAATCTTTATGTTATATCTGTCATTTAAAAAAAATTGGATAAGTATATGGACAGGAAAGAAATGGAGGGTTATGGGCTGAGTGCAGGTAGGTAGGCCTAGGTGAGAGTAAGCGTTCGGCATGGACTAGAAGGGCCGAGTTGGCCTGTTTCCGTGCTAATTGTTATATGGTTATATCTGTGTCTAAACGTGCAATGTGCAAATTTATAGTAATTTATTGTGGTGGCCCGCACACACGGGACTTGAACCGCCATCGGGAGCCGTGGGCAGACATGTGGTAGCGCATTTGGAACTACCCGCTCGGGGTGGACCTTCCGGGGACAGTCTGCCCCGTGGGTCGCAGGGGGCAACGGAAGGGGAGATTTAAGCGCGCAATTTTGAATCAGTAAAGGCGTTCTGAGTTCAGCTCTCCCTGTCTCCGTGTGTTTCTTTAGTAGCATGTTGTGCACGACTACATTGGTGACCCTGACGTTCCATACGGTATCTGGAGCCAGCGACTCAGCGACCAGCCATGAGTTCTAGCAACTCACACAGCGCAGTCTCTCTGAAGCTCTCAACTTTCTGGGCCACTCAGCCCCATGTTTGGTTCGAGCAGGCTGAGGCCCAGAGACATTACAGCCGACACCACGCTACTACATGGTCAGCACGCTAGACCAGGAGTCGGCAGGCCAGATCATCGACTTCCTATGCCAGCCACCAATGGAGGACAGGTACACTATGCTTAAGGTATTCCTGATCCGTACCTTCGGACTCTCCCGCCGCGAACTGGCCGTGTGGCTCCTACACCTGGACAGCCTGGGCAACCACACGCCATCCGAGCTCATGAATGATATGCTGGTGCTCATGGACAGCCATAAGCTGTGCCATTTATTTGAACAGTTGTTCCTCCAGCAAATGCCAGAGGACATCCGCCTCCTCCTCATGAGTGAGGATTTTAGCGACTCACACAGGGTTGCAGCTAAAGCAGACATCCTTTGGCAGAGCAAGCAACGTGGAGCAGCCTCCAGTGGCCTAGCCACGATCGTGCACCCCAAAGCCCAGGCCCTGCAACCGAAGCCGTTGAGACCCACGGGGAAGAAAGGTGGAAGTTCAGAAAAATTATGCTTCTATCACCAAAGATGGGGCTCAGGCATGCACCACTGCCGTCCACCATGTGCTTTCCCGGGAAACGCTGGGGCCAGCCGTCGCTAAAGGCTATGACGGCTGGTCACCGAGACAGCCTCCTGTACCTCTGGGACCGACACTCCGGGCAGCGCTTCCTGGTAGACACTGGGGCTGCAGTCAGTGTACTCCCCCCCCCCCTTGAACATGGACACTTGTTACACGGTCCCAGGCCCCGAACTCACAACTGCAAATGACACCAGTATTTGGACGTACGGCCTGTGAACTATCTCACTGCATTTCGGGTCCAGCTGTTTCACTTGGACTTTCAAGTCAAGTCAACTTTTGTTGTCATTTTGACCATAAATGCTGGTACAGTGCATAGTAAAAATGAGACAATGTTTTTCAGGGCCATGGTGTTACATGACACAGTAAAAAAAAAACTAGACTAAAACTAGACTGAACTACATAATAAAAAAACAACACAGAGAAAGCTACACTAGACTACAGACCTATCCAGGACTGCATAAAGTGCACAAAACAGTGCAGGCATTACAATAAATAATAAACAGGACAGTAGGGCAAGGTGTCAGTCCAGGCTTCAGGTATTGAGGAGTCTGATAGCTTGGGGGAAGAAACTGTTACATAGTCAGGTAGTGAGAGCCCGAATGCTTCGGAGCCTTTTTCCAGACGGCAGGAGGGAGAAAAGATTATATGAGGGGTGCATGGGATCCTTCATAATGCTGTCTCCTTTGCGGATGCAGCGTGTAGTGTAAATGTCCTTGATGGCGGGATGAGAGACCCCGATGATCTTCTCAGCTGACCTCACTATCCGCTGCAGGGTCTTGCGATCCGAGATGGTGCAATTTCCGAACCAGGCAGTGATGCAGCTGCTCAGGATGCTCTCAATACAAGCCCTGTAGAATGTGATGAGGATGGGGGTGGGAGATGGACTTTCCTCAGCCTTCACAGAAAGTAGAGACGTTGCTGGGCTTTCTTTGCTATGGAGCTCGTGTTGAGGGACAAGGTGAGATTCTCCGCCATGTGAACACCAAGTAATTTGGTGCTTTTAACGATCTCTACCGAGGAGCCGTCGATGTTCAGTGGGGTGTGGTTGCTCTGTGCCCTCCTGAAGTCAACAACCATCTCTTTTGTTTTGTTCACATTCAGAGACAGGTTGTTGGCTCTGCACCAGTCCGATAGCTGCTGCACCTCCTCTCTGTAAGCTGACTGGTCGTTCTTGCTGATGAGACCCACCACGGTCGTGTCATCGGTGAACTTGATGATGTGGTTCAAGCTGTGTGTTGCAGCACAGTCGTGGGTCAGCAGAGTGAACAGCAGTGGACTGAGCACACAACCCTGGGGAGCCCCCGTGTTCAGTGTGATGGTGTTGGAGATGCTGCTCCTGATCCGGACTGACTGAGGTCTCCCAGTTAGGAAGTCTAGGATCCAGTTGCAGAGGGAGGTGTTCAGGCCCAGTAGGCTCAGCTTTCCAATCAATTTCTGAGGGATGATTGTGTTGAATGCTGAACTGAAGTCTATGAACAGCTTCCAAACGTATGTGTCTTTTTTGTCCAGGTGGGCTAGGGCCAGGTGGAGGATGGTGGCAATGGCGTCATCTGTTGAGTGGTTGGGATGGTACGCAAACTGCAGGGGGTCCAGTGAGGGTCCAGGGTCTTGATATGCCTCATGACGAGCCTCTTGAAACACTTCATGATGATGGATGTGAGTGCAACAGGATGATAGTCATTTAGACAATAGACAATAGATAGACAATAGACAATAGGTGTAGAAGTAGACCATTCGGCCCCTCGAGTCTGCACCGCCATTCTGAGATCATGGCTGATCATTCACTATCAATACCCAGTCCCTGCCTTGTCCCCATATCCCTTGATTCCCCTATCCATCAGATATCTATCTAGCTCCTTCTTGAAAGCATCCAGAGAATTGGCCTCCACCGTCTTCCGAGGCAGTGCATTCCACACCTCCACAACTCTCTGGGAGAAGAAGTTCTTCCTCAACTCTGTTTTAAATAACTGACTTCTTATTCTCAATCCATGCCCTCTGGTACTGGACTCTCCCAACATCTGGAACATATTTCCTGTCTCAATCCTATCAAATCCTTTAATTATCTTAAACATTTCAATCAGATCCCCTCTCAATCTCCTCAATTCCAGTGTGTACAAGCCCAATCTCTCCAATCTCTCTGCGTAAGACGGCCCTGCCATCCCAGGAATCAACCTAGTGAATCTACGCTGCACTTCCTCAATTGCCAGAATGTCCTTCCTCAAACCTGGAGACTAAAACTGTACACAATATTCCAGGTGTGGTCTCACCAGGGCCCTGTACAAATGCAAAAGGACATCCTTGCTCTTGTACTCAATTCCCCTTGTAATAAAGGCCAACATTCCATTTGCCCTCTTCACTGCCTGAGGTGGTCCTGTCCAGGCAGGACACTGAAGACTTCTTCGGCATGGGGACGATGGTGGTGGCCTTGAAGCACGTTGGAATGGCGACGCTGCTCAGGGAGATGTTAAAGATGTCAGTGAGGACATCTGCTAGCTGGTCTGCACATCCTCTGAGCACTCTACCAGGGATGTTGTCTGGTCCAGCAGCCTTCCGTGGGTTGACCCTGCACAGGGTTCTTCTCACATCGGCCACGGTGAGACACAGCACCTGGTCATTCATAGGAGGGGTGGACTTCCTCGCCGCCATGTCATTTTCCACCTCAAACGGGGCGTAAAAGTTATTCAGCACATCTGGGAGGGAGGCCATCACCCGCACAGTCAGGTGATGTTGTCTTGTAATTGGTGATGTCCTGGATGTCCTTCCACATGCGCCACGTGTCGCCGTTGTCCTGGAAGTGGCTGTGGATTAGCTGGGTGTGTGCATGCTTTGCCTCTCTGATGGCTCGGGACAGTTTGGCCCTTGCTGTTGCTAGGGCTGCCTTGTTGCCTGCTCTGAAGGCGGAGTCGTGGGACCTCAGCAGCGCACGCACCTCTGTGGTCATCCATGGCTTCTGGTTGGCACGTATAGTGATGGTCTTGGACAGAGTAACATCATCAATGCACTTGCTGATGTAGCTGGTCACTGATGTCGTGTACTCCTCTAAGTTGGTAGAGTCGCCATCGGTTGCAACCTCCCTGAACATGTGCCAGTCAGTGTGCTCAAAGCAGTCTTGAAGAGCAGAGATGGCTCCTGTTGGCCAGGTTTTCACCTGGTTCTGAACTGGTCTGGAGCGCCTGATGAGCGGTCTGTATGCTGGGATTAGCATAACAGAGATGTGGTCTGAGTATCCGAGGTGGGGGTGTGGCTCTGCCCGGTATGCGTTGGGGATGATTGTATAAGCAAGGTCCAACGCATTCTCCCCTCTCGTTGCAAAGTCCACATAGTGATGGAATTTGGGGAGCACTGACTTAAGGTTTGCGTGGTTAAAATCACCAGCGACAATAAACAGACCATCAGGGTGTGCATTCTGCAGTTCGCTAATAGCCCCGTACAATTCACAGAGCGCCTCCTTAGCTTAGCATTTCATGTTGGCAGCGGTGTCACAGCCACTACTAGGGGCAGATTTCCTACGAGCCACTTGCCTCCTGGTCGACCTCAAAGGCCAGTGTTTGATCCACACCGAGATGTTCCAGACTTTCCAGCTCGGAGAAGCCAAGTTACCAACCCTCCACCTGGATTCTGTGACCCTCTCGGGTAACGAATTTGCCAGGGTGTAGGTGGAATTCCACTCCATAGTCACCCTGAAGTTCTCCAAGGCCGACCCCAAGCACAGCGTGTAGCACCACATTCCCACACAAGGACCGCCGCTGCACGCCCGAGCTCGCAGACTCCCACCCGACAAGCTCCACCTCGCCAAGGAGGAGTTCCGTAAGATGGAAGAGCTGGGGATCGTACGTCACTCAGACAGCCCGTGGGCATCCCCACTGCACATGGTGCCCAAGTCCGCAGGAGGATGGAAGCCCTGCAGAGACAACAGAAGGCTCAAAGACATCACAACCGCTGACAGATACCCGGTACCCCACATCCAAACCTGCACGGAGTGACCATCTTCTCGAAAATCAACCTGGTCAAGGGATACCATCAGATCCCAATGTACTGTGACAATGTTCCCAGAGCAGCCCTCATCACACCGTTCAGCTTGTTCGAATTCCTGAGGATGCCTTTCGGTCTCAAGAATGCAGCCCAAACTTTCCAAATGATCATGGACTCGGTGGGACACGGCCTGGATTTCATTTTCATTTACTTGGACGATATCCTGGTGGCCAGCAGTTCGTACCAAGAGCACGTGGCACATTTGTGCCAGCTCTGCCAATGCCTGAGCAACCACAGATTGGCAATCAATCTGGCAAAGTGCCAGTTTGGGCTGACGGAGATTGACTTCTTGGGCCACAGAGTCAACCGACACGGTGCAGCTCCCCTACCAGACAAGGTCCAGGCCATCCGCCAGTCACAGGGCCTGCAGGACTTCATAGGGATGGTCAACTTTTATCATCGGTTTGTGCCAGCGGCGGCACGCATCATGAGGCCCTTGTTCAGCCTGATGGCCGGCAAAGCCAAAGAAGCAGCATGGGATGTGGAGTCTACGGAGGCGTTTGAAGCAGGCCAAGGAGGCGCTGGCAAAAGCGACCTTCCTAGTGCGCCCGAGAGTCGATGTACCCGCGGCACTCACAGTCGACGCTTCCGACACAGTCGGAGGAGTCCTGGACCAGTGGCAACTACTCGCTTTCTTCAGCCGGCACCTACGGCCACCAGAGGTGAAGTACAGTGCTTTCAACAGAGAGTTGCTAGCGCTTCACCTGGCATTTCCGGCACTTCCTTGAGGGAAGGGAGTTCAGCACGGCCAAGGTATCGGACCCGTGGTCGGCTCGGCAGCAGAGGCACCTAACCTTCATTTCAGAATTCACCACGGACGTCCGCCACATCGCAGGGAAGAACAGCGTTGTCGCCGACACACTGTCTCAGTAGGCATATCGTCCACAGGAACAGACTACGCAGCACTGTCGGAAGCACAACGGTCGGACACCGACATCCCGGCTTACCGCACCGCCGTTTCAGGGCTCCAGTTGGAGGACGTCTCCATCGGCCCGGCAGCGGATCGACTCCTGTACGACGTGTCTACCGGCAAACCCCGACTGGTGGTACCAGCAGCATGGAGGCGCCGGGTGTTCGACACGCTGCACGACCTGGCCCACCCGTCCATCCAGGCATCCATCAAGCTGGTAGTGGACAGATTCGTCTGGCACCGTTTGCATAAACAGGTCGGACACTGGGCCAGGACCTGCGTACACTGCCAGACCGCCACAGTCCAGCGGCACGTGAAGTCTCCCCTCCAGCAGTTCCAGCCAACACACAGGAGGTTCCAACACATCCACGTAGACATCGTCGGCCCCCTGCCAGTCTCCCGGGGCACCAGGTGTATCTTTACCATGGTAGACAGGTTCACCAGATGGCCGTAAGCCGTACCGCTGGCAGACACGTCCACTGAGTCCTGCGCCAGGACGCTCATCGCAAACTGGATCGCCAGGTTCGGCCTCCCAATGGACATCACCTCCGACAGAGGGGCACAGTTCACGTCTGGTCTGCGGACAGCACTGGCGCAGCTCCTGGGCACCCAGCTGTATCACACCACAGCGTACCATCCCCAGTCCAACGGTTTGGTAGAGCAATTCCACCGGCATCTCAAGTCGGCCCTGATGGCGCGCCTCAGGGGCACCAACTGGACAGATGAGCTTCCCTGGGTCCTACTGGGCATCCGCACAGCCCCCGAGGAGGACCTGGACACCTTGGTGGAATTGGTCTACAGCGCCTTCCTGACTGTCCCAGGCGAGTCGTACCAGAGGACAGAGGTTCGGAAGAAACTCCAGCAGTGGTGCTAACGAGGCTGTGGGACAAGGCAGGGACCCTGGCACCAGTCTCAACCTCCAGGCATGGTCCCATGTCATCCTTCACCCCTAAAGATCTCCGAGACTGTGAGTATGTTTTAATTCACAGGGGCATGCATAGGTCACCCCTACAGCAGCCGTATGAGTGTACGAGGGATCCTTCAAGGTGATCCGGCACAATGGAACCACGTGTCGTGCAGGTGGGTGGCTGAGAAGAGACTTTTACAGTTGTTACGTACCCATGGGTATCTTGTACTTGTCATGTGACAGTGGTGTTGAAGCTATACTAGACTTAAGGTAGTGGTCTTGTGATGGTGGAGTGATGTCATTTTCCCGCCAGTAGAGATCATGTGACAGTTTTTTTTTACAGGGTATAAAAGGAGGACCCCTCCCTGTGAGGAGGGGCAGTTCGTGGCTGGATTTGCCATTTTGACTCCATGCCACTGTGTGGTCCAATATTATGACACAGTTAAGTTGAAAGGTGAAGTTTTATTTAATGCCTAAAGTTTAAAAGGTCATTGCTGGCAGTTTCTTTATAATACTGCCAGTTAAAAATCAGTGGAGAGTGAAGATCGGAATTCAGAAGCTAAAAAATCGAGGAAAGTCGACAGTGAAACAGGCTCGACCTTGTTTGATCCTCATTCGGAAGGAATTCATTGGCTGTCCCCATGGTAACCCCTGTGAATAATAGCAGAAAGGTTTGGGTACAGTTTTGTAAAGGAAAGGTCAGTGCCTTTAAGCCGTTTCATTTTCGTCTTCGTAAATTCTCCAGGAAAAGTATAGTTCGACTGGGAACCACAACAACACGACGTGAAAGAGAATTTAAATCATCTAAAAAGTCTCTCCTTTAATGGACTGTAAACATTTTGAACTTTGGCAGTACTACTTTGAAGAACTGTTTTTGCAACATCGCTTTAAGAACTGTTTTCACTTTATTCCTTTAAGAACCATTTAAGCTGCCGCACAGCAGCTGATTTCTGGTTACGTTAATGGTTTGTTTACTTTTGGGGGTTTGTTTTTCAGTGTTTAATAAATGTTTTATTTGTTATAAAAAAAACCCTGCCTCACTTATATATTTATTGTTGCTGAATCCTTAACACAGTGGACCGCCTCAAACCGGCGCACTTGGACATTGAGCAACCAGTGAGGGTACCCGCACTGCACCAGCAAGGCCAGCCACCCAGGCAAGCCACACAGACCGGGGACTCCACTCCCCATATGGGTGTTTCTGGGTGGGGGGGATGTGACGGCCCCCACACGCGGGACTTGAACTGCCATTGGGAGCTGTGGGCAGACACGCAGTAGCGTGTTTGGAACTACCCGCTTGGGGAGGACCTTCCAGGGATAGTCTGATGTCACATCCGCCCCGTGGGTCACAGGGACCCATGGGAGGGGAGATTTAAGCGTGCAATTTTGAATCAGTAAAGGCATTCTGAGTTCAGCGCTCTCTACCTCCGTGTGTTTCTTTAGTAGCGCGTTGCACGCAACTACTTTATAATAAACAGTATGTACAACAGGACAGCCAACATAACATAGAAATACAGTTGTATCAGCGTGAATTAATCAGTCTGATGGCCTGGTGGAAGAAGCTGTCCCAGAGCTTGTTGGTCCTGGCTTTTATGCTGCAGTATCATTTCCTGGATGGTAGCAGCTGGAATAGATTGTGGTTGGGGTGACACGGGTCCCCAATGACCCTTCGGGCCCTTTTTACCTGTCTTTGTAAATGTCCTGAATCATGGGAAGTTCAGAACTACAGATGTGCTGGGCTGTCCACACCTCTCTCTGCAGAGTCCTGCGATTGAGGGAAGTACAGTTCCCATATCAGGCAATGATGCAGCCAGTCAGGATGCTCTCAATTGTGCCCCTATAGAAAGTTCTTAGGATTTGAGAGCCCATACCAAACTTGTTCAACTGTCTGAGGTGCAAGAGGCGCTGCTGTGCCTTTTTCACCACACAGCTGGTGTGTACAGACCATATGAGATCCTTGGTGATGTGTATGCTGAGAATTTTAAAGCTGTTCACCCTCTTAACCCCAGATCCACTGATGTCAAAAGGTGTTAGACAGTCTCTATTCCTCCTGCAGTCCACAACCAACTCCTTTGTTGAGGCTATATAGCATCCACGCCATGACCACCAGACTCAAAAACAGTTACTTTCTCCAATTAGTAAGGCTGGTCAACACCCATTCCACCAGCACCCACCCTCCCCATACACTCACCACCACTACTTTATCATTTCCTGTCTGAGTCACCTTATGTACAAACTCTCCTGTGCCTGGCGTCACTTTACGGACAGTCTAAGTATTAAAAACTAGCTTCTGTATTTATATTTATTGTGTTTTTCGGTGTTGCATCAGACCTGGGGCACATTCCCCTTTACACTTGTGTACTGTACTGGAAATGGCATTAAGCATTCTTGAATCTGGAATCTTGCTGCAGCATCACTGAATGTAAACATATTGTGATGTTCCTGGGGAGGGTGGTTGACCGCTCGTCCTTGCAGTTCTGATGACCAGCACTCTTTATGGTTTTGTGTTAAAATGCTTTCGTGGGATTATGGTGGGAAGTTCCAGTTCATTTATTGTTACAGTTTGGCTTGGGTTTTACCGTTATTTGCTTGTGTATTTGTAGGTCACCCTAACTGTAAACGGGGTGTGTGATAGTCACCTCCCCCATCTGTATGGAACAGAGCTATTCTCTCTCTGGGTTATGGTGTGAATCACAATAAAAATTGTTGTTGAGTTAAAGAACTTCCTCATCTGTCATTCTGGGCCAAATGCTCGTCACAATATTATACAGAAATTCAACATGCTCCCCAGTTGTTGGCACAACATGGTGACTGAAAGGCCTGTACTGTGCTGTACCGTCCTATGTTCTATGTTCTCACTACAGCAGACGACACTTAGGAGTGGACCTAATCTTTGAGACCACTGGGGCTAATAGCAGCGACATTTCAGACCTGAGGCGACCTATCACTCAGCAAGTGAGCTTGTACTTGTGCTCACTTGGAGGTTGAGTTCCAAACCATTATCAAACTGAGCATGTGAAAAGATGAATCATGCACTTACCATCAACAAAACAAAAGTTATGTATCAATGTGGCCTCACTGTACGGCATGATGAGACCCTGGAAAGTGTAGACCACTTAGTTAACAAATTTCACATCACATGCCGGTGATAATGAACCTGATTCTGATTCTTTCCACTGAGATCCTTGACTCCGTGCTTCAGGACCACATAGAGAGTCTCCAAGGGCATCTCCCAAGTTACACATGATACACTTATTAAGATTATCCAACTCATTATCAACAGTAGCACTAATTTTTCTCTTCAAGCTTCATCTGACAATACCTCCTACAGCCAAATCATTACTGCATACATCAAATGGGAAGATTCATCGCACCCATCCCTGTGCTTCACTGTTGGTCAAGTGCTTCTACCCATGAAAACAACCCTCTGCTAACACCTTTTGCCTCCTATGATTGAGTAGATTCTGGAGCTAATTTTCCAACTCTCCTTGGATACCATGTGATCTAACTTTTGAACCAGCCTTCTATGCGGGACCTTACTGAGATCCCACAGAACCACATCTACTCACTGCCCTCATCAATATATATTTTGTTACCTCTTCAAAAAATACATTGGGCCCATTATTTCACTGCTTGCCTTCTTGTTCTGAATATACTTAGAAAATGCCAAAAGACCATAAGATATAGGAGCAGAAGTAGGCCACTTAGCCCATCAAATCTGCTCCACCATTCAACCATGGGCTGATCCAATTCTTTCAGTTATCCCCACTCCCTTGCCTTCTCCCCATACCAATGTCCTGGGATATTCCTCAGTTTTATCTGTTGGTGATATTTTCTGGCTGCTCTCTTCTCTACTAATTGTTTTCTTTGTGTATCCCTCCTCCCCATTCACTCTTTATACTCCCGAGTGTCCCCTCCCATTATCAGTGCTCTATGTCTCCTACATGCTTCGTAGAATATAGAAAAGTACCCTATAGTAAGGCACCCTCAGCCCATTATGTTGTAGTGATCTGCAGTATATAGACGTACTCTATGATCAATATAAACCTTCACTCATGCATATTGCCCTTCTAAAAATACTTTATATGTCCCTATTGTATTAGCCTCCACCATCACTACTAAGGCATTCCAGTTAATTTTACAGGTTTAAATCTATTACTTCTATTGCCCTATAACCCCAGCAAAGTAATCATCACTTTTTTTCTCTTGAGTTCTTCCTGTGTGGCCTCATTTGAAGAACCATCTGAAACATCCTCCTTTAGTACTGCTCCGATAACACAACAATAGCTCCTCTTTTGCCACCAACACCCTTCTCCCCATCATGATTGACATCTTATTGCCTAGAATGTTAAGTTGCCAGTCCTAACTTTCTTTTAATGACACGTCAGTGATTGCAATAATATTATTGAGTAAATTCGAGATTGACAGATTGAGATACACTCTAGGGAAATCAAATGCTGTGGTGATTGAGCAAGAAAGTACAGTTACGGTCAAAGATCATGTCAGTCATCATATTTCATAGTTGAACAAGCTCAAAGAACCACATGGAAAAGGCCTGGTGCTATGCTTTATTACAGAATGTCTTTCGTATATTAAAGACTTAAATCCAGAATATTCTTTACTTTGTATTTGAGTTGGTTTATTATTATCACGTGTACTAACACAGAGTAAAAAACATTTGTGTGCATTTCATCCAGGCATATTATGCCATTCATAAGTACATTGAGTTATAAAAGAAAACAGAAAGTGCAGAGCCAGTGACGATATAAGTTGCAAGGCCCACAAAGTTTATTATTAGAGCCCTTTGAGAGGTCAATTCAAGAGCCTAATGTGATGACCAAAACCACTCAATACTTCAAGTATTGCTAGTATCTTATTTAAATCCATCTAGTTCAGGGATACCAACCAGGTGTCTATGGACCCCTTGGTTAATGGTCCGGATCGATGACCAAAAAAAGGTTGGGAACCCTTGACTCCAGTTGCTTCATGGGCAGTAGCCTCCCCAGCATCAAAGATGTCTTTAAAATGTGATGCCTCTGAAAAGTGGCATAGAACATAGAAACTTACAGCACATTACAGGCTCTTTGACCCACAATGTTGTGCCGAACATGTAACCTACTCTGGAGACTGTCTAGAATTTCCCTAGCACATAGCCCCCTATTTTTCTAGGCTCCATTACCTATCCTAAAAAGACCCAATTGTATCTGCTTCTACTACTTTTGTTGGTACCTACCACTACCTACCACTCTATGTGTGAAAAACTTACCTCTGACATCCCCTGGATACCTACTTCCAAGCACCTTAAAACTATGCCTTCTCGTGCTAGCCATTTCAGCCCTGGGAAAAAAGCTTCCCACCCGATAGTCACCTGTGGCCCTGGTGTGACAACCTGCCTGTAGCTCCTGTCTATCACCTCACTTTTCCTAATAAGCCGAAGGTCATTGAGCTGCAGCTCCAGTTCCCTAATTCGGTCTCTAAGGAGCTGCATCTCGATGCACCTGGCACAGATGTGGCCATCAGCGAGGCTGGAAGTCTCCCAGACATCCCACAACTGACCCCCAGAACAGGTAATACCCATCATTCTTGTTAGAGGGGGGAGAAAAGGGGGGACCTCTCCTAGGCCCACTCTCACCAAAGCCACGATGAGCCACCCTACTATTCTGATTCACACCACTCCGACGACTGCTGCTTTGCTGACCGCTTTAGTAGACAGTGTCTCTGTGTTATTTCAGAGCTTCCTAAGCATCCATGCAGAATGATGAGTTACTGCGTCTGTGCACCTCACTTCGAATTGATTGGTTCATTGCTAATGTGTCAAGCCAAATAAAATTTTTCTCTCGGACTTTTGTGAAGCTCATTCTTCCTTCGAATTGATTGGCCTGCCACCATTGTGCCGATACTTGTGAAACACTCCTTTAATCAACATTTCTCTGCGACCTGTGCTCTCCCTCTGACCTCACTCCCTCTTTGGTCAACCGCTATAAGCATCATTCACTGATGAACCCTATTCCCCGAGGGGGAGAGTGCCAACTGCACATTGCTACCATCAAGAAGGAAGTATGGGTGTGTGATAACACACACTTGGTGTTTCAGGGAATGTAGGAGTATGATGACACTCAGTGTTTTAGGGAGTGTGGGAGTATGATGAGACACTCGGTATTTCAGGGAGTGTGGGAGAGTGATGAGACACTCAGTATTTCAGGGACTGTGGGAGTGATGACCCTCACTCAGTGTTTTCGGGAGTGTGGGAGTGATGACCCTCACTCAGTGTTTTCGGGAGTGGGGGAGTGATGACCCTCACTCAGTGTTTTCGGGAGTGTGGGAGTGATGACCCTCACTCAGTGTTTTCGGGAGTGGGGGAGTGATGACCCTCACTCAGTGTTTTCGGGAGTGTGGGAGTGATGACCCTCACTCAGTGTTTTCGGGAGTGTGAGAGTGATGACCCTCACTCAGTGTTTTAGGGAGTGGGGGAGTGATGACCCTCACTCAGTGTTTTCGGGAGTGTGGGAGTGATGACCCTCACTCAGTGTTTTCGGGAGTGTGGGAGTGATGATCCTCACTCAGTGTTTTAGGGAGTGGGGGAGTGATGACCCTCACTCGGTGTTTTAGGGAGTGTGAGAGTGATGACCCTCACTCAGTGTTTTAGGGAGTGGGGGAGTGATGACCCTCACTAAGAGGTTTAGGGAGTGTGAGAGTGATGACCCTCACTCAGTGTTTTAGGGAGTGGGGGAGTGATGACCCTCACTCAGTGTTTTCGGGAGTGTGGGAGTGATGACCCTCACTCAGTGTTTTCGGGAGTGTGGGAGTGATGACCCTCACTAAGAGGTTTAGGGAGTGTGAGAGTGATGACACACTCAGTGTTTTCGGGAGTGTGAGAGTGATGACCCTCACTCAGTGTTTTCGGGAGTGTGAGAGTGTGATGACACACTCGGTGTTTTAGGGAGTGTGAGAGTGATGACCCTCACTCGGTGTTTCAGGGAGTGTGGGAGTGTGATGACACACTCGGTGTTTTAGGGAGTGTGATGACACACTCGGTGTTTTCGGGAGTGTGAGAGTGATGACCCTCACTCAGTGTTTTAGGGAGTGTGAGAGTGATGACCCTCACTCAGTGTTTTAGGGAGTGGGGGAGTGATGACCCTCACTAAGAGGTTTAGGGAGTGTGAGAGTGATGACCCTCACTCAGTGTTTTAGGGAGTGGGGGAGTGATGACCCTCAATCAGTGTTTTAGGGAGTGTGAGAGTGTGATGACACACTCGGTGTTTCAGGGAGTGTGGGAGTGTGATGAGACACTCAGTGTTTTAGGGAGTGTGGGAGTATGATGAGACACTCGGTATTTCAGGGAGTGTGGGAGAGTGATGAGACACTCAGTATTTCAGGGAGTGTGGGAGTGATGACCCTCACTCAGTGTTTTCGGGAGTGTGGGAGTGATGACCCTCACTCAGTGTTTTCGGGAGTGGGGGAGTGATGACCCTCACTCAGTGTTTTCGGGAGTGTGGGAGTGATGACCCTCACTCAGTGTTTTCGGGAGTGGGGGAGTGATGACCCTCACTCAGTGTTTTCGGGAGTGTGGGAGTGATGACCCTCACTCAGTGTTTTCGGGAGTGTGAGAGTGATGACCCTCACTCAGTGTTTTAGGGAGTGGGGGAGTGATGACCCTCACTCAGTGTTTTCGGGAGTGTGGGAGTGATGACCCTCACTCAGTGTTTTCGGGAGTGTGGGAGTGATGATCCTCACTCAGTGTTTTTGGGAGTGTGAGAGTGATGACCCTCACTCAGTGTTTTCGGGAGTGTGAGAGTGTGATGACACACTCGGTGTTTTAGGGAGTGTGAGAGTGATGACCCTCACTCAGTGTTTTAGGGAGTGGGGGAGTGATGACCCTCACTAAGAGGTTTAGGGAGTGTGAGAGTGATGACCCTCACTCAGTGTTTTAGGGAGTGGGGGAGTGATGACCCTCACTCAGTGTTTTCGGGAGTGTGGGAGTGATGACCCTCACTCAGTGTTTTAGGGAGTGTGATGACACACTCGGTGTTTTCAGGAGTGTGAGAGTGATGACCCTCACTCAGAGGTTTAGGGAGTGTGAGAGTGATGACCCTCACTCAGTGTTTTAGGGAGTGGGGGAGTGATGACCCTCACTCAGTGTTTTCGGGAGTGTGAGAGTGATGACCCTCACTCAGTGTTTTCGGGAGTGTGAGAGTGTGATGACACACTCGGTGTTTTAGGGAGTGTGAGAGTGATGATCCTCACTCAGAGGTTTAGGGAGTGTGGGAGTGATGACCTTCACTCAGTGTTTTCGGGAGTGTGGGAGTGATGACCCTCACTCAGTGTTTTAGGGAGTGTGATGACACACTCGGTGTTTTCAGGAGTGTGAGAGTGATGACCCTCACTCAGAGGTTTAGGGAGTGTGAGAGTGATGACCCTCACTCAGTGTTTTCGGGAGTGTGAGAGTGTGATGACACACTCGGTGTTTTAGGGAGTGTGAGAGTGATGATCCTCACTCAGAGGTTTAGGGAGTGTGGGAGTGATGACCTTCACTCAGTGTTTTAGGGAGTGGGGGAGTGATGACCCTCACTCAGAGGTTTAGGGAGTGTGGGAGTGTGATGACACACTCGGTGTTTTCGGGAGTGTGAGAGTGATGACCCTCACTCAGAGGTTTAGGGAGTGTGGGAGTGTGATGACACACTCGGTGTTTTCGGGAGTGGGGGAGTGATGACCTTCACTCGGTGTTTTAGGGAGTGTGAGAGTGTGATGACACACTCGGTGTTTCAGGGAGTGTGGGAGTGTGATGACACACTCGGTGTTTTAGGGAGTGTGATGACACACTCGGTGTTTTCGGGAGTGTGAGAGTGATGACCCTCACTCAGTGTTTTAGGGAGTGTGAGAGTGATGACCCTCACTCAGTGTTTTAGGGAGTGGGGGAGTGATGACCCTCACTAAGAGGTTTAGGGAGTGTGAGAGTGATGACCCTCACTCAGTGTTTTAGGGAGTGGGGGAGTGATGACCCTCAATCAGTGTTTTAGGGAGTGTGAGAGTGTGATGACACACTCGGTGTTTCAGGGAGTGTGGGAGTGTGATGACACACTCAGTGTTTTAGGGAGTGTGGGAGTGTGATGACACACTCAGTGTTTTAGGGAGTGTGATGACACACTCGGTGTTTTCGGGAGTGTGATGACACACTCGGTGTTTTCAGGAGTGTGAGAGTGATGACCCTCACTCAGAGGTTTAGGGAGTGTGGGAGTGTGATGACACACTCGGTGTTTTCGGGAGTGTGAGAGTGATGACCCTCACTCAGTGTTTTCGGGAGTGTGGGAGTGATGACCCTCACTCAGTGTTTTCGGGAGTGTGGGAGTGATGATCCTCACTCAGTGTTTTTGGGAGTGTGAGAGTGATGACCCTCACTCAGTGTTTTCGGGAGTGTGAGAGTGTGATGACACATTCGGTGTTTTAGGGAGTGTGAGAGTGATGACCCTCACTCAGTGTTTTAGGGAGTGTGAGAGTGATGACCCTCACTCAGTGTTTTAGGGAGTGGGGGAGTGATGACCCTCACTAAGAAGTTTAGGGAGTGTGAGAGTGATGACCCTCACTCAGTGTTTTAGGGAGTGGGGGAGTGATGACCCTCAATCAGTGTTTTAGGGAGTGTGGGAGTGTGATGACACACTCAGTGTTTTAGGGAGTGTGATGACACACTCGGTGTTTTCAGGAGTGTGAGAGTGATGACCCTCACTCAGAGGTTTAGGGAGTGTGAGAGTGATGACCCTCACTCAGTGTTTTAGGGAGTGGGGGAGTGATGACCCTCACTCAGTGTTTTCGGGAGTGTGAGAGTGATGACCCTCACTCAGTGTTTTCGGGAGTGTGAGAGTGTGATGACACACTCGGTGTTTTAGGGAGTGTGAGAGTGATGATCCTCACTCAGAGGTTTAGGGAGTGTGGGAGTGATGACCTTCACTCAGTGTTTTAGGGAGTGGGGGAGTGATGACCCTCACTCAGAGGTTTAGGGAGTGTGGGAGTGTGATGACACACTCGGTGTTTTCGGGAGTGTGAGAGTGATGACCCTCACTCAGAGGTTTAGGGAGTGTGGGAGTGTGATGACACACTCGGTGTTTTCGGGAGTGGGGGAGTGATGACCTTCACTCGGTGTTTTAGGGAGTGTGAGAGTGTGATGACACACTCGGTGTTTCAGGGAGTGTGGGAGTGTGATGACACACTCGGTGTTTTAGGGAGTGTGATGACACACTCGGTGTTTTCGGGAGTGTGAGAGTGATGACCCTCACTCAGTGTTTTAGGGAGTGGGGGAGTGATGACCCTCACTCGGTGTTTTAGGGAGTGGGGGAGTGATGACCCTCACTCAGTGTTTTCGGGAGTGGGGGAGTGATGACCCTCACTCAGTGTTTTCGGGAGTGGGGGAGTGATGACACACTCAGTGTTTTCGGGAGTGGGGGAGTGATGACCCTCACTCAGAGGTTTAGGGAGTGTGGGAGTGTGATGACACACTCGGTGTTTTCGGGAGTGGGGGAGTGATGACACACTCAGTGTTTTAGGGAGTGGGGGAGTGATGACATTCAGCATCGTATTTCTTAATGGACAATGAACCCATGTACATCTCCTTACTATTTTCCCTATCTATTTTGCAGTATTTATCTAATTTATATTTTTTTCTTATTTTAAGTGTTCTTATTATGTATTGCATTGTACTTCTGCCAGAAAAGAGCAAATTTCAGGACGCATGATGGTCGTGACTGATGAGGGCCAGATGCCTGCTCTATCTCCCTGTTTACTTGTGAGCTATACGCTCCACTCCTCTTCTGCTCTTGTATAAGACGTCCAGTGCCTTACTATTCACTGTATAAGTTCTGCACTTTTAAATTTCCCAGATGCAATCCCTTGCTGATCTGATTGAAAGCCATTTGCCAATCCTTAGACCATGTACTTAGCTCCCTTTGCAATTCCTGGTGACCATCTACACTCTCTAGAACACCACCTGTGGTATTTTCATCCGCAAATGTACTAACAATGGCTTGTATATTCACATCCATGTCATTTCTATAAACTACAAAGAACAAATGTGTCAGTGGCATTGACAAGGCCAAGGCTCATGCCTCTAATCTGAAAAACATCTCCACACTATCACTCTGTGCTTCCTACCACAGTCAGCTACATCCCTCTGAATTAAACACGATTTAACGTTCTAGACTAGCCTTCCACAAGGGACCTTGTCAGGGATATTCATATGAACAACATCCCCTGCACTTGCTTCATCAGTCTTTTTGGTTAATTCCTCCAAAAACCCCAACAGACTTGACGTACCATACACAAGTTGTGCTGACAGCCCTAATTCAGATCCTGCCTCCCAGATATTGTAGATCTTGTCTCTCCGAATCCCCTCCAGCAATTTACCCACCAGTTTTGTCAGTTTCAAGGGCTGCCATTTCTTCTTTCAGCAATGATACCACATTAACCGCTCTTGAATCCTCTGGATCCTCACCTGTCATCAGAGATGATGCAAAATCCTTTGAAAGGGCCTCCACAGTTTCTTCAGTAGTTTCTCACAAGGTCGGAGAATGCCCCAGGTCAAGTCCCGAGGATGTATCCACCCTAACGCATTTTAAGGCCCCTAATACCTCTTCCCTTCTAATTCACGTTGTTGAAGACACCACGACTCATTTCCACCATTCCCTTAGTTTCCATCATGTTCCCCACAGTCAAAACTGAAGAGAAAGTCACTAAAAATCTCAACCATTTCTTTGGTTCCACACACAGATCACAATGCAGATCGTTAAGGAGACTCACTCTCTCACAAACCAACCTTTCAATCTCAATATACCTTTGGAACCACTTGGGATTTCGCCTCACCTTGCCTGCCAGATCACTCTCATATTCTACTCGTCCTGCCAACTTATAAGTGCACTCTTACACACTTCGTGGACGTCAAGAGATTTACTAACTCCCAATTATTGCTGATACTTGCACCTACGACTTGAATTCCATTATTTTATTTTCCTCCCTTGCTCTTACCCCAACTTTTAGCTAAAGGAGTGGGAAAACAAAGTATTTATTTAATTATTTTTAAATTTATTGATATACAGCCCGGAGTAATCCCTTCCAGTCCTACCAGCCACGCCACTCACCAATCCCCCAATTTAATGGTAGATTCATCACAATTTACAGCCCAATTAACCTACCAACTGGAACATCTTTGGATTGTGTGAGAAAACTGGATCACCTGGAGGAACACATGAGGAAATCTGCAGATGCTGGAAATTCACACTACACACACAAAATGCTGGTGGAACACAGCAGGCCAGGCAGCATCTATAAGGAGAAGCACTGTCGACGTTTTGGGCCGAAATCCTTCGTCAGGACTAACTGAAAGGAAAGATAGTAAGAGATTTGAAAATAGGAGGAGGAGGGGAAAATGCGAAATGATAGGAGAAGACCGGAGGGGAAGGGATGAAGCTAAGAGCTGGAAAGGTGATTGGCGAAAGTGATACAGAGCTAGAGAAGGCAAAGGATCATGGGACGGGAGGCCTAGGGAGAAAGAAAGGGGGAGGGGGGCACCAGAGGGAGATGGAGAACAGTGATGAGCAGCGAGAGAGAAAAAAAACTAAATACATAAGGGATGGGGTAAGAAGGGGAGGGGCATTAACAGAAGTTAGAGAAGTGAATGCTCATGCTATCAGGTTGGAGGCTAACCAGGCTAATATAAGGTGTTTCTCCAACCTGAGTGTGGCTTTATCTTGACAGCTGAGGAGGCCATGGATAGACATATCAGAATGGGAATGGGACGTGGAACTAAAATGTGTGGCCACTGGGAGATCCTGCTTTCTCTGGCGGACAGAGCGTAGGTGTTCAGCGAAATGGTCTCCCAGTCTGTGTTGGGTCTCACCAATATATAAAAGGCCACACTGGGAGAACCGGACACAGTATACCACACTAGCCGACTCACAGGTGAAGTGTCGCCTCACCTGGAAGGACTGTCTGGGGCCCTGAATGGTGGTGAGGGAGGAAGTGTAAGGGCAGGTGTAGCACTTGTTCTGCTTACAAGGATAAGTGCCAGGAGGGAGATCGGTGGGAAGGGATGGGGGGGATGAATGGACAAGGGAGTCGCATAAGGAGCGATCCCTGCGGAAAGCAGAAAGAGGAGGGGGGAGAAAGATGTGCTTGGTAGTGGGAACCCGTTGGAGGTGGTGGAAGTTATGGAGAATTATACGTTGGATCTGGAGGCTGGTGGGGTGGTAGGTGAGGACAAGGAGAACCCTATTCTGAGTGGGGTGGTGAGCGGATGGGGTGAGGAAACCTGGAGGAAACCCATGTGGTCATGGGTCGAATGCACAAACTCCTTACATACAACGGTGGGAATTGTTCTTGAGTCACCAGTACTGCAAACTGTTGTGCTAACCACTATGCTACTGCACCACCCTTGTTAATTTCAAGCCTTGTTAGTTTGATCAGTATAAAGTGTCCAGATATCTTTCTCAGTCCATCTCTGCTTGGGAGCTTCTGAGCACCTGAGCACTCCCAGAATTACAATTCCAGCTGGCTGTGCAGAACTATCCTTATTCCCATTCTCACCAGTCAAGACAGAGCAAGGTACGGGAATGAAATGGCAGAATTTGTTGTACTTTTCTGTGGATCGGTAACTGTTCTCCAGATTGATTCCTGGGATGGCAGGACTTCCAGTTCACCAGATTGATTCCTGGGATGGCAGGATTTTCATATGAAGAAAGACTGGATCAATTAGGCTTATACTCACTGGAATTTAGAAGATTGAGGGGGGATCTTATTGAAACATATAAAATTCTAAAGGGATTGGACAGGCTAGGTGCAGGAAGATTGTTTCCGATGTTGGGGAAGTCCAGAACAAGGGGTCACAGTTTAAGGATAAAGGGGAAGCCTTTTAGGACCGAGATGAGGAAAAACTTCTTCACACAGAGAGTGGTGAATCTGTGGAACTCTCTGCCACAGGAAACAGTTGAGGCCGGTTCATTGGCTATATTTAAGAGGAAGTTAGATATGGCCCTTGTGGCTAAAGGGATCGGGGGTATGGAGAGAAAGCAGGTAAAGGGTTCTGAGTTGAATGATTAGCCATGATCATACTGAATGGTGGTGCAGGCTCGAAGGGCTGAATGGCCTACTCTTGCACCTATTTTCTATGTTTCTATGTATTCTGTTTGATTACTGAGATGTATGAAATAAATATTTTGTTATTATTTTGCATCTGGATGGACTCAGATGACCAAGCTACTTTGTTTAGTAGTTAAACTGCTGAAGTGCCATAAACCTGTAGTTCTTTCAAGAATGGAAACTTAGTTAAAATGTCAAGTTATGATAAAGTTTTTTGTTTTCAGGGTCTGAAGCGTTCTGAAGAGATGCCTGAGTCTTTTATTGGGTGGCATGCTAAAGTCACAGTTGACCTGTCGCTGTGCAGCCCCAGCAATCACCGGTCACTAGTCTGTGAGGAGCTCACACATTGTCCCCATTGTGCTCCAGTTTCCACCCTCAGTCCAAAGGCATTCGGTTAGGGTTAGTAAGTTGTGGGTGTCTCTGTTGTGCTGGCATTTGCAGCTGCCCCAATGCATCCTCGGTCTGTGTGGAGTGCTCACACAAACAGTGCATTCACTGTATATTTCAATGTTTTGATGTACACGTGACAACAAGTCTCTGAACTCTGTTACCACACTTTGAAGAAAATCTGGGAAACACTTCTTATGTCAGGCCAGTATTTATTATTAAAACAGTTTATTTTAATCATATTTTTTTCACTCTTCTTGCCAGGTTATTTGTGCACACTGAAGTATTTAACACTTTGCAGCAGTGGCTATCTTGGTTAGATGTTAAAAGGCACAGATTGTCAAGAATTGTGATAAGAATTATAGAAACCAAACCTTCACTTGTTGTCTGTTCATTGTCAGAAACATGGGAAGAGAAACATTCAAGCAGAAGTAGTCCATATGGCCTTTAGTGCCTGCTCCATCCTTCAGTCTGATCGGGGAAAATCATCCAAATTAAATGTCTGCTTTCTCCCTTGTTCCCTCCAACCTTACAAAAAATAATCAACTCCTTTTTGATACTTCTACTGATACGTCTGCAGTTGTAGTCTGTGATAGGGTATCCCACAGGCTCACCTTTGTTTTTGGTGAAAACATTTCTGCTCATCTCCTTCTTCAATGGCTTATGTGCAATCTGCTAACAGCTCAGTTGTAATGTCACCACTGTCACCCCTGTCTACAGAGCTCTCAGCCTCCCAGCAGTAACTCTTATCAGAGATACTCAATAGTTGCAGTAAAATATTGGATTAAATTAGCTTTATGTTGATTGGTGTGAACTGATAATCTTTATTTTCATTTTATGTGCCTCATATTCAGTAAAACTTCAATGTGATTTTATACAGAATGTGTCCACTGATTAATAAGCTGCAATAATCAGCCCTCTATACTATTCAGCTCCAAGCATTTGAGAAAATTACAGCACTTCCTAAATAATAACTTAAAGCATTATTACCAGGATTGGACTGAAGTAAGAGGTCATCACACATAAAAAGAGTAATATTTTAATGTCTTTAATACATTCCATTAGAGTTTACAATTAACTTGGAGAAATATTAAAAAGATTTTTGTAAAATAACTTCAGAGGCTTTTCCCTTTTGTTCAAATATAGTGTTAAAAAGAAATTTTGCATCTTAATATTATCTTGAAGACAAAATTATACAATTTTTTCCAATGGTTTCACTAAATATTTTAAGGTGAATCATTTAAAGTCATGAACATCAAACAGATAAATTGAGTCACCTACTATCCAGCGTTTTCTTTGATAGAGATTGTATGCTAAAAGCAAATGCATGCTAAACCTGTTTAACTGAATGCAGGATAATTTCATGCTTTCTATAATCTAATTTTCTGCACTAAAGTTACTGGAGCATTCAAATATTTTGTCATTATTATCATATTACCGTTCCACATCCTTACTGTATAAAATAAGCAATCCTTGCAAATAAGATCAAGCTTTCTGTAGCAGTACCAAAATGGATATTTGGGACTGATACTCCAGTCCAAACTGCAATGGGTCAACAAGCATCAGTGACTACAGCAACAGATCTAATCCACTTCAGCACATTAGGAAGAACAGAAAAAATAGGCTCAATATGGACATTAAAAAGGAAATAATTAAAGCTAATCATGTCACTGAATAGAGTTATTAAGTACAAAAGGAAAGTATTTGGCCCATTGAGCAATAGCTACTTAAACTGAGATGTTCTCCTCTCCTCTTTTTCCCAGCAGTGTATTTTTTAAAAACAATTGTCTAACTCATTCCAGACCATGCCAATAATGCAAAGTAAAGGCAATTCTTCTCATGTCCTTCCTATTCTGTTGCAGGCTGTGCCTTCTGATTATTGACCACATTCCCTTTAGAGTTACAGAGGACTACCACACAGGAGCTGCCCACTAAGTCTGTGATGAACGTCAACTGCCCATCTCACTGACCCTACATTAATAGCATGTTCTTACTAACTCCCCTCAAAGTCTACATATGAGAAGCCAACTCTTTAGAGAGTAGGAGGCAACCAGAGCACTCAAGGGAGACCGATGCATAGGAAGAACATCCAGAATCCACAGCTACCAATGGCCAAGTCCCTGGTATTTTGAAGCAACATCTCTAATGGCTGTGTCAGTGTCCAGTGCTGCCTGTTAAGTAATCAGAACCCTGCACTTTAACTTTGTACCTGGTCAGAGATCAGCATTCAACAACATCATCACCTAAACCTGGGTCTTACTACCTCTCTCTGCAACTAGATCCTTAGCTTCCTCACAGCCAGTATAGATTGGTAATAACACCTTCTCCTCGCTGATAATCAACAGAGGTGCACATCAAACATGTGTGCTAAGCCCACTGCTCTACTCTCTCTCTCTACACCCTTCACTGGGGCTTCGCACAGCTCAAATAAAATTTATAAATTCTTGGACGACACCACTGTTAATGGTCAAGATGGTGACAAGGATCCTACTGGGAGTGAGATAGATTGGCTGGTTGAGTGATGTGGCAACAACAACTTCACACTCAATGTTAGTGAGACCAAGGAATTGATAGTGGACCGGGAGAGCATACACCAGACCTCATTGAGGAGTCAGATGTAGGAAGAGTGTCCTGGGTGTCAGCATCTTGGAAGATCTGTTCTGGGCTTGATACATTGATGTAATCACAAAGAAGGAGTGCCAGAGGGTCTACTTCATTAGAAGTTTGTCTCTAGATGTACAATGGAGAGATTTGTAATGTTGTATCACAGCTGGAAGATCCACTGTATTGGATCACAAATGGCTGTGGAGCAATATAGACTGCCAGCTGCACCAGGAAACAACCCTCTGCACATGCAAGGATGACTTCTAGAGACAGGCTCCAGAAGGTAACATCCATCTGAATCTGGGACATGCCCTTTTCTCATTATTACCATCAGGGAAGCTGGATATCCACAATAATCCAGGAGCAGCTCCTTCCCTATGCCATCAGGTTTCTGAACAGAGAGGTAGGATGTGGCGATTTTGGGAAGGGAAGAGAATTCCCGGTCGGAGTGAGATTGTGGAGAGGAGAGATATTGATCGATAGGATTTTTATGATCGGGGAGGAAGGCAGAGTGTGACAGGGCTGATTTTGCAATAAAAGTAAAGTACTTACTCTTTCTAGCACAAATACAATTCCAGAAAAGCTTCTAGGTTTCATATTCCTTTAGTTGTTGAGCGTCTTGTGTCCCAGTAAACACAATTCACGGCCATTAAATACAGATGCATTACTGGCTGACATATAAATGTATGAAGTATGATTAGCAAGTTTTAAGATGACCACAAAAATTGATGATCTTGTCAATATTGAGGAGGTTAAACCTTGGCAACAGCAAGATATTGATTAGATAGTAAAATGAGCAGAGCAGTGGATGATGAAATTCAAACCTAATGTGTGCATGGTGATGCACTTTGGCAGGAGGAGTAAGCACGATGAATGATAAGGCCCACAGAGTTCTGAAAAACAGGGGGCCAAGGATGGTAGCCTAGGTAGATAAGGTGGTGAAGAAAGCACACAGGGTAGTTGCCTTCATTAGGACATTGGAAGAGAGAGCAAGGCTGTTATAGTACAACTCTATAGACATTGGTTAGATCTTAATTGCAATATTGTTACCATAGGAAGGAAGCAAGTGCACTAAAAAACGTGCAGAAGGCATCGGCCAAGTTGTGGCTTTGGAGAAGAGTTTCACCAATGAGGAGAAATTGGAGAGGCTTGGTTTGTTTCCTATGAAGCAGCAGAAACTGAAGGTTAACCTTTCAGTGGTAAACAAAATTGTGTGGCACACTCAGGGTAAATGGAAGAGACCTCCCCATAACAGAAGTATAAAATGTAAAAGACATGGTTACACACAAAAGGCTGGAGGAATTCAGCAGGCCAGGCAGCATCTGTGGAAAAAAGTACAGTCGACGTTCCATGCCAAGACCAGCAAGACTGACAAAAACAAAGCTGAGGAGTAGATTTAAAAGGTGGGGGGAGGGGAAAGAGAAACACAGTTGATAGTTGAAACCTGCAGAGATTGATAGTTCTTGATTGGACACATCATTATGGAGGGAGGGCTGAAGAATGGGGTTGAGGAGGGGAAAAAAGATCAGCCATGACTGAATGCTGGAGCAGACTTGATGGGCCAAATGGCCTATTTCTGCTCCCATGCCTTATGGTCTGAATGGAGTAAGTGCAGATGGTTGGTTGAACAAGGTGAGCTATATGACCTGTTCATGTGCTGTATGACTCAAAGATTTAATGAGGTAGCCGCTAAAATCTGAGTTCTACAGCTGTGTTAAAAATATTAACTCACCTTCAGAAGGATCACTCATTTGATTCCTATAGAACCATAGAACCATAGAACACTACAGCACAGTACAGGCCCTTCAGCCCGCATGTTGTGCTGACCCATATAATCCTTTTAAAAAAGTACTAAATCCACACTACCCCGTAACCGTCTATTTTTCTTTCATCCATCTGCCTGTCCAAGAGGCTCTTAAATACCCCTAATGTTTTAGCCTCCACCACCATCCCTGGCAAGTCATTCCAGGCACTCACAACCCTCTGTGTAAAAAAATTACCCCTGATGTCTCCCCTAAATTTTCCTCCCTTAATTTTGTACATATGCCCTCTGGTGTTTGCTATTGGTGCCCTGGGAAACAGGTACTGACTATCCACCCTATCTGTGCCTCTCATAATCTTGTAGACCTCTATCAAGTCCCCTCTCATTCTTCTACGCTCCAAAGAGAAAAGTCTCAGCTCTGCTAACCTTGCTTCATGACTTGTTCTCCAAACCAGGCAACATCCTGGTAAATCTCATCTGCACCCTCTCCATAGCTTCCACATCCTTCCTATAATGAGGTGACCAGAATTGAACACAATACTCTAAGTGCGGTCTCACCAGAGATTTGTAGAGTTGCAACATGACCTCTCTACTCTTGAACTCAATCCCCCTGTTAATGAAGCCAAGCATCCCATAGGCCTTCTTAACTACCCTATCAATCTGTACAACAACCTTGAGGGATGTATGGATTTGAACCCCAAGGTCCATGTGTTCATCCACACTCTTAAGTAACTGACCATTAATCTGTTTAGAGTTAAATTGGCATTCAGCAGCTTTACTGTTGGTGGGGCCAGTTTTCCTTTTAAGAGCACAAGACCATAAAACACAGGAACAGAATTAGTTCATTCAGCCCCTCGAGTCTGCTCCGCCAATCCACCGTTGCTGGATCCCACTTAACCCCATAAACATGCCTTCTTTTTACTTCCTTCGATGCCTTGACCGATCAGGGAACTATCAATATTTACCGATCTCAAACACATCTATTCTGAGTGTTAGCATATTCTCCATTAAAAATGGGACAGATTTAAAAAAAATCAGAGTAAAGATTCCATCAGAACTGGTGAACTTGCATACAGGATAGAACAGAATGAAACACTCAGTTGGATAAAGTTGAAGCTGAATACCATATTCTCCAATATTAGACAGGGTTGTGTATGTTAAGTATTCTAGACTTACGTGAAAGTAGCGGATATCAATTCAAACCAGAACAAATCTTCAGTTCTTAATGTAAATTGTAAATTGCAAGCAGTAAATTGCAGTAAAAAACACTTACTAGGAAATAAACAACACTGTGTAGCAGAGACTAAGAGATATGGTTTGCAAAACAAGAAGTTTGCATATGCATCAGCCAAAAGTTAAAATAATTAGATTGTGTTAATCGGCCTGTATCAATCCAGCATTTGAGTAATGCATTTAAGTCATTTGCACTTTTGTAAACAAGTTCGCGGAAGATGGCAATTAGTATTTGAACATTCAGAGGTGTCTCCCACAGTAGATATGCAATTCAAAGGAAGTAATGTCTACCCAAAGTATTGAAGTAAACAATGTCATTATAACAATTGAAATTGTATTGAATCACCTACTGTTATCTTTGATCTTCAGGGTACAAGGATGTGATGTCGAGTTTGTCTACATGGGAATGTCTTTTTGTCATGATGAATAAAGGCTTTCATATCCATAACATCTGTAATGTCTCCAGTGACTTAGTCACAGTCACAACATTTGGGAACTCATCCAAGATACATTCATAACCCAATTAAACAGCCCGCAACTTCAGCAGACTAAAGAGGATGAGTATTTCTGATCATGACACCCCAAATTAGGCCAATGTCCGTGGTATCACTAAGTATCGAAAACACAGCAGACAGCTGCATAGGTAGATGTGGAAGTGTAATGGAGTGAGTGTGTGTGTGTGTGTGTGTGTGTGTGTGTGTGTGTGTGTGTGTGTGTGTGTGTGTGTGTGTGTGTGTGTGTGTGTGTGTGTATTTTGTGTGGCTGTGTGTGTTAATGTGACTCTGTATGTGTATGTCTGTTTGTATTTTGTGCATCTATGTGTTTCTAAATCTGTGTGTATCTGTGTCTGTGCATATCTTGTGTATCAGTGCATGTATGCATGTGTGTGGGTGTCTGTGTGAATGTGTATGTGTGTGTCTGTCTATGTGTGTGTTTTGTGTGTTTATTTGTGTGAGGGTGTGGGTGTTAGTGTGTGGTTGTGAATGTTTGTGTGTATGTGCATGTGTCAGTGTGTGTGTCTGTGTTTGCCTATGTGTCTGTATGTGGGTGTACGTGTGCTTCTGCGTCTCTCTGTGTGTGCAAGTTCCTGTGTTTCTGTATTTGTGTGTGTGTGTGTGTGTGTGTGTGTGTGTGTGTATGCCAGTGGGTGTATTGTGTGTGTGTGTGTGTGTGTGTGTGTGTGTGTGTGTGCGCGCACATGTGGATTGGTGTTCTGTGTATGTGCATGTGTCTGTGTGTGTATGACTGTGTATGTTTGTGTGTATGTGTGTATTATGTGTGTCTGTGTGTGTATATGCAGGGGCCTGTGTGAAGGCAGGTGGGGTGGGTGGGACACTGGTCTCCACTGGCAAACCACTTCTGTCTTGGTGGTATTGACAGTCAGCCCCATCCTGCTGTACGCTCTCACCACCACAGCAAGGACAGTCTGAAGATCCTCCGGAGATTGGGCCACAAGAGCACAGTCATCTGCATACTGCAGCTCCAGGACCCGTTCTCTAAGGAGTTTGGTGGTTGTGTGGAGCCTCCTGATGTTAAAGAGGTTGCCATCTAATCTGGTGTCCACTGCCACACCACTGCTGTCCTCAATCTCGTTGTGGAGAAGCTTGGTAACACACAGGAGGAAGATGTTAAAGAACACTGGCGCTAGCACACACCCCTGTGTGTACAAGGAAGGACTCGGACTCTTGTCCTCCTATGGTCACCCGAGCAGTCATCCCATCATGGAACTGGCGGAGGATGTTAACAAATTTATTGGAAGAGCCAAACCTGAGGAGGACATCCCATAAGAGCTCCCATAGTGTCGAATGCTTTGGAGAAGTCGACAAAGGCCTTAAACAGGTCTTGGTGTTGCTCCCGGTACTTTTCCTGAAGCTGCCGGGCTGTGAAGATCATGTCAATCATCACGACAGCTGTAAAGCTGTCAGTAGTGCCATCTTTCAAATATCTGGGGAGCATTCTCTCTGAGGATAGCGGCATTGACAACGACATCCAGAGCCGCATTAAAAGGCATCAGCTGCCTTTGGGAGATTTTGACATAGAGTCTTTCAGAACAGGAGCCTTCGTCCCTCCACAAAGGTCGCTGTATACCAAGTGGTCTGTGTCACCACCCTCCTTTATGGCTGTGAAGCTTGGGTAACCTACAGCTGTCACATCAAGTCCTTGGAACGCTTCCACATAAGCTGCCTTCAGCGCATCCTGGGAATTACCTGGTGTGAGTGGTTGCCTCACTCTGAAATACTTGTAAAGTCCAACTGCAGAAGTATTGAGGCCATGATCACCCAGCGTCAGCCACAGTGGCTGGGGCACGTGATAAGGATGCCCCCATGTCGGCTACCCCTCAGAGTGTTATACAGCCAGCTACATCATGGTCAACGCTCAGCTGGAGGGCCGAAGAAGCGCTATAAGGATCAGATGAAGAATGCTTTAAGGAAGTGCAAGATCAGACCCGAGGACCTGGAGGATGTTGCTGCTGACCGTAACACTTGGTGACAGCTGTGTAGGGATGGGGGTTCATATTCTGGAGATGGAAAGAACAACCAGAAGACAGCAGAAGAGAGCCAGGAGAAATGCAGCCGTGGTTGCTATCACTACCACTACCTCCACCATCACTACCACATATACATGTCCCACTTGCAATAGAACTTGTGGGTCCAGGATAGGATTGTATAGTCATCAAAGATCTCACCGTTAAAGGAGTAGACATCATCATCGGATTTCGATGGACAACCGAAGAGAAGAGCTGTGTGTGTGCCTGTGTTTGTGCACCTTGAGTGTGTGTATGTGTGTGTGTGTGTGTGTGTGTGTGAGTGTATGCATGTGAGTGTGTGTGGGGGGTGGGGGGTTATCTGTCTGTGTTGACCACTGAGGAATGCCACTGAACAGAGGGATCTGGGAATACAGGTCCATAACTCTTTGAAAGTGGCATCACAGGTAGGTAGGCTCATAAAGAAAGCTTTTGGTACATTAGCCTTCACGAATCTATGCACTGAGTACAGGAGTTGAGATGTCATGTTCAAATTGTATGAGATGTTAGTGGGGCTTAATTTGGAGTACTATGTGCAGTTTTCATTACCTACCTACAGGAAAGATATAAATAAGGTTGAGAGTGCAGAGAAATTTCACAAGGATGTTTCCAGGACTGGAGGACATGAACTATAAGGAAAAGGTTTAGGTTAGGACTTTATTCCACATAATAGAAGACTAAGGGAGGATTAGATAGCAATACACTGAATTATGAAGGGTATAAATTTTCCACTGAGGTTGAATGAGACTACAACTAGAGGTCATGGGTTAAGGGTGACAAGTGAAATGTTTAAGGGGACTTCTTCACTCAGTGAAAATTGAGTGCAGTAAAGTTGGACTTCAGATGAACACTAAAAAGACAGAGTACATGGCGTTCAACTGTGACGAAGGTACTCTGAAGACCGTAAAGAATGATCCCATTAAGAAAGTCTTAGACTTCAAGTACCTCGGGTCAAGAACGATAAGTTCGGAGAAGGATATAAAGATATGGAAGGCGCTGGCATGGAGGGCTATGAATGACATGAAAGAAACCTGGAGGTCGAAGCTGACCAGAGGGCTCAAAATGAGGATCTTCATAGCAGTCATAGAGTCCATTGTCACGTATGGATGCGAGATGTGGACACTCACCTAGACCATGCGAAAGTCACTAGGTGGTCATCTCACGTGAGATGGCAACAGCACATGATGAACGTCGAGCTCTATGACGACCCACCGATGCTCACTACTAAAATCGAGACAAGAAGACTGCGACTAGCGGGGCACTGTCTACGCCACCCTGAGCTAACTACCAGCCTAGTCATCACATGGGAGGATGAACCCTGGGCGCTCTCCCAAGACTATGGTCAACATGCTCCCAGAAGATAGCAGCACGGCTAATGTAGATGAACTGAACACACTGATGAGGGAGAGTCCATCATCATGCCTGACGCCGGCCCCCTAGGCCTGAGTCGACGTAGTAGTCTTCACTCAGAGCATTGAGAGAGTGTGGAGCAAGCTGCCATTGCAAGTGGGGGATGCAGCTTCGATTTCAATATGGGATTTCAAAGGGTGTGGAGGTCTATAGTCCAGGTGCAGGTCGATGAGAGAAAGCAGATTAATGATTCAGCATGGACTAGATGGGCCAAATGGCCTATTCCTGTGCCATAATATTCTATGTCTCTATTGTCAACCAAATATTGAAGTAAATGATGTCATTGTAAATATTGAAATTGTATTGAATTACCTACTGTTCCCTTTGATCTTTAGGGTACAAGGACGTGATGGAGTTTGAGCTTGTGGGACTCTTCTGAGAGGGTCTATATGAGAATGTTTGTTTGTCATGAAGAATAAAGATTTCCATATCCACAACTTCTCCAATTTCTCCATTGATGTAGTCACTGTCACAACACTGTACAAATATATTGCTGGCTGTAGGGCCAGACAGATGTTTGAAAATTTCTCTTTCTATATCAATTCTAGTACCAGATTGTATTTTAGACAGCTGGAACATGATCATATTGATTTGCTCCAACCCGAGTGAAATTTTAAACATCTGGCCCAGCAAAATGTATGTGTTTTCTGGATAAAACTGTTAGAAATTTAAATATTCAAGGAAATTGCAAGATATATGATTTAAGACATTGATATCCAATCTGTTTTAAAAAATGATCAAGTACCCTCAGGAACATAAATATTCGATTAAGATCAGCAGATGAAATCATTCTTCTCTGCATTGTCAGAATTAGGTTGTTTGAAAAATTGCTCCAGCTAGCCTCTCACTACCACTTAGAACATAGAACATTACAGCATAGAAACAGGCCTTTTGGTCCTTCTTGACGGTGCCAAACCATTTTTTTGCCTAGTCTCACTGACCTGCACCTGGACCATATCCCTCCACACACCTCTCATCTATGTACCTGTCCAAGTTTTTCTTAAATGTTAAAAGTGAGCTCGCAATTACAACTTCATCTGGCAGCTCATTCCACACTCCTACCACTCTCTGTGTAAAGAAGCCCCCCCAATGTTCTCTTTAAACTTTTCCCCCTTCACCCTTAACCCACGTCCTCTGTTTTTTTTCTCCCCTAGCCTCAGTGCTTGCATTCACTCTATCTATACCCGTCATAATTTTATATACCTCTATCAAATCTCTCCTCATTCTTCTATGCTCCAGGGAATAAAGTCCTAACCTATTCAACCTTTCTCTGTAACTCAGTTTCTGAAGTCCCGGCAACATCCTTGTTCCACCCTTTCAACCTTATTAATATCCTTCCTGTAACCCGGTGACCAAAACTGCTCACAATACTGCAAATTCGGCCTCACCAATGTCTTATACAACCTCACTTCTCTGTGGATTGTCACCTTGTCATGTGGAGAAGCTTGTGTGGTCCTGAGATCCTGAGAGCAATACCGTCTGGAGCTATGTTCCTGGTAGGGTCACCCATGGTGGTAAGGTCAAGGGTGAGGTCCCTAACAAAGAACAATCCAACCAAGACCTCAACGATGGAACAGGTGGACAAATTTAGTTCAAACTCAATGGCTGTGAAGGTGGATGAAGGCTGCAACAAATCCATCAGCTCCAATCATCATGGTTTCAATGCCATTGGAATCGTTTGGTTGATTTGTGAAGTATCATGTGCTTCTTGAAGTGCAACATAAAGTACACATTAAACAAATACACACACAGGCGTCTTCACCCCGTGGGCCACTTCTTCAAGTCTTTTGGTAACCCTCTTCATTATCAACTGCATCAACTTCTCACCAAGATCTGGATAAATGAAGATGTACCAGCAGACTTTAGAGGCTCAGCAATCATTCCCATCTACAAAAGGAAAGGCGATTGATCCAGATGCAGAAACTATTGTGGAATTTCCCTGTTAGCAACAGCGGGAAAGATTCTCACCCGCATCATGAACAACCGGCTCAGGCCTTTAGCTGAGAAGATCCTTGCAGAGACACAAGCCAGTTTTAGACCATCGCGTGGAGCAATCGCCATGATCTTCACAATGTGACAACTACAAGAAAAATGCCGTGAACAACTTCATGGCATTCATCGACCTCACCAAAGCCTTTGACTTGGTATCAAGGGAACTCCTTTGGGATGTCCTAACCTATGGATGTCCTGAAAAGTGCATTCGAATCATAAGACTCCTCCACGATGGCATGCTTGCCACAGTCATGGTCAACCACAGTAACTGTGAGCCTTTTCAAGTCATATCAGGAGTAAAACAGGGATGTGTGACTGCCCCAAATTTGTTCACCATCTTCATTGCGACAATCATCCACATTATCAAGGACGACCTACCCCCAGGAATCGAAATTGTCTACAGAACAGATGGCAGACTTTTCAATCTTGCCCATCTCAAGTCCAAAAACAAGACATCTACGAGTTCCCTCATCAAGTTCCAATAAGCAGATGACAACAGTGTTGCAGCTCTTTCAGAAAACCACCTACAACAGATTCTGACTGCCTTCAACCATGCATTAACAACACTTGGACTTACCATCATTTCCAAGAAGACTTAGATCTTCTACCAACCATCACCAACAGAGACAAATCAGATTGAACCATCAATTCAACTTGGCAAAATAACCCTGGAAAACGTGGACCACTTTCCATATCTTGGAAGTCACCTTTCCTCCTTAATGATGAGATCCAACATCGTCTTAAATGCGCTGGAACAGCTTTTGGATGTCTCCGAACAAGACTCTTTCATGATATGACATCCGAACAATAGACACCAAAATGTTAGTGTACAAAGCAGTGATAATCCCAACGCTCCTGTATGCATCAGAAACCTGGGCAACATACCAACAACATCTGAAGGCACTTGAAAAGTTCCATTAACACTATCTTCGAAACATCTTAAATATCAGCTGGGAAGATAGAAGAACCAACATCAGCATGATAAATGAAGCAAGAACAACAAGCATTGAAGCCTACATCATCAAGAACCAACTAAGACGAAGCGGTCATATTGTTCGGATGAAAGATGAACATCTGCCGAAACAAATCTTCTACTCGCAGCTTAAAGAAGGCAAACGTAAAAGAGGTGGACAACAGAAGAGATTCAAAGACGTCTTAAAAGCCAAAATGAAGAAATGTAACATTGACATCAACAATTGGGAAACCAATGCCAAGGACAGGAAACTCTGGCAAACCATCATCTGAGAAGGAGCAGCAACTTTCAAAGCCAACAGATGTGCCGAATTAGAAGGAAAGAGAAGGAAATGGAAAGAGAGGCAGCAACAACCAAAGCCCGATCTGCCGTCTGGAACTACCTGTGCTGAATGCAGAAGAACTTTCAAAGCCAAGATTGGACTCATAAGCTACTTGAGAACCCATAAATAGATCAACAGAACCTAGACCATCATCCTCAACCTCGAGGGATAGCCACAACGAAGACAATACAACCTCACCATAACATTCCAACTCTTATACTCAATACTTTGATTTATAAAGGCAATGTACCAAAAGCTCTCTTTACTGCCCTATCTACCTGTGATGCCACTTTTAGGGAATTTTGTATCTGTATTCCTAGATCCCTCTGTTCTCCTGCACTCCACGGTGCCCTACCATTTACCCTTTATGTTCTACCTTGCTTTTTTCCTTCCAAAGTGCAATACCTCACACTTATCTGTATTAAACTCCATCTGCTATTTTTCAGCCCATTTTTCTAGCTGGTCAAGATCCCTCTGTAAGCTTTGAAAACCTTCCTCACTCTCCACTACACCTACGATCTTTGTATCATCAGCAAATTTGCTGATCCAATTTACCACGTTATCATCCAGATCATTGATATAGATGACAAACAACAATGGACCCAGCACAGATCCCTATGGCACACTACCAGTCACAGGCCTCCACTCGGAGTAGCAATCCTCCACTACCACTCTCTGGCTTCTTCCATTGAGCCAATGTCAAATTCAATTTACTACCTCACCATGTATACCTAGCAACTGAATCTTCCTAACTAACCTCCCATGTGGGACCTTGTCAAAAACCTTACTGAAGTCCATGTAGACAACATCCACTGCCTTCCCTTCATCCACTTTCCTTGTAACCTCCTCGAAAAACTCTAATAGATTTGTTAAACATGACCTGCCACGCACAAAACCATGTGGACTCTCCCTAATAAGTCTCTGTCTATCTAAATACTTGTAGATCCTATCTCTTAGTACTCATTCCAATAATTTGCCTACTAACGATGTCAAATTTACCAGCCTATCATTTCCCAGATTACTTTTAGAGCTTTTTTTAAACAAAAAATATAGTTGGCCCATATGGGGATTGAACCCATGACCTTGGCGTTATCAGCAACAATTCAATCCCAATTAAACTGCAATTACCATTGCAATGTCATTATCATATTCTTGAAGTAAGTGATCTTTGGATAAAAATATGTTAAACAAAATTTCCAACAGTACTCTCAGAATTATTATGTGAGTTACATTGAGAAATTCCCTTCCTATGTTGATAGTTCTTATTTGGTGATTTGTTAAAAATATCTGTTACACTTTTAACATATGTGTCCAGAGAATTTTCTTATATCTTCAGCAATTGTACCTTTGTTTTGCAAATGTAAGGTCAAAGAAATGAACTCTTAATATGTTTGCAGAAAGGAAAAACTGGGTAGCAAGTGAGCAGAAAAATGAAGTGAGCATTGATGGGACCCGATGCAACTTCAGCCGAAGAAATGTGAGTTAATGATGCACAGTAAATGGCAGTTTACTGAAAAGCGAAGAGAAAAAGAAAGCCTTTGGAGCGTACATCCATATATTCCTGAACTTCCATCTGCAATAATCTGTGCAGAAGGTGTACTGGAAACCTTTCCTTATTGGTTGAAATGTAGAATATAAAGCAGTATAATCATGCACATTGTTAGAAACCCTACTTGGAAGACAGGAAGTCGTGTTACCCATTGATTTTATTCATCTATTTACTTACTTCCATGATGGTAACTGGCCTTTAAGGCCCAAGGAACCACATCACCCAATTAAACAGATGTGACTAATTAACCCCATCACTGGAATGTGGGAGCAATCGGGAACACCCAGAGGAAGCCATCATGGTTACAGAAAGAACATACAAACTCCTTACGGACATCGATGGAATTGAACCCAGATGTTACACCAACCTCTATGCTACCATACAACCCTGATCTACAGACCCACATACACACAAGTTCAGACCCGGATCCCGTCTCAACTGTGTGCGTCAGAGGAGCAAGCTTGGTCTGTTTAAATGTGGTGATTAGATTTCAAACACTTGTGTCAAGTGGCTCCTTGCTGCAGTGATTTTACTGTGGTATTACTTAACTCTTTGCTCTGTCTGCAGTTGTACCATCATTGGCTTGTCCTTACATTCATGTTTCACCCATCATCTACCTATAAGCCTACTGGCTCATCCTCACCTTTATCATATTGGTTCCTAACCCCCTGCCATATTAGTTTAAACCACTCCCAACAGCTCCAGCAAACCTGCACCCAAGGATGTTGATCCCCCTCAGATTCAAGTGCAACCTGTCATTTTTGAACAAGTGACACCTGCCCCAGAAGAGGTCCCAATGATCCAGAAATCTGAAATCCCTGCCCCCGCTCCAGTTCTTCAGCCACGCATTTATCAGCAACCTCATTCTATTCCCATCCTCACTGTCACAGGGCACAGACAGCAGTCCCGAGATTACTACCCTTGAGGTCCTGCTTCTCAGCTTCCATCCTATTTGCCTATATTCTGTTTTCTGGCCTCCTCCCTTTTTCTAACTATAGAAGCATAGAAACATAGAAAGCCTACAGCATAATGCAAGCCCTTTGGCCACAAAGCTGTGCCACACATGTCCTTACCATAGAATTCTCCTAGGGTTACCCATAGCCCTCGATTATTCTAAGCTCCATATACCTATCCAGAAGTATCTTAAACAATCCTATAGTATCCGCTTCCACGACTGTCGCCGGCATTCCATTCTACGCATTCCCACTCTCTGCATAAAAAACTTACCCTGACATCTCCTCTGTACCTGCTTTCAAGCCCCTTAAAACTGTGCCCTTTCATGTTAGACATTTCAGCCCTGGGAAAAAGCCTCTGACTATCCACAAGATCAATGCCTCTCATCATCTTATATACCTCTATCAGGTCACCTCTCATCCTTCGTCACTCCAAGGAGAAAAGGCCGAGTTCACTCAACCTACTCTCATAAGGCATGCTCCCCAATCCAGGCAACATCCTTGTAAGTCTCTTCTGCACCCTTTCTATGGCTTCCACATCCTTCCTCTAGTGAGGCGACCAGAACTGAGCACAGTACTCCAAGTGGGGTCTGACCAGGGTCCTTTATAGTTGCAACATTACCTCTCGGCTCCTAAATTCAATTCCATGATTGATGAAGGCCAATATGCTCTATGCCTTCTTAACCACAGAGTCAACCTGTGCGTCAGCTTTGAGTGTCCTATGGACTAGGACCCCAAGATCCCTCTGATGCTTCACACTTATCCAGATCCTTATCCAGATCATTTATAAAAATCATGAAGAGTGGGGGTCCCAGAACAGATCCCAGAGGCACACCACTGGTCACTGACCTCCATGCAGAATAGGACCTGTCTGCAACCATTCTTTGTCAATAAGCCTTGCATGGGGTACCTTATCAAATGCCTTGCTGAAATTCATATACACTACATCTATTGCTCTACTTTCATCAACACGTTTAGTAATATCCTCAAAAAATTCAATTAGTTTCATAAAGCACGACTTGCCTTTGACAAAGCCATGCTGACTATTCCTAATCATATTATACCTCTCCAAATGTTCATAAATCCTGCCTCTCAGGATCTTTTCCATCAACTTACCAACCAATGAAGTAAGACCCACTGGTCTATAATTTCCTGGGCTATCTCTACTCCCTTTCTTGAATAATGGGATAACATCTGCAACAATTGATGATGCAAAGATCATTGCCAGAGGCTCAGCAATCTCCACTGTTGCCTCCCACAGTAGCCTGGGGTACATCTCATCTGGTCCCGGTGACTTATCCAACTTGATGCTTTCCAAAAGCTCCAGCACTTGTTCTTTCTTAATATCTATATGCTCAAGCTTTTCAGCCTGCTGCAAGTCATCCCTACAATCGCCAAGATCCTTCTCTGTAGTGAATACTGAAGCAAAGTATTCATTTAGTATCAACTGTGTTGTTGATACCAATAGGTAACATGACTTCTCGCTAGTTACCCTCCCTTTTTTCAGGACATTATGGACGCATCCAGAAACAATGTGGACCCTGGCACCTGGGAGGCAAACTGCTATCTGTGTTTCTTTTTTTGCATCTACAGAATTGCCTGTCTGTCCCTCTGACAATAGAGTTCCCGATTACTGCTACCATCCTCTTCAGTTTCCTACCCTTCTGAGCCACAGAGCCAGACTCAGTACTAGAGGCGTGGCCACTGTTGCTTCCCCCAGATATGTCATCCCACCCCAGCAGCACTCAAAATGGAGTAGTTATTGTTGAGGGGGACATCTACAGAGGTGTTCCATACTGTCTGATGTTTTCCCTTCTTTGAGCTCTGTGGACCTGACTATAAGTAAATACTGAAACGTCTCCCTCTGTTCTTACTCTCTGCTGGATATGCTTCTGAGCCAGAGGTAGACTGGGAGTATTTGCCTGTGGCTAAAGAACTATAGACAAGTGGGAAGTTTTCAGCAGGTCAGGACCAACATGTTCCATAAAGACCAGAAGGAAAGGAGGGGTAGCAAGATTCGGGAACCATAAATGACAAATGTTATTGAGGGCTTGAAGAAGGAAAAGAAAGGAAGCATACAACAGGTAAGGGCAGAAAAATGAAGTGTGTATAAAATTGTGAAAGACAGAGATAGAATACAAATAGACAATAGGTGCAGAAGTAGACCATTTGGCCCCTCGAGTCTGCACCGCCATTCTGAGATCATGGCTGATCATTCACTATCAATACCCAGTCCCTGCCTTGTCCCCATATCCCTTGATTCCCCTATCCATCAGATATCTATCCAGCTCCTTCTTGAAAGCATCCAGAGAATTGGCCTCCACCGTCTTCCGAGGCAGTGCATTCCACACCTCCACAACTCTCTGGGAGAAGAAGCTCTTCCTCAAATCTGTTTTAAATAACCGACCTCTTATTCTCAATCCATGCCCTCTGGTACTGGACTCTCCCAACATCTGGAACATATTTCCTGCCTCAATCCTATCAAATCCTTTAATTATCTTAAACATTTCAATCAGATCCCCTCTCAATCTCCTCAATTCCAGTGTGTACAAGCCCAATCTCTCCAATCTCTCTGCGTAAGACAGCCCTGCCATCCCAGGAATCAAACTAATGAATCTACGCTGCACTTCCTCAATTGCCAGAATGTCCTTCCTTAAACCTGGAGACCAAAACTGTACGCAATATTCCAGGTGTGGTCTCACCAGGGCCCTGTACAAATGCAAAAGGACATCCTTGCACTTGTACTCAATTCCCCTTGTAACAAAGTCCAACATTCCATTTGCCCTCTTCACTGCCTGTTGCACTTGCTCATTCACCTTCATTGACTGATCAACTAGGACTCCTAGGTCTCTTTGCATTTCTCCCTTACCTAACTCTACACCATTCAGACAATACTCTGCCCTCTTGTTCCTGCTTCCAAAGTGGATAACTTCACATTTATTCACATTGAATGACATCTGCCAAGTATCTGCCCACTCACCCAGCCTATCCAAGTCTCCCTGTATTCTCCTAACGTCCTCTTTGCATGTCACACTGCCACCCAGTTTAGTATCATCAGCAAACTTGCTGATATAGTTTTCAATGCCCTCATCTAAATCGTTGACATAAATCGTAAAGAGCTGTGGTCCCAATACAGAGCCCTGTGGTACCCCACTAGTCACCTCCAGCCAGTCCGAGAAACACCCATTCACTGCTACCCTTTGCTTTCTATCTGCCAACCAGTTTTCTATCCATGTTGAAACCCTGCCCCCAATGCCATGAGCTCTGATTTTACTCACCAATCTCCTATGTGGCACCTTATCGAATGCCTTCTGAAAATCTAGGTACACAACATCCACTGGCTTACCCTCATCTAACATCCTTGATACACCCTCAAAAAACTCCAACAGATTAGTCAAGCATGATTTGCCCTTGGTAAATCCATGCTGGCTTGGTCTAATCCTATTACTGCCATCAAGATGTGCCACTATTTCGTCCTTAATAATGGACTCAAGCATCTTCCCCACGACTGATGTTCCGTTTTCTCCTTCCCTCCCTTCTTGAAAAGTGGGATAACATTAGCCACTCTCCAATCTTCAGGAACTGATCCTGAATCTAAGGAACATTGGAAAATGATTACCTATGCATCTGCAATTTCCTGAGCCACCTCTTTTAGAACCCTCGGATGCAGACCATCTGGACCCGGGGACTTATTAGCCTTCAGTCCTACCAGTCTACTCATCACAGTTTCTTTCCTAATGTCAATCTGTCTCAATTCCTCTGATATCTTATGACCCTGGCCCATCCATACAACTGGGAGATTGCTTGTGTCCTCCCTGGTGAAGACAGATCTAAAGTACGCATTAAATTCTGTTGCCATTTCCCTGTTTCCCATAACAATTTCTCCCAATTCATTCTTCAAGGGGCCAACATTGTTCTTAACTATCTTCTTTCTCTTCACTTAGCTAAAAAAGCTTTTGCTATCCCCTTTTATATTCCTGGCTAGACTGAGCTCATACCTGATTTTTTCTCTCCGTATTGCTTTTTTAGTTAAGATCTGCTGTTCCTTAAAACTTTCCCAATCATCTGTATTCCCACTCATCTTAGCACTGTCATACTTCTTTTTCTTTAATGCTATACAATCTCTGACTTCCTTTGTCAACCACTGTGGCCCCTTCCCCCTCTTTGAACCCTTTCTTCTCATTGGAATGAACTGCTTTTGCATCTTTTGTATTATCCCCAAGAACATCTGCCACTGCTGATCCACTGTCTTTCCTGCCAGGGCATCCGCCCATTTAACTTTGGCCAGCTCTTCCCTCATGGCTCCGTAGTCTCCTTTATTTAATTGCAACACTGACACCTCTGATCTGCCCTTATCCCTCTCAAATTGTAGATAAAAACTTATCATGTTATGATCACTACTTCCTAATGGCTCCTTTACTTCAAGATCACTTATCAATTCCTGTGCATTACACATCACCAAGTCCAAAATAGCCTCGTTCCTGGTTGGCTCAAGCACAAGCTGTTCCAAAAATACATCCCTTAGACACTCCACAAACTCCCTATCCTGGGGTCCAGCACCTACCTGATTCTCCCAGTCCACCTGCATGTTGAAATCTCCCATAACGACTGCATTACCTTTAGCACATGCCAATGTTAACTCCCTAATCAACTTGTACCCAATATCCACGCTACTGTTTGGGGGCCTGTACACAACACCCATTAGGGTCTTTTTACCCTTACTGTTCCTCAGCTCAATCCACACAGACTCTACTTCCCCTGTTCCCAAGTCACCTCTTGCTAAGGACTGAATCTCATTCCTCACCAACAGGGCCACCCCACCCCCTCTTCCCATATTTCTGTCTCTACGATAGCACGTATACCCTGGTACACTCAATTCCCAGGCCTGATCCCCTTGCAGCCATGTCTCCATGACATAACATAAGGGTGAGAAAGGGAAAGTTTGAGCAACATGTGTGTGATAAGTTTTTCATAGAGAGAGGTAAGTGCCTGGCGGTGGAAGCAGATGTGGTAATCAACACAGGAACATGAAGAGAATTGAAGGATATGGACCATTTGCAGTCAGATGGAATTAGTTTAAAATGGCACTATGGTCAGTGCAAATATAGTGAGCTGAAGGGCCTGTATTCTGAGAACATATAGGTGAGTATTTAAGAAAGGTATTTGCAGGGTGGAAGGACTAAGGAGAATCCAAAGTTATTCTGTAAATATATTAGTAATGAAAGGATGTGCTGTCATTGGAGAGAGTCCAGAGGAGGTTCACGAGGATGCTTCCAAGAATGAAAGGGTTAACATTTGAGGTGCATTTGGCAGCTTTGGGCCTGTACGCACTGGAATTTGGAAGAATGCATGGGGATCTCATGAAAACCTACCGAATGTTGAAAGGACTAGACAGGGTGGATGTGCAGGGGACGTTTCCTCTGGTGGGGGTATCCAGAACTAGAGGGCACAGCCTCAAAATAGAAGTGCAACTTTTTAGAACAGAGTTAAGGAGGATTTTTTAAGCCAGAGGGTAGTGAATGTGTGGCATGCTCTGCCACAGATTGTAGTGGAGGCCGTCCATGGGTATATTTATAGCAAAAGTTAATAATGTCCTGATTGGTCAGGGCATCAAATGATATGGTAAGAAGGCAGATGAATGAGATTGAGTGGGATCCGGGATCAGTTATGATGAAATGTCAGAGCAGATTTGATGGGCTGAATGGCCTAATTCTGCTCCTATGTCTTATAGTCTTATGGAGAGGATAGCTTGGGAAAGCTTGGTTCTTACTAGGGACCAAAGGTGCATTACACATTGTGCCAAGTTATGTGGCCATGTCTTAATGAAATCTTGTCTGTAATCTCTTAGGAAAGAATTTGAAGTATAAAGTGTTTAGGGAGTGAGTATGTTATTATTTAGGAAAGTGGAGGTATTCATGTCTTGCAATGCATAAGCATAGAGAAATTTACCCCAGAATGCCACCACAACAAAGGAGGAATTTAATTGGGTATTCTTACACAGGCAAGGGGCCAGATTACTTGATGCTAACTGATGTCGGTGCTTTATTTGAGAACCACATCACAGATAAGCCTGTTAGCTACAGGTCAACAAGCTTTAGAACAGTATTAGAAATTGTCAGAAGAAATTCTCAGGGATAAGATCAATGTGCATTTGGATAGGTAATAACTAAAAAGTGTGTGTGTAGAGGGGCGTCTTGTCTCAATAATTTGAGTTGTTTGAGGGTGAAAGAAGAGGGATCCGTGAAGGCAAGGCGATGCATATTGCCGATACAGGTTTTACCACAGTCCTGTATGGCAGCCAGGCTCATGGGAAACTAACTCATTCGATTGAAAATTGCCTTGGTGATCGGAGGCAGAATGTAGAGATGATTGGCTGTTTTTTTTTCTAATTGGAAATCTGTGAGAAGTTAAGCAATGTAAAGATCAGAGATGGAACTTCGCCATTTGTGTTATATATTAATTGCTTGGCAATGTCTCACATTCTCTCTAATCAGGACTCATATATTGGTTAAGGAAACTTTCCTCAACATATTTGACAAACCCTATCAGTACTTTTTGGGAGTGCCAGTCAATATGTGCAAAGTTCAAATCACCTGATAGCACAAACGTTTTTCAAATGACTGTCTTCTATCTCTTTACAAACTTGCTCCTATAAATCCTACTGACTTTTGGGTGATCTATAATATGAAGACACCAGAGCATACTGGATAAGATGTGAAAGAATAGGACCTATCAAGTGTGGCAGTGGGAAAGGGTGTATAGAACTGGAGGAAATAGCGGTATTTACTATGGAAAAGCATCTTGTTGATTGTAGTGATGACTTGCAGCAGACTGAAAAGCTTGACCATGTAGATATTAAGAAAGAGGATGTGCTGGAGCTTTTGGAAAGCATCAAGTTCTGCAGCTTAGGTGTGTTTATTTTCCTGTAACTCCTGTCAATCAACCCCTCAGCCTGATTTGATCAGATTTGAAGTTCAGCTCATTCCAGCTCTGGTTCCCTAAGGCAGTCTGTAAAAAGCTGCAGTTGGATGCAATTTTTGTAGGTGTAGTCATCAGCAGTCGTAGCTGCTCTTCCATGTCACTCAAGAGGACCATTCCATATGCTGCCTGGAACTCTCACTGCTCGAATTGTAGATTTAAAAAGATAAGAAAGAAAGAAAGAAAGAAAGAAAGAAAGAAAGAAAGAAAGAAAGAAAGAAAGAAAGAAAGAAAGAAAGAAAGAAAGAAAGAAAGAAAGAAAGAAGCTTCCCTTTGTCCCCGTCTCCCATCGCAAAAGCCTAAAACTCCCCCAATCTAACCCTGAACACTCCCACAGTGGCTGCACTCTCTGAACCTAACCTTGTTTACTGGCCCATGACATTACCTAATTGCCCAGTGATCTCAAGCCTGCCAAATGTCCCAGCAGCCCTGCTCACTTTTTAATATTGCACTCACTTTCTCTCACTCACCACAAGCAAAATCACGCCTACCAATTATACAAATATAGTGACATTCCAGTTTTCCATAAGGTTTTACATCAAAGTTGCAAGTAAAATGGATTGTCATTTTTTGTAGTAAAATGCATTATACCAGACTGATAAATGATAAGATGTTTAGTGACATGGAACATCGCAGTGCACGATATTACATCTTGCAGTACAAATTTAACAAATAGGACCAATCAAGTGTGACAGTGGAGAAGTATGTATGGAATCAGAGGAGATAGCAGAGGTACTTAATGAATACTTTGCTTCAGTATTCACTACAGAAAAGGATCTTGGCTATTGTAGGGATGACTTACAGCAGACTGAAAAGCCTGAGCATGATATTAAGAAAGACAGTGTGCTGGAGCTTTTGGAAAGCATCAAGTTGGATAAATCACCAGGACTGGACAAGATAAACTCTAGGCTACTGTGGGAGGCGAGGGAGGAGATTGCTGAGCCTCTGGCGATGATCTTTGCATTATCAATGGGGACGGGGTGTGTTGCAGATATTATTCCTTCATTCAAGAAAGGGAGTAGGGATAGCCCAGGAAATTATAGACAGTGAGATTTACTTCAGTGGTTGGTATGTTGATGGAGAAGATCCTGAGAGGCAGGATTTATGAATAATTAGAGAGGCATAATATGATTAGGAATAGTCAGCATGGCTTTGTCAAAGGCAGGTCATGCCTTACGAAACTAATTGAATTTTTTGAAGATATGACTAAGCATATTGATGAAGGTGAGGTAGTAGATGTAGTGTATCTGGATTTCAGCAAGTCATTTGATAAGGTACCCCATGCAAGGCTTATTGAGAAAGTAAGGAGGCATAGGATCCAAAGGGACCTTGCTTTGTGGAACCAGAATTGGCTTGCCACAGAAGGCAAAGAGTGGTTGTAGATAGGATATATTCTGCATGGAGGTTAGTGATCAGTGGTGTGTCTCATGAATCTGTTCTGAGATCTCTCCTCTTCGTGATTTTTATAAATGACCTGGATGAAGAAGTCAAACATGAGGAAATCTGCAGATGCTGGAAATTCAAGCAACACAAACAAAATGCTGGTGGAATGCAGCAGGCCAGGCAGCATCTATAGGGAGAAGCACTTTCAACTTTAATTCCATGTCCCATTCCCATTCTGATATGTCTATCCATGGCCTCCTCTACTGTCAAGATCTCCCAGTGGCCACACATTTTAATTCCACGTCCCAATCCCATTTTAATATGTCTATCCATGGCCTCCTCTACTGTCAAGATCTCCCAGTGGCCACACATTTTAATTCCATGTCCCATTCCCATTCTGATATGTCTATCCATGGCCTCCTCTACTGTCAAGATCTCCCAATGGCCACACATTTTAATTCCATGTCCCATTCCCATTCTGATATGTCTATCCATGGCCTCCTCTACTGTCAAGATCTCCCAGTGGCCACACATTTTAATTCCACGTCTCATTCCCATTCTGATATGTCTATCCATAGCCTCAAGATGAAGCCACACTCAGGTTGGAGGAACAATGCTTTATATTCCATCTGGGTAGCCTCCAACCTGATGGCATGAACATTGATTTCTCTAACTTCTGTCAATGCCCCTCCTCCCCTTCTTAACCCTTCCCTGATTTATTTATTTCCCCCCTCCTTTTTTTCTCACTCTGTCCATCACTCTTTGCCTGTTCTCCATCTCTCTCTGGTGCTACCCTCCCCCTTTCTTTCTCCCTAGGCCTCCCAACTCATGATCATTTCCCTTCTCCAGCTCTGTATCCCTTTTGCCAATCACCTTTCCAGCTCTTAGCTTCATCCCTCCCTCTCCTGTTTTCTCCTATCATTTTGGATTTCCACCATCCCCCTCCTACTTTCAAATCTCTTATTATCTTTCCTTTCGGTTAGTCCTGACGAAGGGTCTCAGCCTGAAACGTCGACAGTGCTTCTCCCTATAGATGCTGCTTGGCCTGCTGTGTTCCACCAGCATTTTGTGTGTGTTGGATGAAGAAGTGGAGGGAAGGGTTAGTAAATTTGCTGATGACACTAATGTTGGAGCTGTTGTGGACAGTGTGGAGGGCTGTCAGAGGTTACAGTGGGACATTGATAGGATGCAAAACTGGGCTGAGATGTGACAGATGGAGTTCAACTATATAAGTGTGAAGTGGTTAATTTTGGTAGGTCAAATATGATGGCAGAATATAGTATTAATGGTAAGACTCTTGGCAGTTTGGAGGTTCAGAAGGATCTTGGGGTCTGAGTCCATGGGACACTCAAAGCTGCTGCACAGGTTGACTCTGTTGTTAAGAAGGCGTACGGTGCATTAGCCTTCAACAATCGTGGGATTGAATTTAAGAGCTGAGAGGTAATGTTACAGCTATTTAAGACCCTGGTTTGACCTCACTTGGTTGCCTCACTACAGGAAGGATGTGAAAACCATAGAAAGGGTTCAGAGGAGATTTACAAGGATGTTCCCTGGATTGGGGAGCATGTCTTATGAGAATAGGTTGAGTGAACTCGGTCTTTCCTCCTTGGTGTGATGGAGGATGAGAGGTGACCTGATAGAGGTGTACAAGATGATGAGAGGTATTGATCGTTTGGATAGTCAGAGGCTTTTTCCCAGGGCTGAAATGGCTAACATGAGAGGGCACAGTTTTAAGGTGCAGAGGAGATGTGAGGGGTATGTTTTTTATGCTCAGAGTGGTGAATGCGTGGAATGGGCTGCCGGCGATGGTGGTGGTAGTTGATAGGGATTTTTAAGAGACTCCTAGACAGGTACATACAGCTCAGAAAAATAAAGGGCTATGGATAACCATAGGTAATTTCTAAGTTAAGTTCAGCACAGCTTATTGGGCTAAAGGGCTTGTATTATACTGTAGGATTTCTATGTTTCTAAATTGAAATTTAGTACATTTTTTAAAACTTATTTTTGTAATGTGGTCTGCCTGGACCCTCATTACTGGCTATTTTGTAATTGCCACAATTCTCAGAAACAGTTTATAGTCAACCATAGTAGTGTGGAAGTTGAATAATTTCCAGTTAAAGATTCTGTAGGAGATTCTCCTAAATTTTAGGATCAGCAAGATCTCCACGGCAATTGGATTACTTCTATTTCCAATTTTAAAAAAAAAATGAACTTAAAATTTCAAATTCTTCCAGAGAGTTTGTACCTCAGCATTTTCAGGTTATTAGTCTAAGACCTGTAAGTCTCTCGTTCAGGAGTCTAACCAGTGCACTGACTGACACATACTACTGTTTGTATAGTATTGATTGCACCAAATTGGTTGCTTGAAGCAGTCAATATAACAAATTGGACAAAACTTTTAGAAATAATATCTAAACCGCAGCTTCAGTACGTAAATTAAAAGAAATTCTTAAACTGCCTGTTGTCAACCTTTCTAATTAAAATGCACTTTCTTCTCAACTTCAGAAACTTAACTGGCATTAAACATTTTTTATTCATTGTTAACAAATAGTCATGCAGGCAGAAATCTGGACCATTGTTTCAAGTTCAGAGATCGAAGTAAATTTATTTTCAAAATACATATATGTCACCACATGCAATCCTAAGATATATTTTCTTGCGGACATACTCAATAAATCCAACAACTTTAATAGAATCAATGAAAGACCAGACCAAAACAGCAGACAACCAATGTGCAAAAGCAAAAAGAAATAATAATATAGAATTAATAATAGTAAATGAATGAATGAGTAATAAATATCGAGAACATGAGGTGAAGAGAGCTTGAAAGTGAGTCCTTTGGTTATGGCAACATTTAGAGATGAAGCCAGAAGAGCTGAATAAAGTTACCCCTTCTGGTTCAAGTGCCTGATGGCTGAGGGGAAATAACCATTCCTGAACCTGGTGGTGGGGTCCTGAGGCTCCTTCACCATCTTCCTGATGGCAGAGCAAGAAGAGAGCATGACCTTGGTAATAAGAATCCCTGATGTTGGATGCTGTTTTCCTGTGACAACGATCTGTGAAGATGTGCTCATTGGAGGGGAGGGCTTTACCAATGATGGACTAGGCCATAGCCATTACTTTTTATAAAATTTTCTATTCAAGACCATTGGTATTTCAATACCAGGTGCAGATTCAACCTGTTATTATAGGCTCCACCACACATCTATAGAAGTTTGTCAAAGTTTTAGATGTCACGATGAACCTTCGCAAACTTTGAAGTTCAAAGTACATTTATTTTCGTATCTATACTATGTACAACCTTAATCATCTCCACACAGAGAAACACAACACAACCTATTAAAAAAAGGCTATCAAACACTCAATATCCAGAAAAAAAACAAATGATGCAAACAATATAAATGAGTAAGTAACATTCTGAACTGATGTTCACAAAAGCTGGTCCACAGCAAAGAATCCAGTCATCACTGAAAATGATTGAGAGCCCTTTAGTTGCAGGCCCCAGACACAGTTCAGTGCAGAGATGAGTTGTTGTTGTTGTTCGTCCTTTGGAGTTGAAGACGACCATGACTTCTGTCAGGTGGAGGGTTTGTGACTGTGGGTCCGGAGGTGACTGGTGAGGCCAATCCGGGCCCTGAAAGCTCGCCCACATGTGGGACACGTGAGGGTAGGTGCTGCAGTGGAAGTGGAGGTAGCTCGAGCCTTGCGTGTGGCGCGTTTCCTCTGAGCCTCTGCAGTGCGTCTGATTTCTGTTGCCTACGCTCCTTTAGTGGTCCTGCTCCACCAGGTTGGGTGGTCCAGAGCAACCGATTCCCAGCTACTGGGATTGATGTTGAGGTCTTTGAGGGACACTTTGAGGCAGTCTTTGAAACATTTCTTCTGCCCTCCAACTGAGTGCTTGCCCTGGCTCAGCTCTCCATACAGCAGCTGTTTTGGTAGTCGACTGCCAGACATCCTGACGACATGGCCAGCCCATCTGGCTTGGGCTTTCTGAAGGAGGGTGTAGATGCTGTGGGTGCTAGCCCGCTCCAGGACCTCCGTGTCTGGGACTTTGATTGTAAGTCCAAAGTTGTCACAGGTTCATGAGAGGCAGTCCATTTCTCATTGCATCTTCTGCTCTGTGCTGGCATTGAGGGTGCAATCATCAGTGAATAAGAGGTCTCTGATGACGGTCTCCTTTACCTTTGTAACAGCCTGTAATCGCTGGAGGTTAAATAGCCCACCGCCAGTCCTGTATCTGATGTGTATATTATCCTGACAATCACGGAAGGCATCATTCAGCATAGCAGAGAAGACCATGCTAAAGAGTGTAGGGGTGAGAACGCATCCTTGCTTCACACCGTTCATCACTGGGAAGGCTTCTGACTCGTCACTATCATCCAAAACTTTCACCATCATGCCATCGTGGAACTGCCGAACAATCCTGATGAACCTGCTAAGGCAGCCAAACTTCTCCATTATCTTCCATAAGCCATCCCTGCTGACCATATCAAATGCCTTGGTCAGATTGACAAAGGTCATAAAGAGGTCGCTGTGCTGCTCTTGACATTTTTTCAGAGATGAGTAAACCTCATGCAGTAGTGAGCTGAACTGGTCCATCCCTCATCTCTGGCCCTGACATCTTGACCTTTTCAATATGGCCTGGCTCTTAGATCAACCAAACTTCGGATCATTCCTTGCTCCCTAGTGTTTTGACATGCTCTCAGGCCTGGGCCCACATCTGACCTTTCCAGTTCAGCCCAGCGCTTAAATCAATCAAACCTCAGGTAAGTTTTTTCTCTCACGCCTAGGCCCCACGGCTTCAACTCCACCTTACCTTCGCTCACCTGGCCTCATTTCTGCTGCATTAAATCTCCTCCAAGTCTGCTCCAGTAATGGCCAAACACTGGCTCATTCTCCACTCATGAGTCTAGGCTCTGCCACTTCGATTCAGCCCATACATGCAATCCGAACTATCTTACACCTTCGAGACTTCAGTTCACACTACAAAAATGCCAGGTCATGTTGGCAGTTCAAAAGCTCAAATTCTGAAAGGATTGCAGTGAATGTATCTGCAAAGAAGTGTATTAATGAAGTAATTTCTAGTTTTGTTTGATCTCTTTGCTTCACCAGTGCCATTTTGGACTGGAATCTGAAGGAGGTAAAGGTACTGATGTGCTTTCTTTCTAATTGCACTTACATGCTGGGCCCAGAACTGGTCCTTTGAAATGATAGCACCAAAGAATTTAAAGGTGCTGACCCTCTCCACCTCTGATTCCCCAATGAGGACCTTCAGTGCCCTTCTCCTGAAGTCAATATTCAGCTCTTTAGTCTTACTGACATTGAGTAAGAGGTCTTTGTTGTGGCACCACTCAGCCAGATTATCAGTCTCTTTCCTACATCCAGAGGCTTGATGAGTTCAGATTTCATATTTACTATAAAGAAAACTTGAATTCAAATAAATATTAATAAGCTGGAATTACCAGAATGTAATAAAAACCTGTAGAATTCAAAGTCAAAGTCAAATTCAAACAGATTTATTTTCAAAGTACATATACGTCACCATATTCTATTTTGAGATTTATTTTCTTGCAGGCATTTACAGGAAAATAAAGAAATACAATAGAATTTATGAAAAACAATACATTAACAAAGAGTGAAAAACTGCAAAAGAAGACAATTTTTTCAGATAAATCATACTGAGAAGATGAGTTGCAGACTCAGTAGTTGTGGGCTCAGCCCAGAGGGTGTTGAGTGGTTATCCATGCTGGTTCAGAAGCCTGATGGTTGTCAGGTAATAACGGTTCCTGAATCTGGTGGTGTGGACTAAAGTTCCTGCACCTCCTGCCTCCCATAATAGAAGTTTCTTGGACTCTACACTGAGAGATTTGGAGTCACATGTAGTCCAGGGGATTTCTTGTGACTGTTAACACCAAGTTCAGGAGATTTCACTGATCTTTCACTTGAGTAGAGATATAGCTGGATATCGCCATTAAACACAGCAGTTGCAACAACATCCTCATCCCAGGTTCAAATGAAGAAAGAAGTTAATTTCCATCTGCTGCTCTTTCTGTTCCTTGCCCTTTACAAATAAGTTTCAGTGAGAGAAAAACAAAAGCCATTCATACTGGCGTGAAATCAATAGCAGTGATGGTAATGTGCGGGGATCTATGACTTACTGCCGCTGGATGGTATTCAACAATCCAAAAACATGACAGTGATAGTGACAGCAGGTAAAATGAAGCAATCTCTAAAATTTCATGCTTTTGACCTTTGAATGAAAACCAATGTATTTTTTTATATGGACTGAAATCAATAAAAAGTGAATTAGGATTTGCTTTTTAATCTCTGTTTCTAGCTTCAGCAAGTAAACTAGACTTGTTGAATCTAGAAACAGAGATGCAAAATTTACTCTAGTTATAACATGGTTGTTAGATGATCAAGAAATGCCAATGAAATTAACATCTGCAGTTTGGTTATCATTACAAAGATCTTTACTTTGACTGACCAGTGACTTGTTTACCTTTTCTGCTTTGTTTTATAGGAATTCCATTACAAATACAGAGCTAATAAAGCAATCAAACTCTCTGGAGCACGTGAGAACAAATGTAAATTTATTAACAGGTTGTGCACCTGCCAATCAGGCATTATTTAAGGGTATGACTACACATTTAATCCAGAGTTTAGATTAAAGCCTTGTGTCTGATGGATAATTAATGTTTTCCCCTTTTCCTATCCAACTTTAAGAATATAAGGGGATCATTTATTATTAAACATTTAATTATACTGAAGTCCCAGATGACACTCAGTCCACCAGTAAGAGATAATTCATCTGCCAAACATCGGAGGTGGAAAAACTTATCAGAATCAAAGAGATGATAAAGTTGAAACATAAATTAATTTTAAATGTGCTAAAACTAAAATGAATGAGCTAACTAAGAGAAAGGAAAAGCCTGAAATGCTGAAGACTGGGTTCATGTCAGAAAAGTAGACAGTGAACTTTTAAAAAGGTCACTCATAGAGCACATAGGATTCATTCGTGGAATACATGAAGTGATACATATAAAGTATGGTGTTTATTTTGCAATACAGTATTTTTGTATAATCTAATCTTAATAAAAATAAGTAAAGTAGATTTTTCACAAGGGCCCTTTGCAATAAATAATAGTTCTCTTCCAGAATTCACTTAATAAGGGAGAGTCAAATTGCAGAGAATATCAGCACATTGAAGAACAATTTTCAAATACGGGGATCTTAGATATTCAAATATCTCTGGTAAAATGGGTGAACTATTAAGTAAGCAATGTTACATTACATTAGACAGTACAGCAATAAAAATATTACAACTTATGCATATCAGATTCAAATTATTCTAAAAGGATATAGAAATTGTGGAAGAAAAAGGAATGATTGCATAGCAAACAAGACATTTAATGAATAAGGAAACAGATTTTTTCCAGCCCAACAACCCCTCATTTAACCCTAGCCTAATCGCAAGACAATTTACAGTGACCAATTAACACACCTACTGTGACATTATTGGACTGTGGGAGGGAACTGGAGCACCTGGAGAAAACCCATGTGGATATAGAACCATGGAACATTACAGCACAGAAACAGGCTTTTTGGCCCTTCTTGGCTGTGCTGAATTATTTTTCTACCTAGTCCCACTGACCTGCACCTGGCCCATATCTCTCCATTCACCTCTCATCCATGTACCTGTCCAAGTTTTTCTTAAATGTTAAAAGTGAGCCCACATTGACCACTTGATCTGGCAGCTCATTCCGCACTCCCACCACTCTGTGTGAAGAAGCCCCCCCTAATGTTCCCTTTAAACTTTTCCCCCTTCACCCTTAACCCATGACCTCTGGTTTTTCTCCCCTAGCCTCAGTGGAAAAAGCATTCACTTACTCTATCTATACCCATCATAATTTTATATGCCTCTATCAAATCTTCCCTCATTCTTCTACACTCCAGGGAATAAAGTCCTAACATATTCAACCTTTCTCTGTAACTCAGTTTCTCAAGTCCCGGCAACATCCTTGTTGCACTCTTTCAACCTTATTAATATCCTTCCTGTAATTCGGTGACCAAAACTGCACATAATACTCCAAACTTGGCCTCACCAATGCCTTATACAACCTCACCATAACATTCCATATGGGGGGAAGGTACCAACAGCACAGGGATTGAACTCTGAATTCCAACGCTCTGAGCTGTAATAACATCCCACTAACTGCTACACTGCCCACAATTCCCAATCACGTTTCCATTCTCTTGGAAGCCTATTCATTTTTATTTATTTATATTGCACTAAACATCCTGCACAATTTTCTTCATAAACCTTCAGGAGTAACCTTGCAACTCTACAAATCTCTGGTGAGACCGCACTTAGAGTATTGTGTTCAGTTCTGGTCACCTCATTATAGGAAGGATGTGGAAGCTATGGAGAGGGTGCAGAGGAGATTTACCAGGATGTTGCCTGGTTTGGAGAACAAGTCATATGAAGTAAGGTTAGCAGAGCTGGGACTTCTCTCTTTGGAGTGTAGAAGAATGAGAGGGAACTTGATAGAGGTCTACAAGATTATGAGAGACATAGATAGGGTGGATAGTCAGTACCAGTTTCCCAGGGCACCAATAGCAAACACCAGAGGGCATATGTACAAAATTATGGGAGGGAAGTTTAGGGGAGACATCAGGGGTAAGTTTTTTACACAGAGGGTTGCAAGTGCCCAGAATGACTTGCCAGGGATGGTGGTGGAGGCTAAAACATTAGGGGTTAAATACCTCTTGGACAGACATATGGATGAAAAAAAAATAGAGGGTTATGGGGTAGTGTGGGTTTAGTACTTTTTCAAAGGATTATATAGGTCAGCACAACATGGAGGGCTGAAGGGCCTGTACTGTGCTGTAGTGTACTATTGTTTAAGTACTTCAGTTTATTTATTACTTCAAAAGAGAAAAACATAAAAATATTCCAGAAAATTGTTGTGTTGATTCAACATTTCCTTCCATATCGTTTGGGAAATGATCAAATCAGAGTCATACAGCACAGAAACAGACCAGTCAGCCCACCACATCCATACAGACCTGCACTTATCCTAACTGCCCGCATCATGACTATATCCTTCCGTAGCAAGGTAACTTAAGTGTTTGTCTAAATGTCCCCTAAAGATGGTCAGAATCAGAATCAAGTTTACTTTCACCAGGCATGTGATGTGAAATTTGTTAACTTAGCAGCTGCAGTTCAATGCAATACATAATATAGGAGAGAAATAAATAAGTAAAATTTAAAAATAAATAAATAGATTACAGTATAGGTATGTCGAATAGATTAAAAATGTGCAAAAAACAGAAATACTGTATATTTTAAAAAGTGAGTTATTGTCCAAGGCATGAATGTCCATTTAGGAATCAGATGGCAGAGGGGAAGCTGTTCCTGAATCGCTGAGTGTGTGTCTTCAGGCTTCTGTATCTCCTACCTGAGGGTAACAGTGAGAAAATGGCATGCCCTGGGTGCTGGAGGTCCTTAATAATAGATGCTGACTTTCTGAGACACCGCTCCCTTGAAGATGTCCTGGGTACTTTGTAGGCTAGTGCCCAAGATGGAGCCGACTAAATTTACAACCCTCTGCAGCTTCTCTCTGTCCTGTGCAGTAGACCCCCCCCCACCCCTCCACAAGATAGTGATGCAGCCTATCAGAATGCTCTTCACGGTGCATCTATAGAAGTTTTTGAGTGTATTTGTTGACATGTCAAATCTCTTCAAACTCCTAATGAAGTATAGTCACTGTCTTGCCTTCTTTATAACTGCAACAATATGTTGGGACCAGGTTAGAGCCTCAGAGATCTTGACACCTAAGAACTTGAATCTCTTCATTCTCTCCACTTCTGATCCCTCTATGAGGATTGGTATGTGTTCCTTCATCTTGCCCTTCTAAAGTCCACAATCAGCTCTTTTGTCTTACTGACATTGAATGCCAGGTTCATTGCTGCGGCACCACTCCACTAGTTGGCATATCTCGCTCCTGTGCACCCTCTCGTCATCACTTGAGATTCTACCAACAATGGTTGTATCATCAGATGGTATATGAGTTATGCCTAGCCACACAGTCATGTGTATACAGAGAGTAGAGCAGTGGGCTAAGCACATACCCCTGAGGTGCACCAGTGTTGATCGTCAGCAAGGAGGATATGTTACTCTGGTCTTCCGGTTCGGAAGTCAAGGATCCAATTGCAGAGAGAGGTACAGAGGCCCAGGCTCTGCAACTTCTCAATCACGATAGTGGGAATGATGGTACAAAAAGCTGAGCTATAGTCGATGAACAGCATCCTGACGTAGGTGTTTGTGTTGTCCAGTTGGTCTAAAGTGGAGAGCCTTTGAGATTGTGTCTGCTGTTGACCTACTGTGGTGATAGGCAAATTGCAATGGCTGCAGATCCTTGCTGAGGCAGGAGAGCGTTGGATTAGGGTGTAGAATCATTGTTTTTCTTGTAGCTTATCTTTCCCGTGCTTGCTTCTAATGTTTATATACACACCAATATATGTGTAATTTTCAGTAATTGTAGTACAGCTGATTTTGTATCTCTACTTATTTATTTATTCAGAGAAATGGTACAGAACAGGCTCTTCTGGCCCAATGAGCTGCATCATCCAGCAGCCCACCTACTTAACCCCAGCCTAATCACAGGACAATTTACAGTGACCAATTAACTGCTATGTCTTTGCACTGCGGGAGCTAACAGGAGCACTTGAAATAAACCCACTCACTCACGCTTGGGAAGGCTGTACTAACTACTTACAGACAGCAGAGGCATTGAACTATGAAATCTGACACCCTGTTGTGCTATCTGCAACAATTTTTTGGAAGCTTCCTGAATTTTCTGTGGTAGGTGATGTACCACTTGAATCAGGTTATTTCATAGGTTTTATTTTATGACTGGAATCTGCTTTATCTCTAGTGTGAGTACCAGATGACCATGATCTTGCCTTTCTTAGTTTGTTCTTTGTATTTGTAGCACTAAATAATTTGGCTGTAACCTCCAAGTTTTATACCTCATTCTTGACTTTTGAAGAATTTTCCTATGTCTTATGTCTTATATATGTTTTAATCTCATCATGGGGAGAAGGCAGGGGCATGGGGTTGAGACGGATAATAAATCGGCAGAGCACACTCTATGACCAAAGGGCCTAATTTTGCTCCTAAATCTTATGGAATCTCGGATCAAGATCACCAGATCCAATATTAACAATAAGATCTGATTGAACCACCTTCTCTGGTAGTGAGTTCCAACTGTTAATCACTCTTTGTGTTAAAACTGACCCCTCAGATTACCGTTAAAGCTCCTTCTTGTCACCTTAAGCCTCTTGGTTTGGATACTTCCATCATTGAAACATGATTTTGAATGTCTATCCAGTGAATGTTTCTCAGGTGCTGATTGTCTTCAAAGCTTCATATCCTGTGGGAAGATTCTAATTTTAACAAGATAGCATGGTAGTGTAATGGTTAGCACAATGCAATCACAGCTCTGGGTGTTCAGGAGTTTGGAGTTCAATTCCGGTGCACTTCAGTAAGGATCCTCAGTACGTTCTCCCCGTGGATTGTGTGAGCATTATCTGGGTCCTCTAGTTTCCATCCACAACATAAGGATGTATTGGGTAGGTTAATTGATCATTGTGAATCATGCTGTGATTAGATTAGGGTTAGTCGGTTTTGTTAGGGGTTTCTGGGGCAGTGTGACTCAAAGGGCCAGCAGGGGCCTTCATCATGCTGTTTTGTTAACTTAAACAAATGAATAATAAAACTCCATTTTCAATGTTCATGTTGTAAACTCAATCTATTTGGAATGTCTTTGGGAAATCATTTTATTAATTCACCTGAATCTTCTAATGCCAATTAATCAATAAATAACTGGCCCTATTAATACTAGCACTAGACAGACTAGGTCGGGGGTCGGCAACCCACGGCTCCGGAGCCACATGTGGCTCTTTTACGTCTGTGCTGCGGCTCCCTGTTGCTTTGGGAAATAATTGGTTGTGGCGACCCTTTTCCTGGCACATCCGAACCGACTCACAATTAGATAGCCTACGGGGGTTTGCGAGCACAGAGCTTTGGAGCCTCTGCGCCATGGGGGGGGGGGCAGGTTGAGGGAGGCTTAAAAGTGAGGCTGAAGATTTCGAATAAAGTTTTTTCCTTCGACTGCAATTACCGACTCCGTGTCGTAATTTTAGCGCTGCGTGTAGCACACCGCTACATGGTCAGTATTTAATTAAAATGTATTTTATGTTAGTTTGTTAGTTTTTGAAATGTAAATCTAAATTTGAAGATTATGGTGATCTTGTACAATCTAAATAAGACGTTGTGGCGACCCATTTTCTGACACATCCGAACCGGCTCACAATTAGCCAGCGTTCAGGCTAAGGGAGATAGCCTACGGGGGGTTGTGAGTACGTGTCTTTTGGAGCATCCGCGCCCATGGGGGGGCGGGTTGAGGGAGGCTTAAAAGCACGGCTGTTTAGTTTGAATAAAGCTATCTTTGACTGCAGTTTACTGACTGCGTGTAGCATGCCGCTGCAACTTGTTTTTATCGCTGGCTGTCCAGAGGGGAGGTGCTGAAACGCTTTGTCGCGTGTCTGGAAGAAGTGAAAACTTTCCTGGGCAGCAAAGGGCTCACCTTTCCTGAGCTGGAACAGCCAGAGTGGCTGGAAATGCTACACTTCATGGTAGACATGACAGCGCACCTGAACACGCTGAACACAGCTCTTCAACGGGGTAAGGACGTACAGCCCTGCACATGTTGGAGGATGTTTTGGCATTCGAGCGCAAGATGACGTTGCTTGCCAGAGATTTACAGAAAGGCACTTTGTCTCACTTCCCCAATTTGAGAGAGTTCAAACAAGGTCACGACATGATAAATTCGGAGTATTTACATTCTGCAATCATCGCAATGCAAACATCATTTGGGAAACGCTTCTGTGAGTTCAGAGAGGAAAAAAACACATTATCCTTCCCGGTCACTCCCCTAAGCATCGATCCATCCCTACTGAATACGACTGCATTGTCAGGTGTGAGTCAACCTGAACAAGTATGATAAATATTTTAATTGCCTATTATTTTACGTATATTCATATGTTTTCATTGTTCAGTGAAATAGTCCTTTTATTTTTCAGGTTGACAGCTGGCTGACGTTATTTTTGGTTTGCTGCTGGCGGCAAATTTAAGTTTGGCGTTTTTCATAAATACAAGAAGGACTCAAATAGACGTTGAGTATTTTACTTAAAAGTAACCTTCAACCCAACGTCTCTTTTTCGGAGTTCAAAATGTTTTTGTTGCATGCAGAAATGTAATTTCATTTTCTCTGCAGGAGTTCATCAATTTCATAAATGCAACACATTATAGTTTGTTTATACATAGCATAAAGGCAAAACAAAACGTTGTATGCAGTGTTATTTCATTTTAAATGTCAAACGGGTTTTGCGGCTCCCAGTGTTTACTTTTCTGTGGGAAACGGGTCCAAGTGGCTCTTTCAGCGGTAAAGGTTGCTGACCCCTGGACTAGGTCAATAAAACAAATGTTTATAGTTAAATTCTCATGAGTGTAGGAGGACATAATTAGTAGACATGTCTTTTCCTTAATTCTATATCTACAAATTATCACCTTCTGATCCTAGAAGCTAAGCTAAGATCTTAGTAGCTAAGTAAACAAAAATGTACAAGGCTAATTGAAAATTGTTTTGAATAAGATTGGATTCTCTTATGTATATCATATATGAAGTACATAAATGAGATGAATTCAGAGAATCAATCATCAGCTCTGCAGGAAGATAGTTCTTTTTTTTATTAGTTTTTTCATGCATTTTCTATATCACTGCAGATAAACAAAACCCCAAATCAAAATGAAGAAAATTAATACAGTGCAAAAATAAACATACAATAATAATATAATACAAAAAAGATAATTGAGAAAGCACCCAAATTGAAGACATGTAAAATTAGTTTGCTCCCCAAGCCCCGCAACAAAAAAAAACTCCAGACCAACCACAACACAATATAGAGAATATAAATCAAGACACTCAAACCTCCAAAACTGTAAATACACTTAAAAACAGAAGATAATAATGCCTACTACCAGGAAGATAGTTCTTAACTGATTCAATATAATGTGAATTCTCTCTACTAAATCAGAAATTTGTTAGTTAATCTGAGCCAATTGAACTTGATTTCCTATATTTTTCATATCAGCAATTTAATTGTAATAAACATGCACCTTCTGTCATTTAGTCATTCATAGGATATTGTCCATGATGCAACACATGAAACAGATCACTATCTCTGAGACGTTCTACTTGAAAATAAATTCCTCTGATGGTTTTGACATCTGGTTTTGCTCTCTGTAGCCTAACAGTTGGTTCTCTTTGTTGATTAATGGCTTCTCAGATTTATTTTTCTCTCTGTCTGACCTTTGTCAACACTTTCTCTCTTTTGAATTACACAGGGATCACTCACTGCTCAAGTTCAAGTTAACTAAGTGACCCCATGGATAGGCCTGGTCCTTGCCACAACCAAGGCAACACAGCTCCCCTGCCATCAAGTCTCACCAATGAACCATGAACTGTAATTGCAGTATTCTATGTTACCAATGTCCAATAGGGTCTCAGCATAACAATCCAGGTGACAACACAACGACCATATGTAATGAGTTCAGATCCGTTGCTATCTGGCAGCTTGCTGATGCTTAACTGGCGTCCTGCAGTGTTGGATGTTCTCGGTATCCAGCAGTGTCTTGTGATTGTAAAGAAAATTAACAAGGCAAGATGAACAAATGCATTTTTAATTGGTCCCAGAGTGGCTACTGCATCTGTGTGCACCGCCCTATTACTGGAAGTTAACTTCCCTCCAATGGCTTATTTGATATTTGTGGCTCTCTGGAGTCCAAATGTCAAATACGTCCTTTGGAGCTGGTACTCCACACGCCAGACACAATGTGTCTGCCAATACTGAAACTGACTAGAATCTGTTTTCTTCTGGGAACAGTTGTCCCATCATGTCTAGACTGCAGTTTTTCACCATTCTCAATATATTGTCGCAAGCATTTGGTCCATAATGACAGATGAGGAAGCTTGTTAACTCAACAACCGTTTTATTGTGATAAGCACAAAGCAGACTGGGCACCCTGACCCGGAGAGGGAACCTGATACAGACAGGGGTGTGACCATCACACACCCCGGTTACAGTTAGAGTAAGCCACGGATACACAAACAAATAACTGTATAATCCAAAATACAATATAACAATAAATGAACTGGAACTTCCCACAATAATCCCACAAAAGCATTTTAACACATGAACAATAAGCAGTTTTATTCATTTGAAATGCAGGGGCAGGCTGTTGACTACTCACCCCCCCCCCCCCACAAACCCCAAAGCATCACATTGCCCCCAACCGAGGGGCCAGCCACCCTAGGCAACCCCAGAGTCCATAAAAAGATTCAGAAGTCCAGGTGGGGGTTGTCGCTACCCCCTGGGGCATTGGAGCGTTCTGGAGCCCCTCCAGGGGAGACCTTGTTTGTGTGAGGTAAGAGGCAGGGCCCCCGGACAGTCACATCCTTCCTTCAGACTCACTGGGTTAGTGGCGGCCAAGGGCCGACATGGTACCAGCTGGTCCCAGTGCAGCATGACTGTGACTGCCTTCCATCCCGTCTCACACAGACGGGGGAGGTGACCATCACACACCTCCGGTTACAGTTAGGGTGACCCACAAATACACTAGCAAATAACTGCATAACCCACAAGCTAAAATATAGCAATAGATGAGCTGGAATCTCCCACTATAATCCCACAAAAGCATTTTAACGCAAGATCAATAAGCAGTACTGGTGATTAGAAATGAAAGGGTGGGCTGTCGACCGCAATATGAAGTACTGATTTGTGCTATTTTATATTGTTAATTGTTGTCAGTTCTTATAATTGGAGAAATGCATTTCCAGCAGCAATCTTTTAATTTTAAAGATTAGTTTTACTTCTCATATATGCATCAAGATATATAGTGAAATGGATTATTTATGTCAAATCAGATTGGTGAAATTACTGTTGAGCAGCCCACAAGTGTAGCTATGCTTCTGAACTGTCGTAGTGTGCCCTCAGGTCACCAGCCCTAACCCTTCATGTATATATTTTTGGAATGTGGGAGAAGATCAGAGCACCCAGAGGAAATCCATGGGAGAGCATACAAACTCCTTATAGGGCATGTCACCTGTGAGTCTGTTGGAGTCATATTCTGTGTCCGGAGCTCCCTGTGTGGCCTCTTGTATACCAGTGAGATCCGATGTAGATTCAGAGACAGTTTCACCCAGCACTTGCCCGAAGAAGTGGGATCTCCCAGTGGCCACCCATTTTAGTTCCACTTCCCATTTCCATTCTGATGTATCAATTCATCCTCCACTGTCACAGTGAGGCCACACTCAGGTTGGAGGAACAACACTTTATATTCCATTTGGGTATTCTGTCTGATGGCATGAATATTGAGTTCTCGAATTTCCAGTAATGCTGCCTCCACAACCCCCCACCCCACCGAAATCTCTCTTTCTCTATTCCCCATCCCCTTTTTCCTCTCTGACCTCATCCCCTTGCCTGCCCATCACCTCTGGCTGGTGCTCCTTACCCCTTTTCTTTCTTCCATGGCTTTCTATCCTCTCCTATTACATTCCCCCTTTTCCAGCCCTGTATCTCTTTCACCAATCAACTTCTCAGCTCTTTACTTCAGTCCTCTGCCTCCCAGTTATACCTATCACCTTGGGCTTCTCTCTCCCCTACGCCATCTTTTAAATCTCCTCATTGTTTTTTCTCCAGTCCTGATGAAGGGTTTCAGCCCAAAATGTTGACTGTACTTTTTTTTCCATAGATGTTGCCTGGCCTGCTGAGTTCCTCCAGCATTTTGTGAGTCTGTTGCTTGGATTTCCAGCATCTGCAGATTCTCTCTTGTTTGAAACTCCTTACAGAACTTGAAGGGAATCAAACCCCAATCTTATAGCTGGCACCATAAAATATTGCTCCAGTCTGCTGCCATGGGCAGCATTTACTCTCACAGTATTGCATCTATTACGCTTCTGAATGCTTTAACACAATTACAAATGGAATTTCTATCTGGGAAATAATTTGTACAAAACAGCTTTCTTTTTCAAATAAACAGTACACGAATTTGAAGCCATGAACAGCCAAACCCGATCATATCCAGTGTTTCTGCAGTGGGGTCTGAGTCATACTCACCACTCATCCCTTCTGTTTATGAAAATCACAATACTGAAGGCAAAAGTACAGGCCTATTTTAAAATACAGGCAATTATAGCAAAAATAGAAGAACAGAACCTTGTATTCATCCTGGGTAAGAATCCAACCCAATAATATGAAACTGAACTTTCTATTTTTGAGGAAACTGCATTTCTGTCCCTTTCTCTTCCCCATCAGTCTACCCAGTTTCTTTCTCTCTCTCTCTCTCTCTCTCTCTCTCTCTCTCTCTCTCTCTCTCTCTCTCTCTCTCTCTCTCTCTCTCTCTCTCTCTCTCTCTCTCCTTATCTTTTCCATTTCCATATGACCTAAGTTTGTTACCATCTCCCACCTGGTCCATCTTTCCATCTGCCTATCACCCAACACCTATCCACCTGGGATTATTCCTCCTGCATCACCTTCCACTTTCTGTTTCTACCTTCCCCACCTTGCAGTACCTGTAATTCTTTTCTTATGATGGATCTTTCTATCAACCTCACCCTTCACCTTTCTCCTTCCTCACTGCCTCATTTACCCTCACACTCCACCTCACATGGTTCCACCCATCACCTTCTGGCCCCTGAACTCATTCTTCAACCTGAAACTTCTCTGCCGGCACAGATGCTGCTGAATGTGCTGAGTTCCTCCAGCAGTTTGTATTTTGTTCTGTATTTTATAATCTACATTCTTTGGTCATAACCTTCAAGCACATTCCTTATAATCAGATACAAACTGAACAAATTGACTGGTTATAAAGTTGGAAGGCAATCTGCCAGGTTTTAAGGCACTGTCAGTGATTTTACTGGAAAGGCAATAATATACCATAATAAATGGGATTGTCTTGCATTTCTGCAATTGATATTTCATAGATACATAATGCATGGGTCATAAAAGAAAATGACCACTGTGGCAGTATCAATGGAGTCAATAATATTTTAGTATTCATCACTGCAACAAAGAATGAAGGAGTCTGGACTATGAGCAGGAAAGATGAGTTTAGTTTCATTTACCATCATGGTTAGCAGAGGCGTCATGGGCCAAAGGGCTTCTATGTCCATTATCGATGTAAATTCTGCTTTTGTTTCTGAGTGCTGAAAGGTAGGAAATGCTCTTCAAAGGAAGGACAGTTCAGCTGTAAATCAGTTCAAGCTTGGTGTAAAAACATAGAAGCATAGAAAAACTACAGCGCAATACAGGCCCTTCGGTCTGTGCCAAACGTGTACTTATTTTAGAAATTACCTAGGGTTACTCATAACCCTCTATTTTTCTAAGTTACATATACCTGTCAAGGAGTCACTTAAAAGGCCTGATTGGATCTGCCTCCACCACTGCCACTGGCTGTCCATTCCAAGCACTCATTACTCTCTGCGTGGAAAACTTATCCCTGACATCTCCTCTGTACCTACTTCCAAGTACCTTAAAACTGTGCCCTCTTGTCCTAGCCATTTCAGCCCTGGGAAAAAGCCTCTGACTATCCGCACGATCAGCACCTTTTGTCATCATATACACCTCTATCAAGTCACCTCTCATCCTCTGTCGCTCCAAGGAGAAAAGGCCAAGTTCACTCAACCTACTCTCATAAGGCATGGTCTCCAATCCAGGCAACATCCTTGTAAATCTCCTCTGCACCCTCTCTATGATTTCCACATCCTTCCTGTAGTGAGGTGACCAGAACTGAGCACAGTACTCCAAGTGGAGTCTGACCAGGGTCCTATATAGCTGTAACATTACCTCTTGGCTCTTAAACTCAATCCCACAGTTGATGAAGGACAATGCACCGAATGCCTTCTTAACATAGAACATAGAATAGTATAGCACAGTACAGGCTATTCAGCCCACAATGTTGTGCCAACCCTTAAACCCTGTCCCCCCCGTAAAACCCCCCAACTTAAATTCCTCCATATACCTGTCTAGTAGTCTCTTAAATTTCACTAGTGTATCTGCCTCCACCACAGACTCAGGCAGTGCATTCCAAGCACCAACCACTCTCTGAGTGAAAAATCTTCCTCTAATATCCCCCTTGAACTTCCCACCGCTTACCTTAAAGCCATGTCCTCTTGTACTGAGCAGTAGTGCCCTGGGGAAGAGGCGCTGGCTGTCCAGTCTGTCTATTCCTCTTAATATCTAGTACACCTCTATCATGTCTCCTCTCATCCTCCTTCTCTCCAAAGAGTAAAGCCCTAGCTCCCTTAATCTCTGATCATAATGCATACTCTCTAAACCTGGCAGCATCCTCTGTACCCTAACCACAGAGTCAACCTGTGCAGCAACTTTTGAGTTTCCTATGGACTCAGACCTCGAGATCCCTATGATCCTCCACACTGCTAAGAGTCTAGTCTTTTCTTATGATGACTGCTAGTTACTGACCTCCATGCAGAATATGATCCATCTACAACCACTCTTTGCCTTCTGTGGGCAAGCCAGTCCAGGATCCACAAAGCAATGTCCCCTTGGATCCCATGCCTCCTTACTTTCTCAATAAGCCTTGCATGGGGTACCTTTTCAAATGCCTTGTTGAAATCCATATACACTACACCTACTGCTCTACCTTCATCAATGTGTTTAGTCACATCCTCAAAATACTCAATCATGCTGGTAAGGCACGACCTGCCCTCGACAAAGCCATGTTCTCCAAATGTTCATCAATCCTGCCTCTCAGGATCTTTTCCATCAACTTACCAACCATATTTAAACTCACTGTAAAAACATATTTAAAGTTCAAGCTTGCTGTAAATACATATCAAAAGAATGTATTTATTAGTTTAGTGCACTTTGCGGATGGGTCTACGGACAGCAGCAGGAAGAAGGTACAGGAACCATTCACAATTGTCTTCTTCCTCTCTGCCATCAGATTTCGGAATGATCCATTAACTCCACCTCATTATTCAGTTTTAACTGTATTATTTATTTATTTTGTAATTTATAGTAGTTTTATGTCTTTATACTGTACTGCTGCCACAAACTTCACAACATTGAAGACTGTGATAACAAGCCTGATTCTGACTTTGATTCTAATTTTGACTGATGAGATGATCGTCTCAGCCAACAATCAAACCACGTTGTTCACTCAAAGTCCTGAGGTAAGTAAATTATCAACATGTATTATCAAATTATCAGCTCTCAGGACATGCACACCTGAAGAGGGTGGAAAGAAAAGATTGAATGTACTGATAAATTGCACTGTTGCTGAGGCCGTTTCATTGTGTGCAATAAATAGGTGCATTTATAAAATCAGTGATACTAAATTAAATCAAGGTTACTGATGATTACTTGCTTTTATGATTGAAAAAGCCATATTGGCACCCCAGGAAGTTACTGCATGAACTGAATTCTACTAAATTTCTGAAGGCTAAGGGAAGGATTGAAATTTCACATATAGTTCAAGATAGCAAACAATAGTTGAAGACTGATGCTGAGAAGTAGTTTAGACAAAATTTACTTCTGATATATTAAGCTATAAGATATTTTCCAAGGTATCTAAACATGTATATTTTAAATATCCAAGCTATGACTTGCAATTCCTGAATCAAATACAAAGTTCCCATCAATATATTTAAACATGTTGCCTAACATCTTTAACTATATACATTAATCGCTGTATCTCTGGACTAAGAACACAGAACTAGCCTGTACTCTCAAACATCAAATTACAAAGTACTTCTGGATAACAGGGTTATTCAGTCCATTTTAATGAATTCACTCAGATGAACACCACTTGTCTGGTGCAACACAGTGGGTTTTTTATTAACTTCTTCTAAGGCTTTTGTGTCACCCTATGTAGAAGTTCATTCAAAGTGCTGATTCTGAATAGTCATGGGAGAGAGACAGGTAACCAGGATAAAAATGAGGTGATGGGATTGATGGGAGAACTCTGAGAGAAAGCATAAACTCCATGGATTAAATAACTTCTTTCTGAGAGAAGTTTGAAATAATTTAGTGTAGTAATCTCTGGATTGCTGCCTGTGCCAGACACCAGTGTAGGATAATTTGGCAAGGGTGGCTGAGGAGTTGCGGGCAGGGTTTCAGATATCTGGATCATTGGGATCCACTCTGAGGAACTGTGCAAAAGGGATGTGCAATATCATTGACTGTCAAGAAGGTTCAATGGTTCATTTATTATCAACGTATACAACACTGAAATTCTTCTTCGCCAGATAGCCAAGAATCCAAGAAAGAACGGCAACACAATCATCAAGCACCAAAATCCCTTCACCCCAAACAAAAAAAATGAACTAAAACAGAACAGCCACATTGACCCCCAAAACTCTCTCCCCCGCACGCAAAAATAAAATGAGAAAGATCGGGCAAAAAAACACAGATTATATAAAACTATCAGACTGAAAAAAGTCTGTAATCCAAGTCCTTACACAAAACATGGAAAATCTGGGTAACATTCAAAGTGGCAGGCCATTGCCTCTGGCAGGAGAGTGATCCTACCAGTAACCAAAAGAAAGTCTCCCCTCTCCATTAGTGGAGCAATCCCCCAGCAATTGAAAGGCAGTCTCCCCTCTCAGATAGCAGAGCAATCCCACTGTCAAGTCATTTTTTATTGTCATTTCAACCATAACAGCTGGTACAGTACACAGTAAAAACCAGACAACATTTTTCAGGCAATTCCTGATGAAGGGTTTCGGCCCAAAATGTCATCACTACCTCCTCCCATAGATGTTGTCTGGCCTGCTGAGTTCTGCCAGCATTTTGTGTTTTTATTTAACATTTTTCAGGACAATGGTGCTACATGAAACAGTACAAAACCTACACTGAACTACATGAAAACAACAATAAAAAAAACTACACTAGACTACAGACCTACCCAGGACTGCATAAAGTGCATAAAACAGTGCAGCTATTACAATAAATAATAAACAAGACAATAGGCACAGTAGAGGGCAGTAAGTTGTGTCAGTCCAGACTCTGGGTATTGAGGAGTCTGAGAGCTTGGGGGAAGAAACTGTTACATAGTCTGGTCGTGACAGCCCAAATGCTCCGGTGCCTTTTCCCAGATGGCAGGAGGGAGAAGAGTTTGTATGAGGGGTGCGTGGGGTCCTTCATAATGCTGTTTGCCTTGCGGATGCAGTGTGCAGTGTAAATGTTTGTAATGGCAGGAAGAGAGACTCCGATGATCTTCTCAGCTGACCTCACTATCCGCTGCAGGGTCTTGCGATCGGAGATGGTACAATTTCCGTACCAGGCAGTGATTCAGCCACTCAGGATGCTCTCAATACAACCCCCTGTAGAATGTGATGAGGATGGGGGATGGGAGATGGACTTTCCTCAGCCTTCGCAGAAAGTAGAGATGCTGCTGGACTTTCTTTGCTATGAAGCTGATGTCGAGGGACCAAGTGAGATTCTCTGCCAGGTGAAACCAGTGATCAAAAGGCAGACTCCCCACTCTAATTGCAGAGTGATCCCCCCAGTGATCAAAAGGCAGACTCCCCTGTTCAATAGCAGAATGATCCCATCAAAAGGCAGGCAGCTGACATTCACGTTTTACATTCACTTCAATACTTCAGTCTCTCGTGCTGTTTTATTCAGTGAACAATGGAAGCTTTAATTACCAAAATGGAGTCAAACATCAGTTTGCACCCTGCAGCCTTCTCACCACAAGATTCGTGCACTTTGCCTCTGGGAAACTGTAGAGTAGGAAAGACAGGCAATGATAGGGAAAACTGCAGTCAGTGGAATGAGCTGCAGTGTAACAGAAGGACAAAACTGAATAGGGTGGCGAATACAGGACCGAAGGTATTATATTTGAATGCTTGCAATAAACACAATATGGTCTCTTAGCGATCGTCATGTCTGATTCTGTAGGCAACACGGAGTTGTAGCTAAAAGAAGATTATAGTTGGGTGCTTAACATCTAAGAATACACATTGTACCAAAATGACAGGCAGGTTAGGAGAAGAGTTGGCTTGGCTGTGTTGGTAAAAATGAAATCAAATCTTTAGAAGGAAGTGACATAGGATTGGAAGATGTACAATTGTTGTGGATATAGTTAAGGAACTGAAAATGTAAAGAGACCCTGATGGAGTTGCATACAGTCCTTCAAGTAGTAGGCAGGATGTAGGCTACAAATTATAGTAGTCGATAGAAAATGCATGTCAAAAGGGCAATGTTCCATTAGTCATAGGAGACTTCAATACACAGGTAGATTGGGAAATTCAGGTTGATGCTGACTTTGGATCCCAAGAGAAGGTATTTGTAGGGTGTCGATGGGATGGCTTTTTAGAGAAAGTTGTGGTTGAGCCCGCCACTGGATTAGGTGTTGTGTAAAGAACCTGACTTGATTAGGGAGCTAAGGACAAAGGGATCCTTAGAAAACTGTGATCATAATATGATAAAATTCACCCTGCAATTTGAGATGGAGAAGCTAAAGTCATATGTATCAGTATTACAGTGGATTAAAAGGAATTATAGAGGCACGAGAGAGGCACTGGCTGAAGTTAATCAGAAGGGTACACTAGCCAGGATGATGGCAGAGCAGCAATTGCTGAAGTTTCTAGGAGCAAGTTGGAAGGTGCAGGATAGATACATCCCAAAGAAGAAAAAAGTAGTCTAAAGACAGGATGACACAACAAGGGAACTCAAAGCCAACATAAAAGCAAAGGAGAGGGCATATAATAGAGCAGAAGGCAACTAAAAACACCATGAGGAGTGAAAGGGTATAATATAAGCTAGCCAATACTATCAGAGGATACTAAAAGTTTTTTTAGATATGTAAAGAGAAAAAGAGGCAAGCGTACATATCAGACTGGAGAGATAGTAATGAGGGGCAAGAACTGAAAAAGTACTTTGCATCAGTCTTCACTATGGAAGACACATGCAGTATGCTGGAAGAGCATGATTGTTGGGTAGAAGGGAATGCAATTTCTATTACTAGACAGCAGATGTTTGGGAAGCTGAAAGGTCAGTTTTTCCATATAACAATTACAGCATGGAAACAGGCCATCTCGGCCCTTCTAGTCTGTGCCATACACTTACTCTCACCCAGTCCCACCGACCTGCACTCAGCCCCATAACCCTCCATTCCTTTCCTGTCCATATACATATTCAATTTTACTTTAAATGACAATATCAAAATATCAATATTTTGAGTTATATAAAGAGTAAAAGGGGGGTGAGAGTTGATACTGGACCATTGGAAAATGATGCTGATGAGGTAGTAATGGGGAATAAAGAAAGGGCAGATGAACTTAATGAGTACTTTGCATCTGTCTTCACTGTGGAAGTCACTAGCAGTGTGCCAGAAGTCTGTGAATGTCAGGGAGAATGAATGAGTGTCAATGCTATTACAAGTGAAAAAGTGCTAGGTAAACTGAAAGGTCTTAAGGTAAATAAGTCACCTGGACTACATCCCAGAGTCCTGAGAGAGGTTACTAAAGTGATAACAGCTTCATTGGTCATGATCTTTCAAGAATCACTTGATTCTGGCATGGCCCCAGAGGACTGGAAGATTGTAAATGTCATTCCACTCTTTAAGAAGAGAGGAAGGCAAAAGAATGGAAATAATAAACCAGTTAGCCTAACCTCAGTGGTTGGTAAAGTGTTGGAGTTTATTATTAAGGATGATAATCCTTAATACTTTAGTAAGTATGCCGATGATACTAAGGTAGGAGGTCTTGTGGATAATGAGGTGGGTTTTCAAAGCTGGCAGGGAGATTTATGCTGGTTAGAAGAATGGGCTGAACGTTGGCAGATGGAGTTTAATGCTGAGGAGTGTGAGGTTCTACATTTTGGCAGGAATAATCCAAATAGAACATACAGGGTAAATGGTAGGGCATTGAGGAATGCAGAGGAACAGAGAGATCTAGGAATAACAGTGCATAGTTAAAATTGGATAGGTATATGGACAGGAAAGGAGTGGAGGGTTATGGGCTGAGTGCGGGTAGGTGGGACTAGGTGAGATTAAGGGTTCGGCACGGACTAGGAGGGCCAAGATGGCCTGTTTCCGTGCTGTAATTGTTATATGGTTATATAGTTTCCTGAAGGTGGAGTCTCATGTAGATAGGGTGGTGAAGAAGGCTTTTGGAATGCTGGCCTTTATAAATCAAAGCATTGAGTACAGAAGTTGGGATGTAATGTTAAAATTGTACAAGGCATTGGTAAGGCCAAATTTAGAATATTGTGTGCAGTTCTGGTCACCGAATTATAGGAAAGATATCAATAAATTAGAGAGAGTGCAGAGACGATTTACTAGGATGTTACCTGGGTTTCAGCACTTAAGTTACAGAGAAAGGTTGAACAAGTTAGGTCTCTATTCATAGGAGCGTAGAAGGTTGAGGTGGGATTTGATCGAGGTATTTAAAATTTTGAGAGGGATAGATAGAGTTGACGTGAACAGGCTGTTTCCATTGAGAGTAGGGGAGATTCAAACTAGAGGACATGATTTGAGAGTTAGGGGGCAGAAGTTTAAGGGAAACACGAGGGGGTACTTCTTTACTCAAAGAGTGATAGCTGTGTGGAATGAGCTTCCTGTAGAAGTAGTAGAGGCCAGTTCAGTTATGTCATTTAAGATAAAATTGGATAGGTATATGGACAGGAAAGGAGTGGAGGGTTATGGGCTGAGTGCGGGTAGGTAGGACTAGGTGAGATTAAGAGTTCGGCACGGACTAGGAGGGCCGAGATGGCCTGTTTCCGTCCTGTGATTGTTATATGGTTATACAGTTATATGATGTTTTGAGGAACTTGGAGACTAATGATAAAATAAGTCAAAATCAGCATTATTTCTGTCAAGGGAAATTTTGCCTGACTTAGACTTCTTCAAGAAAGTAACAAGCATGGTGGACAAAGGAGAAACAATGGATGTTATTTACTTGGATTTTCAGAAGGCTCTTGATGAGGTGCCACACAGGAGGCTGCTTAACAAGATAAAATCCTATGGCGTTACAGAAAACATGCTGGCATGGATAGTGGAATGGCTGACAGGCAGAAGGCAGTGAGTAGGAATAAAGGGGTCCTTTTCTGGTTGGCTGCTGGTGACTAGTGGTGTTCTTCAGGGGTCAGTATTGGGACCATTGCTTTTCTCATCATTTATCAATGATTTAGATGGTGGAGTTGATGGCTTTGTGGCAAAGTTTGTGGATAATGTGAAGATAAGTGGAAGGGTAGGTAGTGGTGATGAACCAATGTGATTGCAGCAGGAAATAGACAAACTGGAGAATGGGCAAAAAAGTGGAAGATGGAACACAATGTTGGGAAATATATGATAATGCATTTTGGTAAAAGGAACAATAATGTGGACTATTACCTAAACAGGGAGATGTTCAAATATTAGAAGGAATTATGAGTCCACAGAAAGTTAATTTACAGGTTGAGTCTGTGGTAAAGAAGGCAAATGCAATATTGACATTTATTTCAAGGGGAATAGAATATGAAAACAAGGATATAATGTTGAACCTTTATAAGACACTAGTCAGGCTGCACTTGAAGTATTATCAACAGTTTTGGGCCCCATATCTCAGAAAGGATGTGCTGTCATTGGAGAGAGTCCAGAGGAGGTTCACGTGGATGATTCTGGGAATGAAGCAGTTAACATATGAGGAGCATTTGGCAGCTTTGGGCCTGTACTCACTGGAATTCAGAAAAAATGTGTCGTGATTTCATTGAAACTTACCAAATGTTGGTGGGACTAGAAAGGATTGGTGTGGAAAAGATGCTTTCTCTTGTGGGGGTATCCAGAACTAGGGAACACAGCCTCAAAATTGAGGGGCAACCTTTTAGGACAAAGGTAAGGAGGATATCTTTTAGCCAGAGAGTAGAGAATCTGTGGAATGCTCTGCCACAAACTGTGGTGGAGGCCAAATCCATGATTATATTTAAGATGGTAGTTAATAGTTTCCTGATTGGTCAGGGCATCAAAGGATATGACGATAAGGCAGATGTATGGGGTTAAGTGGGATCCAGGATCAGCCATGTTGGAATGGCAGAGAAGTGTGGAGGTATTAGTAATGATCTTTCAAGAATCAATGGATTCTGGCATGGTTTTGGAGGACTGGAAAATTGCAAATGTCACTCCACTCTTCAAAAAGGGAGTGAGGCAGAAGAAAGGAAATAATGGGCCATCAGCCTAAACTCAGTGGTTGGGAAGATGTAGGAGTCAATTCTTAAAGGTATGGTTTTGGGATACTTGGAGGCACATGATGAATAGGTCAAATTCAGCCTGTTTTCCTTTCCTGAAAAATCCATAGGAATTCTTTGAGAAGATAATAAGAAAGATAGACAAAGGAGAATCAGTAGGTGTTGTGTACTTGGATTTTCAAAAGAATTTTGATATGGTGACACTCACGAGGCTGCTAAGCAAGAGAAGAGTCCTTGGTATTACAGGGAAGCTACTAGCATGGGTTAAGCTTTGACTGATAGACAGGAGGCAAATAGTGGAAATAAGGGCCTTTTCTGGTTGGTTGCTGGTGATTAGTCATGCTCCACAGGGGTTGAACAGAATCTTTCTATGTTGTATGGTAATGATTTGGATGACGAAATTGGTTGCTTTGTGGTCAAGTTTGTAGGCGATACCAAGATAGATGAGGGGCAGGTGGTGTTGAGGAAGCAGATACACTGCAGAAGGACTTAGCCAGATTGGGAGAATGGCAAAGAAGTGGCAGATCGAATGGAGTGTCGGGAAATGCATCATCATACACTTTGGAAGAAGGAATAAAAGCATAGGCGATTTCCTAAATGGGGAGTAAATTCAAAAGTCTGAGGTGAAAAGGCTCTTAGGAGTTTAAGTCAGTGTTGAGGAAGGCAAATGCAATGTTAGTGCTAATTTTGAGAGGTGAATTTGTGGAATTTGTTGCCACATGCAGTTGTGGAGACCAGGTCATTGTGTGTATTTGAGGCAGAGCTTGATAGGTTCCTGATTGGACACAGCATCAGAGGTTATGGGGATAAGGCTGGGGAATAGGACTGAGGAGGGGAAAAAAGAATCAGCCATGATTCAATGGGGAGCAGACTAGATTGGCCAAATGACCTAATTCTGCACCAATGTCTTATGGTATGAATTAAACCAATTTGACAATTGCCCTCCTGTTCTCACCCCCCTCAGCACACCAGCCCAGGTGCAGAGGCACTCAATGCTCCCTCACCACCAACGCCTCCCCTCCTCACTGCTCCCACCTGCCAATTCAACACGTGGATGAACATAGGCTACTGCTGTCAACATCCCTTCCTTGTGTTACACCTACTATCCACACCTCCACATGCCAACTGCTATTGTCCCACTCTTCACCTCACCCAGCCCCTGCCTTCCATCATCTCCCCAGTCATCATGGACTCATCTTCACTGCTGAGCAGGGAAGAAGGGCTCCAGGGAAACCCAGATATGGCAAAGCATCAGGAGCAGACAATATGAAATCCGAGGTCCTGAGGGAGTGTGCTGAGCAGCTGTGTGGATTTCTTAAGCTCATTTTCAGTCTGAGTCTCAGCCTGGAAAGGGTCCTGACTGTTTGGAAAACACCATGTGTGATTCCGGTACCCAGGAATGGCCCAGACCTCACACATCATGAAGACCCTAGAGAGGCTGGTCCTGGTCAGATCTGCCCTGGATCCCCTGCAGTTTGCCTGCCAGGAGCACATTGGAGTCAATGATGCGGTCATCTACCTGCTGAACAGAGCCTACTCCCATTGGATGAGCACGGCAGCACTGTGAGGATTGTGTTCCCTCATTTCTTGAGTGCCTTCAATATCACACAGCCCTCATTACTGGCGGAAAAGCTCTGTTCAATGCAGGTTGGCACTTCCACTGTATCCTGGATAATCAAGTACCTGACTGACAGACCACAGTATGTGTGGCTTCAGAGCTGTGTCAGGCATGGCTATAGGCAGCTCTGGGATCCCACATGGGACTGTGTTGGCTCCCTTACTGTTTACCCTTTAAACCTCAGACTTTAGATACAACACTGAGTCATGTCATCTGCAGAAATACTCTGATGACACAGCAATAGTTGGGTGTATAAAGGCAGGATGGGAGTATAAAGGGCCCAGGTGGAGAACTTTGTCAAATGGTGCAAACTGAATCATCTGCAGCTCAACATCAGTAAGACAAAGGAGATAGTGACTTTAGGAAGACTAAGCCTGTTACTATTGATGGTGAGGATGTGGATCTGGTGAGAACCTACAGGTACCTGGGGGTGCACCTGGATGACAGATTGAGTGGAGCACCAACACAGAGGCTGTGTACAAGAAGGGCCAGAGATACCTTCACTTCATGAAGAGACTGAGATCCTTTGGAGTATGCAGGCCTCTCCCTCACAGGTTCTACCAGTCTGTTGTTGTCTGTACAATCTTCTATGTGGTGACATGCTGGGGCAATGGAATCAACACTGGTGATCCCAACAGGCTCACTAAACTGATTAGAAAGGATGGCTCTCTTATAGGAGTCAAACTAGCCACAATGGAGAACTTGGTAGAACAAAGGACCCTGTGGAAAATCCTGGCAATTCTATAAAACGTTTCTCACTCTCTGCATGCCTCCTTGGCTGAACAGAGGAGCACTTTTGGTCATAGACTGAGACAACTGCGCTGCTCCAAAGAGGGCTATGTGAGGTCATTCTTACCCTTGTCCATTAGGCTTTATAATGAGTCAACCTATAGCTGGGGAAGTGATGACCCCCTTCTGTTAGACAGTCTGTGGTAACTTATTTTTTTATTCTTTCTACTTCTCTTCTAATATTTATATCTGTGCACTTGTAATGCTACTGTGACATTGTAATTTCCTATGGGATCAATAAAGCATCTATCTATCTATCTAAAAGCAAGGATGTATTGCTGAGGCTTTAGAAGGCACTGCAGAGGCCTCACTTGGAGTATAGTGTGCAGTTTTGGGCCATTTATTTAAGAAAGGATGTCATGGCATTGGAAAGGATTCAAAGAAGACTCATGATAATGATTTTAGGGTTAAAAGGCTTATCATATGAGGAGCATATGATGATTCAAAAGGTCAATAGGTACATTTAATGACAGAGAAATGTATTCAATATACACCCTGAAATTATTTTTCTTTGCAAACATCCACACTAACAGAGGAGTGCTCCAAAGAATCAATGACAGTTAAATATTAGAACCCCGCAATGCCCCCCAGCTCTCGCTCCCATGCCAAGTAGGAGTAAGGCAATGACACACCCTCTCCCCACCAGCCAAAAGCATCAGCAACTCCCACTAAGCTCTCAAGCGTGCAACAAGCATCAATAAAGACACAGACTTGCAGTACCTCAAAGACTACTTGCCCACCCAGTCTTTTGACATCCCACAGGCTCTCTCTCTCCCTAATAAGGGGAAAAGAGATGTCTCCATTTCACAGCCTCTCCACGTTGATTCTGGGCCTGTACTTGCTGGAGTTTAGAAGAATGAGTGGGGATCTCATTGAAATGTATTGAATGTTGAAAGGCCAAGATAGAGTGGATGTGAAAGAATCAAGTGTGACAGTGGAAAAGTGTGTATAGAACCAGAGGAGATAGAGATATTTCATGAATAGTTTGCTTCGGTATTCAATATGGAAAAGGAACTTAGTGACTGTAGGGATGACTTACAGCAGACTGAAAAGCTTGAGCATATAGATATTAAGAAAGAGGGTGTGCTGGAGCTTTTGGAATGCATCAAATTAGATAAGTCACTGGGACCGGACCAGATATACCCCAGGCTACTGTGCAAGGCAAGGGAAGAGATTGCTGAGCCTCTGGCAATGATCTTTGCATCATCAATGGGGACAGAAGAGGTTCCAGAAGATTGGAGGGTTACAGATGTTGTCTCCTTATTCAAGAAAAGGAGTAGAGATAGCCAGGAAATTATAGACCAGTGAGCCTTACTTCAGTGGTTGGTAAGTTGATGGAGAAGATCTTGAGAGGCAGGATTTATGAACATTTGGAGAAGCATAATATGATTAGGAATAGTCAGCATGGCTTTGTCAGAGGCAGGTCATGCCTTACAAGCCTGATTGAATTTTTTGAGGATGTGGCTAAACGTATTGATGAAGGCAGAGCAGTAGTTGTAGTGTATCTGGATTTCAGCAAAGCATTTGATCAGGTACGCCATGCAAGGCTTATTGAGAATTAAGGAGGCTTGGGATTCAAGGGGACATTGCTTTGTGTATCTAGAATTGGCTTGCCAACAGAAGGCAAAGAGTGGTTATAGATGGGTCATATTCTGCATGGAGGTTGGTGATCTGTTCTGGGACCCCTTCCCTTTGTGATTTTTATAAATGACCTGGATGAGGAAGTGAATGAATGGGTTAGTAAGATTACTGATGACACAAAGGTTGGAGATGTTATGCATAGTGTGGAGGGCTGTCAGAGGTTACAGCAGGACATTGATAGGATGCTAAGCTGGGTTGAGATGTGGCAGATGGCGTTCAACCCAGATAAGTGTGAGGTGGTTCATTTTGTTAGTCAAATATGATGACAGAATATAGTGCTAATGGTAAGACTCTTAGGGGTGTGGAGAATCAGAGGGATCTTGGGGTCCAAGTCCATATGAAAAACAGAGCTGCTGTGCAGATTGACTGTGGGGTTAAGAAGGTATATAGTGCATTGGCCTTCATCAATCATGGGATTGAGTTTAAGAGCTGAGAAGTAATATTGCAGCTATATAGGACCCTGCTCAGACCCCACTTGGAGTACTGTGCTCAGTTCTGGTCATCTCACTACAGGAAGGATGTGGAAACTATAGAAACAATGCAAAGGAGATTTATACGGATGTTGCCTGGATTGGGGAGCATGCGCTATGAGAATAGGTTGAGTGAACTCAGCCATTTCACCACTCCTTGGAGTGGTGAAGAATGAGAGGTGATCTGATAGAAGTGTATAAGATGATGAGAGGCATTGATCATGTGGATAGTCAGAGACTTTTTCCCAGGGCTGGAATGGCTAACATGAGAGGGTACTGTTTTAAGGTGTTTGGAAGTCGGTACAGAGGAGAAGTCAGGGGCAGGTTTTTTTCACACAGAGGGTAGTGAGCACGTGGAATGGGCTGCTGGGGATGGTGGTGGAAGGGGATATGATAGGGTGTTTTAAGAGACTTCTGGATCGGTACATGGAGTTTAGTATAATGGAGGACTATGGTGACCCTAGGCTGTTTCTAATGTTATGGATTCAGCAACAATAAATACATAAGTGAGGCAGGGTTTTTTTTTATAACAAATAAAACATTTATTAAACACTGAAAAACAAACCCCAAAAGTAAACAAATGACTAACGTAACCGGAAATCAGCTGCTGTGCGGTAGCTTGAACAGTTCTTAAAGGGATAAAGCAAAAACAGTTCTTAAAGCGATATTTATGTTACGTATTCAGGCAACAACAAGTATATGAGTTCGGCAAGGGTTTTTTTTTATAACAAACAACATGTTTATTAAACACAGAAAACAAACCCCTCAAAAGTAAACAAACACTAACGTAACTGGAAATCAACTGCGGTGCGGCAGCTCAAACAGTTCTTAAAGCGATATTGCAAAAACAGTTCTTTAAAGTGGTATTGCCAAAAGTTTGATATGCTCACAGTCCATTTAAAAGGAGAGACTTTATAAGATGATGTAAATTCTCTTTCATGTCGCTTGGCTTCGATACCCGGCGTCAAACTTCCCATGAAGAATTTACGAAACGAAACGGCTTAAAGGCACTGACCTTTCCTTCCTCACTATCCTCAATCCTTTCTGGTAAACCCAGGGATTAACACAAGAATAGTCAATGAAATCCTTCCGTATAAGGATCAAACAAAGGTCGAAACCCGTTTCACCGTAGAAAGCGATTCTCCTCGATCTTTAACTCCCGAACTCCGATCTTCACTCTCCACTGATTTCTCAAACTAGCAGAATCTTAAAGAACCTGCTGGCAATGACCTTTTAAACTTTAGGCATTAGATAAAAACTTCATCCTTCAACTAAACTGCATCATCACATTAAATCACGCAGTGGCATGAAGTCAACTTGGCAAATCCAGCCATGAACTGCCCCTCCTCACAGGGTGAGATCTTCCTTTTATAACCTGTAAAAAAAACTGTCACATGATCTCTACTGGTGGGAAAATGACGTCATTCCACCATCACAAGACCATCACCTCAAGTCCAGTACAGCTTCAACCCCAGTCACATGACAAGGGTACAACTGTCATGTGTCATGAGTACGTAACAGTTGCAAAAACTGTTCTTCAAAGTAGTACTGTGAAAGTTAAAAATGGTTACAGTCCATTAAGGGAGAGACGTTTTTAGATGATTTAAATTCTCTTTCACATCATGTTGCTCCAGTTCCCAGTCAAACTGTACTTTTCCCGGAGAATTTATGAAGATGAAATGCAACAGCTTAAGGGCACTGACCTTTCCTTGACAAAACTGTGCACCAAACCTTTTCTGCTCTTATCGCAGAGGCTAACTAGGGCACAGCCAACGAATTCCTTCCGAATGAGGATCAACCAAGGTCGAACCTGTTTCACTGTCGACTTTCCTCGATCTTTTAGCTCCCGAACTCTGATCTTCACTCTCCACTGATTTTTAACTGGCGGTATTATAAAGAAACTGCCGGCAATGACCTTTTAAACTTTAGGCATTAAATAAAACTCCACCTTTCAACAGAACTGCATCATAATATTGGACCACGCAGTAGCATGGAGTCAAAATAGCAAATCCAGCCATGAACTGCCCCTCCTCACAGGGAGGGGTTCTTCTTTTATAACCTGTAAAAAAAACTGTCACATGATCTCTACTGGCGGGAAAATGACATCACTCCACCATCACAAGACCATTACCTTAGGTCCAGTACAGCTTCAACACCACTGTCACGTGATAAGTACAAAATACCCACGGGTACGTAACACTAAAGTAAGTGCATGTTCAGCACAGCATTGTGGGCTGAAGGGCCTGTATTGTGCTGTAGGTTTTCTATTTTCTATGTTTCATTTCTCATTTATTAATTTTCATTTTTATTTCCATGATTTCAATTAACAAATTGCTTCTTGAGCAGCTGAATATTTTTGACAGTTTATGCCTCCAATGCAAGGGATTGCCTCTTTGATCTTGCATCCAGAGGTGGATATAAAATTGAAACGCATCAAATAAAGTTAATTGTTACTGCAAAATTTGTAGTTTTGCAGCAGCAGTACAGTGCAATACATTAAAGAATCACTACACGTGGAATAAAACTAAGAATAAAGAATCTGCTGAAAGTTTCTTCAGATACATAATGTATAAAAGAGAGGTGAGAGTGGACATTGGACTGCTGGAAAATGAGGTTGCACAAATAATGATGGGGACAAGGAAATGCTGGATGAACTAATAAGTATTTTCTATCAGAATTCACTATTGATGATCACTGGTGGAAGTTCCAGGTGTCAGAGGTCATGAAGTGTGTGCGGTTACCATGACTAGAGAGAAGATTCTAGGGGAACTGAAAGTTTGAAGGTAGATACAACACCTGGACCTGATGGTGTACAGCCCCGAAAGAGGTGGCTGAAGAAATTGTGGAGACATTAGTAATGATCTTTCAAGACTCATTAGATTCTGGAATGGGTTCCGGAAGACTGAAAAATTGGAAATGTCATTCCACTCTTCAAGAAGGGAGAAAGGCAGAAGAAAGACTAGTTAGTCTGACATCAGGGGTTGGGAAGATGATAGAGTCGATTATTAAGGATGTGGTCTCAATTTACTTGGAGGCACATGATAAAATAGGCCGTAGTCAGCTTGGTTTCCTCAAAGGGAAATCTTGCCTGACAAATCTGTTGGAATTATTTGAAGATATAAAAATCAGGATAGACAAAGGAGAATCGATTGATGTTGTGTATTTGGATTTTCAGAAGGCCTTTGTCAAGGTGCCACACATGATGCTGCTTAACAAAAAGCACAGTCAACGTTTCGGGCCGAGACGTCGACAGTGCTTCTTCCTATAGATGCTGCCTGGCCTGCTGCATTCCACCAGCATTTTATGTGTTGCTTGAATTTCCAGCACCTGCAGATTTCCTCGCGTTTGCTGCTTAACAAGGTACAGGTCCATAGCATTACAGGAAAGCTTCTAGTATGGATAAAGCAGTGGCTGATTGGCAGGAGGCAAATTGTGGGAATAAAGGGAACGTTTTCTGGTTAGCTGTTTGTGACTAGTGGTGTTCACAGGGATCTGTGTCATGACTGTTTCTTTTTATGTTATATGTCAATGATATGGATGATAGAATTGACAGCTTTGTTACAATGCTTGCAGATGATATGAAGATAGGTGGAGGGTCAGATAGTTTTGAAGAAGTAGAGAGGACTTAGACAGATTAGGAGAATGAGTAAAGAAATGATGGAATACAGTGTCATGTACTTTGATAGAAGAAATTGAAGGGTTAAATATTTTCTAAATGGAGAGAAAACACAAAAACTGGGGTGCAAAGGGACTTAGCAGTCCTTGCACTGGATTCCCTGAAAGTTAACTTGCAGGTTGTGCCTGTGGTCAGGAAGGCAAGTGCGATGTTAGCATTCATTTCAAGAGGACCAGAATATAAAAGCAAGGATGTAATGCTGAGACTTTATGAAGCACTGGTGAGGCCTCACTTGGAGTATATGCCCCTTATCCTAGAAAGGATGTGCTGGAACTGAAGACGATTCAAAGGAAATTCACGAAAATGATTCCAGATTTGAAAGGCTTGCTATATAAAGAGCATTTGATGGTATTCACTAGAATTCAGAAGAATGAAGGGTGACCTCATTGAAACCTGTCGAATGGTGAAAGGCCTTGATTGGGTGGATGTGGAGAGGATATTTTCTATGATGGGAGAGTCTAAGACCAGAGGACACAACCTCAGAATAGAGGCGTGTTCTTTTAGAATGGACATGTGAAGGAAATTCTTTGGACAGAGAGTGGTGGACTCTGCAGAATTATTTGCTAAGGCAGAGGTTGTTAGATTCTTGACTGATCAGGATGTGAAGGGATATGGGGAGAAGTCAGGAGATTGAGGCTGAGAGGAAAATTGGTTCAGCCATGATGAAATGGTGGAGCAGACTCGATGGGCCTAATGGCTTAATTCTGCTCCTATATCTTATGTACTTATATAAAAATACATAAATTGTGTAACATTAGGGCAAAGTAGTGAGGCTGTGTTCATGGATTTGTGGTCTTTTCTGAAATCAAATGGCAGAAGGGAAGCAGCTGTTCCTAAGATATTGAGTGCATCTTCAGGCATTTGCACCTCCTCCCTGTTGGTAGGAATGATGGGCAGGCATATTGTGTATAGTAAGGCCCTATCATGATGATAGCCACCTTATTGAGCCAACATCTATTGAAAATGTCTTTGATAGTGGAGATGCTCGTGCCCATAATGGAGTAAGCTGAGCCTACAACTCTCTGCAACTTTTACTTAACCCGTAGACTGGTGCTGCCAAACCGGAGAGTGATGCAACGTGGTATGGCAGGTTTGCAGCAACACAACTTCCTCTGGCTTTTTATTTTACATGTATGCCTGTATTGCTTAAAGTTCTGTTGGCCTTCATTAGTACTACACAGTATTATTTAGACATGCTGATGGTGCAATAATTGTGACTAGATTTGCCATCAACTTTCATTCTGTCTATCATAGAATGCAAATTCTTTACCCTGAACTTAAATGAGAACACACAGGTATCAATTTATGGCAGTATACTGTAAATACTAGAGCCTTTTACTGTCATGTGAAGTAAGTGGCTGTGTGGTAATATGCTTTGCAGAGTTTTACGAGGCGGAAAGAGGTGTTGAGTTTCTATTTCAACAAAATATCAGTCTTGAGTCAAGTTGATGGACTAGTAGCTGCAATCCCAGTCAAGAGTTAAAGAAATTGGAGAAATATCAATTTGAAAAACAGAAAGACAGCAGAGTAATTTTCTGCAGGAATTGCATTTTTCTCCTGTACCTTCAAGGCATTGTTTCTGAACTGGATCAGTTTGAAATGGTAAGAAACAGAAAGGTGTACAACGTTGCAGACATTAGTGATTGTCCGGAAGATAGACAAATTTAGAAAGCAATAAAAAATGGCTGAAACAATAATAAAGATGGATAACTAAATTTTGAGAGGGAGATTGCAAAAGCTACAGAAATAGATAGAGCCTCTACAGTGACATAAGTAAAGAAGAAGAAAACAAGTAAGTTAAACAGTAGCAGCCTCTTAAGGGATGAAAGTGCAGAATGAATACAGTAATGGATAAGAAATGGCAAATGCTTTTATTGTACGTTAAAAACTACGAAAATTCTAGTGGCAATAATTTCACTCACATCAACTCTGACATTCTATAGACTCGCCTTGAGAACCCTACAATTCATGTATCATTTATGTTTTCATTTGAACAACTGGTCTCCTTTTACTCTTTGGTTGTTTATCATTTCTTATACTGCACAGTTTGTGTAACTTTTTTTTCAGAAATTCTGTTGTATTTCTTTATTTTTCTGAACATGGAAGAGGTGTGGTTGATCTGCCAGAAGTGTTGCTGCTCAGCAAAGCGGTCTCCCAATCTACACTGGGTCTTACCAATATATAGAAGGCTGAACTGGAAGCAGCGAATACAGACTCACAGGTGGAGTGTCACCTCAGCTGGAAGGACTGTTTGGGGCCCTGAATGTTAGGGAGGGAAGAGGCGTATGGGCACGTGTTCCTCTCGCAAGGTTAAGTGCCAGGAGGGAGATCAATGGGGAGGGACAAATGGACAAGGGAGTCGGGTAGGGAGCAATTCCTGTGGAAAGCAGAAAGTGGGGGTGAGGGAAAGATTTGCTTGGTGGTGGGATCCCATTGGAGATGGTCAAAGTTCCAGAGAATTATGTGCTGGATGCAGAAGCTGGTAGGGTGGTAGGTGAGGACAAGAGGAACTCTATCCCTGGGAGAGTGGCGGGAGGATTGGGTAAGAATAGATGTGCATGAAATGGAAGAGATGCGGTTGAGGGCAGCATCAATGATGGAGGAAGGGAAGCCCCTTTTAATTGACAAAAGGAGGACATCTCCTTCATTCTACAATGAAAAGCTTCATCCTGAGAGCAGATGCAGTGGAGACAGAGGAATTGAGAGAAGAGAATGGCGTATTTTTTAACAACGCCAGACACAAGACAATATACGAAGGACACTTCACATTATGGATCATATACAAAAATATAAGATTGAAGCTATAGTGATAAGTGTGGATGCTGAAAAAGCATTTGATTCGGTTAATTGGAATTTTCTTGACAGAGTTTTACATAGATTTGGTTTCCAAGACACAATTATTAAAACCATACAGACACTAAATGACAATCCTACTGCTAGGATTAAAATCAATGGATATTTATTAAAAAGTCTTACCCTAGAAAGGGGCACAAGACAGGGCTGTGCATGGTCACCGCTACTCTTTGCGTTATATCTGGAACCATTAACTCAATACATCAGACAAAATGAAGATATCAGGGGAATTACTATTAAAGGGACAGAGCATAAATTGGCTTGTTATGCAGATGACATTTTGATCTATCTAGAGCAACCAACATACTCTTTACCTAAATTGATGTAATCCTTTGAACAATATGGTCAATTATCAGGACACAAGATCAACAAAGATAAAACCCAATTACTTTCATATTACTGTAGCCCACCAAGAGAAATTGAAAGTTGGTACCCCTGGGCATGGCACACAGAGTTTTTCAAATATTTGGGCATTGTTATGCCAAATGATTTGGCAAAATTATCAGAATGTAATCATCAGCCTTTATATAAAAAAATTAAGGAAGATGTGGCAAAATGGAACCTGATTCCTTTTTTCAGTCTCAGTTCAAGGATTGAGTCTATTAAAATGAATATACTGCCCAGACTGTTACATCTCTTTCAGACCCTACCAAAATAGATTAATCAAAATCAATTCTATGAATGGAACAAGATGTTATCAAGGTATATTTGGCAGGGTAAAAGGCCTAGAGTTCATCTCAAAACTTTGCAATTAGCAAAGAAAAAGGGGGGATGGGGCCTACCTTCTCTTAGAGATTATTATTTTGCAGCACAGTTGAGAGCTGTGATATGTTGGTGCAACCCATCATATGACACTCAATGGGAAAACATTGAGGAGTGGGTACTTCCCATCCCCATACAAGCAATTTTGGCTGATAACAACCTGCAAAGGTCCATAAATACTATTGATAACCCATGGGTGAAATTGACTCTTAAAATATGGAAAACTACTAGAAAAAAATATAATCTAGAGGGAGATATTGCAATTCTTAAATGGTGTGCATATGACTCAGATTTTACATCAAATAAATTGGATGCTAGATTTAAGGACTGGACAGCTAAAGGAATAACAGTTCTTTGCAACATAATGAAAGAATGAACATTGTTCAGTTTTGAAAGAGAAACACTTATTAGAAAAACAAGATTTCTATCGGTATTTACAGATGCAACAATATGTTAATAAGACACTTAAAAACTTAACCAAGACAAGTACATGCTTGATAGAGCTCTTTAGAAAAGCATATAATTCAGATAATGGTAGTAGAATCATTTCAAGCATGTATAAGGGGTTGTCAATCTTAAAACACATTCGACTTCATACTTTAAAACAAAGTGGGAGAAGGAAGGAGGGATAATTATATTTGAAGAAGAATGGACAACAATATGGATGTATCAATGGAAGTGTACCAATTCACAGAAATGGAGGGAGCTTGGATGGAAAAACTTGATAAGATATTTTATTACACCCTCTCAGAAATCCCATTATGATAGTAACTTTTTGTTTTCTGGAGAAATTGTGGAAATCAAAATGCAAATCATTATCTTTTTTTTTGGGACTGCCCTGTTATCAAAAACTATTGGAGGGGGATATACAATGCCCTATAAGACATCTTTAAATATGAAATACCCTTACAGAGTAAGACCATATATTTTGGATATATACCTGAAGAATGATTGAAAAGAGATAAATATTTAATGAATATACTGTTGGTGGTTGGTAAAAAGACTCTTACTAGGAAATGGTTATCACAGGAGAGCCCAACTTTAAATACATGGATGGAAATTACAATGGACATTTACAAAATGGAGAAGATAACAGCATCTGTTAATCATAAGCTGGAACAATTTGATTCTTACTGGGAAAAATGGTTTAACTACATAATGCCTCATAGGCCTGATTTTATTCTCACAAATCAATGAATCTGTTGTAAAAAAAAATCACTCCCTACTTGTACATAGTTCTTTCCTTTTGCTTGTTTTTTCTTTCCACTCTTTTCTATAAGTGTATACCTTAGATAAATACTTTGTGGAGATTTGTGATATATATGATTATATGATCTATATGTACAATGTCTGAAATACATCTTATGGAAATGTTTGTTTGATGATGAACTTCAATAAAAAAATAAATTACAAAAAAAAAGAGAATGGCATTTTTACAAGTAACAGTTTAGGGAGATATAGTCCAGGTAGCTGTGACACTCCGTGGATTTATAATAGAAATTAGCAGATAAGCTGTCTCCAGAGATAGAGACAGTGAGATCGAGAAAGGGAAGGGATGTGTTGGAAATGGACCAGGTAAACTTGAGGACAGAGTGGAAGCTGATAAAGTTGATGAGCTCAGCATGGGTGCAAGAAGCAACACCAATGCAGTCGCTGATGTAACGTGGGGAAAGTAGGGGTCAGAGACGAGTGTAGGCTTGGAACATAGACTGTTCTACGTGGCCAATAAAAGGCAAGGCAAAGCTGGGACCCATGCATGTGCCCATGGCTACACCATTTGTGTGAAGGAAGTGGAAGGAGACAAAGGAAAAATGGTTAATAGTGAGGATACATTCTGCTAAATGGAGGAGAGTGGTGGTGGAGGGGAACTGGTTGTGTCTGGTGTCCAGAAAGAAACAGAGATATGGCGGATGGAGGTGAATTGTGACTGGACATCCATAGTGAAAATAAAATGATGAGGGACAGGGAACTTGAGATCATCAAAAAGATCCAGAGGGTGTGAGGTGTCTTGGATGTAGGTAGGAAGGGACTGGACTAGGGGGAATAAGGCAGAGTTGAGGCATTCAAATATGAGTTTGGTGGGCAGGACCAAGCAGAAACAATGGGGCTACCTGGACAAGTGGGTTTGTGGATCTAAGGTAGGAGGTAGAAGTGGGAGGTGCAGGGTGTAGAAACTATGAGGTTAGTGGCAGTAGATGAGAGATTGGCAGAGCTAATAAGGTCAGTGATTGTGTGGGAGACAAGGCCTGGTGCTTCTTAGTAGGAAAGTAAGAGGAGGTGTCTGAGAGTTGTCCTTGGGCCTCAGCAAGGTAGTGGTCAGTCTGCCAGTCTACTACAGCACCCCCTTTACCTGTGGGTTTTATGGTGAAGTTAGGGTTAGTGTGGAGGGAGTGGAGAGTAGAGCATTCAGAAGGGGTGAAGTTGGAATTGGGGAGAGGAATATTGAAGTTGAGGCAGTTGATGTCCTGTTGGCAGTTGGCAAAAAAAAGGTCCAGAGCAGGCAGAAGACCAGGATGGCTCTTACCCCATCCTCCCGCCACCCTCCTGGATAGGGTTCCTCTTGTCCCCACCTACCACCCCTCCAGCCCATTGTGTCCAGCACATAATTCTCCAGAACTTCCATCATCTCCAGCGGGGATCTGACCACCAAGCACATCTTTCGCTCCCCCCTCCCACTCTCTGCCTTCCACAGGGATCATTCTCTATGTGACTCCCTTGTCCATTCGTCCCTCCCCACTGATCTCCCTCCTGGCACTTATCCTTGCAAGCCGAACAAATGCTACATCTGTCCCTTTATCTCCTCCCTCACTACCATTCAGGGCCCCAAACAATCCTTCCAGGTGAAGTGACACTTCATCTGTGAGTCTGTTGGGTTCATATACTATGTCTGGTACTCCTGTACATTAGTGAGATTGGGAGATCATTTTCCCGAGTACATACACTCCGGCTGCTAGAAGAAGCGGGATCTCACAATGGCCACTCATTTGAATTCCACTTCCTATTCCCATTGCACTCTCGTGATGAGGCCACACTCAGGTTGAGGAACAATTCCTTATATTCCTTCCGGGTAGCCTCCAACCTAATGGCATGAACATCGATTTTTTGAACTTCCAGTAATGCTCCCCCCCAACTCTCCCTCTCCTTCACCAGTTGCCATCCCCTTTTCCCTCTCTCACCTTATCTCCTTGCCTCCTATCACCTCCCTTTGGTGCTCCTCACCCTTTTCTTTCTGCTATGGCTTTCTTTCTCCACGATCTAGACACCCTGTTTTCCAGCCTTGTATCTCTTTTACCAATCAACTTCACAGCTATCTATTTCATCCCTCCTCCTCCTGGTTTCACCTATCACCTTGTGTTTCTCTCTCCACTCACTTACCTTTTAAATCTACTCCTCAGTTTTTATCTCCAGTCCTGCTGAAGCATCCATTGTTGCTGCCTGGCCTGCTGAGTTCTTCCAGTATTTTGTGTGTGTTACTTGGATTTCCAGCATCTGCAGATTCTCTCTTTTCTGAGAATGAAAGCATGATTTATCCACTGAATTTGAAAACTTGCATCCATTTTGACAAATTGCCTTCTGTGGAATAAATTTGCTGTGATTGTCTAAATTACAAGCAAACTGGAAAATCATAATTGTAAAGTCACTATTCACAAAAAGGAGGGAGAGGAGGCAAAGAAACTGCCAGCCGGTTAGCCTGGCATTCTATTCTTTGGAAAATTATGAGAGTCCATAACAACATAGCAGTAGACTATTTAGAATATCATAATGCCATCACATTTAACAAGCTTATGAGTGGGAAATCAATGTTGACATTTTAATTCACTGAATGTGAAGTAGAGCATATAAAGGGAAATAAAAATAGTGACAGTGATATAAGTAGATGATGGTGAGATCAGTATAAAGTGTTCTCATCTGCTAGAGTGTTTGAGATTAATGAGGAGGTAGTGCTGAATGTCTTGAAGAACATTAAGGTGGATAAAATGTCAGATTCTGATGGGGTATATCCAGGATATTAAGAAAAGCAGGAGATGAGTTTGCTGAGGGCTTGACCAATATCTTTGTGACCTCTATAGACCCAAGCAAGATCCTGGAGCACCAGCAAGAGCTAATGTTGTTTTGTTGTTCAAGAAGGGCAGTGAGGATGATTCTGGGATCGATAGTCCAGTAAGTCTCATGTCAGTAGTAAGGAAAATTTTGGGGAAGATTCTTAAAAATTTAAGAATATTCGGGGAATCAAGACTTAATTCAAGACTGTCAGCATGGCTTTTGGTAGGGCCAATCATGACTTACAACCTTGACTTAATTTTTAAGGAGGTAACAGCAGTGATTGATGAGGACAAAGCAGTGGGTTCCATCTACATGGAAGTTAATAAGGCTTTTGACAAGGTCCCACTTGATAGGCTTATACAGAAGACTAAGATACATGGGACTTTGCTGACCTGGATGAAAACATGAATGGATATTGCAGATTGCAGATGATGAAGGTTTGTGGGTTGTGGATAGTGTGGAAAGTATTCAAAGGATACAGTGAAATCATTTGCCTTTATGTGCAGAGAAAAGGCAGGTGAAATTTAATCTGAGCAAATGTGAGGTGCTGCATTTGGGAGATCAGATGCAAAGAGAAAATACACTGTGTAATGCCCCAGTTCATATTTTTATGGCTATGCTGGATGTATTTCATTTTGGCATTTCTGTAAGAGAAGCTTGTTTTCGGTTTGTTTGGGTTACTGTTGATGATAAGAGATGAGGAGAAATGTGTGCCATCCAATCAGGATAGTTGAATTAAGGGGAGGTTTCTCTGCTGAGGGACACTGAGTTTGGGCTTGGGGTTTTTGTTCAGGAGGAGATGAAGAGGGAAGATGCCTGAGAAAAGAGATTGTAGGATTCAACCTGGAGCTGGGACCATGATTCGATGAAGCCAGGGGCAAGATCGATTGGGGATCGGTGACTATGGAAAAACTGTGAGCTCCAACTTATTCACTTTAGACTGCTTCATTAAAATGGGCCATTTCCTTTCTTTTGTTCTTTTATTTATTAACCCAATAGTTAAATTAAGAAACATAAAGATAATCTTTTAATCATATGCGGCTCACAGACTTTTATTTTGTGACACTAATTTGTAATGGTAGCAAATTGCACAGCATCCACACAAACAGTAGTTTGGGGTGGGAGAGCGCCTCAATCTCATGAGTTTGGTGGGGCCAGAGGATGTTCTCCCTAGACTTATCCAGCCAAGGAAACCAGACGGCTTCAACTGTTAATGGTAGTACCCTTAACAGTATTGTTGAATGGGGGATCTTGGACTTCAAGTCATAGCTCCTGTATGAGAGGCTGGAGAGGAAGGTTCAGTTGCTTGGCATGCAGTTTGAGGTAGTAAGCTGGATCCAACATTGATTTTGCATGAGAAGCCTGACTTGAGGCCAGAGACCAGTGTGTACTACAAGATGCAGTGCTGGTCTTGGGGTGTATTTAGTATTTCAGTAATATTTGAGTAATTTTATAAATACATTTTTAATCATTTTTGTTGCTTACATAATTCATTATGGATTATATGTAAAAGTAAGTGAATTACATACATCATTTGCCAAGATGTCATATCTGACCACCTCACTGAAAGAGAAACTTAGCATACATGCACATCCTGGCTCTTGTGTTAACCTTTCAATTAGTTTTATGCTTTGGAACTACAAAACATAACAATGGCAATAAGGAAGTTTTAACATGAACCCAAGACAATCACCTGTCTGTTGAAATGCAGCATGTTTCTTTCTTCAGAAGGAGAAATGAAGCATTTGAGTTTTTAAAAAATGCAGCACATTTCTTTCTTCATAAAGGGAGAGAGAAAGACATTCAAGACAAAAAAAAGGCAGAAAAAAAGACAAAAGTCTTGAGTTCATATACAATGAATACAAGGTGAAAAAAGAAGCAGAAATAACTGGCTACATCAGAAACATAGACATGTTTGATTGCACATAGATAACTGGATGATGTATACTGAACAAATTGAGTAGCATTTTATAGGAAATGGAATAACCAATGAGAAACGAGTGCCAGTTTTCCTGAGTGGACGAGCATACAGTTTGCTTAGATGTTTAACTTATCCAACCAAACCAGCCAAAATAAGCTTTGTTGATATCGTGAGTGTAATGCAGGAAAATTTAGTGCTGAAACCATGGATAAATTCAGATCACACAAGGTTTCAGAAGTAGATTCAAAAGTTATTACAGTCTATGGCTGACTTGTAGAGATTGTCTGGGCATTGTCAGAATAAGAATTAGAATCAGATTTAATATCACAGTTATGTCATATGTCTCGTGTCTTTTTGTGTCTTATCTCATGAAATTTGTTAACTTTATAGCAGCAATATAATGAAATATATGATAAAAATAGAGAAAAAATGAGTTATAATAAGTGTTAAGTGTGTGTGTAAAAAAATAAAATAAATAATAGAAATAAAAAAGTAGTGAGGTAGTGTTTATGGGTTCAATGTCCATTTAGAAATTGGATGAAAGAGGGACAGAAGCTGTTCCTGAATCACTGAGTGTGCACCTTCAGGCTTCTGTATCTCCTTCCTGATGGTAACAATGTGAAAAGGGTATGTCCTGGGTGGTGGGGATCCTTAATGATGGACATTGCCTTCCTAAGGGACCACTCCTTGATGTACTGGATACTACAGAAGCTGGTGCCTATGATAGAGCAGATGAATTTACAAGCTTCGCAACATATTCTGATCTTGTGCAGTAGCCCCACCCCCATACCAGATGATGATACAGCCAGTCTGAATGCTCTCCACGGTTCATTTGTGGAAGTTTGTGAGTGTTTTAGTTGACAAACCAAATCTCCTCAGACTCCTGATGAAATATAGCCACTGTCTTATCTTCTTTAAAGCTGCATCAATATGTTGTGTCCAGGTTGGGTCCTCAGAAATATTGACATCCAGTAACTTGAAATTGCTCACTCTCTCCACTTCTGGTTCCTCTATGAGGATTGTTTTGTGTCCCCTTGTCTTACCTTTCCTGAAGTCCACTATTAGCTCTTTAGTCCTGCTGATGTTGAGTGCAATGTTGCCACTCAATTAACTGGTGTCTCTCATTCCTGTACGCCTTCTCATCACCATCTGAAATACTGCAAACAATGCAGCAAATTTATAGATTGCATTTGAGCTGTGCCTAGTCAGAGTCAAGGGTGTAGATAGAGTATAGCAGTGGGCTAAGCACACATCCCTGTGGAGTGTCAGTGTTAACTGTCAGTGAGGTGGAGATGTTTTTTTCTAATCCACAATGATTGTGGTCTTCCGGTTAGGAGGTCGATGATCCAATTGCAGAGGAGGAACAGAGGCACAGATTCTGTAACTTTTCAATCAGGACTGTTGGAATGGCGGTGTTAAACGCTGAGCTATAGTCAATAAACAGCTTTCTGATTTAGATATTTGCATTGTGCAGGTGATCTAAGGCAGTGTGGTGAGTCATTGAGATCACTTCAGCTGCAGCCTATTGTGACAATAGGCAAATTGCAGTGATTCCAAGTCCTTCCTGAGACAGTTGTTGATTCTAGCTGTAATGCACTGTAAGGTTTCACTGCTAATATAATGGTTACCTTTTAGCAGCAATGTTTGGGTTATTACTAGAGATAACAACCCTTTGGAATGTATGTTAGCCAATGAGAGGCACATTGTTCTCTCTTGTGGGTCTGGGAGCAGGGATTTTGCAGTCTTTTGCCGTAGAGAGATGAGGAGAGAAGATACGAATGGAGAGAGTTGGTAGACCACCAGACAGAGTGGACTTGGAGCGAAGGTCTGAAGGTCAGTGATGATCGGAGGAGGTTGATGGTGGATGAATGGCCTTATCAGTGAGCTCCAATGTTTGCGCATTACACTGTTTCATGAGAATGGGCCCTTTTCTCTCTTTTTTGTTTCTTTACTAACCCGTATAGTCAAATAAAGTATTATAAAGCTCAATTGTGTTGAAAACAGAATGAGTGTGTGTTAAAAACAGAGTGAGAGTGTGTTAAAACAGAAAAAAGTGTGTTAAAACACAGAAAAAAATGTTGAAAACAGTGAGAATGTGTGTTAAAAACAAAGAAAAAAAGAGTGTCAAAAACAAAGAGTGAGAGAGAGTGTGTTAAAACACAAAAAAACAGTTATGTTTGCAATTATATTTTCTGTTTATGTAAGGAGCTTAAGTTATGTGGTATGGATAAAATGATCTGAATTGCTCAATTTTGGTGACTATAATTACAAAGCAGTTCTCTAGACAGAAGTATAAACTTACTTTTTAACTTTTTTTTAAAAGAGATGTGAGACGTAGTGGTAGTTCATAGTGTTATTCCTTTGCCAGTTCTTAGTGTGCTCAGCACTCTTTCTCTGTGTCAAACACAACAGATAGCTTTGACAAATAAGCAAAAATTTGACAGAGCATTCTGTGAGGAAATCCTTACATTTGGTGGGAAGTTTACAAGCAATACTTAAATATTTCATTCATTTTGCAGGTCAATCTGACATGGGAAAGGTGAGCAATGATTGCCCATCCTAAAAGACCTTGAATGGAGTGTCTTTTTTAGCCAATCCAGAGGTTTTTAAGAGCCAATCACATTGAACAGTCTGAAATCATGTCAGACAGAGTAGGTAGGGCTGGCAGATATCCTTCCTTGAAATACATTAGTGAGCCTGATGTTTTGTTTTTTGCAATAATTCCATTGTTTAGTCGTTATTATAAGAAAGGAATTTTTTAATGTCAGTTTATGGATTGAATTTAAATTCTGCATGTGCCTTTGTGAGAGTTAAACTTGTATCTTTTAACCACTTCCACCACTGTGTATCGATGTAGAGGGATTATGTAATTCTTCTGCACAATGTGACATGCACACCCACAAATCTGAAATACACTAAGTTTCCATGGAAGAATGGTAAATAAATCAAAAATAGGTTTAATCTTGTTGCAGAGGGAATATTGCAAACATGTGGGGAAGTTTTACATTTGTACAGAGCATTACTGAGATCATAAGACCATAAGACAGAGGAGCAGAATTAAGCCATCTGGTCCATCTAGTCTGCTCCGCCATTCAATCCTGGCTGATCCTTTTTTTATCTCCTCCTCGACCCCAGAAACCTAGAAAACCTATAGCACAATACAAGCCCTTCAGCCCACAAAGTTCTGCTGAACATGTCCTCATCTTACAAATTACTAGGGTTACTCCTAGCCCTCTATTTTTCTTTCCAAAAGTCTCTTAAAAGACCCTATCATATCCGCCTCCACCACTGTTGCTGGCAGGCCATTCCACACACTCATGACTCTCCGCGTAAAAAAACTTACCCCTGACATCTCCTCTGTACCTACTCCCCAGCACCTTAAACCTGTGTCTTCTTGTGGCAGCCACTTCAGCCCTGGGAAAAAGCCTCTGACAATCCACACAATCAATGCCTCTCATCATCTTATACACCTCTGTCAGGTCACCTCTCATTCTCTGTCACTCCAAGGAGAAAAGGCCGAGTTCACTCAACCTACTCTCATTAGGCATGCTCCCCAATCCAGGCAACATCCTTGTAAGTCTCCTCTGCACCCTTTCTATGGCTTCCACATCCTTCTTCTAGTGAGGCGACCAGAACTGAGCACAGTACTCCAAGTGGGGTCTGACCAGGGTCCTATATAGTTGCAACATTACCTCTCGGCTCCTAAATTCAATTCCATGATTGATGAAGGCCAATATGCTCTATGCCTTCTTAACCACAGAGTCAACCAGTGCAGCTGCTTTGAGTGTCCTATGGACTCAGACCCCGAGATCCCTCTGATCCTCCACACTGTCAAGAGTCTTACCATTAATACTATATTCTACCATCAAATCTGACCTACCAAAATGAACCACTTCACACTTATCTGGGTTGAAATCCATCTGACACTTCTCAGCCCAGTTTTGCATCCTATCAATGTCTCACTGTAACCTCTGACAGCCCTCCACACTATCCACAATATCACCAACCTTTCTGTCATCAGCAAACTTACTAACCCATCCCTCCACTTCTTCATCCAGGTCATTTACAAAAATCACTAAGAGTAAGGGTCCCAGAACAGATCCCTGAGGCACTCCACTGGTGATCAACCTCCATGCAGAATATGACCCGTCTACAACCACCCTTTGCCTTCTGTGGGAAAGCCAGTTCTGGATCCACAAAGCAAGGTCCTCTTGGATCCCATGCCTCCTTACTTTCTCAATAAGTATTGCATGGGGTACCTTATCAAGTGCCTTGCTGAAATCTATATACACTACATCTACTGCTCTTCCTTCATCAGTGTGTTTACTCAAAATATTCAATCAGGCTCATAAGGCATGACCTGCCATTGACAAAGCCATGCTGACTATTCCTAATCAAATTATACCTCTCTAAATGTTCATAAATCCTGCCTCTCAGGATCTTCTCCATCAACTTACCAACCACTGAAGTAAGACTCACTGGTCTATAATTTCCTGGACTATCTTTACTCCCCATAACCTTTGATGCCATGTCCAATCAAGAACCTATGAATCACTGTCTTAAATACACCCAATGACCTGGCCTCCACAATCTGCATGTGGCAACAAGTTCAACAAATTCACCACTCTGGTTAAAGAAATCTCTCCACATCTCTGTTTTGAAAGGGTGTTCCTCTATCCTGAGGCTGTACCCTCCTGTCCTAGACTATCCCAGCATGGAAAACATCCTTTTCACTTTTACTCTGTCCAGGCTTTTCAAAATTTGAAAGGTATCAATGAGATTCCCCCCTCCCCCGCCCCCATCCTTCTGTATTCCACTGAGTACAGATCGAAAACCAGTAAGCGTTCCTCGTTTGATAACTTTTTCTTTCCTGGAATCATCCTTGTATACCTCCTCTGAACCCTCTCTAATGCAGCACATCTTTTCTAAGATGAGGGACCCAAAACTGTTCACAATGCTCAAGCTGAGACCTCGTCAGTGCCTTATAAACCCTCAGCATCACACCCCTGACACAACATGTGAAGGACTGCATATAATTCTGGTCTGTTTAGTTAGGCATTAGAATCAGTTCAACAGAGTTTGATGTCTGGGATGTAGGAGATGGTCTGACTTGACAAGATTAGATTTTAACAATTGCAATTTAGAAGAATAAGAACAGATCTGTTTGAAGCATGTAAGACTCTGAGAGGGCTTGGCAAGATGTTGAAATGTTTCCCCTCACAGAGGAATTATAACTTTTAGGGTAAATAGTCATTCTTTATGTTTATTCTTTCAGAATTCTCTACCTCAATGAATTCAAAGTTCGAATTAAATTTATTATTATAATGCATATATGTTATTGTATACTACCTTGAAATTCATTTTCTTTTACAGGTATTTACAGGAAAAATGAAATACAATAGAATTTTACCAGAGAAACACTATACATAAACAGGCAAAGACTGACAAATTGTCAATGTACAAAGGAAGACCAACTGAGAGAACAAAAATACAGTTGATAAAAATGTGGTTAATTGGGACATCTTGAGACCAATGCTTTTTGGCCTAATTAAGTGGCTGCCCCAATTAGCTGAAATGCCATATAAATAGATAATAAGGTATAAAAAAGACAGACTATTGTTTAACTGAGTAACAAATTATGTCCAAATGGAATACAGAAAAATTTAAAACCATATAACCATATAACAAATACAGCACAGAAACAGGCCATCTCGGCCCTTCTAGTCCGTGACGAACACTTACTCTCACCTAGTCCCACCGACCTGCACTCAGCCCATAACCCTCCATTCCTTTCCTGTCCATATACCTATCCAATTTAACTTTAAATGACAATATCGAACCTGCCTCTACCACTTCTACTGGAAGCTCATTCCACACAGCTACCACTCTCTGAGTAAAGAAATCCCCCTCGTGTTACCCTTAAACTTTTGACCCGAATTCTCAACTCATGTCCTCTTGTTTGAATCTCCCCTACTCGCAAAGGAAAAAGCCTATCCACGTCAACTCTATCTATCCCCCTCATAATTTTAAATACCATATCAAGTCCCCCACTCAACCTTCTACGCTCCAACAAATAAAGACCTAACTTGTTCAACCTTTCCCTGTAATTTAGGTGGTGAAACCCAGGTAAAATTCTACTAAATCTTCTCCATACTCTCTCTATTTTGTTGACATCTTGCCTATAATTTGGTGACCAGAACTGTACACAATACTCCAAATTCGGTCTTACCAATGCCTTGTACAGTTTTAACATTACATCCCAACTCCTATACTCAATGCTCTGATTTATAAAGGCCAGCATATCAAAAACTTTCTTCACCACCCTATCACATGAGATTCCACCTTCAGGGAGCTATGCACCATTATTCCTAGATCACTCTGTATTCCTCAGTGCCCTACCATTTACCATGTATGTCCTATTTGAATTATTCCTACCAAAACTTCACACTTATCAACATTAAACTCCATCTGCCATCATTCAGCCCACTCTTTTGACTGGCCTAAATCTCTCTGCAAGCTTTGAAAACCTACTTCATTACCCACAATGCCAAGTATCCTAGTATCATCTGCATACTTACTAATCCAATTTACCTCCCCACCATCTAGATCATTAATGTATATGACAAACAACATTGGACCCAGTACAGATCCCTGAGGCACACCACTAGTCACCGGCCTCCAACCTGACAAACAGTTATCCACCACTACTCTCTGGCATCTCCCATCCAGCCACTGTTGAATCCATTACTGTACTACTATAAAACTGTGTTATAGTTCCTCTAGTTATTGATGGAGGAATTTATCTATTATATGCTGCTGTGTTCTTTTGACTGACTGTAAATGAACAAAACCGGCATAGACACCAAGAGTAGATAATGGACCGTCTTCATGCAATTCAAAGATTGTATCCCCCAAATCTTCATTTTCATTGTAACATTCAAGGTGATTGTCGATACCAGCAAATTCTTCATAGTTCCTAACTTGTTGAAATCATTTCATTTTCACTCCTAGTAGTTTCTGGCATCTCCAAACTGGAATGCTTGAAACTGCTATGTGAAAAACAATTATGATTGCTTTACTACTTGTTTCTTGCCAATAATCAATGACAAAAATCACTGCCTTTTGAATACAACCACATGCAACTGACACTATTTGAAAACTGTTCGCTCTGAGCACCATGTAGTCCCTAACGGCCACCCTACTCAACTGACACTAGTTAGAAACTGTTCGGCAACTTAGCATTTCTGGCAAAAACTGGGTATGAAGACCAAGATCAGAGCAGCTCTGCTATGACTGAAGGACAAAGAAGGCTGGAGGGGTGATATGGTTGACTCCCTCCCCTGTTTGTTACATTTTGTTTTCACATCCTGACAATCTTCAGCTCCACACCACTGTTGTAACTTTGGTTGTTTGAGATACTGTTGCCTTCCTGTCAGTTTGAACCAGCCTGGCCATTCTCCTCTGACCTCTCTCATTAACAAGGCATTTGCACCCACAGATTTGCTGTTCACTGTGTGTTATTTGCTCTTAGCACCATTCTCTGAGCATGCTGGAGACTGTTGGGCATCAACATCCCAGGACATCAGCTGTTTTTGAGCTATTTAAACCACTCCATCCAATCATTTAGATCATAAAGTCACTTAGATCACATTTCTTCTCTATTCTGATCTTTGGTTTCAATAACAATAAAACACCTTGATTACATCTGCAAACACGAGGAAATCTGCAGATGCTGGAAATGCAAGCAACACACACAAAATGCTGGTGGAACACAGCAGATCAGGCAGTATCTATAGGAAGAAGCACTGTCGACATTTTGGGCCGAGACCCTTTGTCTGTGTGTTAGTCCTGATGAAGGGTCTCGGCCCGAAACATCGACAGTACTTCTTCCTATAGATGATGCCTGGCCTGCTGCGTTCCACCAGCATTTTGTGTGTGTGTTGCTTGATCAGATCTGCCTGCTTTTATGCATTGAATTTCTGCCACATAACATACAGATCTGATATTTGCATTAATGACCTAATAAACTGGCCTACATATAAGTGTGTGTGTGAGAGAGAGTGTATGTATGTGTGTATATATCTAAATATGTGAGTGTGTGTGTGTGTGTGTGTGTGTAATACACACACACACACAAACAGTATATGGCATATGGCATTTCTTTTTGTAATTTATACTAAATTTTATGTATTGCACTATACAGCTGCATTGCTGCCATAAATCAGCAAATTTCACAAAATGTCAGTGATAGTAGACCTGATTCTGATTTTACCCTCAATTTATTGGTGTCTCTACAGTCTTCAGGGACATCCTCAATTATTCTAAGCACCTCACAAACCTGTGAAACTGAAGCATGTTGCACACGTAACTCTGAGGCATTATTTGTTTTAAATTCATGGAATTTGTGTCCAATCTTTGATTCTGCTTCAGTGTTTATTTACAGGAAAGGAAGTTGTTTGGTCTTTCCCTTGTGAATTCTTTAAAGAAATAATTATTCAGAATGCTTATTATTTTGTGCAAATTATTGGCGTCGAGTCTATCTGCATATCCTGGCATTTTCTTCTCATCTGACCATGCTATTGCATTCCTCAGCTGGCATGTTTGATCTCTTTTCTAAGTCAGTCAGTGCTAGCCAGGCAGCACCTGTAGATCAGCAACAGCTTCAGATGTTAACTCTTCCTACTGATTTATTCAGACTTACTGAGTGCTTCTAAAACGTTTTTGTATAACAGAGGGAAATAGGTTTCAACCTAAAGAAAAGCAGAGGACAGAGGAAAGACAGGAAAGATGAAATGGCAAAATGAATGGTAATGCAGAGTGAAGGAGAGAAGTAAATATAAGTGAATGAAAGAGGATATGAACAGAAGTAAATCAGAAGAATGTACATATCTGAAATCACCACATTAATGCAGGAACATGATTCCTTGAGAAGAGTGAAAAGTAGGATTGAAGTCTTAACTTTCCATATCCATTCCCAGTAAACGGTGGGAGCAGTTCACCATGGTCTATGGTCTAACGGGACTAAATGGCCTGTCTCTGTTCTGTACTGTTCCCTGGTCTGTGGTCTAATGGGGCTGTCTCTGTTCTGTACTGTTCCCTGGTCTGTGGTCTAATGAGGCTGTCTCTGTTCTGTACTGTTCCCTGTTCTGTGGTCTAATAGGGCTGTCTCTGTTCTGTGCTTTTCTCTGATTTATGTTCTAACAGGGCTGTCTCTGTTCTGTACTCAGTTCAGTTTATTGTCATTTAGAAACCACAAATGCAATGCAGTTAAAAAATGAGACAACAATCTCCAGAGTGATATCACAAAAGCCCATGACAAAACAGACTACACCAGAAAATCCACATAACGTTTGGTAATCCGCAATCCAGAGTCTGGAGAGGCTGCTGCATATTAATATCACTGTTCCCTGGTCTATGGTCTAATGGGGCAGTCTCTGTTCTGTACTGTTCTCTGATCTATGGTCTAACAGGCTGTATGACTCTGCAGTCCCAACTATGATTGCCATTTTGCATCTACAGATGCTGCTTGATCTGCTGAGCTCCTCCTGCATCTTGTTTTTGTCTACAAAATCCAGCATCAAATCCCTCTTATCTGTCCATCTAATTGCACAGTCATCATGACTTAGAATTATTTCTGATAAATCTACTAGCATTTTTTGCGAAAGTCTTTACCAGATTGTACAGAGCAGAATCAGAAGATACAATACTTGGACTTCCAGTGGAAGTTTGATGAGACACTTCCTGAAAAGTTGACATAGAGTAGTGACGCAGCTGGTAGAGTCTTTCTAGCACCAGAGAGGAGGATTAGACCCTGACCACAGATCTTGGCTGTCTGAAGCTTGCACATTTTTCCTGTAACTTTAAGTGATGTCTCAGGTTTCTTCTCACATCTCAAATATGTGCTTGTCCACTGTATATTGTACCTAGTACAACAGGTAAAAGACAAGGCGATTGGAATGTTGACTCTTACTTCAAGAGGGTTGGAATGCAAAAGTCGGAAAGCAGGGAAGTTCTTCCACACTGTATATGGCACTAACTCGTTAGTCCACATCTGGTACTGTGAATAACATCAGTGAACTTATAAAGGGAAAAATGTTACCTCATGGTTCATTTGAAAATGAACCATTGAAAAATGGTTCAGGGAAAGTTCACTTAGCCCATCCCTGATAAGGAAAGATGAAACAGTTGGGACTCTTCGAATGTAAGGAGCAGGTAGCTTAAGAAGGGACTTACAGAAGCTAGAAGATGACATGAGAAGGCCTGGGTGAATAGGATTAAAGAAAACCCCAAGGTATTCTAAATGTATGTGAAGAACAGGAGAATGACTAGACTGAGAACTGATCAGGGATGAAATGTGAAGAAGTTGGAGGGAGTAGGGAAAGTCCTTTATTACTTCAGTATCACCAGTGAGAGGACACTTGATAAATGTGAAGACTGCAAACAATAGGCTGATATATGTGGAACGTGTCCACATTAAGAAAGAGAATGTGCTGGAACTTTTGAAAAACACAAGGATACTTTAAAAGTTGTAAACAAGTGTATCCCCACAAAATCATTCAGAGTCTTCCCTAATAAGAAGTCCTGGATCAACCATGGATCTATAATCTGCTGAGGACCAGATCAGAGGAATTCAAGTCTGGTGAACAAGTGACAATTCTGGACATGGATCATAGGCATCTGCACGCATTACAGACCCTTCAGCACACAATGTCGTGCCGACCATATAAATTACTCTAGAACCATCCTAGAATTTCCTTACCACATAGCCCTCTATTTTGCTAAGCTTCAAGTACCTATCTCAGAGTCTCTTAAAAGACCTATTGTATCTGCCTCCACCACAGTCACCGGCAGAACATTCCACGCACCCACCATTCTCTGTGTGAAAAACTTGCCTCTGACATCCCCTCTGTACCTACTTTCAAGCACCTTAAAAATATGCCCCTCATGTCAGCTATTTCAAACCTGGGAAAAAGCCTCTGACTATCCACATGATCAATACCTCTTATCATCTTATACACCTCTATCACATCACCTCTCATCCTGTTTCTTCAAGGAGAAATGGGCAAGTTCACTCAACATATTCTCATAAAGCACACACTACAATCAAGACAACATATGAGGGGTGATTGATATGTTCATGGCCTAAGGTAGAAGGAGATGAATTATTAACTTCAAACTTTTTGAGTTCAAGTGCAAATGCATGTACTGAGAGCTGTATAACTCAGCTCTTTCTACCTTAGGCCATGATCTTATCAATCACCCCTGCTGTGGACACTTTCTGGAGGTCCAAGATCAGTATGTTCCATGACCGCACCCGCATAGTCCCAGTTATGCCTGCCTTTTTGTTGGCTTTGTGGAACAGACCATGTTCCAAGCCTATACGGGTATCTGTCCCCCTCTTTTCCTTCACTACATTGACGACTGCATTAGCTGGGACCCATGCGGGCGCCCATGGCTACACCTTTGTTTTGGAGGAAGTGGGAGAAGCCAAAGGAGAAATTATTGAGAATAAGAACTAATTCAGCTAGATGGAGGAGAGTGGTGGTAGAGGGGAATTGGTTAGGTCTGAAATCCAAAAAGAAGCGGTGAGCTTTGAGACCTTCCTGG